>NW_006408544.1:9046728-9047943 GCF_000296735.1 Chrysochloris asiatica
TGACCACTTGCCTTTATGTCTCCTGGGCGAGCAACTTGCTTGTTCTTTTTTTTTTTCCCTTACTTATTTTTTAATGTTTTATTGTTAATTATGTGATAGTTTACATGGGAGAACATTCATTTTACATTCATCCGATCGTATATTGTTTCATTGCCATGGCTACAATCCCGCTATGCGTCATCAAGCAACCAAAGTGTATACACTACAAGCCTGGCCCCAGGTCATCAGCACACAGCCCCTCTCCCTCTCTGTGCCTAAAGTCCCCAGCTGCTCCATCTCTCCACGTCATCGTCTCTGCCTCCATCTCAGGAATCACTGCTTCTCTGGGTAGGGTCCCGATCTCCACTCTTCTCCCTTGATGGTCCCAGGGACCTCCGCTCCTAGACTGCAAAGTCAGTCACTTCCCTCCTTGCTACAAGATGTCTACCTTTACATTTCCAACCCTCACAATCAGTCCTGATAACAATTATTCACTATTGTGTCACAAGAGACCTATCTGCATTTCATCAGCCCCGCCTAGACAGATTGGATACTACTCAGTGGAGAGTCTACCTTCCTCCACACCCTCTGGATCTAGATTCCCTCTTGAAAGCTTGTAAGCCAGTCACTTCTTGTCTTTGTAGCCCTACACACACCCCCCCTCCCCATTTTGGGTAGCCGTTGTCAAGCAACTTGCCTGTTCTTGTGGTAATCAGTCGGTCTGCCTATATTGTTTTATATTTTTCCTGTAGGTCTATCTTTCAAGAAGTAGCTTCTGTTCTTCTAGTTGCTCCAGGCTGGTCTGCTTGTCATTTCAAGTGGAAATATCCCACCTCAGAAGATTCTGGATGCTGTTCAGGATTCCACCTTTGGTCTTATGTAATGCAGAGGATCCTCAGGGAGCCTCTATCACTGGACAGAAGACAGATTTACAAGCTTTCTATGATGATATTTCTGGTTATTCCTTTCTCTCCCCCTGAAGGGTCTATTTTATAATGTTATGACAGAGAAAACAAGATTCTAAAGATAGCCAAGCATCTGAATATTATTTTCCCCCTTCCAACCATGTATGCCTTAATCCCTGTATTCCAGAGGCCTGTTGTTCCAAGGTTGTGCATACATCCTTATTTACCTCTGTTCCACTTAGCCCATGCAAACCTGTCTAGTTGTTCTCCCATCCACTTTGTTCTTCCATTCCCCTCCCCCTTCTTGCATATTGCCCTCCTCCCTAGCACC
>NW_006408544.1:9060049-9061487 GCF_000296735.1 Chrysochloris asiatica
ATCAGATTGAGTTGAGGTTTTCTGTTACTTGAATCTGAAAACATCCTAAATGGTAAAACTCCTCCAGTACATTGTCCACATTACAAATGCAGTGGCTACTGTACAGGGGATCTTGGCAAATTATTTCCTGATTGGAGCCCTTCAATGGCTTCTAAGATAAAATCTATTCATTATCACCCCTTCCCTGGCTTGAATGTCAATCCTTGAAGGTAGGACTCTTGGCCTTCATCATTGGTTCCCTGGTGCCTAGTATAGAGCAGGTTTTTAATAAATATAAGGGGCTTCAAAATGTTTGCAGAAAAATGAAGTTAATGATAATGAATTTCCCCCCAAACTTTTAAAATCCCTTTTGTATCACTGAACAAATGTAGAGAAGCAGCAGTTGCGGGCAATCCAAGTCCTAGGCTTAATTTTTGGCTTTCATCGACTGGCTTTGGCACTTTAAACAAGTCTCTCCACTTTCTGGACTTCAATGCCCAAAATGATAAGGAAGACATATTGGACTAGAGCAGTAGTTAAAGAATGAGGATTTAAAAAATACCTCCAAGATACTCCACGAGATCACAGTGGTGCTTTTATTACCCACCGACAGAGTAAAAATCATAGTAAACACAAAAATGACTGTAAAGCTGCTAAATGTGCTTGTATTTATCAATCATGGCAGCATCTACAAGTATTTGAGAAGCATTCATATTGTGTGTGTGTGTGTGTGTGTGTGTGAGACACATTATGCATCCAGTTTACGCACAGTAATGGGTGCCACCTGGCTTCCAGATGCTTTGCATTAGGGAGGAGGCCCATAGGTTGGGAATCACCACTTAGCCCATCTCAGAGTCCCTTAGCACTAGAGGCTTCTATGTCTAACATGGGGCTATAGCGGTTGTGCAACTTGCATAGGATCACCCAGCAAATAAGTGGTGTATCCAAATTCACTCTTTCCCAGCCTGGGTTCCCTTGGCCCAGACAGTCTGGCTGACAGCACCACTCCCCTCCCACCCCCACTTCCCTGGAAATGAGAAACAGGGAGGCCCAAGAGCCCTGGGATTGCCAAGGGTGCGGGGGCGAGGTCGATGTCAGAATGCTGACAGCCCCAAATGACACGGAACATACTTCAGATGCCGGGGGTGTGGTTTAGGAGAGGCTGGAATTACACCCTCAGGGCTGAGCCAGCATTGTCTGTGCCTGAGCTGTGCCCGGACCCTGCTGAGGCAGGGACGTCGTGGGGGGTCTCGGCCCCACGCCACAGAGCTGTGTGGAGAGGCAGCAAGGGCAAGAGGCAGATTCCTAGCTGGAAATTGGGCCAGGCACGAATATTGGTCCGTCCTTCCTTCCTCCCTCGCTCCTTCAGTAAGTGTATCAACCACTCGCCTAATAATCTCTGAGCTGTCCAGCTCTGCAGCCTCCATGCGTACAGTGAGGCCAGAGGAGCCAGTGGTCC
>NW_006408544.1:9062682-9069423 GCF_000296735.1 Chrysochloris asiatica
CAAATCTGCTGCACAAGACCTCTTTAGAGTGTTGAAGTGCAAAGATGTCAGCTAGAAGACTAAGGTGCGCCTGACCCAAGCCGTGGTATTTTCAGTATCCTCATATGCTTGTCAGAGTTGGACAGTGAATAAAGAAAACCTTAGAAGAATTGATGCATTTGAGTTATGGTGTTGGAGGAGAATATTTAAAGTACCATGGACTGTCAAAAGAACAAACAAATTTGTGTTGCAAGAAGTGCAGCCAGAGTGCTCCTTAGAAGCCAGATGATCAGACTTTGTCTTTCATACTTCAGACATATTGTCAGGAAGGACCAGTCACTGGAGAAGGATATCATATTTAGTAAAGTGGAGGGTCGGAGAAAGAGAGGAAGACCCCAGCGAGATGGATTGGCACAATGGCAGCATCAATGGGCTCAAGTGAAGCAGCGATTGTGAGGTTGGCCCAGGACTGGGCAGTGTTTCGTTCTGTTGTACATAAGGTTGCTATGAGTTGGTGCCAACTTGACGGCACCTAATAACAACAGTGAGTCAAAACCAACTCAGTGGCACTTAACAACAACAGTAATGACTTTCAACACTCCAAACCCCAACAATGACCAAGCAGCAGAACAACAGGGTACATTCCAATACCCACAGTGCCTTCTCCCTCCCCTCTTCTTCCCCCTTTTCCTGACTTCATTTATGGCAGCAGCTGTACAACCTTTCACTGCCAGCTCAGGGCTGTGCCTGCCTTGGCTCCTCCTCTCCTGCCATGGGTGTGTTGGCCCACCAAGGGTGCTCACTGACTCTGGACTTCGGGAAGTGGTGGCTCTGGCTGCATGTGATTAGTAAGCGGCAACCACTGTCAGTCCCTGTCCAGCACCTACACATTGGGTGCCTGTGGCTACCTCTCTGTGTCCCCACTTGCAGCTCTGGCTTCCTCCTCATACCCAGACTTCACACAATCTAGTTTTGGCTGCCAGAGCAGCCCCTGCATGGTGCAGCTGCATACTAAACGAGGCTGGCCTTCTGTATCCAGTGGCTAGAACTCTCAGGCTTTGTGTGGTAGACTCCTAGAAGGTTCTAATATAATAGGCTTTACGGGAATTGAACTGCAGATTATACAGGGACTACCTGTATATAATATGGCGTTCACACTACGACCAAATCACATAATGCCCTACTTTAAAGAATATATCCTGGGTGTTAGGTGACTCAAAGATCCTAAAGGAGCACAATGCTCAAGGCAGACATTCTTTACTAGTTAAGGTAAAATATTGCTTGGGTTTTTAAGAAGACTTCGGGGGCTGTTTTTGGATTAAGGTTTATAAAGATTATCGCAGGGCAATAGTCTCAAGGGTTCATTTAGTTTCCATGGCTCTGTTAATTCTGTATTCTATGAAAATTTGAAATTCTGTCCTGTGTTTTCACCTTTTGGTTGCAGTTCACCGGGCAGTGTTTCGTTCTGTTGTGCATAGGGTCGCTATGAGTCAGTACTGACTCAATGGTACCTAACAACAATAGTTCCTAACTCATCTTCCTCTATTGTTCCTGACAAATGGAGACAATTTCTATACCTTGAATGATCACATGCAAGCCTTTAAGACCCCAGGCATAAGGAGGTAGGACAGATGCACTAAACTTGCTCTTAGTTAATTAACTGGGATGTCTCATGAAATCACGACCTTAACCCTCCAAACCAAGGAACCAAATCCTATGATATACATAAGCAGCCTTAGCAGCTACTCTTTTTGGGTCATCATTGTATCTATCACAGAACTTTGACCAATTCAACTTTTTGCATGTATACCACTTACAGACAGAAATTATATTTATCAGTTGTACAATCTGACCCTGAATCAATGTGATTTTTCTGTCCCTGCAAACTGAAACTCATTATTCCATTAGCAACAACTCCCCTCTCTCCCTTTTTAAAACTCTGTCATTTCTTTTTAATGAAGTCTTGGTGTGGTTCTGTAGGCTAAGCACTGGACTGCTAATCACAAGGTCGGTGGTTCAAACCCACCAGTCACTTCTTGGAAACCCTATACAGGGTGCCTATTAGCCAGAACTGACTTGATAACAATTGATAACAACAACATGACTTAAAAAATTACTATTGTTAATTGTTAGAGACAAAGTCAAAAGACAAATAACAGCCATACAGAACTACTTGGAGCATATATGTCACGCAGCATAACTTGTTGCTGTTGTTGTTAGGTACCATGGAGTTGGTTCCTACTCAGGGTGGCCCTGTGCACAACAGAATGAGATACTGCTCAGTCCTGCATCATTCTTACAATTATTGCTACATTTAAGCCCATTGTTGCAGCCACTGTGTCAGTCCAGCTCACTGAAGCTCAATAAGAAGAAATTTAACACCCCACAATCCGGAGTATAAAGTACATACGCCAGAAATTTACCAGGAAAGAAACTTACATTGAAAAAAATTGCACCCTTAACAATAATAAAAAATACAAATGAAAACAATAATGGGATACCCTTTTTAACTTGTTAAATGACATAGATGAAAAATATATAATTCCTAAAGTTGCTAAGGATGGAGGGAAATGTTACCCTCATACTCTGGGTGGGAAGTAAATTGATATAGCCATGTGTGGTCTCCTAGCAAGCCACTTAAGCTTTTGGTGTCTTAGTTTCCTCATCCATGTTGTTTTGTTAGGTGCCATTGAGTCATCCCTAGCTCACAGTGTTGCAGAGTAGACATACTCCATAGGTTTTCCTTAGTTGTCATCTTTATGGAAGCAGATTCCCAGACCTTACTGCCTGGGAGCCCTTGGATTGGTGCAAGCTGCCAACCTTTTGGTGATTTATCAGTTGATTGCAAACATCTTGCTCCTTCCTCATCCATAATAGTACCTCTCTCACTTGGTTGTTGTAAGGATTAAGTGAGGTGATGTTTGTAAAACACCTGACGTACTTCCTAGGACATGACAAGCCTCCCAGTACATACTATCTATTGTAATTGCTGTTACTACATGATATTCTGGAGAGGAAAGAGGAAGGAAGGAGAAAATGAGAACCCTTTTAGTAGAGGATGTGCTTTGTGAGCAGTTCTCAACAGTCAAACAGGAATTCACCAGACAGTTTAGAGAAGAAAGGACCCTTCAGGCAGAGTGGCCAGTGGGAGAAGTAGGTAGTTCCCTCTGCTTCTGGCTGAAAACTCCTCCGGGTTATAGTTTGTTTGTTTGTTTTGACAATTTTGAGGTGCAGTTTTTCAGAAGGAAAGACAAGACCTTTTATAAAAAACTTCTTATTGTGAATTGGGTGAAGGTTTACAGAGAAGGTCAGTTTTCCATTACACAACTCATACACATTGTGTTTCATGTTATTGGTTGCAATCCCCACAAAGGAACATCTCTATGCTGCTTCTTCGCTGTGTTTCCATTCCTCCTTTCTTCCTAACCCTTCTGTACTTTGTCCTTGGGCGAATGCTGCCGTAGTCTCAGGGATTCAATCTTTATAGGAAGGATGGGACTTTTTGCCAGTAAGGGGCTTAGGGACTTGAGGAGCTGGTAGGAAATATAATTGAGACTACATTTGTATCTAAAACTAGCAAAGCAGGTTGTACTCATTTCAATTAGCGGAGGATCAGAATGGGAGAGGATCTGTTACTTTGGTTGAAATGAACTCTATTTGGCTAAGTACAGAGTGTGCGTGTATGTGCGTGCGTGTGTGCATGTGTGCATGCGTGTGTATGTGTGTGTTGGGGATTAGGACAGAGGTGAAGTGGTGAGAAATGAGGCAATAGGAGTCTTTAGGTCAGGTTGTGCAGGCATCTGCCAGCTATCGCCCATCCTAAGGGTGATGGGGAGCCACTGAAGGTGTCTGAGCAAGGGCCACAGGATAAGGCGTGACTCTAGCTACTGAGGAGAGAAGACATTGAGGGGGCTGGAGGAGAGACAGGGAGACCAGAGGGGAGGCTGCTGCAGTCAGCAGTGATATTTGGCCTGAATAAGGACTGAGACAAAGAGGGAGATCAGAGAAAAGAATGGATCTGAGAGAACTTTCTAAAAATGGACACAATTTGTGTCTTGGTAACTACAAGTGTTCAGAGAAGGAGAGACAGAAGTCAGGGACAATGACCAGTGTCTGCACTGGGTGACTATTAGATTTTTAGGGCTGCCATGACAACACATCACAAACTGGGTGGTTTAAAACAACATACATTTATTGTCTCATAGTTTTGGCAGCTTGAAGTCTGAATTCAGGGTGTCAGCAGGATGCCGAATGGTCTAGATCTAATTTCTGGCTCATCTAGCTTCTGGTAGCCCAGGTGGTCCTCTTCCTCCCTCTGTGCCTCTGTGTCTGTGTGTGTGTCTCTTCTCCTTTTCTATAAGGACACCACTCGTATCGGATTACGACTCACCCTATTCCAGTGTGATTTCATGTTAACTGAGAACATCTTTATAGACCTACTTCCAAACAAGGTCACATTCACAGGTACCATGGTTTTGGACCTCCACATTATCTTTTTTTTTTAATGTTTTATTGTGAATTTTGTGATAGTTTACATGGGAGAACATTAGTTTTACATTCATCCCATCGTATATTGTTTCATTGCTATGGTTACAATCCCCTCCATGCATCATCAACCAACTACAGGGTATACACTACAAGCCTGCACCCCGGTCAGCAGCACATAGCCCCTCTCCCTATCTGTGTCTAAAGTCCCCAGCTGCTCCATCTCTCCACGTCATCGTCTCTGCCTCCATCTCAGGCATCACTGCTTCTCTGGGTAAGGTCCTGCTCTCCACTCTTCTCCCTTGATGGTTCCAGGGACCTCTGCTCCTAGGCTGAAAAGTTAATCACTCCCCTTCTTGCTACAAAAGTCTACCTTTACATTTCCAACCCTCACAAGCAGTCCTGATAACAATTATTCACTGTTGTATCACAAGAGACCCATGCGCATTTCATTTCATCAGCCCCACCCAGACAGATTGGATACTACTCAGTGGAGATTCTACCTTCCTCCCCGTCCTCTGAATCTAGGTTCCCTCTCGAAAGCTTGTAAGCCAGTCACTTCTTGCCTTTGTAGCTCCCTCCCCCCACCATTTTGGGTAGCCAATGTCCAAGTTGCCTATCCCTGTCTACTCTGTGTATGGAGGGGGTGGGAATGATCCTTGCTGTAAGGATCTGTTCCCTCTTTTGAGTTACTGCATCCATAGATGTAGGTCAAGTTCATCAACTTGTATCAGATTACTCTTTTTTTCCTCTTCTTTCTTCTGGTTGAGCTCTGATCATCCAGTCATTGAAGCCAGGTCAAGTGGGTATTATCTGCAAGTGTGGGTGTTCTTGTGCATATGCCCTCTCTTCTTATCAGCTGGATGCTTCACTCTCCACTCTAGTCGTCTGTGGCTATGTCACTGACTCTGGGCCAAAAAGTCCCCAGGTCTCGCCACACTGCTGGTTGACCAGGTCTCCACCCAGGTTCACAGAAGTCTATTGAACACTGTAGGGCTTAGCTTACAGCTTCATTGCTGTTTTTCCCTTACTTCCCCTTATTGGTGACAAGCGTGGTCACCAATCAGAGCCTGTATTCCCATTGAGTCTTAGTCTTGGAAGGGGGTCCACATATCTTTCTTGGGGGTACAATTCAATCTTTAGCAGTGGTAAAGCTGATGTTCAAGCCACTCTCTGAGATAGATGACTTGAGGTTCTCTTTCTGCCTTTGTCAGGACTGAACATGAACAAGATGTCTGATGTTCCCCCAGAATCAGCCTTGCTTCATACTTCATCCCATGGTCTTTGAGCCTCAAGCCTATTTTCTCTTATCTATCCTCTGCTAGACTGACTAAAAAAATGTAAAGGTTCCATTGTCTCTAGAAAGATACAAGCTTCTTGGTTGGCAAATAGTCATCTACAATCTGACCCCATCTACCTTCTTTGTTCAATTAAGTCCCATGACACTTTTCACTAGCCACAAGTATCATAACAGTAACAATAGCTAACACGTGTACTACACTGATTTGTGCCGGACACTTTACATACTTTGGTTCATTTAATCCTCAAATACGGAAGTTCTTGCATTTCCCAGAATGGATCACATGCTATTGCCTTCACATTTTTGCACCACTGTTTCCTCACTTTGGTATCCGGTCATCCTTCTAGGCATCCGATACAGATTTACTGATCACCAGTAAGTGCTGGGTTCCAAAGATGAATGCGACACAAAACCTGCCTTCTGTGATACAAAGGCTAGTGAGTAGGGTAAACACAGAGAGAGACTTGAAAACACAATAAAGTAAATACAGTGATGGAGATATTGTAGTGGTACAAAGAATAAGTCCCTAACCTTTTTTTTTTTTTTTTTAGTTTTTGTGAATTATGTGATAGTTTACATGGGAGAACATTAGCTTTACATTCATCCTATCTTATTTAGTTTCAATCCCCTGCATGAATCATCAAACAACCAAAGGGTACATCCTGCAAGCCAACCCCTGCCCTCAGTCATCAACACACAGACCTCTACCTCCCTGAATCCAGAGTCCCCAGCCACTCCATCTCTCCATGTCATTGTCTCTGCCTCCATCTTTGGCGTCACTGTTTCTCTGGAGAGGGTCCCGCACTCAGCTCTTCTCCCTTGATGATTCCAGGGACCTCTGCTCCTGGACTGCAAGATCAGCCACTCCCCTCCTTTTGCTACAAAACATCTACCTTTACATTTCCAACCCTCACAGTCAGTCCTGATAGCAGTTATTCACTATTGAACCATAAGAGTCTTTTCCCCATCTCCTTTCA
>NW_006408544.1:9071273-9086242 GCF_000296735.1 Chrysochloris asiatica
AGGCCGGTTCTCGACATGTCACTACCTATGGGAGTATTTGCCTGGCTGTCCCTTCCTGAGCATGGTGGAAACAGAAGACAGTCGGACTCTTCCTTGGACTGTAACACTTAGACAGGCTGGATATGGAATAAGCATCCTTAGGATGCGCTGAAGGAAAGAAGAACCATGCGAGTGCCGTTTCCTGGATTGTTCCCTGATGTTATCACCAGTGTTAGACCTGTGCTTGCTTCCTTCTCTAAGCCAGGTACAAAGAATGTCCCACAGGTGTAAGCCCTATGGGTAGGGCTAGCTGCTGTTTTCTTCACCAGTTCAGGACCAGTCTGGTCAGAATAGTCCTTGCCAGAGTGGGGTCCCTGCACCCCCACAGCCTGCCCTGGGTTCCTAAGCAATGACCCATATGCTGGGCAGCTCCTAATCCAGGTGCTAGTTTTATGGTAACAGGGTGGAGGTCTGGCAGCAGCCTTGTAACCCCTGAGTGGTAGGGAGGGCTGTGAGGAGTGTGTCTGAGATTTTCATTGGTTCCTGACCTCTCCTGCATCCTCTGGGTTATGTCATCCATGGCTATCATGAAGGATGGTTTTATGAAGGCATGACTCTGGGGTATTCCCAAACTAGAGGTGGTGTAGGAACTCCTTAAGAAGTGTCATGGAGGTTGGTTGACAGCTCAGCTGACCTTTGAGACCCTTGCTGGATTAATATAGCTGTTCTCTCCCCCCAGCCCCCACCCAGAGCTCTGGAGGACCAATCATGAGGCCCTACTAGAAGTTCTGGGAATCCTGGGGCTGGGACCTGAGAGGACTTTTAGCCTCAGTCTCATCTCTCAGGCAGAGAGGTTGGGATGCTCTGGTCTTACTATGTTGCTTGCCTTGAAGCCTGTCTAGGTTAGTGGTGCCTCTGCAAAGCCAGGCAGTCTTGGGGGCTAAAGCTAACAGCTTTAGACAAGGGTGGGAATTTCCACTCCTATCTAGGGAGCCATCAGCTCTGTATGCCCTGACCTGGGCCTTTGGCCTCCAAAGAGCAGTAGGAAGGCTGGCCCCAGGGCTAATCCCTGGCCATTAATCCCTCCTGCCAGCCCAAATATCCACCCAGCATGGTCAGACAAAGGGCTGCCCAGCCCAACCACTGTGTTCCTCTCACCCTGAGGGCTCTACTCAGATGTTGGGCCACCTGGAATCCAAGCCCATGAAAAAGGGACCACCTTCAGTGGCCATCTTATGCCCAGATGCTCAGCTGCATCACTTCCGGCCCATGGCCTGTGAAAAGAGCTCCCAGCCACGCTGAAAACACAGATTAGCCCTTGGGTAATCCCCTGACACTGCCTACTCGACTCTGGGAAGCAGGCCCAATGGCAAGGGCCCAGCAAGCACAAAGTACTGGAAAAGTCAGGCTCTCACTCTGTTGACCCAGCTCCCTGCCCCCACACCCACCAGGATCAGTACAGCTAGTTTTATATTCAGTATCTTTTATTGAACATATACTATGTTCCAGGCTGTATATAAAAAAAACAAAAACTGCATGTACAAGAAAATTGCAGTCTGTCATGGGAATAAACCCCACTCTTTCAATCCTATTCACTTCACTTCCTTGGTGGGGGGGGTTCATAGGGTCTTCAGTCCTAAAGAAAGATGGGTGAGACCTCCTGGGCTCTGAGGCTGGCTCCAGGATTATGTGACCCTGAATGAAAACATACAGGCTCTGAAATCAGTTTTTTGGCCCAGTCATTCTCATCCTCCTTCTGATTTAATACTGGAAATGTAGAAAAATAGCCCCTCTTATCAACTGCGGAGTCCCTGGGTGACACAAATGACTAAGTGTTGAACTACTGACTGGAAGTTTGGAGGTTCAAACCCACCACCAGTCACCTCAAAAGTGTTCTGCTTGTGAAAAGTCATAGCCTTGAAAACTGTATGGAGTGTTCTACTTTGGACAGATGGAACCACCATGAGTTGGAACTGACTCAACAGCAAGTAACTAACAGTAAGTTCCAAGTGCCAGCACTGGGACAGACACCTTCATACACAGTCTCATTTGAATTTCATAACAGTGCTAAGAAGGATCATTATTTACCCCATTCGGCAGATCAGAAAATTGAGGTGCAAATGAGTCACTGGCCCAGGTTACTTAGTTCTTGGAGATGGATTCGATGTTGCAGCAGTTGTTGTGTTGCCTTCTTTGGTGAGTTGTTCATTGTGATTACACTGTCTAGTGTGGATGTAGTCTGTGCTTAGGCAGTAGAATGCATGCCGGGAAGAATAAGTGTGTGAAGTTGTTGTTAGGTGCCATCGAATCGGTACTGACTTACAACCACCCTAGGCACAGCAGAATGAAACACTGCCTGGTCCTGTGCCAATTTCACAATCGATGCGATTTCAGCCCATTGCTGCCAATCCATCTCACTGGGGGTCTTCTTTTTCTCCGACCCTCCACTTTACCAGACATGATATCCTTTTCCAGGGACCGGTCCCTCCTGATAATATATCTGAAGTATGAGAGATGAAGTCTGGTCATCCTGGCTTCAAAGGAGTATTCTGTCTGTACTTCTTCCAACAAAGATTGGTTTGTTCTTTTGGCAGTCTATGGTACTTTCAATATTCTCTTCCAGTACCATAATCTAAATGCATCAATTTGTCTAAGGTCTATATGAGGTCCATATGAGGTTATGGAAAATACCATGGTTTGGGTCAGGCACACCTTAGTGCTCAAACTGACATCTTTGCTCTTGAGTACTTTAAAGAGGTCTTGTGCAGCAGATTTACTTAATGCAGTACATAGTTTGATTTCTTGACTGCTGCTTCCATGAGTGTTGATGGTTGATCCAAGCAAAATGAAGTCTTCGACAACTTTAGTCTTTTCTCCATTTATCATGATGTTACAAACTGGTCCAATGGTGAGAATTTTTTTGTTTTCTTTACATTGAGACACAACCCATACCAAAGGCTGCGGTCTTTGACCTTCATCAGTAAATATTTTAAGTTCTGTTATTTTGGAGGTTTTCCTGAAACAGGTTCAGGTAACTATCACTCTGGAATGGTGGCAATGTGTGGTGTTTCCAAGAACACATGCATCTACTCCTTTATTTAAAAAATTACCCCCACCGCACCTAGACTCTGTTGGGCTTTCCTTCCATCTACAAAGCTGCCAAGACCTCCCTATCCACAAAGATATGTGTGTTTCTTGGTCACAAAAATGATTTCAGACTCCAGTCTTATATTGGTAATATCACATGCAAGTAAAATTTTGATAAACATAATTCAAAAGTGACTGGACAATACACTGAGAGCAAACTTCCAGAGGTTCAAGCCGGATTCAGAGAAGGATGTGGAACAGCAGTATCACTGCTGACGTCAGATGAATCTTAGCTGAAAGCAGAGAATACCAGAAAGATGCTTGTTGTTGTTGTTAAGTGCCTTAGTTCAAACTGATCTTGTAGTCCAGTGCATTATCCCACAGTGCCACACCAGGACTCCAGAAAGATGTTTGCCTGTGCTTTATTGACTATGCAAAGGCTTTCAACTGTGTGGATCATGACAAACTATGGATCACATTGTGGAGAATGAGTATTCCAGAACACTTAAATGTACTCATGAGGAACCTGTACATAGACCTAGAGGCAGACATTCGAACAGAACAAGGGTTCTGAATGGTTTAAAATCAGGAAAGGTGTGCACCAGGGTTGTATTCTTTCACCATACTTACTCAATGTGCCTGGAGTCTTGGTGTGGCTACTGGGTTAATGCGCTGAACGGCAAAGTCAGTTCGAATTGCAAGGTCGGCGGTTCAAACTCACCAGTTGCTCCTTGGAAACCTATACAGCGTTGCTATGAGTCAGAACCAACACGACAGCACTTAACAACAACAACAACATTCAATCTGTATGCTGAGCATATAATCTGAGAAACTGGATTATATGAAGACAAAATATGGCATCAGGACTGGAGGAAGACTCATTAACAACCCGCAATACGAAGATGATACAACCTTGCTAGTTGAAAGTGAAGAGGACTTAAAAATACTGATGAAGCTCAAAGACCACACAGCCTTTGGTATGGGTTACATCTCAATGTAAAAAAACCAAAATCCTCACCACTGGACCAATTTGTAACATCATGATAAGTGGAGAAAAGACTGAAGTTGTCAAAGACTTCATTTTGCTTGGATCCACCAAGAAATCAAACAACATATGTTGTTGTTAAGTGCTGGCAAGTCAATTCTGACCAATTCTGACCCTGGATAGGGTTTCCAAGGAGCAGCCAGTGAGCTTGAACCACCAACCTTGCAATTCAAACGACTTTGCAGTCTGACTCATTAGCCCAGATACTCCAAATAGCAGGACTCCAAATAGCATTAGGCAATTTGGTTGCACAAGACCTCTTTAAAGGTGTCAGTTTGAGGGCTGAAGTTCACCTGACCCAAGATATGGTATTTTCAATAGTCTCATATGCATGTGAAGGTTGGACAATGAATAAGGAAGATTGTAGAAGAATCGATGCATTTGCCTTATGGTGTTGAAGAAGAATATTTAAAGTACCATGGACTACCAGAAGAACAAACAAATATGTGTTGAATGAAGTACAGCTAGAATGCTCCTTAGAAGCCAGGATAGTGTAATTTAGTCTCTTATACTGGGAACATAATATCAGAAGGAATGGGTCTCTAGAGGAGGACATGATGCTTGGTAAAGTGGAGGGTCAGTGAAAAAAAAGAAAGCTCCCAACGAGATGTATTAGCAGTGGCAGAGGTGCTGGGCTCAAGTTTAACCATTGTGAGGATGGTGCAGCACCAGGCAGTGTTTCCTTCCTTTGTGCATAATAAGGTCACTATGAGTAGGAATCCATGTGCACAGGATAGGGACCTTGGGAAGAGAACTGAGAGAGGAGACGGTGACTTTGTGGCGGAGCTGCCAAACATCTTCACTAGGCAACGCGGGCTTCACTATGTCTCCCTCTCCACCCCTACCCTACCAGTTCCATTTCCTCTGCCTAAATTTCCTCATACTTGATGCCTCTTTGACTAGCCACAGGTGTCCAACGGCTGGGAGGGTAGTCCTCATCTCTGCTCCAGCTGGGAGTCGGCTCTGGGGATGGAAGGACATGGAGAAGTTTGGGAGAGGAGGATGGAGAAAAATGGGGAGGGGACTTGGAGAGTGACTGTGTGCAAGTGATTAGGACTGGTCCAATGGGGAGGGAGTTGATGGAATAGGTGGATGGGCTGGAGGTAGGAACTGGCTGAATGGAGATGGAGAAGAGATGAGGCTGGGTTTGGGAAATATTAAACCTGAGGAATGAGGCCAGAGGAGGGGCGAATTGAGGGACGAGGTACTGAGAGCACAGGAAGGGGGATGGAAGAGCAAATTAGGGGGAGGTGCTGGTCAGCAGGGTAGCCGAGGTCCAAATGCTCTCCCCTGGTGGTGGGGAGCGATGCCCATATAAGGCTGGCCATTGGTCCTTGCAGTCCCGGAGCCAAGCGGGCAGGGGCTGTTGCATCCCTTCCGACGACTAGGCACAGTCCCATGGATCCTCCCGCTGCTTTCTCAGGCTTCCCGGCTCTGCCCTCGCTCGCACCGTCTAGGCTGTCGCCGTTTGCTGCAGGCGAGCTGGGGCCGGAGCCCGAGGCGGCTGCGGCGGTGGGCTGCGGAAAGACGGAGTCCCGGCCGGGCCCAGGGCGACGGCGGCGGCCCCTGCAGCGCGAGAAGCCGCCCTACTCGTACATAGCGCTCATCACTATGGCCTTGGCTCACGCCCCTGACCGCCGCCTTACCCTGGCCGCCATCTACCGCTTCATCACCGAGCGCTTCGCCTTCTACCGCGACAGCTCCCGCAAATGGCAGAACAGCATCCGCCACAAACTCACGCTCAACGACTGCTTCGTCAAGGTGCCCCGCGAGCAGGGCAATCCCTGCAAGGGTAACTACTGGACGCTCGATCCCGCCGCCGCCTCCATGTTCGACAACAGCAGCTTCCTGCGGCGCCGCAAGCGCTTCAAGCGCGCCCAACTGTCCGCCCTGCCGGTCGCGCTTCCCCGGCCCAGCCCTCTGCCCTTCCCCTTAGCGCCCTACGCGCCCACGCCGCCGCCCCCCGGCCCCGCGCAGCCTGCGCTCCTCCTCAGCGTCCACAGCCTGGTGAGCCTGCAGCCCGAGCCCGCGGCGCTGGGGACCCCGGAGTTGGACACCGGCGTCGCCTTCTCGCCCTGCTCGGCTGCCAGCCCGCCGCTTTACGCTCACGCCCCGGGCCGCCCGGCGCTGCTGCCCAAGCAACCTGGCCCCGGCCCACTTCCCGCCGAGCCGCTGTTGGCTTTGGCCCAGCCGCCGACCGCGCTCAGTCTGGGAGGGGCCTACCTGAGCAGTCGCGCTTCGCGCAGGGGCTGGAGGGTTGCCTGTTAACCTGTTTCCCAGGGACTGGGTTCTCCTCGCTGCTCCCCTTGTGTCCCAGGACTAGAACGCTGTGTGGTGGTGCCCCCAGTCATCCTCAGAACTCCCCAGCTCTGCTACTTGGACTGAGCACCCCTGCTAAATCGTCCTCTGCCCTGGGGAGACTTTCACGTTCTCTCCAACGGATGGACGCACAGCACGCATCCCATTTGTGAGTCGTCAGTTCGCCTTCCACTGTGTACCCCCTACTTTCCAGCACTGTATATGGGCGTCATGTCCAGGAACTGGACCTATATCCCAGGTTCCCTGGTGAATTTCCAAGCTATCAGTCAGAAGCCAAACCTGAGGTCTCAAGCTGAATCCTCAACTCACTCCTTACTTCGTCAACCAACTAACAAACCCCCTCACGTTTTTACAGCTCATTAGAGTTTACCGGACTTTATGCCTCCATTAACTTCTCTCCAATCCTTCCTTTCTTTTTCTCTCATACATTTGTGCTCCTCACCCCTGCCCCTTGTCCTGGATTATTGAGCCTGGGCCAGGGGGCAAGAACTAGCACAATGCAGACGGAGAGAAGGGATGAAGCTGGTTATAGAAAGGCTGACTCAAAAGGAAGAGGTCAAAGGAGGGGCAAAATAGAAGGTGGACAGGTGTATTGTGAGCACAGTGGAGTCAGGCTTCTGGGTTTATTACTTCCTCACTTTGTTTCCTCCCTCAACCCCCACATACCTGTCTGTCCACAGTCTCTTACTGGGCACGAGCTCCCCTTCCACACAGACACACCTAGCTGCCCAGTTGCCAGGACCTGAGGACACTTTCAAGAGTTCTGAAACAAACAGCACCAGGGACTCCTGGCCTTTCAAGGAGATACTGGGCCTTTTTATCTGCCCCACTGCGTGGAAAATTTAAAGTTTATGGCCTTTCCTTTAAAGTTAGTTTTAATTAAAAAAAAAAAAAGAAGAAGGGAAAAACCTCCCTTTGGGCTTGTGTGCTGGCTGGTAGTGTGGGGAAGTGGCCTGGGAACACAGTGGATAAACCTTGTTCAGGATCTTGGGTTTTCCACAGGAGGTGAGCCTCCTTAGGAGTCACCAGGTGAAAGTTCATAAAGTGGAAATAGGAAATGCATATTGTTGGCCTCAGAAAATGCACAGTGCACAGCTGTGTATAGATAGAGAAAAATAACAAAAACCAGTTGCCACTGAGTCAATTCCAACTCATGGAGATGTTATGTGTTTCAGAGTAGAACTGCACTCTGTTCAAGGCAAAGTAGATTGCCAGGTCTTTCTTCCAAGGTACCCTTTCTTCTAAGGTACCTCTGGATGGATTTAAACCACCAACTTTCAGTTAGTAGTTGAATGCTTGTGTCGTCCCAGGGTGTGAAGCCACCAACAAGACACAAACCACACATGCTCCATTAGCGTATTAGTGCTTTCTTTACTCACACAGAGAGGAGACACTGTGAGGTCTGCTTCTCTAGTGGGTACCAGTAAGTATCCGATGGCAGCAGGATCGTTTCTGCATATGGTTGCTGTAGGGCAGATGTTCTATATTCACCCCTCAAGAGACCTCATTCCCAGATCCACAAGTGTTGGCCAGGTGCCACATGATGCCCACACATGTGCAAGAGACAGAGAAAGCTACTGTATGCCCAGAACAGGGCAAGGCTACTCCAGTAAAGAGAAGAAACTGAGAGAAAAGGAGTGAACCAATTCCTGGCCTCCTTAACAGAGAATGTTCTGGGCCCAGGGCTTCACTTAGGCAGCCTGGATGGGAGGGGTAGAAGCAGATCATGACCCTCAAAACAAATTGTTGTTGAGCTGGTTCTGGCTCATAATGACCCTGGATAGGGTTTCTGAGGAGCAGCTGGTGAATTTGAACCAATGACCTTGTGGTGCAAACCTACCTTGTGGTCCATTTTGTTGTTGTTAAGTGCTGTAGAGTTGGTTCTGTAGAGTATGTTGTATAAGGTTTCCAGGCAGAAGCTGATGAGCTTGAACTGCCAACCTTGCGGTTCAAAATGACCTTGCAGTCCAGCGC
The DNA here is from genome assembly GCF_000296735.1 of Chrysochloris asiatica. Lineage (NCBI taxonomy): Eukaryota > Metazoa > Chordata > Mammalia > Afrosoricida > Chrysochloridae > Chrysochloris > Chrysochloris asiatica. Next base: position 9,079,678 of record NW_006408544.1, read on the forward strand.
ATTAACCCACAGTCCTAGGACTCCATGGTCCATATTAGGCCTAGTAAAATGCCATTTCCTGCCTCTCAGAGCCTGGTAGAGATGAGATGGGGCATGTGTGTATTTACTTGGTATGTCAAGCAGTATACTTGGTACTGGGGATACATCAGTGAGTAAAAGGTTATGGAGTTTATGGACCAGTGGGGAAGAGACATTACTCCAGTCTTCACTCCTCAGAGACATGCATTAAGTGCTCTAGAACCTCGAACTCAAAGTGTGGTCCATGAACCTAAACGTCATCTAACAACGTGTTAGAAATGCAGAATCTCAGGCCAACCCCAGATCTCTGCATTTTAGCAAAGTTCTCAGGTGATTAGTATGCACAGTATTCTGGAGGCTGGGAGTTCAGTAAAAGGTTAAGACTCCCTACTAGCACGGTACCAGGTTCTCTTCAAAATGTCTGCAGCTGGACTCTGCACTATGACCCTTCTTACCCTCCCTGCTGGACTGTGAGTCTGGGCAGCAGGGACCCAGGTTGATTCATGACTGTCCCCAGCACCAAGGACAGGGCAGCACTGTGCAGAGAAGCAGAGATTGAGGTAAAAAGGAGGGAGCTGGCCTCTGACCTTGTCCTGTTCTCTGGTGCTGATCCAAACGCCAAGCATTAATCTTTCCCAAGCTCCCTCACCTCAGGGCTCTTGGTCTAGCAGAGCTTGGACTATTGGTTAGAGGAGGTGCAGGGAGAGGACCAGCATACCTTGAGAATATGTTCTATATGTTAGACATTTCTGCTATCTATCAGAGTTTGAAGCTCTGGCCATGCTGATGGAGGGTGAGAGTGGAGAGTGGGTGGTTCATAGAAAGGAAAAGTGCAGGAAATCTGAGAAGGGAAGGCCCTGCTTGTAAGTAAGGCAGTGGTTGTGCACAGAGTGGTACAAATTGCCCTGGACTGACATCTCCTCCCCTGCCTCCGGCTATTAATTCCTTAAACTGAGGGTCAGATCTAACTTGCCTGCGGCATAGCAGCCCTAGATCAGAGGTTTGAATCCACCAGCTGCTCCTCAGGAGAATGATGGAGGCTGTCTGCACGCAAAGATTTACAGCCCAGGAAACCCAGGGGAGCCGGTCTACTCTGTCCTATAGGGTTGCTATGAGTTAGAATCTACTAGATGGCAGTGGATGGGTATAGCAGTCCTGCAGTTAATGTTTGTTGATTGACTGAGTGATGGGTCTAATGCTGTACCTGACTCACTAAATAATGACTGAGTTAGCGCAGTAGGTGGCAGAAGGTCCAGACTCCGACTCTCCTGGACTAGAGCTCCATATGGAGTCCTAGTATGGCAAAGCCGTTTGAACTGCAAGGTCGGTGGTTCAACCTTACCAGCTGCTGCTTGGAAACCCTATACAGGGTCACTATGGGTCGGAATTGACTTGATGGCCCTTGACAACAACAACAGAGCTCCATAAAGATCAAAATGAAAGATTTCTTCTGTTCCATACGATGCCGCTTCCCATCTTCCTGCCTCAGAGCACCTGCTGATAATTTCCAGGCTCCGGGAGAACTTTTCACTCTGATGAAGCTGGGAAGTGCTTCTTCAGCTCTAAATTCTATTCCTGATGCTGCTCTGCAGGTCTATGTCCCCAGGTTCTTAGAACACTCAGAGGATAAATACTGGGAAGGTTCCTGCTGAACCTGAAAATTACAGAGGTTTTATTTTTTAAAAGCCTCTATAATTTTCCTTGTTTTTCAATACTATCAAGGGTTTGATGTGTACCAGGCTATGTGCTGGACTTTACAGCTGGTACAGATATAAATAAAAGAACATTTATGTCCTCAAAGAAATGTTGTCCATATGCAGAAAGCTATGTGTCCACATATAGACAAAATTTTTGACACTTAGGCAGAAGTTAGAAAAACTTCCCAATCCAACACTATCATTTAAAAGCACCATATATTTTTTTAACTAAAAATGAAATTTCAATATTATCCTCACCGCCCACACTTTTGGAGAAAATCATCTGAATGGACCCTTCAAAAATGCTCTTGTAGATACTTAGAAATTATCTGTAATCTGAAGACACATTTTCCACAGTTAATTTTTATTCTTATTGAAATAAACCCATAATTTAACAAGTCAAATAGCAATCAAAGGCTTATCATGGCATCTTGCCCCACTGTCAGAATCCTTGTTTTGTTCCCTAGAAACATCTAGTTTCAACTCATATTTGTTTCTTGAATATGAATATACCTCCATATTTCTATGCATATAATCCCCTCTCTTGAAACAGTAATGACTAACTTTATTACAATGAATGAGCATTTACTTTAAAATTTCCATCTCCTCCCACCCCACTCAACTACTGATACAGTTGTTACAACTTTGGTTCAATTAATTTTTAGCATTTATGTCTGACTGTTGTTAAATGCCATCGAGTCTGTTCCAACCATAGTGACCACGTTAAGGGTCTCCGAGGAGCAGCTGGTAGGTTTGAACTGATCTTGTGGTTAGCAGTCCTGTGCTTATGCTACCTTCTGGTAAGCTAATAGTGTACTATGATTACAATTCCTTTTTTTTTTTTTTTTTCTGGTACAACTTTAGGTTTTTCCTGGAGTTAATACTGCCTTATGTTTTCATTTGCTTACCTTTCTTTGGATCTGTGGCTAAATCTTCCCATACCTTCCGATAGCACTGCGGAATGATTTTTCTTGAGGTCACACTTATTGCCTTTGTTTCTTGTGTGTTTTCCTTCCTGGGGCAACTCTCTTGGAGTCCTTTCCCTCCAGCTCAGTCTGGACTGGTTGCTCTCACTGTCTGTCACACAGATGTGGCCATGAAATGTCCCTTCACTGACACCCTGGGAATGCTCTCTCTCTCTGTCCTGGATTGGATCCTGTTTCCTGCATATCATATCTTCACTTGTCTTGGTTTCTTCCTGGTTTTAGTCAAGGTAAATTTTAAAGAAATATTGCACATCTAAAATTAAGATGACTTCCAGCATGAGAAGCTAAGGGTGCAGTTTGACCATGAAATAGTAATGGCTGAGCCAGTGCTGTGTTTTTATAGGATTTTCTTTGTGGGGACTGAGAAGAGGAGAGTGGGTGATTGTTTTTTGAATAAGCACTCCTGGAAAGCTGGGAAGGTGGCTCATGGTTTGGATAATGGGGGAGATCAAGTTTGGCAGGGAGGGTATGTGGTCTTTAAGGAGAGGAGTCACTGAGAGGAGAAGTCTGGGGAAGAGAGTTGCTTCCTCAGTTAGGCAGACTTGGAGCACAGGAAGGGTAGGCAGGGTAGTTTGGGGCCCAGCATGGTGCTGAGCTGGTTAGGGACCCTCCTGGGCTTTGGGATACATGGGAAAACGACACCTTTGAAGGAGATAATGGCAAGCATGCAAGCAGAGAGGCTCCACATAGACAACTCACAGGGTTGTGGGCATCACTGGCAACAGCAGAGGGAGAAACGAAGAACCTGGGGGACTCTTCACTGTGGCGACTGGGTTCATTTTGAGCCCATTCACAGTACCTCTTCAGGAGACACCTGCAGTACTGGGGAATTTTGCATGATATAGAGGCTAAAATTATCTCCTTTTAAAAGAAGAAGGGAAAAAAAGGCCTATGGATCAACTTAAATTATTTAAATTATAATGTCACTTGATATGTACAGGTATAAATTCCTTAGGCTTATATATCTTATAGACTCCTGGTGTGGCACTGTAGGATAAGCACTGGACTGCAAGGTGGGTTTGAACCACAACGTCAGCAGTCCAAACTCACCAGCTGCTCCTCAGAAACCCTATGCAGGGTCACTATGAGTCCAAACTGACTCAAAGGCACTTAACAACAACAACATATATCTTATGCAAAAAACAAAAAATTTAAATAATTTAAGTGCAAATAGAGCTACAAAATGAAAATTCAAGTTCATAACATTAATCGAATATCAAAGGGGATACTGTTCTACTGAAACTGAATCACTTGTACCATGCATGTGACCCTGGCCACTGCAAGTCCTATGAGTTTGGCCTAAAGCACTGGTGGTGCTGTAGGATAAGCACTGGACTGTTAACCCCAAAGGCAGCAGTTCAAACCTACCAGTTGCTCCATGGGAGAAAGATGAAGCATCTTTCTGCTCCTGTAAAGATTTATAGCCTTGGAAACACTATACAGGATCTCTATGAGTCAGAACTGACTCGATAGTACCTAACAAGAACCATTACAACAACATGCCGAACACCTTGTGGGGACTAACGTCACCCATTATTTTTCTCTTTTGAAAGAACTGCAAGTATTCCTTCATGTAAGAGGCCATGCCCCCAAATTAGCCGGAACACAGCATTTATTTATAAAGTCTACATCTTTCTGCCTCTCTTAAAGATTCAAGTAATATCTCCTGGTATTAAATACAAATGAGGACTCTACATAGCAAGTATCTATTATGAAGAAGTCATTTAGGTGATCTAGAATGTGCTTACATGGATGCTTTTAAGATCATGATTGCAATGAAATACAACATTGAAATATTTCCCTAGATCCCTAGATCTATAAGAATCTATCCTTGGATCCCAGTTTGAGAAATATTGAGAGAGGATTTTCATGATGTCATTAATAGCATAGCATTGTATACTTAACAAGATTTCACGTTCTTTTAAAACATTAAAAAAAAAAAAACAACAACCCCAAAAAAGCATTTACAAAAATTGTCTCTGCAATTTGAAATTGCACTTTCAAAGTAAGAACTTCTATAGGTAAGATTCTCTGAACACAATCCATTAAAAATGGAAATCACTCATAAAAGAATAAAGAACAAAAAAGAATTTACCTAAATTATTCAGCTTTTCTGTGGCCAATCTCAATGGCATATTAACAAACAAAGTTCATTTCTCACTTGTATTCCAAGTAGGCTGCAGGTTGCTTGAGGTTCTATTCTAGGTTGTGGCTCTGCTTCAGGTGTCTTCTCATTCCAGATCTTAGGCTGAAGGGACCTTCTTGTTTCTTATGGTACCAAGGCAGAGCAAGAACAGTCAAACTGAGAGAAACTGTGATGCCTCTTAAAGTGTCTGCTCAGATGTGGTGTCCATCACTCGTATTCCTTTGAACCAAGCGTGTCATGAGGCTGAACTCAAAGTCAGACGAGGTTGAGGCTGTATGCTCCTTCCACAGGACACAGGAAAATTACATGGTGAGGGACCAGCATGTATGGCCTTTTACTGTGAAGGGAGGGGAGAGTGAGTAATGTCAAGCAATGCACCTACTCTTCACTTATCTACTATCTCATTATACAACACTTTGTATTTATAACAATTGTAAAAAAAAATCAACTATCTGACATTGATGAAACATTGATGACATCTGTCTAGCAGGAACAAATGCTGACATGCAAGGTGAGAGTAACAGTGGCTGTGATGGTCCATGTTATGTGCACATCTTGGCTGGATCATGATTCACAGTAGCTGGGCAGTTAGGTAATGATGTAGCCATTCTCCACTTTGTTATTTGATGTGCTCATCCTCTGTTTTTGCATAACGATGATTTTTACGTAAAAACATGGCCTTTGGAACCAAACAATGATGGTAATTAAGGAGTGGGTGTAATATCATTTCAACAAAACCACCCTTCAAATTAAGTACTTGAAAATGTATGTTTATAGAAATAACTTGTAGGTTAGAGGAAAATTAAAATTACAGACTATCAATAAAAATGAGAACGGTACATATCAAGATCCATAGGATGCAACCAAATTTGTGTTCAGAGGAAATTTCATAGCTCCAAATAAGCCGTGGAGATGGAGTTAGAGGAGGTCAGGAGTTGGGTGAGGAGACTAGTTAAGATGCTACTGAAGTAATCCTGGTGGGAAAGGGTGGTGGCTTGATGGATGCAGAGGTGGTGATGGAGAAGAGATGATACACTAAGCTTAGAAAGAATCAGCCATTTGGCTAAAACTCTCCTGTTCCAAGAGGCTACACACTTTTCCATTAACCACAGACTCATGCCTACCTTGAAAACTTGGGGGTAGTCATTTGGCTGGTAGTCATTCCTGGTCTGGCTTGACTGATTTAGGAGTAACAAATCTCAATAGACCTGTTAGTACAAAAGTAATGCAGAAACAACAACAACAACAACAACAACAACAACAAAACAACAAATGGAAGTGACCTCAATCCTATCTACTTAGTTCTGTTATTGAAACTTGGTACGGAGAAGACATACACACAAAACATACACCAGTCTCATATATGAAAGTAAAAGCCAAGTTTCTAAACAAAATATCAGCAAATTGAATCTAGTAGTATATTACAAAAAATACACAATCAAGTACAGTTGATTCTTGGACTGCATATGTGTCTTTATTAGACTTATTTATTGTTGCTGTTGTTATTGTTAAATGCTGTCAAATCAATTCCGATTCAAAATGACCCTGTATAGGGGTTCCAAGGAGCGACTGGTGGGTTTGAACCATGGGACCTTGTAGTTGTTGTTGTTGTTGTTATGTGCCGTGGAGTCGGGTCCGACCCATAGCGACCCTGTACAGGGTTTCCGAGGGTGTAAATCTTTACGGGAGTAGAAAGCCTCATCTTTCTCCCGCGGAGC
>NW_006408544.1:9088452-9090675 GCF_000296735.1 Chrysochloris asiatica
GCAAGCCTGCCCCCTGGTCATCAGCACACAGCCCCTCTCCTTCTCTGGGTCTAGAGTCCCGAGCCTCTCATCTTCCCACGTCATTGTCTCTGCCTCCATCTCTGATGTCACTGCTTCTCTGAGTAGGGTTCTGCACTCCGCTCTTTTTTCTTGATGGTCCCAGGGACCTCCGCTCCTGGATGGTAACATCAACCACTCCCCTCCTTTTGCTACAAAACATCTATCTTTACATTTCCAACCTCACGGTCAGTCCTGATAACAGTTATTCACTACTGTACCACGAGAGTCCTATCCCCGTCTCCTTTCATCAGCCCCGCCCAGACAGATTGGCTACTGCTCAGGATTCCACTGTTTCTTTTAAAGCATTGATTTCATTGTTGACTAGGACTTTTGATGTTGCAATAGTTAAGTGCTCAGCGGTAGTTATAGGAGCCCAAAGGCTCACATCCAACTGACTAAGGACACCCTAAGGGGCAGCTCTACTCTGTCCTATGGGGTTGCTACGAGTTGGAATTGGCTAAATGGTACATGACAACAAAGAGAAGGTAATACATTAATTTGTGCATAAAAGATTTAAAAAGTGCTCAGTGAAGTATTGCTTCCATGCCCGTTTCCAATTTCCCTGACAGGTAATCAACCTGTCAGGGAAATTTTTTATTTATCCTATTTTTTGTACATACTAGCCACTACAAATATGTATTATTTTCTCATTTCTAAAACACATAATAAGAAGCATGTTTATACTTTTCTGCCTTTTGATTTTTTTTCACTGGTATGTTTTAGAGTTCTTTCCAAATCAACACTTAAAGAACCTCTTTTTTTCTATTTTATATATGCATTAAAATAGTGTGGTGCTGTAAGATAAGCCCTGGACCACAAGGATGGTTTAAACCGCAAGGTCGGCAGTTCAAACTCACTAGCTGCTCCTCAGAAACCGTATACAGGGTTGCTTTGAGTCAGAACCGACTCCACAGCACTTAATGACAACATAGTTACACAACATGATTTGCTTAATTAGCCTCATTAACGGACATTTACATTGTTTCCAATGCTTTGGCATTCCCAACAGTGATGCAAAGACACCTTATATATCTATTCTATGTGTGCAGCTATGTATATAGGAAAATTTCCCATAAGTAAATTTCCATGGAACCCTTGCCTGGTCCCTGGGTGGTCACTCTGGTTCTTCCAGCATTCTGGCAACTGTTCCCTCTATTTCTAAGAGACCCTTGGTCATCATGGTTAGAATGTCACCTTCTCAAACCTCATTGCTCTCCACCTCAGTGGCCTTCCTGTCAGTCTCTCACCAGGTGTTCTGGCCTGTGGATCCTCACCTTGAGTCAGTCTGTCCAGGGTGATGGCTTCTTGTCTCACCCACATGCTGAACCCTGGGCATTGGTGGCAGGTGCAGGGAGCTAGCTCTTCAGATCTCCACTGCTCACAGTCCCTGCCCAACACTGCTGTTTCCCCTTCCCTGCTCTCAGCACCCGATGCCCCTCCACTGTAGTGACCCCTATATTCTGACCATGGGGTCATGTTCTAAGATTATGACCTTGAATTTCCCACTTCATTGTCTCTAGTCTCCCAAATCAGAGTGGCTCCAGCTTTGTAGGGGGAAGCAAACAAGGAAGATCTAACAGAGTCCCTTATGAGAGACATGCATATGACTAACAGGAAACCAAACTCCATGGCTGGAAACCTCTGGGTTGGCCCAGATCTGGGATGTCAGCTCATATAACAGATGGTGCAATGCGGGCCTGACCTAGGCAGAAATGAGGAAGAGGCTGTCCCAGTACACTCTCCATAGTTCACATCTGGAACTGCAGATATGACATAATATGTAGTTAAGAGCCCCAATTCTGGAGCCAGCAAGACCTGGTCCAAAAGCAGGCTCTGTGACCTTGGGCAAGTCATTTGATCTCTAGTAATTTGTTTCCTCATTTGTAAAGCAGGAATGATGATAATACCAACATATTTCATAGTATTTCATTTACTTAGCCTTAAGCATTTCTTTCATGTTTCCAAATGTTAAGTGGAAATGGAATGAATGAACTGTTTGCTGCCTTGAGGACTGCCAGGGACTGAGGCAGAAGGAACTGAAGATAATAGAGGAGAAAACTAGATCTAGAGAGCGTCAGATTAGCCAGAAACATGCCCTGGAGCTGAAGTATTATGACCCAATGGTCCCAGCTTTTTGAGGAGCACTTGGAAGCGTATCTTAGG
>NW_006408544.1:9090911-9147705 GCF_000296735.1 Chrysochloris asiatica
CCAAGCAACTGGTGAGCTTGAACCACCGACCTTGCAGTTCAGATGACTTTGCAGTCTGATGCATTAGCCCACAGAGCCACACCAGGACTCTCTCTCTCTCTCTCTCTCTCTCTCTATATATATATATATTTAATTGAGCCAGAGAGTTTGGTTAAGCCCTGTGGATTCATGCTGGAACTCTGGGGCCATCAGAATTCTCTTATCTCTATAATTGCATGGAGAAGGGCCAAAGGGCACTTAACTTTACAAGACAACTTCTTTGTTTTGTGTCTAAATGGCCTTCAGGTACCATTTGCCTGGGCTGCAACAGAAGTGTACTTAGGGACAAGTCTCAAACTTGATAATTGCAGGGCATATTTCTACAGAGGACTCATGTCTCCCTCCTCTACCCAATAATCTCACCTGTCTCCTGCCGCTTCCCAGAGTGCATATAACTGAGGAATGTGGGACTATTGGGAACTGGAAAGGTTGGGTTAAAACGGAAGAGACATTTGGGCCAGAACCAGGAAAGGGCTACAGACTGTAGGATGGGAATTTAGTTCTCAAAAGGCCAGCAGGTCCCCTAAAAGCAATTTCGTTCAACTAGCAGAGAATGTCTGCCTTGAGCATGATGTTTTTTTAAGATCTACGTGGGATCAAATTGACAAAAGCAACTCAAAGTAATAGATAGGAACCTTCGGGGACAACGAGTTTATGTTAGTCCGGGAGGAACAACTCAGAAAAGGAGGGCGAGAATGCTTGCATAGTTTGAAGGATGCAATCAGGGTCATTGACTTGTACATATGGAAACTTGAATTGGTGTATGTTTTTGCTGTGTATTTTTTTTTTTTTTTTTTATGAGGCCAGCAGAGTGGTAGCAGTCACATGAGAACCTCACACCTGTCGGAGTTCGCCCACTGCTATGCAGTTGATTCCGACTCATACATAGTAACCCTATAGGAGAGAGTAGACTGCTCCTTAGGGTTCCCAGACTGTGACTCTTTACGGGAACAGCCAGCCTCGGCTTTCTTCCCAGGATCTGGCAGTTTGCTCAGTGCCTAACCTGTAGTGTCACCAAGGCTCCTTAGAATGAGTTAGCATCTACAAGCTAAGTACTCCATAAACATTGGCTGTTGAAGTCTTTTACTGTGCAAGGTACTCTACATTCATTCAGCAGGAACTTTGATTTTCCTTTATATGTGGGGTAGGTGATATACTTCTCACTTGTTAGACGACCTGAGGGGGCTGGATAAGTCTGAGGTCACACACAAGTGGTTTAAGCAAGCATGTGTCAGCCCCCACCAATTCCCACTCTAAAAGCACTTATCTGCCACACACCTGTCTGTCTGTTATACTGTGGTGGCTTTTGTGTTGCTGTTATACTGCAAGCTATGTCATCAGTATTTCAAATACCAGCACATTTCGGTGGAGCTTCCAGACTAGGAAGAAAGGCCTGGCAATTTTTTTCCCAAATATTAGTAGTAAAACCCTAATGGACCACACACACACACAAAAGGAATGTGTACAAGCAGTTGAGGACAATATTCACTGGTCTCAGGAATCCAGAACCTTTTTCTCGTGTGGCTCTGCTGTTTGTGACCTAGCCCTCATGGTCCAGGCAACAGGGATGAAGAACTCCAAGTACATAGCATCTCCCTCTGAAGGAAAGTTTCCAGAAACTGCCACAGGACCGCACTGATTACTCCTCATTGGCCAGGCCTTAGTCACATGGCCACGCCAAGCTGCAAAGAAATGTAGGTATTTTTCTGGGTACAGCTAAAAAATAGAGGGTTCTACCTCCACTGAATGATTTCCAATCTGTTGGGACAAGGCTGGTGAAAGGAAATGGGGATGAGACTCTTGTGGTACAATAGTGAATAATTGCCATCAGGACTGACTGTGAGGGTTGGAAATATAGAGGTAGATGTTTTTTTGACAAAAGGAGGGGAGTGATTGGTTTTGCAGCCCAGGAATGGAGGTCCCTGGGACCATCAAGTGAGAAAAGCAGAGTGTGACCCTACCCAGACAGGCAGTGACGCCAGGCATGGAGACAGAGATGATGACGTGGACAGATGGAGTGGCTGGGGACACTGGACTCAGGGAGGGAGAGGGGCTGTGTGCTGACAGCCAAGGGGGCGGGCCTGTGGGGTGTATCCTTTGGTTATTTGATGATGCATGGAGGGGATTGTAATCATTGCAATGAAATGAAATACAATAGGATGAATGTGAAGCTGATGTTCTCCCATGTAAACCCACATAATTCACAATAAAAACTTAAAAAAAAAATAGGGTTCTAGTCTAAAATGAAGAAATTTTGGCCATACTCCCTACACTGACCTCCTTCCTAATCACTCTATTCCCCTATATTCTCCTCAGCTCTGTTCATTGCACTGATTTGCCAAGGATTAAACTCAAGAGACCATAAGATGTTGTGAATTTGCTTTATTAGCAGTAAGAGTTAGGTACTTCTATTCACTTATTCAACAGATATTTACTGTTATTTACTGAATGTTTATTATGTGCCAGGTCCTGGGGAATACAAATAATGAGAAAAATGGACACAGTCTTTGCTGTTGTGAAGTCTATAGTCTAGCAGGGATGAGAGAAACAAATCAATTGATCGCACAAAGTGCCATGAAAGAAAAAGGCACACAGTCATAGTAGTATATGCAGTAAAGGGGGCCAGGGAAGGGAGCAGGGAAGGCTTCCCAGCGAAGGTAATCTTTTGGCTGAGATGTGACTAATGAGGCACAAGGAACATCATGTGCAAAGGTCCTGAGCTGGGAGGCAGTATGGCTTGTTGGGACTGAAGACAAGCCAGGATGATTCCGGGAATCTATAAATAATTAGAGGTGTTACACGGTAATATGGACAACTGAGGCAGAGGCAAAATGCCATGAGACTGGTGGTGGTGACTAGGATGGAGAAAAGGGTATTAATCTTGTCTGAGAAAACTGAGAAGACATCTTGAGTTGGGCACTGGAGAATCTTCAGGACTTCACCAGGCAGCTCTGAAAAGACTGGAGAATAGTTCATTTTATAATGGCTGGAGACAAACGCGTAGGTTACTGTGGCTGGAACTGAGAAGATTGTTGGCAGGTAGAACAGTGGTGGTGCTGCTAATACATCCAGAGAACTAACCTGGGAACAAATCATGCTGGCTCTATTAGTCAGCAATCTTTCCACTGCAAATGAATTCAGTTGAAACTAGCAGAAATTCCATTGAAATGAGCTTAAGCAAAGAGAAGCCCTTGTTTCTTTTGAATGGCTGGAAAGGCTTAGAGGTCTGGTTTCAGGCATAGTTGGATCCAGGGACTCAAAGCTGGGACACCCAAAAACTGTAAACACGTAGTGCTTTAAATTTACATGATACAACTTTTCTATCCAAAGTCATCTTAATTCCCATCAAGTGCTTGGGTGGGACCATGCCAATAAGGTATACAGGACTCTAAGGCTGGGACTGGTTAATTTTGCCTTCCAGCAGGTTTAAAAGGAGTCATCTCAGAAGCAGAGATGGAAGATCCCAAAAGGAAGAGCATGAGTGTCATGTGAGATCCCTACCTAGAGGAACAGCAACTACAGAGGATATGGCTGAGGAGGCACAGCAGCTTAGGGCTCTAGGCTGATAGACTGAGTAAAGCTGAGTGCCTAGGGGCAGGTGACCAGCTTGAAGACTGTGCCCTTTGGGCATTCGCAGACGGGCTAAAAGAGCTTTGTAACACTTGCCAGAGCAGAGCAGAGGCCAAGGGCCCACATGGCTGTGAGGCTGAAAACAAGAGTAAGGCATGCCTGCAGTATGACAGACAAGAGGCGTTCCTGACTGGTGAACTGCTGCGGTCTGAGCATTTTTGATCCTGAACATTGTTAACTGTTCACTTCCCTAATAAAATCAGTAATCATGAGTATTGTTATGAGTTCTGTGTGGCCATCGTAATGGCTCATTGAACCCAGATGTGAAGCAGACAGTACTGTGGGAGGAATGGTTGGTGTCAGAATAGGGTAAAGAAGGTTCTGATTGTCTGGTCCCCGCTTCATAAGAATCAGCCTTGGGTTGATTTTGAGTTTGATTCTCTTTCCCCCTTGTGAAGCCAGGAAAAGTCAGACATGGCTTCCACATGGTTTTAGCACATGTTCAGCTCACCAAGGACAGTTCACCAAGGAGAATGGACTATATGAAACACACCAGAGGGAACTGGAAGATTCTGGCAGGGCATTTGACAGTTGTGCAGAATAATGAGAGGCAGGGGTGACTGGAGGCAGAGAAATCCTTAAGAAACTGCTAAGGTACTCCTGGTGTGGTGCTGTAGGATAAGCACTGGACTGCTAACTGCAAGGTCAGTGGTTCAAACCCACCAGCCACTTCTTGGAAACCCTATACAGGGTCACTATGAGTTGGAACTGACTCAACAGTACTTAACAACAAGATACTCCTAGTAGGAAAGAGGACTCAGCATACATGTTTCATTTGTCATCATCATTTTGAAAGGGAGAAACTGAGACAGAGAGCAAGAGAGAGAAACCAAATGACTATTGGGAGTTAGGGACAATATTGGTCAACTCTATCTGACAGGAGGATATGTTCCTTCCCCCTTAGGGATAAGGAGTGATAGCAAGAAACACTCTTTGGCTTCAAAGAACATGTCTTTCTGTTGACAATGTCAGCTGGCTCTCTGAGGAGTCCCACACAGAACAATAATATGTCATATCATTCATTCATTCATGCATGCATGCATATATCTAACATTGTGCTCCTACTCTGTGCCAGACTTTGTACCTGACAGGATGTAGTGACGCATGATGACAATGATGATAAGAAATCTTAACTGAGCCGTTTCAAAGTTGCAGCACTGGACTAAATGCAAAATGCATATTATCTCATTTAATCCTCAACAAAAATACACTAAGGTAGATATAATTATTGTCCTCATTTTACAGAGGAGAAAGACGAGGATGAAGGCAATACAATTCCTGTTTTCAAGGAGTTCACAGACTACAAGTTGATACTGGAAAACAGAGCATGACCACAGAGGAAGCTAAGTGCTTTGGGATTACAGCCTGGTCCAGAAAATCGTCTCATAAAAGTTGACATTTTAAATGAAATGACATTTGAGAAGCATGAGGAAAATGGAGTCAGGCATAGGAACATTATGTGCAAAATGAAATGGTGAGAAGGAGTAGATCAGGTGTGAGTGCAGGACAGCGGCTGGAGGTGAGGCTGGACAGACAGGCAGGGGGCCAGACTGCCAGGTGCCCTGTGCTGACAAACACACTACAGACAGAAGGTGAAAGATCTCTGGGAAGGCCTTAAGCTGTTGGTGATTGAGCCCTGGAGTTTCATGCAAATCTCATTCCCAACTTCTTTAACTCTGGGATTGCAAGCACACACCATAAAATTTCTTCCTATTGTTCTGAGATCTCAGCAGTGCCCTCTGAGGGTGTCTTATCAGGAGAAGTCACCCTAGCCTCTACCTCCCTTCCCCAGGAAGGGAGAAGGGATGTTGGTAAATTTGCCTCAGTTGCAGCTGTTCCCAATCTCTAGCTCCATCCACTTGTTGACGTAAGATACTCAGTGTGGGATGTGGAGTCCTTCAAGTCTGCTTGATCTGGGCTGGGGCTGGCAGAGAAAGGATCTGCTCTCCCAAAGCAGTTTTGCCCTCCTGCTTTCCTTATTGCCCCATTCCCAAGTGACCATCCCACTTCCTACATCTTGCCTCTCTTATATCCAAACTCTTTTACCCAGACCTCACTCCTTAAAATGAACCCTCTGCAACATCACCAATCCGCATCCAGGGTGAAGTGGAGTAGACCCTTAGCTGGGAAACAGCAGTCTAGGGTTCTGGTCCCACCTCGTGTATTAAGTTGCTATGTGACCTTGGACAACTCAGTCCAGTCTCTGGGCCTCAGTTTTCCCATCTGGGAACCAAGCTTTTACAATTTACACTCCAATTTGGGGATAAATAACCTGACTCTATTAAAATTGATAGTGGGGGTGAGGTGGCAGCCCACGGGCAAGCAATGCAAGAGGTAGAAGGATTAATAGCCTCTTTTTGAGGAGGGACAGGCAGGAAAGCCAGTCAGTTGCGCAGTGTGCTATGCCAGTGTTTGAGTCACGCAGTTCAGGATGAGAGGAAGGATGGGCTGGGCCTGGGGGAAGGCTTCTTTCTGGAGGAGATGAGATTTAAGGAAGGACTTGCAGCATAGGTACAGTTTGGGAAAGGACCAAGCATGAGCACAGAGTGGAATCCGAGGTTTTGAGTCTTTGGAAGACTCTCAAAGGGTTGGCTACGGTCTGACGCTCGGCTCCTGACTTTGCGTGGATGCGCGCCTCCTCCAGAGGTCGCTGTTCCCCAGGAATCTACCACTAGTGTCTGCGTGATGAGGCTCGGCCTCTCACCTGTCCCCTTGCTCTGTTTCTAAGGGGCTTTTCCAGGCTCCGCATCCACCCCAGAGGGCGCAGGAATCCTGCAGTATTTACCTTAATAGCTTCACCAGTTACCCTGCTAAAGACTACGAAAAGCTAAACGGGGCGTGCGTATAGAGTGTATGGGGAGAAAGGGTTCGGATGGCTATGCCCCTTCCTTCTGCCCCGTCTCAGTGCAGGCTCCAGATGGTGGTAGCGTCCCATGTACTTGGAAGGCTGGAGGTGCTGCGCCAGCCCCCCTCCCCGTCCCCGCCCCTCTGCCCCCCGCCCCCCCCGGGGCGTTGGGTAGGCAGTCCCTACACATTCTCACTGTACTCCCTCCCGTCTTAATCACAGACGTTTACCCAGGGCGCACCCTATGTCGGAATCTCATCCCCAGCCCCAAGCGGGTCGAGCCGCTTTAGGCTGGCGAGGTGTGTGGAGGGGAGATGTGGCCTGGACTCCAAGCCTTCCAGGCCAGTCACTATGGTCCTGCTGACACCACTTGTGCAGTCGGGAGGAAAGGGCATAAAAATCACCGGGCGCTCTGGGATTCCTTGGGTATACAAAAGGCCCTGCCAGAGAGGCAGGACAAAGACACACAAGAACAGAGAAAGAGACTCCTCGGAACCCCAGGGACTCAGGACCCTTTAAATGCGGACTGGGCTCAGACAGACACTTGAGGCCTTACACTTACTTACAGGTTTAAGCTCGGACACCTCTAGAAGCGTCCTCTGCTCCCCCACCCTAGGAGCTAAGCAGCACACTAGCTTCTAGGCATGTAAGCCTTGCTTGCACTTCTGAGGTCGCAGCGCACTCCAAGGCTCTGGGAAGCCGGAGCCTCTGGTGGGCGGTTTGGGGTCAGCCTCTTGGGGGCACCGAGAAACCGAGGTCTACTTAAGCAAACTCCGTAAACAGGTCCTCACATTTTTCCAACATCTGGAAGTCGGTTGGGAGCTATTTTCATCCTTTCCGGAGCCCGCACCCTCTTCCCACGAACCAGAAACAACAGGCTTCGCGGCTCACTCTAATCTCTACCGCCACACAGTGCTGCGGCAGTAGGGACTCCCGTGGGTGGTGACCGCAGCGCAAGCAGGATCCCCACCACGGAGTCCCAAGGGCGGGTGGGGCTATGAGACGCTCCAACCAGTCGTAATGCCAGGAAAGGGAGATGGAAATCCATATCCTCGAACTTTGCCCCACCGAAGTGTAGGGGTACCACTGAGGCGGCGGGCCCCAAGGGACTCGGACAAGATTGCTGCGAGGGGAGAAGGGGGTAACAGTTCTGTGAGTGAAGGCTGTCAGGCTCCTACCTGAACTCTAACCCGCCAACCCCCTCTTGTGTGTTAGGCGCCCAGTCGCCTCACACCGTGGTCAAGTAGAATGACTTCCAAGCGCGGAGAAAAGCAGGATGGAGGAAGGGGTGGGGAGACAGAGGAAGTGCGACCGCGGGGCAAGACAAGTAACCCAAATTGTCGTCTTGCTCCGGAGCAGCAGACGCTGAGCTCCGGAAGGGGAGCTCAGTGCCCAACTCACTGCTTTCCCGGTAGTTTAGTGAGCACACCTCCAGAAGAGTGTGCTAGCACGGTGTCCCCCCACACCTAGATAAGTCCATGCTTTCCCTTGGGCTGCACCAAGAGACGAGCGAGCCCCAGCCCTCGCTAGTTCAACACTTGGAAGACCGCGTGAGATTGCTCAGCGTCGCGGCTCTGGGCAAACTCCTCCTGTAGTTTCAAGACAGACCTAATTACAGCCACACAAGGTAGTTTGAACTGCAAGGTCGGTGCTTCAAGCTCACCAGCTGCTCCCTGGAAACCCTATACAGGGTCGCTATGGGTCGGAATCCACTCGACGGCACTTCACAACAACAACAACAACAACAATCATCCAAGGGTTCCATTCCCACCTCCACCCCTGCCCTCCAGTCGCACTGTGAAGAGCAAGTCAGCAGGAACCGTAACGTAAGAAGGGAGGGAGGGTCGGCTTAGACTCCACTGATAACACACAATACTCCGCAATAAATACTCAACAACTTCTCTCCGGATATCCGAATATTTTGGAGTGGAAAGCCCAAACAGGCGTCCCAAAGGCTTCCTCAATCGTTTCTGCGGGAGGGAGGTAGATTTAGCGCCACCAGTGACCTCATAACCAAAATTCGCAGAGCTTGCCGTCAAGGCTGCAAACAGGGGTGTGGGGCCCAAGCCTCCGGGGGGGAAAAATGCTCAGATTTACCGAAGGGGCGACAGACTCAGCGGGTCACAGACACAGTGGGGAAGACTGAACCTGCCAGTGGAAAAGGCAACAACCATAGGACAAGTGAAGAAAAAGAATCCCAAATTCAGGAGTCTTCAGTCTCCCAGCCTCCAGAGCACCAATCCCTGGCATTGTTTAAAACAAACTGGTTCACAGCCATAGGAAGGAGCAAAGATACCAGAAAACCCTTTTCCCAAGGCCAGAATACTGCTGCTGTTGTTCGGTGCTGTTGAGTTGGTTCAGACTCATAGCGACGCTATATGGGGTTCCGGGGTAGCAGCTGGTGAGTTTGCACTGGCGACCCAGTGGTTAGGAGTCCCGGCCAGAATGCTAAATAGGAGTATCTGGATAAACAGACAAGCCCTGAACTGAGAATCTGAATACCCGGGTCAGACCTCATTGGGGCACTTACAAAAGTTGGGCAAGTCAAATGATCTCTTAAGTCTGCTTCCACCCCTTTAAAAGTGTATGTGTGTGTGGTGGTGAGAGGTCTACATGGTTCTTTAAGACCCTCCTGAATGGGGGTGTCCCATAGTTCCTTTTCCCAATCTGGGTCTCAACAGCAGCAAGTGGAATATAGCAGGGTCAGGCAGACGCTGGGTCTTGGGACTAACAACTCCATAGATCTTCCAGCCTGGAGTGTAAGACCCAGGGTATTTTCGCTTCAGCCAGTCTTACCCGGAAGCTGGTCAAGTGGCTGGTGCATGGGGGTGGGGGGATCAGGAGAACCCTGGTAAGGAAGGGAGCCACGGATTCACACTTGTCTTATTAGAAATGAAGACATCTAGAGGAGAGATTGGTAGGATGCTACCAACGCCGGTTTTCTCATTTATTCAGACGCTGCTAGCACAGCTGAGCTACTTTTGAGTTGCTGCTGTGTGGTCGAGAATGTGGGGTGTCTATGAACACGTGGGTGGGTGGGGTGTCCTTTCAGTGTGAAAGAGATCTGCATGTAGGACAGAGCAAGCTTATAGGATGTGTAGGGTTGCCAGAAGAAAAAAATATCTGCTAACTCTAGGAGCATGTCAGTTGATCTGAATTCATGCAAGAATTCAACATGTCAGTTGATTTGAATTCATGCAAGAAAACTTTCTCCAGGACCTGTTGTTGGCTCCTCCACCCCCAACACACACTTTTTTCTGGAGGGCTCTATCACTTAGGAAATTCTAATTTCAGGGCCATTAATCCTTGTCCATTGTACAAGGGCTTGACCTCTTTTTCTTGTCCCAAGGAGACTCAACTTACATAGATCCAGCATACTACGTGGATCTTCTCCTTCACAGGTCCCAGAAGGGGGGCCCAGAGGACCTGCTGCCTACCCTTCTCTGCTCTCTTATGGCCTGATGACTTGGGTGGATGGAGAAATCCACCATGGAGGTTCTGAAACCAGGCCGGACTCTAGCTTGTAAAAGTCTGGGTTAGTTCTTTCCTTCTCTCAGAGCCTCTGCTGCCCCACCTAGGAAACGAGAGAGTTTGATTAAGGCTAGACTACTGCATAGATTCTGGAGTCCTGGTAGCACAGCGGGATAAGCATTGAGCTGCTAATTGAAAGGTTCTTTCCTCACCTTTAAGCAGGGGGATGTTGAAGCTCTCTGCTTCCATAAAGATTACAGCCTTGGGAATCCTATGAAGCAGTTTTTGTCTGTCTTGTAGGGTCACTTTGGAGCCCTGCAGGATAATACATTGGACCTAAAGGTCAATTTGAACCTAAAGGTCGGAAGTTCAAATCCACCAGCTGCTCCTCTGAAACCGTATACAGGATCGCTATGGGTCGGAACCGACTCGACGGCACTTAACAACAACAACAACAGGGTCTCTTTGAGTTGGAATCGACCCAATGGCACTGGTTGTTTGGTATTCCATGATTTGAGGCTGCTTTTAGATCAAAGGGAGAAGGAATCCTACTGAACTCTGCTGACACAGCTCCAGGGCGCTTATCTACGAGGGTCCTACCTCGGTACAGTATTGCTAATGCAGTGGGTGTGAGTTGGGATGAGGGAGGAGGTCTGGACAAGGACTTGGGCTCCAGGTCGGGAACTACACCATCCCCTCCGTAGCTCTCTCCCTCTCCAGAGAACAGTGCCTCAAGAGTTTCATAAGTATCCCATATATCTAGTTTTACATATTAACCATAAGATAAGTGTTTTCAACCTCATTTTTACAGAGAAAACATAGGAACAGATAGGTAAGAAATTTGTCTAAGGTGAAAGAGCTAACAGTGAACTCAGAAATTGAACCCCGGCAACCTGACTCCAAGATCCTTTACTTTTAATTACTATGCTCGCCAAGAAACTGAGGCTAGGAAGGGGAAGTAACCTTCTGACACGGTCTTGTGACAGCCGCAGAGCTGCTGGGTCTCTGGCTTCGCAGGCCAGCTTTGACCACTGCGTGGCGCTGTCGGGGCAGCCGCAGCGCCAGCCGCTCAGTTCTTCACTGAGTCGATCGCCCACCTTTCTTTCCTTCCATTCCCCAGCGGTTAAAATGGGCCTAGTCTGAGTTGGCGGTACTCCTTGCTAGGTACCTGGAGGAAGCAGGAAGGTCGAAAAGAATGAAGGCACAGGACCAAACGTCATGTGCACAGTATCCTGAGAGATAAACGTAACTCTGGCACCGGGTTGAGGTCAGGGCTTGTTGTGGGGGGCCTGCTGTCGTCTACAGTTCCAGTCAGAAAGGAAGGAGCAAGCCCGAAATGAGATTAGATGCGAAAGAAGGAGAAATTTAACTAGGGACTCCCAGACATAGGAACAGTTCAACATCAACAGATGCAGAGTTTCCACAAGAAACGGAGGCAGATTCACCAAGAGCGAAAAAGAGTCAACTCACAAAAACGGAGACAAATGGATTGGAGTACAGAAAACAGGTCACGGGACAGGCCGATTTCGAGCGTCTGACCGGCAATCATGACGGGAATTCGGCCGCAGCGTGACCGAGTGACAAACAGTTCGCTCCCGGACCCGGGTCTTCCTGAACCCACTCCAGAGTCTGGAGTCCCCCGGCGTGGAGCGGGTATGAGTGCGGAACCCTCGCCTGGCAAGGGAAGAGGGCGCAGCCGGAATCTCTCACCTCTACTAGGTCTGCGGCTGCGAATGCAAGTTTCGTTCTCGGGATCACTCAAGTCCGACTCCACCTTGGGCCGGAAGCCTTTCGGGCTCTGGCGGGCCCCGCTCCGGCGGCGTTGATCTGGGCGTCTCTGGATCCCTTTCGCGTTCCAACTGCGCTTGGTGGCCCGGGCGCCGCCTTGGGGAGACGATGAGTGGGGGCTGTCGCCACTTTTCTCGGCTCGGGCTGGTGTCAGTGTGAGCCTGGACTTCCCAGTAGCTGAGCGAACCGTAGGCAGTGGCTCCACTGGGCGAAGGGTTTGCGGGAGCTGCCAGAAAGAGGGGGACCCGCCTCTGGCCACCGGAGCACAGCTCCCGCCGCTGCAGCGGTTTGTTCCCGCCGGGCCTTCAGCAGAGGCGCTCTGCCCGCCCCTCCCGCCCCACCCCGCCCAGGGAGCTCCGCCCCGGGCCCTTGGTTCTTCCGCCTTAGGCAGCTGCTAGGCGGGAGGGGACTAATCCCTCGACTCCCCCAAGGACCGAGGGCCTGGGCCTGCCTAGGCAACGGGAGGCCTCAGCTCCTCCACCCGGACCCTGGCTGCAGACCTTAGCGCTCGCTCCGAGGGCAGCGAGAGTCGCCAGTCAAGTGCGCAGCGGGAGGTGAGAGGAGCCGAGTTAAGCCACCAGGGGGCGCCGCAGAGCTGGGGGATACCCCTCCCAGTCCGCCTCAGTCCCCCGCCCCCTCCCCGCCCGCGCGCAAAACACACTCGCCCCAGAGGCAGCACGGCGGAGCGGGAGCCGCGGCTGGAGCGGAGCCGGAGAGCGGCGGCGGCGGCGGCGGCACCATGACCCTGGGCAGCTGCTGCTGCGAGATCATGTCCTCCGAGAGCTCTCCGGCCGCACTGTCCGAGGCGGACGCAGACATAGACGTGGTGGGCGGCGGCGGCGGCAGCGGCAGCGGTGGTGGGGAGCTCCCAGCCCTCTCCGGGCCCCGTGCCCCCCGGGACGTGCTCCCCCACGGCCCCGAGCTTCCCCCGGCGGAAGCAGAGGCAGACGCAGCAGAGGATGAGGAGGAGTCGGGCGGCTGCTCAGACGGCGAGCCCCGAGCTCTAGCGCCCCGGGGGGCGGCGGCCGCAGCGGGAAGCCCGGGGCCGGGCGTGGCGACGGCCCGCGGAGCTGCGGGGCCCGGACCCGGACCGCCGTCGGGGGGCGCGGCGACGCGAAGCCCGCTGGTGAAGCCGCCCTACTCGTACATCGCGCTCATCACCATGGCCATTCTGCAGAGCCCCAAGAAGCGCCTGACGCTGAGCGAGATTTGCGAATTCATCAGCGGCCGCTTCCCCTACTACCGGGAGAAGTTCCCGGCCTGGCAGAATAGCATCCGCCACAACCTCTCGCTTAACGACTGCTTCGTCAAGATTCCCCGAGAGCCGGGCAACCCTGGCAAGGGCAACTACTGGACGCTGGACCCGGAGTCTGCCGACATGTTCGACAACGGCAGCTTCCTGCGGCGCCGCAAACGTTTCAAGCGGCAGCCTCTGCCGCCGCCACATCCACACCCGCACCCGCACCCGGAGCTGCTGTTGCGTGGTGGGGCCGCGGCGGCTGGGGACCCCGGCGCCTTCCTGCCGGGCTTCGCCGCTTACGGCGCCTACGGCTACGGTTATGGGCTGGCGCTCCCGGCCTACAGTGCACCTCCGCCAGGCCCTACCCCGCATCCGCATCCACATCCGCACGCCTTCGCTTTTGCCGCCGCAGCTGCCGCAGCGCCTTGCCAGCTGTCTATGCCCCCAGGTCGCGCCACTGCGCCTCCACCCGGACCCCCGACGGCGTCGGTGTTCGCTGGCGTAGCCTCTGCTCCGGCCCCTGCGCCCGCCCCGGGCACCGGCTCGGGCCCGGGCCCAGCGGGCCTGCCCGCCTTCCTGGGCGCGGAGCTTGGCTGCACCAAAGCGTTTTATCCCGCGTCACTGAGCCCTCCCGCAGCCGGCACAGCGGCGGGTCTGTCCACCGCACTCCTGCGTCAGGGCCTCAAGACAGACGTGGGCGGTGGCGCGGGCGGCGGGTGCTCGGGGGCAGGGCAGAGGCCTTCCTTCTCGATAGACCACATTATGGGCCACGGTGGCGGTGGGGCAGCACCTCCGGGCGGCAGCGAGGGCTCCCCAGGATCGCCATTCGCTGCGGCCGCGGGTCCTGGAGGTCAAGCCCAGGTTTTGGCCATGCTGACTGCCCCGGCCCTGGCTCCAGTGGCCGGTCACATTCGCCTCTCGCACCCTGGGGACACTCTTCTGTCCTCAGGGCCTCCGTTTGCCAGCAAAGTTGCTGGCCTCAGCGGCTGCCACTTCTGACCAAGGCGGACTCAGGGCCAGTTAGGCCCGCACTCCTCCCGGGAGCTCCTGCGGTCCCAGTGGATCTCAGGGAGTCTATTTATGAAGAGTCTTCAGACCTTGGGGCCGGCGCGCGCGACTTGGCACTTCAGGCTCCACACTCAGAATTTCACCGATTAGTTGGGACGAAGCGGGCCCTATGTCTCAGAGAGAAGCCCGGATCTATGCGACAAGGTCGCAAGCAAAGACCCTGTTCCAGTTCGAGCAGTGTTAGTGTGGATGGGTGGGAGTTTCTACATTTTCCCAGCCCCCGTGCCCCTTGGCAGTCCCTGAAGAATCATCTAGAGAGAGAGAGAGAGAGAGATGCTATCCGGGTCTGGCGGATCGCGTCAGAAACACCTACTGCGCTGAGAGGTTTTCTTTTCTGCCTCTCTTTTACATCTTCCATCTGGAAGCCCTGCTTGACTAATATTATAATTTAAAGACACCTATTATCCAGTTTATGCTAAAAAGGAAAGTGTTCCCCCCTTCCGCCTTTTTTTTTTTCCCCTGTTATCTAAGAAAGTCTTCCCTTTAAAGCCAAAAGTAGTATCTACGCAGGTGAAGCTGAATGGAGAGATGTTAAATGCAGTCCCTGAGCAAACTCCCATCTCATTCCACCGAGGAAAAACCTTCCTCTTGTTTAGTTGTTTGGGTACTTTTAAAGGAACTATCCCACTCTCCCTTTGCTGGCTGGGTTTAGCTGCCCAGAGCAGCAAGCTCTGTCAGCGTCTTGCTCCACCCCAGGCCCAGTGATATTTATTATAGCTAAAGGCATTGAGGTTGGGATGGAGTGGAGGGTCTGAGTTTGGGACTGGAGCGGTGGGGGGATGGGTGAGGGCAAATCCTGTGGCAGGAGGTCCTGTAATTATGTGTAAATATCTGTATAGCGGGCTGCTGTCTACATTCTCGTCCACTGGGTGTACATTGATTAAGACTTCTTCACTAGAGGGGAAACTGTGAAATCTTATGATGGTTTGTGTGGAAGAAAAGAAAAATCTGTTTCCCTCACTCCCCATTGGTGTCAATTGAATAAATGTATGTGAACTTCAGCAGTCACCAGGTCTGTCTGCTTGTCTGCAAGCCCTTGTCTTCGGGTCAAGGCTCTCCCAGACATCTCCTAGCTCTGGGCAGTAAAGGAGTGAGAAAGGGCTCCTGGGTAGCCCAGGCAGGCAGTGGAGGGTTTGGGCTTATCAAATATGGGGAGTACTGAAGCTTCAAACTCAATAGGGCCAGACTTCTGAGAAGCCCGTGTCCCTCCTCCCCCAACACTACTTTCATTTTCTGTCTGGAAATAGAAAGTCGTTTCTGCCTGGAGTTTGCCCGAGGGTCTTCTTTCAAATGCACCTGGGGGTCTTATCTCCTAGTTAAGACCTTAGAGGTCTAGGCAAATCTGGATGCCCCTGGACACCACTACTACCCGTTAAGTATCATTTGAGGTGAATGTATCTTGGTTTTTGTATATTTTATATGCCTGTGTGAGGGGACTTTTATGGAGCTTGTGATTTTGTGTTTGTGCTTGTCTGTGTCTTCATATGTCTTTGCTTCTTGTGTTCTTGTGTGTGTATGAGTTAGTTGTATTTCTGGAGGTGTGTTTTATTGTGTTATGTACCTATGAATGTGTGTGTATGTGCTTGTGAGTCCTTGTCACTGTATCTGTAAAAGGTGGAAGGTTTGTGTTTGGTCATTGTAGGGTCTGCTTTGGTACGTGTTCCCCTCTACACACATGGAATCGTTATTGTGAAGGGTGTGAATTGAATCTAACCCAAGAGGGTTAGATTTGCACTATGAGCTCAAGGAGAGGGTCGGTCAGTGGGTTAATCCTCTCCCCTGCTTTGAGCATTGTTTGGCCTGAGTGTAAATTCACTGGGCCCGTTGAGCCTCCCGAGCTCCCTGCCTTGGATTTTCAGTGGCCTTGTAGGGTAAGAAGTGATGCTTTGGGTGCAGCAAAGAAAAGAGCCTAGCTCCTTTCACTGTATATTTAACTGAGATGTAATGGGAGGTACAGGAAGTGGCAGTTCAACCTTCTAAGAAAATAGACACATGCTGAGAGCAAGGATGGGGGAACCTAGTGAGAGCAGGATAGAGTCAGAAATAAAGATGCAGAGAACTTGAGAGGGGTGGGCAGAGAGAAAACTTTTAAACTAGGATCCTGGGTGCTAGCAACAGTAGGAAGTTAGAAGAGGTAGAGGAGAGAGGCCCCTATAGGGAGAAGGTCCGAGCCAGGATTTGGGGTGGAAAGAACACCAAAGCCTTGGAAGAATTGTTGGGACTCCAGAGTCTCCTACGCTCTTCTCCGGTGAAAGAGAGCAAAGGCTTCATACTTGCGGTGCAAGGGAACTAGTTCCTCTGTCAGAGGTGAGGGCACCCTTTTCTCCATCTCACTGAGAGACTGTGAGTGGAGGAAGGTGGAATGCAGTGGACCACTGTTTTACCAAATGCCCTGTACAGGGTCGCTATGAGTCAGAACTGATTCCACGGCACGTAACAACAGCAATTGGTTAAAAGGGGATATGTCTGCTAATACCAGGATAGTGGTCTTTGGCTGGCTGCTTCCTTGATGCCTGTTTTTCTGAGTTTGATTTCTTTTCACTTGAAGAAGTATGTGTGTGTCCTGGATAAAACGCTTAATCTCATTTTCCGTGAATATGCCACTCCCAGATATTAGGTTGCCTATGTGAGAGAGAATTTATCTGATCATATTGTGTGGTGCTATAATCTATTTAGATGTGTGTTTAAGGCTCCATATCAGGAAGACTAGAAATAAGAGGATTGAGGAAGAGTGAGATGTACCTTTCCAGGGGGCTTCTAGGAAGCTTGGGATCCCAGACGGTCAGACACTCATAGCAAAGGACTGGGGGCCAGAGAAGGCACTGATGCCAATCTGGCCTTAAGAAATAATACCAAGAAACAAGAGTTTCTGGGGGCTCCAGGTGCTGAAGTCAGGGAGGAAGGGAGAGTATTTGGAATTCCGGATTCTGGACTCTTTTAGGCTATAAGAGAAAACCCTGGCGACACAGAGGTTGAAGCTCATGGTTGGAACTTACCAACTGCTCTGCAGGAGAAAGATCTGACTGTCTGCTTTAGTAAAGATTTAGTAATGGCTTGATGTCTGTTTTGAGTCCGAATTGACTGGGCAGTGGGGTTTTGTTTTAGGCTGTATGCAGAGGGAAACCTGTTCCTAGAAACGGAAAGGACTCCACCCTTTCCCCCCCACCCCCAGCTGAACTGGAGGGTGGACAAGGATCTGGATGACAGTTGTGAGATTTGCATGATAGAGTCTTTCTGGCCCCCTCCCCACCTTTTTTCCCCTACAGACCCCAGAGTCTCAGTCTGTGGCTCCCTCTTACCTTATGTATACATAAGGTGGGTATTCAGCCTTAAGGAGGCTCACTTAGCAGGCTAGCCTTCTGGCAGGAGAAACAGATCATTGTATCTCCAAAGCGCTTTCTGTGAGTTCCCTCGCGTCTGGCTAAAGGCGCTGAGTTTCTGCCCACCCCACAGCTCACAACAATTGGTGACAATAATAAGAAAATATCCAGGGCACACCTTCATCTCTCGAGGTGAGGAAAAAAAAACAAAAAAAAAAAACCCTAAGAAATCGGCCTAGGGTTCAAAGAGTGCTGCGGAGAGCCGGCAGTTTAAAGGGGGAGAAAATTGGCGAATTTCACTGGTCAATTTGACTTCATTTCGTTCAATTTCATTCCTTTTCATCCGGCGCCGGGAGGCCGGAGGCCGCAAAGAGGGGGAGGGGGGCTTTCCGGGCAGAATTTCCCCCATCTTGCAGATTTACTTTCTAGGGCTCGAAGACCAGCCCCGATACTCAAATTTTGAAATACGTTTTTCAGTCGCAGCTAAGGGCAGTTATTTTATTTTATTGGGGGGCAGTTGGTTTGAATGATAGGGGCACATAGATGAGCTTCTCCCCACTTCTCTCTTTCAGTCCAATTAAAGCGGTTAATTCTTTCCACTGCAGATTCCGCCCCATCTTTCTTTCTTTCTCCTAGGGCTCCCCGGACCACCCAGGAGCCAGAGTTGAGGTGGGGGCAGACACTTCCCTTCCACATCCAATTTGTTCTCGCCACAGCGGGAGCGTCTTCGTGGTTACAAAGCGCTTTTTCCCTGATGACTTTTTTTCCCTTTTCAAAAACACTTCTCTTCTACCCCTTCAACTGGCAACGCTCCCCTCCTCCCTCTCCGCTCCGGTTTATTTAAACTTCGCCTCCTCCAGCGCCGCGGTAGCGCGCACTTAATGAAGTTGAAGGCTCGGTGAGCCCGGGTGAAGAGGGTTTGGAATCTGTTGAAAGGGGCGTTTTGTGACACTGATTGGGGCGGGGGCGGTCGCAGACCAGACAATGACAGACCAGGCGGATTTTCCTCCGCAAAGGGTCAGGGTAATAAAGGCGCCGGCGAAGTCTAAACGAGGGGACCCTGTAAGAGAAAGGGAGAAAAGATTTGAGTGCGGAGCGTGCCTCCTAAAATTTCGGACTTAGGGGGAGGTGGGAGGAGGCAGTTTAGCATAGGGTCTTTATGGTCCAGATTCGTAGTTCAATTCGAACCATGCAGATTTCACCAAATAGAAGGGAGGCGAGTTTGGGTTTGCGCCTAAGTTTTGGCGATGGATGGTTCAAAAGGTAGTCCGGGTGAGAGCATGGAGATGCTTTTAGATGGTCCAACTCGGTGATGCGGCTCAGCCCACGTTAGTTCCTGGGACTGGCGCTCCGAGATTTATGGAGGAGAGTTAAAAACTAAAGATGGGCAATGGACAAGACAGGATAATTCAGGTTCCTAAGCTTTTCGTCTGTCAGGGTATTTGAGAGCAGAACAAATGACGATTGGAGTTTTGAAGCAGAATAATTCTGTTGATTAAGGTCGGAATAGACATACAACAACCGAGAAAGCTGTAGCCAGGACCAAGAGGTTCCCAGATCGGGTTTCGGGAACGAATTTTTCTGCGGACGAGTGGGCGCGGCGCGGCGCGGCGCGGGGCGGAGCGGGCACCGCCTCCTTCGGTTGTGGAGCCACATCTGCTTCCGAAGGCTGCGGCCGCTCTAGAGGCCGGGAGCCTTTGGATTGCTGGAGAAGGAAAGCGGTCTCCTCCCGTGCGTGCGCAGGGTGTCTGGAGTGTACGCCGACACCCTCAGGGCAGTTTTCGACTTTTCCAGCTTGGAGTGTAGGGTCCCTGCGGAGCAGTCTTTTTTTTTTTTTTCGTTGCACGCGGACTCTGAGCGCAAATCGCTCGCTGTCAACTGCTTTACTTTTCTCTATACGGCTCGAGTGTCGGCCGGGTGACCTTCTCCACCTCGCCGTAACTTCGTTTTCCTGGAGTGCGTCGACCAAATCCCAACCTTCTCTTCTCCCTTCGCGCCCAGGTATTCGGAGGTGCGTTGTGCCGGAGGGTGAGCATCTGACCTCTGAAGGCCGGGATGATGCGCTCCAAGGCGCTTCAGAGACCTCACGCGGGAAGCAGTAGTGTTCGGGGTCTGTGCTCGTTTCCCTCGAAGTTGGAAAAACTGGCTGGTCTCAGCTGCGGCGTAGATACTTTTTTTTTATTAAAGCCAGGCAGAAGTATTTTGGAATTATGGCTGCATGGATCTTAGGACTGGAAATGGAGAATTGTTGGGGGAACAAAAGAGTTAATTCTGCCCGTCTGATTCCTAAAATCCATAGTGGATCTGAAAAGCGAATTGCAGATTATCTGTGTAGACACTGCTGAACAGTGTAAGTAAGGGGGGGGGGCGGGCGGGGACAGGGGCTAAGGTTGAAGGAATGGGATTTATTGTCCAGTTTATAGCGCTCCCTCGCTTTGCACCCTGTTTCCTCAGCAGGTGTCGATGCCGTTTGGACTGAAAAGTCGTATCCACTCAGATGCAGATGTGACGGGCCCCACTTCCCTTCTGTTGCCTTTTCGCTTGGGTCCTCTGGTCACACGTGTCATCTATGAGTTCCATGCGAATGTCTTAATCATTTTGGGGGGATAGGTTTCACTTCACCATGCGTCACCTAGGTAAAAGAGGACAGCTAGTGGGGTGATCACTTAAATTAGACTCGGGGCTCATACCACGGAGCTACGAGCGTCCTCAGAACCTCTCTATTTGGAGTGAAAGACACCAGGCCGAGGTCAGTGTCGGAGCACAGCACTCGTATCCCAGGGCTGGAAACGCTTGTGGCTGGTTTCGTGTGCAAAAAACGACCTCCTGCCTGCCCCGGGCCAGCCACGCCTTGTAGAGCTCCAGAAGGGAGTGAGGGTCGTGGAGCGTTCGGAGTCAATTTGCAATTTTGTGGGTCTTGGATGAGGAAGTGAGAGGGCGGACAGACAGCGAGGCCGCTTCCGGGTTCTGATGCGCCCTTGCAGCCTCTCTGGCATTTATTTGATCTGCGCTGAATAGACCCGCACCTCATACCCTTGGTTCCTAGGATGACTATCTGAAAAAAAAACCTGAGGCCAGAGTCAGAACTCACTGACTGTGGTGGTCAGAAACAGTTTCTCCACCTGAGGAGTTACCTGGTGAGAACTAAACAAAGGCAAGTTAATTTGCTCCAGTCTTCGAAATCTTTACCTCTAAAGGCTCCTTCCTTCCCGTGCACAAATATTTGAGCACCTACCATTTGCTGGACGTTGCACTGGAAGTACACGTCAGGAACATCTGTCTAGCATCAGTATAAGCAGTATAACTGGGTAGTTGAGAACGGAAGGAAAACCCAAACACGCGATTATTATTAAGCTCCAAACAACAAAATACGTTGAATGTTTTTAGGGTTAAGGATATTGATTTCTCCTTTATGATGATGACTGCAGGTATCAGTCTGTAGATGTATGTGTTTTTTGAGTATCTGAGGTTCTATGGTTGTGACCGTGTGAAAGGGGATGAGTGTATGGGTTAGAAGTGATTGTGTGTACTAACATGTGTAATTGGGAATGAGTCTACCGGAGTGTGGCGCTGGGGCCGAGACAGGAGGAATGTGAATGGGAAAGACTGCACTGCCTAGGTGAGGAGGAAGAGGCTTGAGTTCCCAGGAACAGCAGTTAAGGTGTTATTAGGAGCAGTGATTTGACCTTCAGTGAATCAGATGGTGCAACTCCCTCTTCCTCCCCCTTTCCTTCTTGTCTAGTACCTGCAGCCTGTCTTTGTGCTTGGGATGAATCCAGGTTGTGCCCAAGTCACAGAGGGACCTCATTGTCTGATCCCCAACTTGCTCTTTGGCCAAGTGCTGCTAATGCCCTTCTCCCCATTTGGCAAGGGAGGGATTTGGTCAGAACTTTCTGAAGGTTCTAGAGACTTCTCTTTCACTGCCAGGAAAACATCCTCCTGCATCTAAGGGGCTGGTGCATATGTAGAATCAGCGGCACCAGACCTTGCAGGGCATCCAGGGAGAACATTATACAGGTGGGAAACTGAGATGGCATGGCTACCCCAAATTCTTCAACAGAATCACGAATATAAATTTGGATCCTGCAGCTCCTATACACCAACATGGATAATTTAGACAATCGTCTAGATATGCTGAGGAAACGAAAAACAGTATTTTCCCTCCCTTCTCGGGCAATTTCCAATGCTGCCTACGCTATGGATCCTTCTGAACCCTCTTTCCTTTTCAGAGGCAAGATGGAAGGAAAGCGGAGCTCAAAGTGCTGGGGAAAGCACACAAACATCGGGATATATTTGCACAAAATGAAACAGATCACCCATATGTGAGCGAGGGGTTGACAGCAGGGAGAAATGTGTGTAGGCAAACGGGAGCGTCTCCTGGTTCGCTCCACTCAGGATACCCCGGCTGGGCGAGGCGACCGAATCCTTCCCCCAGTTCGATGTGGCGCAGAAGGTCTGGCACCTGAGGCTACTTGGCGGAACGAAGGAGGTGGGGGATGGTCAGAGCTTGTGATTGTCTCTTTCCCTTCGGGTTTTCAGAAGCGGTAGCTTCTGTTCATCCTTGCTTCGGTGATTGGACACGTGAGCCTGGCTGTTCCGCTGCCCGCTTGGGTGCTGCAAGCTTTGCTTCCTCCGGCAAGTGGAGAATAAATGTAGAAGATCGGAGCCGTTCTGGTCATGGATTGGATTGAAGGTCTTGGGTTTGTTTGGGTCCGCCGCCGAGCTTCCGGACTTGGGGGTGTGGTGGGGGTGGGATTGGGCAGGAAGAGAACAAGTTGCGTATGTGTGTAGTAAAATCAGGGATACTGAATTCTACTCACCTTTGGAAGGTATGGGACTTTGATGCCCCTTTCCCTCCTCTGTCTTTATCTTCACATTTACCTAATACTGGGGTGCAGAGGGGATAGAATTCCTGATTCTAGCTCAGGCTTGGAGTCTCTGAGACCTTGGGCCAGTACCTCACCTTTACTGGGCCTCAGTTTCTCTATCTGAAAAAGGGACTTGGAATATATTAACCTGGACACACCTTCCCAGTCTGAAGTCACTGACTACTTCCCAGTTCCTAACTCTAGTTAGCTGAAAGGTTCTGACTCCTTGGTTACATTTCCCTCTACCACCCTGCGGGATACTGGAGAGACCTCCTGAAACTGAGTCCATGTGGTTCCCCTGGAGCTTGGCACACCTCTTTTCTGGACCCAAGGGACTTCTGGTCCCAGCACTCTAGGCTTTTTTCTCCACTGGCAGGGCTAGAGAAGGGTGGCCAAGATTCTGTGGACTTTGGTCCCTTTTCTCTGAACAAACCTGCCTCCTTTATGGAGGAGGAGGAATGTGGGTGAACTTGACCATGACCAGCAGCCCAGGGAACTTTCTGTGCTGCCCAGTGTGTTTCTGCTGTGGCTCAAAATGTGAAGGCAGGCTTCTACCTGAGGTCACTTTTACTCCTGCCTGCGTTCCTCTTCTTTCAGGGAATACTGGCCTTTGGGGTGTATATGTTTGAGTGTTGGAGGGAGGTGGAGAAGGCATGGCAGCCTCTCTGGAGCTTGAGAACTGGAACCTTTACCAGAGAAAGGGAAGAACCATGCCAAAGCCTGAAACAGGAGGGGGCTCTGTCTTTTCCCCAAGTGTCCACACAGGTACCAAACTTGAGAATTTGAGATTTTGTGGTGATTATAGCTGGAAAACTGTACTGTCAGAAGCAAGAGTGGGCAGATCCCGGCTCAAGGGGCTGGGAGTGGAGTGGAGGGGAGGGGCTTGATTGTTGCTGTCTGCCCTGGAACTGGGGTCAGGTTTCCTCAGCATCATATCTCCTCTCCACCTGCGTCTTGGATTCCGGATCTCAGATATACTCGCACACCCTAATTAAGTTCTGTGTGCAGAAAAATACATGCAAAGAACATTCAGAGTAGAAGCGGTTCCTGAAGGGGGAAGCCCAGAAATGGAGTCCCATAGGCCCCCTGCCAGAGTGTGAGGAGAGCAAGGGTGGAGAGCTTGTTACCAGGGTTCCTAAAACCCTCTCAGTTCGTGACTCCTGAGCACCAGTGGGACCTAACCACATGGGGGCGCTGACCCCAAACTACCCAGAGCTGACCCTGTGCTGATCAGGATTTACCCTGTGCTAACAGAGATGACTCTACACTTAACAGAGGTGACTGCATTGTGACCCGTCAATGAGGAGGGTGACTGCTAACTGGGATCCCCTTATTCCAAATGAGGATGACACAGTGCTAAAGAGAATGAGGCTAGGCCTAAAGAGAATGACCCTGAGCTGACCTGGTCTGCCCCTGTGCTAACAGGGATGACCCTTAACTGACCGAGACAGATCCATGTTAACCAGGATGTGCTTGGACTAACAGGGCTGTGCTCTTGCTCTCAAGACTGATCCAGCACGGCTTAGGTGCTAAGGCTGTAGACTGTGATCACAGGTCCCATAACTTGGGTACCAAAACAAGGTCAGCTTTTGACCCAGCAAAGAGTCACTACTCTGCTTCCTTTGTGACCCTTTTAGGAAGTTTTGGGATACCTGGTTGGAGAGAAGGCAGCTGGGGCTGGGCATCTCCTGCAACTCTGCAACTAGGGATTTGCAGCGTCACAAAGGTGACTGTGGTATCCCTAAAAGGCCTGAGATAGTGACAGGACCTTTGGGCTCAGATACAGCATGAGTTCCTGGGGCTGGGAGGGATGAGTCTTAAAGGAAACAGATTCTATAGAATGAGGCATCTTCAGAACCAGATTGTGAGTGCCTTTGTGTGTGTGTGTGTGTTTTCTCACCGGTGCCAGGTCTTGCCACATCCCCACCTCCTCCATATACAGGGACAGTTTTATCCTTGCACAATTCCATCCTATTTCTGTAAATTAAAATGAGATGACCACCAGACTGCTCCTCATTTCTGATTTTCTGAAAAGTCCTTCTACAACCACGCATAAGCTTCCATTTCAGCAAGTCTGCTTTGTGTCTGGCCCTCTGCCCTGAACTGAGGATAAAACAGTGAACAGAACAAGACGTGGTGGCTCCTGTCCTTAGGGTGGTAACATTCTATTGGAGGAGACAAAGAAACACACAAATATGTATTTAATTAAACCTGTAATCATGATTCTGAGGGCTAGAGAGAGACTAGCTGGAGGAAGGAATCGAGAAGGTGAGGTTTTGTCCCCAGTTCTAATAGGCTGGAACCTTTAGGGAATATAGGCCATTACCCAAAACTCCACCCTCCAGTCAACAGAGCCTTTACCACTTAATTCACTGCAGCTGCAGGGACCAGGATTCATCCCTGCCCTGTCCATCTCAACCAGCTCCCAATCCAACAGCTCTCCTTGAACATTTGGAGGACACTGCACTCTAATACTCAGGGTATCTTCAGGCCCCCTTTCCTCTTCCCCAATCCTTTGAGTAGGAAGAGGATGATAAAGAAGTCTGGATGGCTTTGGGACAGGAGATCCCTTCAGTGTTAAGATCTCTTTACCCAGCATGATGTCTGGCCCAATAAATCATTGCTGATTAAAAGACTAGTTCTAAGAGTCAATCCTTAGATGAGTTCAAGATCCGGTCATTCTGTGGTTCACACATCTCATTGTCCCTCTCTCTCTTTCCACCTGGCTCACTCCCAGCTGAGGTGTCACCTCCTCCAGGAAGCCTTCCCTCTAGCCTAAGCCTGGAGTTACATCCTGTCCCCTGGGCTCCAATGACCTCTGGTGCTTTCAAAGAACTTCTTGTGATACAATGGTTAAGAACTTGGTGGCCAACTGAAAGGTTGGTGGTTCATACCCATCCAGGGGCCTCTGTGGGAGAAGGACCTGGTGATCTGCTCCTATAAAGATTGGGGGCAGTTCTACTGTGTTACATGGGACTGTTCTGAATAGAAAATCGACGCAGTGGCATCCAACAACATCATGGTTCAGTGTTTCTGCTCCACTGCCCTGATGAGGCTGGGAGCTTCTTGAGTGAAGAGCTGAATCGATGCATCATTTGTTCCCGGCAGTCAGCACAGAACCTGGCACATGGCAGGACACAGGGAGTATCGTTGCCAGGATATATAAGTAATAAATCAACTACATGTGTAAAAGAGTCTTGAAAGTATACCACACTGACTAAAGAGAAGTGGAATAAATGTTATTAAGAAGCATGACCCCTAATAGAGTGGTAATGATTTCTGGTGTCTGGTGTGGTTGGGGAGAGTGAGTGGGAAAGGAAGTGTTCAGGGCAGGGGCGGTGTGTGTGTGTGTGTGTGTGTGTGTTGGTGGTGGGACGCTTTATGAGCCAGTGTTACAAGACAACCTGAAGGGAGGAAGTTTACTGAAGCTCAGTTCATCTCCATTCTTGAGACAAAAGGAGCTAGGTTGGTGGAGGCATGATTCAAAGGAAGGGGCCAGAGAACTACATCTCTGATATCTATCTCCTCCCCACCCCAAGTAGCTGCCAGGGGAGCAGGACCTGGCTTTCCAGAGCTGCACAGAAAAGAGGAATTTTCCCTGCTCAAGCGATTACAAGGGTAGCAGAGGAAAGAGAGTGGGCAGAGGGAGTGGCTTTCAAGAGGGTGGGACAAAGAGGCTGACTCAGTGTGGGGATTCAGGAGGAGGTATCATTCACCCTGGCTGGAGAGGACTCATCTTGTTTTTAACCCCTTTGTGACTCCCAGTCTTGTCTGGCTACCAAATGACAGAGATGCAGAAGACAATATGAGTATAAACGACTTGGAAATCCAGATGGGGCAGAAATAAGTGGGGACTTCAAAAAGTTCATGGAAAAATTCCATTATCTTTGAATTCCATTTTCCATGAACTTTTTGAAGCACCTTCCTAGTGCCAGAGAAAGGGAAACTAAGCCCTAATATGGAAAACCACTTGACTTTCCTGTCCCCCTTCCCTCCCCCCCTCCCCAGTAAACACATATTTTTCTATGTAGGCCTGGACCAGGCTCTGGGGGTGAGGGTGGAGGGTGGGATGTATGTGTGTGTGTGTGTGGGATAGAGAGGAATCCAACAGACTTTCCACCTGCTCTGTGTAGCCAAGATTTATTGGGTCTGTGGCTGGACACCCCTGGACTAGGCCCATTGTAATGTTGGAGTGGGGTGTAGGCTGGGGGACAGGAAGGGAATTTATCCAACTTCCCTCCCCTAGGGCTTTTCACAGTCTTGTTGTTGTTGTTGTTAAGTGCCATCGAGTCGGGTCCGACCCATAGCGACCCTGTACAGGGTTTCCGAGGGTATAAATCTTTACGGGAGTAGAAAGCCTCATCTTTCTCCCATGGAGCCGCTGGTAGTTTCGAACCGCTGACCTTAAGGTTCGCAGCCCGATTCATAACCACTACGCTACCAGAGCCCTTCTTGCTTCAAGTCACAAGTTCTGTGAGGCATCATAGCAGGGAGGAGGCATGGGAGACTTCTGGATGGAACAAGTGATATTTGAACTGGGCCTTGAAGATTAGAGAGTATTTAGACAGTGCAAGGTTGGGTGTGAGGTGAGGGCACCCCATCTTCTATGAGCAAAGGCATTTAGGAGGGCTAAGTGAGTCCTGGTGTGGTGCTGTGAGTAAATGTGCTGAACTGCAATGCAGTTGGTTTGAACCACAAGGTCGGCAGTTCAAACTCACTAGCCGTGCCTTGGAAACCCCATCCAGGGTCACTCTGGGTTGGAATCGAATCTACGGCACTTAACAGCAAGAGAATCTAACATTAACTGAAGTTAATAGATCTATCTTACCCTTACCCTGTGGTCACATGCACTCTTCAAAGTCTCAGCAGTTAAGCAAATGAAGGTTCTTTTCGCTCTTCTCAGATTCAAATGTTGGGTGAGTGATGGTGGTGATGGGGCTCTTCCACACAGTGCTCTGTCATTCAGGGGCCCAGACTCCATCACCCTCTAGGGCATTCTTCTTCTCTTTTAATGCCCTGGACCTCCTTGTACAATCTTGTGAAGCCTGTGGAGGCCTTAGAATAAAAATTTTGAAATGTGTAAAATAAACCTCACAGAACTACAGAAGACGCCATCGTTTAAAATTCAAGTGTCTAAATCTAAAAAATATGTAATATAATATTTGTGTTACAAAATAGAAAAAACTGTGCTATAATAATAATAATAATAATAACAGGTTAAATTAAATTTAGCAATGGGTAATAGCAGAATAGGAGTCCTGGGGTGTTGCAAAGGGTTAAGTGCTTAGCTACAAATCAAAAGGCTGGAGGTTCTGTCCACCCAGAAGTGCTTCAGAAGAAAGGACTGGCAATTTATTTGTGAAAATTGTCAGTCATTGAAAACCTGGCAAATACACTTCTATCCTACATACACGGGGTTGCCATGAGTCAGGACTGACTTCAGTACGAGTTTTTTTTTTTTCAAGTAGCAATTTCAAAATGTGTTCAGTATGAATGACCTGCTGACATTTCTGCAACAACTTGACATATTAGAAAAACATCTGTGATTTCTATGGGTGACAAAATTACAGATAAGGGGTATTCTACTGTGGTTTGTTGTCTCCCTTCATAATTGAAGGAAATGTTGAATTTCTGTTCAAGTGTTTGAGAAAATAAAGAGAATCCCTCCCTCCATGTACATTTATTAAGTTCTTCCTCCCGTCCCAACAAATTCTATCTGTTGGCCCTTTGGAAATTGTGAACCTTAGCTTTAGGGTCTTGAATGCCTCTACTAGATCTTCTAAACTCAATTTGTAGAAGTGGGAGAGAAAGGTATGCATCACTTTCCTTAGCCAGAACTCAGTCATGTAGCCCTAACTGTAAGGGAGACTGGGAAATACAGTCTGGCTAAGACCCTAGAAGAACTGATGCTTTCAAGTTATGGTGTTGGAGGAGAATACTGAAAGTGCCATGGACTGCCAAAAGAACCAACAGATCTGTGTTGGAAGAAGTGCAGCCAGAGTGCTCCTTGGAGGCCAAGATGGCCAAACTTTGTCTCTCATACTTCAGACATATTGTCAGGAGGGACCAGTCACTGGAGAAGGATACCATGTTTGGTAAGGTGGAGGATCAGAGAAAAAGAGGAAGACCCCCCAGCGAGATGGATTAGCAAAGTGGCAGCATCAATGGGCTTAAGCGTGGCAACAATTGTGAGGTTAGCCCAGGATTGGGCAGTGTTTCGTTCTGTTCTGTTGTGCATAGGGTCACTGTGAGTTGGTACAGACTCGATGACACCAAACAACATGTTCACAGAAGGAAAATAAAGTGGGATTTGGTAACTACACAACACTGACTCTACCAAGCCTCTTCAAAACATTTGCCATTTCAACCATCATTATGGGTACAATTCAGTGACATTGATTATGATCACCATACTATGCAAACATCACCAGTCCTTCCTTCCTAGTTTTCCCATCACCCTTCACGGAAACTCAGTGCCCCATAAGCAATGGTTCCTCCTGTCTCCCGCCCACTCTCTCCTGGTAAACTTTGGTCTCTATACATTTGCTTACTCTGGATATTTCCTCTAAGTGGGAGCATACAGGATTTGTCCTTTTGTGTGTGACTTACTGCACTCAGTCATACCTCTTCTTGAGTCCTTTGCTCCATTCAGTGTTTTAAAGATCCAGCTGAGAGACTGTGACTAATTTTTCTGGGAAATGCAGATCACATCAGGTCTTCTTGGAAAGGAGAGAAGAGATAAAGAAAGAGAAAGGTATTCTTTTATTTCAAGTCCAATAAATCTAGTTCAGGAGGCACAGAGAGTTCTAATTCCAGTCTGTGGCCGGTGAATCCCAGAGACAACCCCACCCTGTGTAGAGGTTACCCAGAACACCCTTGGCACATGGGATCCCCAGATGAAGACCTCCTTTGTAGACCATCAGTCTTCCATGTCTCCTTTCTGTTCACCAGGGTCCATGGAATTGGTCCCACGGGAGCATGAGAGAAGGTGTGTGGGAGGGAGAAACTCACATTTATAGTAGCTCTATTCCTGGATAAAGTCCATAGGGTGAAATGATCCTAACCAGGAATTAAAAGGAGCTCTGGTGGTGTAGTTGGTTAAACATTAGTTTACTAACTGTAAGGTTGGTGGTTCAAACCCACCAATTGCTCTGTGGAAGAAAGATGAGGCTGCCTGCTCTTAAAAAGATTTATAGTCTCAGCAACCCTAAGGAGTAGTTCTACTGTGTCCTGTAGGATTACTGTGAGTCAGAATCAAGTTGATGGTGGTGGGTGGGTTAGGCAGGACCTATACCTAAACCATGCACAACACATAGCAGGTGTTCAGTAAATCAATATTGACTTTAATGGCTGAATGGAATGGCCATTCTCTGGAGATCTTGTCCTCTTCTCACCTCTGTCTTCAACAGCTCTGCTGGGCTTCTCTGCTCAGACTCACCCTGCTGCTTCACCCTACAAGATATCCTAGGAACCCCTATCTCAGCACCTACAGGAAGGGGGCTAAGGGTGATTGATCTCTGTCTTCACAGACTGGGGGACTTATGAGGACCACAGAGGGGACAAAAATTGGTGTTGATTTTGACACTTAACCAGTGGCTCAGCTTCGCTACTCTGGGCCATCTCTGCAGTGAGCATGTGTTCATGAATCTATTTCCCCTGCACTGATGAGCCTTGGTTTCTTCCTCAACTTTCAAGACCTGCTTTCCCCACACTGTCTCAATCCATTTTCTTATCTTCTGCTCCCCGTCCTATTTCAGGATCTCTTCCCCATCTCTGCATTAATAGGGGGTGGGCAGGGGATCTGGTGTCCGGATGTATTTGCTATTTGCTCTCTGATGCAGAGGGCAGTCCTAATCTGCAAAGACTTTCAAAGGAGAGGGCCATCAACAGAGCCAAAGTGCTGAGTCTGCTCTGTACAAACACACACACACAAACACACAGATGTCTTAGCATGTGAGCAAATGCACACGTCCCTGGCCCTCCCCATCCCCACTGCTGCGTGTCACATGCAGGCACCAATGTATCACTGTGGAGTGAGGAATTTAGCAATACACACTTGGATTAACTAAGCACTTAGAAATATAGGTACATCCAAGTGATAACTGCATTAAACACAAATAAATGATTAACTGTATTTCATATTTTTCTATGAAATATCTCACTGCAGGGTCGAGTGTGTAGCTCATTTTCTAATAGTGTTATTGCTATTGTTGTTAAGTATTCCTAAGAGTTGCTCCGACTCATAGTGACTCTGTATAGGGTTTCTGAGGAGCTGCTGGTGGGTTTGAACTGCTGACCTTGAGGTTTGACGTACAGTGCTCATCCTACAACATCACACCAGACGTGATACAGTGATGCTGTGATTGTTGTTAAGTGCTATCGAGTTGGGTCCGACTCATAGCGACCCTATATAGGGTTTTCGAGGAGCAGCTGGTGGTGGGCTTAAACTGTGACCTTGTGGTTCATGGTCTAGTGCTGATCCTACAGCGCCACACCAGGACTCTCAGATATAGTGTGGGGAGAGCAAAGTCCTTGGGGACATACGTATATGGGATAGGCTTTACTAACAATGGCGATACTCACTCCCCTGTGAATGGTGCATTACACAGAATCTTTGTAGTGTCTTGTATGTTGATACGAGAGGTGTGTACATTGGGTGGGCTGGGAGTCTGTGATAGATAGCATGTGTGTTTGTGGTATGTTTTAAGCATGGAAGCTGACATCATTTCATGATGGCCATTGTATATGGGAGTAGGTGTCTGTGTGTGGTGGTGTATTTGCCATGTGTGCACATGTGTACACACCTGAGGCCAGCAGGAGAGGTATGCAAGCATCAGGAACAGTGGCAAGACAGCCAGCCTGGCTCTGGGGAGAGACACTCATGTATGAAGAGCTCAGCTCTTGAAAGCGGCTGTTTAACAACTTGAGCATCAAATTATAGCCCACGTGGGCAGTGGTGTCAGCGGTCTCGCTGGTTGCTGTAAATACTTCAGTGCAATTGATAACAGCTTGTGTAGGGCTAAGTGAGATGGGGAGGGAGGCAGAGGGAGGGGCAGCACCTTCTGCAGGGACTCTTGGCCCTACAGTCCCATCTTTGCTGGATCTAGTGTTGGTGGGGAGGGGGTATGAGAGGGAGCAGGGAGGGGGTCTGTAATGTGATGAGGTTCACAACTAGACAGATTCTAATAACTCAGTGTTTGCAGCTTATAACCTTTTGACCTTGATCAAGGAGTCCCTGGTAGGGTAAAGTACTAACTGGAATCCTGGTGTGGCTCTGTGCCACAAATACACCCAACTACAAACAAGGTCACTTTGAATGGCAAGGTTGGTGGTTCAAATTCACAGTCTGCACCTCAGAATCCCTATACAAGGTCGCTATGAGTCAGAACCGACCCGACAACACTTAACAACAACAACTAACTGAAAAGTTGGTGATTCTAATCCATCTGAGAGGCATCTAAGAAAAAGGCCTGGTGATGAAAGGTCACAGCCATGAACACCTATGGAGCACAGAATGGGACTCTGCAACACATGGGGTCACCATGGGTCAGAATTGATTAGGTGGCAAGTGGGTTTCTGGTAACCTTGGGCAAATGAATGGCCTATTCTGTGCCTTAGTTTCTCCATCCAAAAAAAAAAAAAAAGACAACAGATCCTAATACCCTGAGATATTGTTGTGAGGAGTTATAGGAACTCCTTTCATCTGCAAACACTTGTTGTGGTTATACAGACATTAGCTTTTATTGCCTTGTGTGGAATAAATGCATGGGAATTAACACAGTGCCTCTCACATTGGAAGCTCTCAATAAATGCTAGCAAATGTTGTTAGTCTATTGCTATTGGCCTCTTAAGCCTGAGCCCATAGCTGCAGATATCACAGCCCTTCCATTATATCTATAGAAAAAAGACTTCCCAGAGGGCAGTCAGTGGGTCTTTGTAAGTTTTCAGAGATGTTTTTAGTCCACAGTCTTTCAGAGAAACCCGTTGGACAGGATCTGAGACAGAGTCTGCCTGGGGAGTTCTCTCTGGAGACCTGCCTGCCTTCATTAGTGCTTTGGCTGCTGGCTTCTTGAAAAGTCATGTGTAAAAGGATTTCGGCAAACTCAATTCCATTGAAAATATACTAGCAGGGCTGAGGGCTTATAGGGACCCTGTGGTGAATTCTTTTGTAAAGCAAAGAATTTCCTGAATATATCTATTTTGCAAAGTACAAATATTTATAAAATAGTAGTAGTCAGGATTTCTTGAGTGCCTACTATGTGATAGGCATTCAACATCTATTATTCAATTATAGTCTCACAACAATCTTGCAGGGGATATTATTCAGTTTTCCAGAAGCAGGAATTGATGAGCAGAGTCTCACATATCAACCCAATGTCACACAGAGTGAGAGCGAAAGAGCTGGGATAGGAACCTGGTACAATTGATGGGAATGCTCATGTTCTTCCTCTCTGTCCTTCCCTGTCCTACTCTTCCTCCTCTTCTCCCTCTCTTTCCTTTCTTTGATATGAAACCACATAAGGATCTTTATTTTTCATATACTAGAAAAAGGGATTATATGAACAATGCAGAAAGCATCTAAAGAAGATGGAAGGAATACACAGACACTGTACCAAAAGGAAATGGTTGATGTTCAACCGTTTCAAGAAGTAGTATATGATCAAGAGCCAATGATACTGAAGGAGGAAGTCCAAGGTGCATTGAAGGAATTGGCAAAGAACAAGCCATCAGGAATTGATGGAATAAAAATTGAAATCTTTCAAGAAAGTGAGGCGGCACTGGAGGCACTCACTCATCATTGGCAAGAAATTTGTAAGACAGCTATCTGGCCAACTGATTGGAAGATATCTGTATTTGTACCCATTCCAAAGAGAGGTGACCCAACAGAATGCAAAATCATCAGACAATATCTTTGATATCCTATGTGAGTAAAGTTTTACTAAAGGTAGTACAGAAATGGCTGCAAGCATACATTGACAGAGAACTTCCAGAGGTTCAAGCCAGATTCAGAAGAGGCCATGGAACGAGGGATATCATTGCTGATGTCCAATGGATCTCAGCTGAAAGCAGAGAATAC
Organism: Chrysochloris asiatica; assembly: GCF_000296735.1. NCBI lineage: Eukaryota > Metazoa > Chordata > Mammalia > Afrosoricida > Chrysochloridae > Chrysochloris > Chrysochloris asiatica. The sequence continues at coordinate 9,124,258 of NW_006408544.1, forward strand.
CAGGAAGATGTTTACCTGTGCTTTATTGACTATGCAAAGGCTTTCGATTGAGTGGATCATGACAAGTTATGGACAACATTGCGAAGTATGAGTATTCTGGAACACTTAATTGTGCTCATGAGGAATCTGTACATGGTGTGTATCAGGACTGTATTCTTTCACCATACTTATTCAACCTGCATGTTGTTAGGTGCCACTGAGTTGAGACCTCACTACTGTTGCCACGCTTGAGTCCATTGATGCTGCCACTTGGCCAATCCATCTTGTTGGGGGTCTTCCTCTTTTTCTCTGACCCTCCATCTTACCAAATATGATATCCTTCTCCAGTGACTGGCCCCACTGACAATATGTCTGAAGTATGAGAGATGAAGTTTGGGTATCCTGGCCTCCAAGGAGCACTCTGGCTGCACTTCTTCCAAAATGGATCTGTTGGTCTTTTGGCAGCCCATGGCACTTTCAATATTCTTTTTCAACACCATAACTCAAATGCATCAATTCTTCTACGGTCTTCCTTATTCACTGTCCAGCTTTCGCATACATATGAGGTTATTGCAAATACCATGGTTTGGGTCAGGCTCACCTTAGTCCTCAAGCTGACATCTTTGCTCTTCAACACTTTAAAAAGTTCTTGTGCAGCAGATTTGCCTAATGCAATATGTCGTTTGATTTTTTGACTGCTGCTACCATGAGTGTTGACAGTTGATCCAAGAATGAAATCCTTGACACTTCAATCTTTTCTCCGTTGATAAAAATATTGTTTTTTGGTCCATTGGTGAGGATTTTTGTTTTCTTTACATTGAGATGTAATCCATACCGAAGGCTGTGGTCTTTGATCGTAATCAGTAAATGTTTTAAGTCCTCTTTACTTTCAGCAAGCAAGGTTGTATCATGTGCATATTGCAGGTTGTTAATGAGTCTTCCTCCAATCCTGATGCCATGTTTTTCTTCATATAACCCAGCTTCTTGGATTATTTGCTCAACATACAGGTTGAATAAATATGGTGAAAGAATACAACCTTGTCGCACACCTTTTTCAATTTTAAATCATTCATTGTATACTTGTTTTCATTTTCTTCAGCTTCAGTTTGAATTTGCGTATGAGTAATTTAATTGATGGTCTGTTCCACAGTCTGCCCATGTCCTTTTTTTCACTGATGATATGGAGCATATCATATCTTTCCAAAGATGTAGTCAATTTGATTTCTATGTGTTCCATCTGGTGAGGTCCATGTGCATAGTTGTCTCTTACGCTGTCTAAAGAAGGTAATTGAAATGAACAAATCATTGGTTTTGCAGAATTCTATCATGTGTTCTCCAGCATTATTTCTATCACCAAGGCCGTATTTTCCAACAACTGATCCTTTCTCTTGCCTCACAACCTTTGCATTCCAATCACCAGTAATGAGCAATACATCTTGATTCCATGTTTGATCAATTTCAGATTGAAGAATTTGGTAGAATTCTTGTATTTCACCCACACTGACTTTAGTGATTAGTACGTAAATTTGAATAATAGTGGTATTAACTGGTCTTTCGTGTAGGTGCATGGTTATTATCCTATCACAAACAGCGTTGTACCTCATGACTGATCTGAATATGTTCTTTTTGACAATGAATGCAACACCATTCCTCTTCAATTTGTCATTCCCAGCATAGTAAATCATGAGGTTGTCAGATTCAAAATGTCCAATACCAGTCCATTTCAGTCACTAATGCCTAAGATATATCGATGTTTATGCATTCCATTTCATTTTTGACAACTTCCAATTTTCCCAGATTCATACTTCGTACATTCCATGTTCCGATTTTCAGTGGAGGTTTACAACTGTTTCTCTTCATTTTGAGTTGTGCCCCATCAGCAAATGAAGGTCCCACGGGCGCCCATGGGCTTTACTCCATTTGTGTTATCACAGTCAACTCTACTTTGAGGAGGCAGCTCTTCCCCAGTCCCATTTTGAGTGCCTTCCAACCTGAGGGGCTCATTTTCTGGCACTATATCTGACAGTGTTTTTCTGCTATTCATAAGGTTTTCAGTGACTAAATATTTGGAAGTAGTTTTTCACTCTTTCTGCCTAGTCTGTCTTCATCTGGAAGCTCATCATTCAACCTGTATGCTGAGCAAATAATCTGAGCAGCTGGGTTCTATGAAGAAAAACATGGCATCAGGATTGGAGGAAGACTCATTAACAACATGCAATATGTAGATGATACAACCTTGCTTGCTGAAAATGAAGAGGGCTTAAAATATTTACTGATGAAGATCAAAGAGCACAGCCTTCGGTATGGATTGCATCTCAATGTCAAGAAAACAAAAATCCTCACCACTGGACCAATAAACAACAACATTCTTATCAATGGAGAAAAGATTGAAGTTGTCAAGGACTTCATTCTTCTTGGATCAACCATTAGCACTCATAGAAGCAGTGAATAAACCAAACGAAGTATTATAATAGGCAAATCTGCTGCACAAGACCTTTTTAAAGTGTTGAAGAGCAAAGATGTCAGCTTGAGGACTAAGGTGCGCCTGACCTAAACCATGGTATTTTCAATAACCTAACATGCATGTGAAAGCTGTACAGTGAATAAGGAAGACCATAGAAGAATTGATGCTAACTTTTTAGTTATGGTTCTGGAAGAGACTATTGAAAGTGCTATGGGCTGCCAAAGGAACCAACAGATCTGTGTTGGAAGAAGTGCAGCCAGAGTGCTCCTTGGAGGCCAGGATGGCCAAACTTCATCCCTCATACTTGGAACATATTGTTAGGAGGGACCAGTCACTGGAGAAGAATATCATGTTTGGTAAGGTGGAGGATCAGAGAAAAAGAGGAAGACCCCCAGTGAGAAGGATTAGCAAAGTGGCAGCATCAATGGGCTCAAACGTGGCAACAATTGTGAGGTTGGCCCAGGACCAGGCAGTGTTTCATTTCTGTTGCGCATAAGGTCACTATGAGTTGGTATGACTTAAAGGCACCTAACAACTTCATCTTCTACTTAAAAATAATATGGTGCAAGTATGTATCATGAACCATTTTCCTATTCAGCCAATTTGACATGTGTAATTCAGTGACATTGATGGTATTCTTCATGTTGTGCAACCATTCTTTCTCTATTTTTCCAATCATTCCACCACCATTAATTTACACTTAGTTCCCAGTGAGCAAAGCTCATTCTCTCTCCTTTCCACGTCTAATAACTACTAGTAACCTTTGGTCTCTCTATATTTGCTTATTTCATATAACTGAGATCATACAGTATTTGTCTTTTTTGTGACTGACTTATTTTGTTTAGCATAGTCTTTTTAAGGTTCCTCCATGTTTTGGGCATGTGTCAAGACTTCATTTCTCTTTATGTATACCACATTTCATTTATCCATCATCTGTGGATGGACATTTGAGTTTTTTCCACCTTTTGGCTATTAAAAGAGTATAGCAATGAACAGTGATGTTCAGGTTTCTGTCTGTGTTCAGCTTTTGCTTCTTGTGGGTCTAGATACAGGACTGGGTCAGTTTGAACCACAAAATCGGTGGGTCAAGCTCACCAGCCACTCTTTGGAAACCCTATACAGGGTCACTGTGAGTCAGAATTGACTTGATGGCCCTTAACAACAACATGGTAATTTTATGTTCAACTTTTTGAAAATCTGTCAAACTTTTTCCATCCTCTACTTTTTTGAGATCTCATTTTAATTTTAAGAGGGAAGGATGTACTGATATTCCAGTCACACACTGAGCTACTTGTATACCTGTGGAAGTGTTTGTTTTTGTTCAGGAGTACTTGATACATGATCATAGGCAAGTGTCTTTTTATTTATTTATTTTTTTTGTAGGCTGGTTCTTTTTCCTACATTTCTATAGAAGGTTATTGCCAAGGTCCTTCTAGATCTTGTGCTTACATTGGTTTTATTTTATTTTATTGTTTTCATTGGTTTTAGTTTTGATTCCCTCTTGCACCATGCTAAATGATTTCTGGTCAAATTCACTTGTTTTATTCTACCTGAGGAAGGAGGTTACAGAAAGTTGGAAGTGACCACTTTCTCTAGTAGTCCCATTTCCCATAGCTTGAGTCATTTGATGGTTACCAGAATATTTATTAGGGCAATCTTTGGCTTCCAGATAAGTTTCGCTCCTTCTCCTGAGCCGTTAGTCTCATATCTGTTGAGTAAGTCTTGAGGACTCTCTTCTTGCTGATGTTGGAATCACAAGTCTAGATAGGTGAGTCCTTTGATCACAAGACCTGCTCTTCTGATGTGTGATTAAGTTCTATGCAACCTGGGATAGTGTTTTTTTCTAAAACAATGGGCTGAGCAGAGCAGGTCATCATCAGCATAGCTGGTGGCTATCTGTGCACAGGTTCCATTACCCCATAGCTGCCTGGGTGGCCATCTTGGGGATCTTCATAGGAAAATATGGTGGGCTGGCAAGAAGACCACATTATAGCCTGGTAAATTATATTGTCAGTTCACTCAACAGCAAATACTTTCCTTACTTCCCATTAGTTCAGATACCCTTTAATCCTTTAAAAACTAGACCCATGTAGTATCCTTCCCTGAGGAATTAAGACCCCAAGAAAGTTGAGAATGTTGTCCAAGAGTTTTGGAACATGGCTGCATCTCTGCCTGGAGTTCATTATCTTTGTGAGGCACTGTTTCCTCTCACTGCTTGTAATAATGGCAGAATTTGGTTTAGTTTCACCTCCTTTTAAATCTAATTTTTAGATTTAAAATACAACGAACACAGCCTTGTATTGTTTTGGTTCTTTTCCTCACTGAATTTACCTTGTTCTACTAAATTTTTTTGATCACAAGTCATTATTAAAAAATTTAATTGTTCCAGTTTTTGAGCAGTTTTGGAGTTAGTAAGTGACAAGAGGAGTCCTGGTGGGCACTGTAGGGTAAGTAATGGACTGCTAACCACAAGGTTGGCAGCTCAAACCCACCAGTCACTCCTAGAGAGCAGGGTCACTATGAGTCAGAACCAACTTAACAACAGGAACAAATGGCAAGATGGTTTTTGCTCATTGAAATGCTGTGTTTTGTTAGGCAACCATTTACAAACTACTAAGAATAATTTTAAAACTACTGAATAATTTTGAGTAAATAAAATAATGATTTGGCTTTAACTATAAGAGTGACACTTCTCAGCACAAACTTTCAGATCTGTGAAATTAACATGGAGATATTTAAGGCTTGACTAGCAGCATCATGCAAACACAGACATAGCCTACAAACACCACTGTGCTCCACTGAAGTGCTTCTAAACCTTTTCACAGCCTGGTCGACGTACACCATGATGCTTTTTATATGGCACACTGGGGGCAATGGGAGGGGAATTGCAGGCCAGAGGCTTGGGGCTAAGGATCAGTGATTATATCTACCATGGTTAAGTGTGATCATAGAATTGAGTAAAGGGTTGCTCTAAAAACCACTTGTTGAGGAGATTCCAACTCATGGTAACCCCATGTATGTCAGAGTATAACTGTGTTCCATAGGGGTTGAATGACTGATTTTTGGGCAGTCAGACTTTAGATTGCCAGACTTTTCTTCTAAGATTCCCTTATAACCACCACATTTAGCAGTCAAGCATGTTAAGCATTTGCACCACTCAGGGACACCATACACAAAGAAGGATCACTTAAACCAGGGTGGTAAGTTTAGAAAGTGGGTGATTCATCTGGACAAGATTATGGAAAGAGGTGTGAGGTGGCTGTAAGTAAAGATGGGAGGGGAAGAAAGAGACCTACCAATCTTGAGTGCAGATGCTACAACCTTGCTTGCTGAAAGTGAAGAGGACTTAAAATACTTACTGATGAAGATCAAAGACCACAGCCTTTGGTATGGATTGCATTTCAATGTCAAGAAAACAAAAATCCTCACCATTGGACCAATAAACAATATTCTTATCAATGGAGAAAAGATTGAAGTTGTCAAAGGCTTCATTTTTCTTGGATCAACCATCAACACTCATGGAAGCAGCAGTCAAGAGATCAAATGACGTATTACATTAGGCAAATCTGCTACACAAGACCCTTTTAAAGTGTTGAAGAGCAAAGATGTCAGCTTGAGGACTAAGGTGTGCCTGACCCAAGTCACGGTATTTTCAATAACCTCATATGCATGTGAAAGTTGGAAAGTGAATAAGGAAGATTGTAGAAGAATTTATGCATTTGAGTTATGGTGTTGGAGGAGAATATTGAATATTGGAATTGCCACGGGCTGCCAAAAGAACCGATAGATCCGTTTGGAAGAAGTGTAGCCAGAGTGCTCCTTGACCAAACTTTGTCTCTCATACTTCATACATATTGTCAGGAGGGACCAGTCCCTGGAGAAGGATATCATGTTTGGTAAGGTGGAGGGTCAGAGCAAAAGAGGAAGAGCCCCAGCGAGATGGATTGGCAAAGTGGCAGCATCAATGGGCTCAAGCATGGCAACAATTGTGAGGCTGGCCCAGGACCAGACAGTGTTTCATTCTGTTGCACATAGGGTAGCTATGAGTTGGTACCAATGTGCTAGCGTTGGTAGGTGATGGTGGTAGACAGTTCAGGCAGAATGAATCTGGGCAGCGGCATTAACAGAGATGATTTTCACTATTTTCACTTGTAGTTGACTTTTAGTGACTGTTTTGAGAGTTGAGACACTACCTTCCGTATGTATTGCTGTTTCCCTAGCATTTAGCAGCACAGAGTAGGTACACAGTCAGGTGCTTGTTTCTGGCAGGGCCTTGAAGGATGGTAGAATTTGGATATATGGGGAGGAGAAGGGAGGCTGTTCTTGGAGGGGAAATAGTGTGGGCAAAGGCACCGAGGTAGGAAAGCATGAAACATGTGTTGAAATCAATGAGGAGCCTGGTCTGTCTGGAAAAAAAGGCTTGTGCCAGAGAGTTGTGGGCGATGAGGCTGGAAGGTGGGCAGGAATGCTGCATTTTCCAGGTTGGGTTTTAGGCCACAAGAGTAATTCTCCTCAGACAGAAAAAGGGGGGATTGGGCAGCAGAGGGGTTTGCTGTGTGGCCCGCGGTGGGGTGGGTGCGTGGGCAGGACGTTGTGGCCACTTCCTTGAATTTCTGTCCAACTCCTTTTCTCTTCCGGTGTTATGCAATTGGGAGTTGAGGAAAGGACCAGAAATGTGTCTCTCTTTTTCATATGGGCAAACACATATACACACACATCCCAATCCTAAGAATGATTTTTTTCCCCCCTTGAGTGAAGAGCTGGGGAAAGGCTGAAGGTGTAAAGTTCAGAACTGCCATGGGCCAGGACCAACAGAGGGAGGACTGAGGGCCATGTTTAGGAAAAGGGTACCGGATCTTTGAGTTTTGTAAGTTGCTGTAACAGTTGGGAGCTGAGGAAAAAAGAAAGAAGACTTTCCATGAAGCATCTGCTGTGTCTTGTGGAGGGCTCTGTGGGGGGTTTTGAAGGAGTGTGTGTTCTCTCCAGAGCCTTGCCACCTGGAGCTACATTCTGTGTCCTTTAAACACTTGAAAGATGAGGCTCTAAGTGTCTCAGCTGGAAGTACCTGGGCCCATCTTTAGTCACAATGCCTGAGTTTAAATCCTGACTCCATGGTCTGCCAGCTCTGTGACCCTGAACAAGTTTTTAACCTACTCCTTTCTTTGTCTATAAAGCCTGAGGAACAAAATTCACTTCTCAGGGTTACATGAAGTTATACTTATCTAGAATAATGCACATGGTAAGTAAATATTAAACTAAATCAAACCAGTTGCTGTCAAAGTTGATTCCAAGTGTGTGACCCCAAGTGTGTCAGAATAGAACTGTTCTATAGGGTTTTCAATGGCTGTGACCTTTGGAAAGTAGATCACCAGGACTCTCTTCCAAGGCACATCTGGGTAACTTTGAACTGCCAGCCTTTCAGTCAGAAGTTGAGTACTTAACCATTTTTGTCACACGGGGACTCCCAGTGAATGTTGTTATTAAGTGCTGTTGAGTTGATTCCGACTCACAACGACTCTGTATAGGGATACTGGGAGTGACTGGTGAATTTGAACTGGCAGTCTTGCAGTTCAAACTGACCTTTTGGTTTAGTGCTTATCCTACAATACCACACCAGGACTCCTCAATAAATGTTATTATTATTGTTGTTAAGTGCCATCAAGATGGTTCTGACCCATATCAACCCTGTATAGGGTTTCCGATGAGCAATTAGTGAGTTTGAATCACCGACCTCACGGTTCAAACTGACCTCGTGATCGAGTGCTTATCTACAGTGCCACACCAGGACTCCCAATGAACGTTAGGCATAATATAATGAATGTTTGTTGTTAAGTGCCATTGAGTTTGTTCTGACCCATAAAAACCCTACATAGAGTTTCCAAGGAGTGGCTGGTGAGTTTGAACTACTGATCTTGCAGTTCAAACCAACCTTGCTGTCAAGTGCTTATCCTACAGTGACACTCCAGAACTCCAATATAATGAATAAATAGTAGTCATAATTACATGGAGGTCAGAGCTGGAAGGGGTATGATAAGGTTACATACGCTCGGACTGAGCTGGGACTAGAAGGTTGCCTTTAGTTAGCAGGCAGACATTAAATTATTTCCTATATACCTTGATTAAGACATCAAACCAAAAAACCCGGCCCTATTGCCATCAAGTTGGTGCATCTTCAGAGAGACCCTATAGTACAGAACACAACTGTCTCATAGGGCCACCAACACTGTGAATCTTGATAGGAGCAGACAACCTCATCTTCCTTCTTCGGAGTGACTGGTGGCTTTGAACCATTAACCTTGCCATTAGATGCTTGATGCTTAACCTTAAAGAACAATTTTTAAGAATGATTTTAAAAAATTTAAAAACTTGTTGCTTAAATCTGGAGCTATCTGAAACCTTAGAAATCTAGAATAATGCACTCATCAAAGATTCTATGGAGCTGAGGTTTCACTGTCCATATAAATAGCTAAGTGATCGTTGGGTACACATGATCACTGAAAATTTAGTCTTAAGCACTATCAATATCAGGAAGCATGTTTGCTCTATAATGTAAAAACTTGGAGACAAAGGATTTGAGTACTGGCTATCATTGTTTGGGCAAGTTCCCTAGTTTTCCTGAGTCTCAGTTTCCTCATCTGGAAGATAGGGATAAAAATCCATAGCATGATGATTAAAAATAATAATAATACCTATAAAGAGAATCTTTATAAAACCCAGCAAAACAGGAACTGGCCCTGTATAAAGAATATGAAACTCTTCTCAATCAGTAAGTACTTTTATTTATTCATGATATTTTACAAGTAATTTTCATTCACTGTAAAAGCATTAGCACCTACCATAAGCAAAAAGAAGAAAATGAAGAATCACCTTAATGCAACAGTGTCTTATTTTGCTTTTTTAAAAAATTAAAAACATTGAAAAAACTTCATCTTTAACAGATGTACAATGACTGACAGTTTGCATTTCATTTCATTCTTGTACAAACCTTGAGAGGAAGACAGAGATGACATTTATTTTGTAAGCAAAGACTCTGAGGTCCAGCGTGCTTTCTGACTTGACTAGGATAAGGACGCTAACCTTGTTTTTTAGAAATGGAGGATATAGGAATCCTTTTCAATTAGTCCAGGAGAGCTATTTATTTGATCAGTCCAGAGGGGTGCACTGCCACAACTGGGAAGCCTGGGGAGAAGGAAGAGGAGAAGGGCTCAAGGCATTCAGAAAGGCATGAGGGCTCAGCAGGAACTGCATGGTTTGAACCTCCTCTCTAGAGCAGTGGGCTTGCTTTGCCAGTGTGTGGTCATTTCTTACCAGCTCATTCACATTCTTGGAAAACTTAAGGATGGGAAGATTTTTGAATAAATGGAGTAGATGGAAAGAATGAAAGTTGGGTGGGTCCTTTAAGTGGTGAGAACTGTACAAGTAGAGGCATGGATGAAGAGTTCAGGATCAATTGATCCTGGAGCTTGAACTATTCCTTCTCCTTGTCCCTTTGAGATCCTCTTCCTTCCCTGTTGACCTATGAAAATGGAGTGGTGGGGGCACTTGATGTCTTCTGAAGGAGAATCAAACTCATCATCAGCCCAAGTCTGATTCCTATGAGGTGGAGGTCAGACATGCCTCCACTCCATATAACCATTTTTTTTTTTTTTACCAGTTCTGACACCAATTGGTGACACTCTCTATCTCTCTGTGGGATTTGGTAAGCCATTGCTTACCATTGCCATGACCACACAGAACACAGAGACAATACTCATGAGGATGGGATTCATTGGGGTAGTTAACAGGTGACAATTCATGATCAGAAACACTCAGTATACAGCTCTTTGATCCGATCAGGTCTGCCACAGGTTGTCTTAAGGCACATCTCTCTCTCTGTCTTCACTGTCTAAGCCTCATGGCTCCTTGGTCAGTGCCTTGCTTGGGTAATGTTGCAAAGCTCTTTTAGCCCTGCTAATAAATGCCCAAAGGCACTTCACTCTGTTAATATCATCAGCCTGAAGGCACTCAACTCTAACTACATGGGTTGGCAAACCTAGCTCCTCAGACAAATGTCCTAGAGTCACTCCATTCCAAGCCTGTTGCCCGAAGGCACTCAACCTCCATAAGTCAGGAAACCCAGCACTCTGTTTCATGCTTTTGGTTCTGCTGCCTTTGCTGTTGCTGCTTCTCTGTCATTTCTGTGCCTATCTCTGTTGTTGCAGCTGTCTGTCTCCTGGATCGAGAAAGTTCCTTCAGTATGCAGGGATCTAGGGATCCAAAAGACATACTCTTGCTCCTGGCTTTTCTTTCTTGATGACAGTGAGACCCTCACCTCTGCTTCTGAGATAGCTCATTTTAGCAAAATTGACCAATCCCCACATTAGTGTTCCATAGAACCTATTTGCATGGTCTTACCTCTACAACATGGTAAGGTGGAGGGAGGGTCAGAGAAAAAGAGGAAGACCCCCAATGAGATGGATTGGCCAAGTGGCAGCATCGATGAACTCAAGCGTGGCAACAGTACTGAGGTTGGTCCAGGATTGGGCAGTGTTTTGTTCTGCTGTGCATAAGATCGCTGTGAATTGGTACTGACTCGATGGCACCTAACAACAACAACCTCTACAAAGGGAGTCCTGGTGTGGCACTGTGGGTTAATGCGTCAGACTGCAAAGTTGTTTGAACTACAAGGTCGGTGGTTCAAGCTCACCAGCTGCTCCTTGGAAACCCTATACAGGGTTGCTATGGGTCGGAATTGACTTGATGGCACTTAACAACAACAAACAACCTCTACAAGGGTGCCATGAACCTTATTTCTATTACTAGCAAGCTATCCAGTCCTCTCAGTGGGCCATGGTCACCTCACATTTGCATAGTCCAGTCCTATACAGGGTCTCTATGAGTCAGAACCAACTCAATGGCACTTAACAATAACAATAATCGAGTCATTTGGTAGAAATTACAAAGACTAGGTAAAAGAGTAATATGAAGTAATTCGCTGCACCTCACCACCAAACTACTCCTCCTCCAGGGTCCCTTTTTCAACACAAGACACCTTCTTTTACCTTATCTTAGATGCTCTCTCCTCCAGGAAGTGTTTCCAGCTCACTCTGCCAAGTTCTGGTCGTGTCAGGCTTTTCTGACAAGCACATCCATGTGCTTTTGATCTCAGGGATGTGTGTGTGTGTCCCTACTTGTCCTTATGCATCCATCTCTCACACTAACCTTGTTACCTAAAGTTAGAGTGCCTGTGAGCTCGCCCTTTGCTGTCACAGGCCAGATGTGAAGTGGGGTCACATTGAGAATGACCACAGCTTCCAGGTCCTCCAGAACAACCCCTGAGTCACTCTCTTTCCTAGAGCTGGAGTTTTCAGGGTGTTATGAGTTTCAGTTCAGAAAATTCTGTCAGTCTGTATAAGCTTCAGCTCAGGTAGTCATAGGGTCCATGGTTCTGTCCCTTGTCTCATGCCTGAGTTCCACATCGCTGAACATTTTCAATGAAACAAAACAAATAGTCATTTTTTTTTTTTTTTGGTAAATTTAAAAGTTATCTTCAAGTGTAAGTTCACACCATCATCATTAATGTTATTAATAGGCTCTCTGCATCTCCCTGATTGATGCCAACAGTGTGCTTGGCTGTTAATGTAAGATTGGAGTTTGAGTCCACCCAGGGGTGCATTGGAAGAAAGGCCTGGAGATCTACTTCTGAAAAAAAACCATCACAGTAGATGACACACGTGGGGTCACCAGGAGTCAGAGTGGGCCAGATGACAACTGGTTTTCTTTTATCTCTTCCCCAAGGTGATAAATTGTCTTTTTTTTTTTTTTTTTAAAAAGATCAATCTGGGGGTTCCTTTTTTCCCTGAATCTACTTGTAGATGAGTACATTCCTCTCCCACAACAGGTCACCCATCCATCCACATTCTACTCTTCAATTAGCCTTCCTCCCTCTCTCTTCCTTCCTCCCATTATATATGCTGATCCATCTTCTCAAAAACCACTCATTCACCAAGTGAATTCAACCAGTAATTATAAAGACTTTAATTTAGTTAATGGATCTAAGTTTCCTTCCTTCCATTTATCTATCTGTCTGTCCATCTGTCCAAATTAATTCCTCCAGTACTTATACGTTATGCCAGCGGATGGGTCTAATTTTCCTTCCATCCACTCATCTATCCATCTTTCACCATTTTTCCTATGTCTTTTCTTTACCTCAGCTACCCCATTTCTCTGGTTAGCTTCCCCAGTCTTCCAGCCTTTATATAGAAATATCTTGTTGAAACAGTAGGTACCTTCCACAAAGCATCAATAATCACCCTATCTAGCACAAAGGTTTCAGCCAAACTGCAATTCCCCTTCTACTAGGACCTCCTTGGTCTGGTTAGCTTTCCTGAGTTTCAGTCTTCTTGCCTCTTGATTGAATCCTTCCTGTTTGCTTGCCCTCCCCCCTCCTTTTTTTTCTTTAAACCTTTTATTGTATATTGAGTGAGTGAAGGCTTACAGGGCAGATCACCATTTTTACATTTAGCAAATCATTGTAATGATTACAATTCCCTCCATGCACCCTTAGCCAACAGTATTTACCTCTATTATCTTTTTTTATGTACACACACCACATTGTAAATATATATTCATTTGGAGTCCTGGTGTGGTGCTGTGGGCTAACGTATCAGACTGCAAAGTCAACTGCAAGGTCGGTGGTTCAAACGCACCAGCTGCTCCTTGGAAAGGGTCCCTATGGGTCGGAATCGACTTGATGGCACTTAACAACAACAGCAAATGTCCAAAGGGCACATTTTGCAAGCCAGCCTCCTGCCCACAGGCACACTGCGTTTCTTGGTCCATGACCACTGCTGCTCTGTCTCTCTGTACCATCGCCTCCGCCACTATCTCTGTTGTTGCTGCTTTTCTGGTCAGGATCCCTCGCTCCTCTCATGTTCTTCCCAGTTGATGGTCCTAGGGTACCCTGTTCCTGAAATGACAGATTAGCTGTTCCCACATTTAGTTGTACCTCTTCTACATTTACTGTTGTGACAATCACCATTAGACCTGAAAACAATGATTTGCAGTTGTATCATAAAATCCTATCCCTTCATGCCCAGACCCATCTGGACATAAGGAAAAGTATTCATTTGGGTTTCTGTCTTATTCCCCTTGTTCTGACACTAAGCACCCTCATGAAAGCTTGTAAACCAGCCACTTTATTCCTTTATAGCCCCCTAATTTTGGTAGCCAAAATCTAAGTTGCCCATCCTCATCAACCCAGTGTACTGAGGAGACATGCTTTATCCTTGATATGGAGAATCCTTCCCTATTCGATTGGAAGTTTGGACAGCCTCCTTCATAATCAAGGATCCAGTTGATCAGGTTGCTTGCTCCCTGTATAAAGAAGTATGCTTCTTTATCTTCATCTGGTTAAATTCTGGTCAGCAAGCCATCCATGCTAGGTCCCATAGGCATTGTCTGTGAGTCTGGGAGTTCTCACATTCCTCCCCCCTCTTCAGATCCCCTGGCTGCTTCATTTTTAACTTTAGCTCTCAGTGGCTAGGTCAGTGTCTTTGGGCTCTGGAATTCATGCATCTGCCTGAACTTCAAACCCTCCAGCCCATCATCTTCTCTCTCTCATCCCAAGGACATTGAGTGTCTATGAAATATACTGCCTTCCCTTTTGTATTTCATCCATACCTTCATGCATTGGCTCAGGCCTACGACTTGACTGCTCTTCCCTGCATCCTTTCCTCTTGGCGACCTCCTTTTTATCCTTTAGGACACTGAACTCAACTGTCACTTGTTTCTGATACTGTCTCTTCCGTAGTTTTTTCTACCTCCTTTCCCAGCTGAATGAATAGTCCCCTCCTCTGTGCTCCCTCAACAGTTTGAACATCACTCTAGCCTAGCACTCACCACACTAACAATTGTAATTAATTGCTTACTTTTCTGTCTCACTGGCTGGAGGGAGAGTTATGTGTTTTATTCATCTCTGCAGCTCCAGCTCTGATTTGGAGCTGGGTTTGTAGTCACACTTAAATCTATCTATATCTCTATCAAGGAGCCCTGGTGGTGCAATTGTTAAGTGCTTGATTGATAACCAAAAACTTGATGGTTTGAACTACTAGCAGCACCACAGTAGAAAGATGTGGCAGTCTGCTTTCATGAAGATTACAGCTTTGGAAACCCTATCAGACTGGAGCTGTAGGATCAGCACTGGACTGTGAACCACAAGGTCATCAGCTCAAATCCACCAGCTGCTCCTTGGAAACCTTGTACAAGGTTGCTATGAGTTGGAACCGATTCGACTGCACTTCACAACAACATTACCAAAAACTAGGTAGCATTGCTATGAGTTGGAATTGACTCAACAGCAGTAAGATTGGTTTTGGTTTATGTCTATGTCTCTTCTTATCTATGTATCTATCCATGTATCTATCTACTTACCTAGCCATCTATCTGCCTATCTGTCATGGATCCTATCTGTCTGTCTGTCTGTCTTTCTATCTATCTATCAGTCCATCTATCCATCTTTGTTGAATAACTTACTTATGCTCTGTTGAATGAATGACCTGTGGCCCTCACAGCAAGAAGTCCTATTTACCTACAGTCTACCGTTCTTTAAATATTTTGCTCAAATACATGCTTCATGAAGCTTTCCTTGATTTCCCTGTTCCAGTAAGAATCTCCTACTCTCTGTCTTTGTTGAAGGGGAGGGGGAGTGGAGAGAGGTAACACATAGAGACCGACAGCAGTTCTGCCTTCCATCCACCTCTCTCTAAGTACTGACTTTAGCTGTGGGGCCTTCGGAAGAATTTCCAAACAGCCTGACACGTTTGATACTTGAGGTCCCCGCTTCCTGCTTATGCCCAGGTGACCTAGGCATGCTGAAAGGAGGTTTCAAGATGTTGAAACTGCACTGACTCTTTGCGGGATGAGAGGGATAGATTCAATACCTAAAGAACTACCCAAGAGGATGGGCTAGGCTAGGGGATTTATGCAAATTAGAAACAAATTGAATGCAAATATTATGCAACTATAAATGGGTTCTCCTGATTGCTTCTTTTAGTGGGAGGGGGGCCTCTTGCCTGGGTTACTGGGGACACAACATGCAAGACCCTCCCCCACCTCACTTTCAGCCCTCCCTACTCCAGCAAGGCCCAAGATCCCAACATCTCTATTGTTAACAGTACAGCTACAGTGGCGGTTTCTGGTGGAATATGTAAGGCTTGGGTTTTCTGTCACTTCTTGGAGGTGGAGTTAACTTGTATTTTTCCTGTCAGATCTCTGAGGGGCAGAGAAACTGAGGTAGGTTTATCAAAGCCCTAGCCAAGACTTGTGAGACTGAATAGAGGAAGAGATTGGCAGCCCATTCTTCTCCAGGTTCAGGTCAGGGAAGAAATTAGATCTTTTCAGTATGCCAGATGGGTCCAGCTGTGTGAAAGGGAGGTGAGGGGTCAGAGAACTGGACATGGAAGATGTCCTTAAAAAGAACAAAATGAAATGAGCATCCAGGCAAGCACAAGGAACTCTAGTTATACAGAAAGGTTGCATTTAATGATAAAAACAAAAAAAAAACAAACAAACAAAAAACAAATCCACTGCCATGGATTCTGACTCATAGTGACCCTATATAGGGTTTCCGATTTCAGGAGCAGATAGCCTTATCTTTCTACCACAGAGCAACTAGTGGGTTTGAACTGCCAACCTTTTCATTAGCAGCCCAACAGTTATCCCACAGCACCACCAGGGCTCCTTTCTTTAATGCTAGGAGAATTGTTGCTGTTGTTAAGTGCCATCAAGTCGGATTCTGACTCATAACGACCCTATATAGGGTTTCTGAGGAGCAGCAGGTGAACTTGAACTGACGACCTTGCAGTTCAAAAGGTTTTGCAGTCTAACACTTATCCCACAGTGCCACCAGGGCTCCTTTCTCTAATGTTAGGAAGATATATTATAGTAAATAAGACAAAGGGATGGTAGAGTTTCCAACCATGACTTCTTAATGAAGAGATTAAAAACTGGTCACTCTTGGATGATTAATGGTCTACTGGGATATTAAGTCAGCTAGAGTTAATTTTAGTACTCCATTCATCCATCTATTAGTTCATTGATTCATTCATGTTCTTGTTGGCTACTTTGTGTGTGCTAGATGCTTAGTTGTTGTTTTTAAGTGCCGTCAAATTGATTCAACCCATAACGACCATGTACAGCGTTTCCAAGGAGCAGCTGGTGAGCTTGAACCACCGATCTTGCAGTTCAGATGACTTTGTAGTCTGACGCATTAGTGGTGTTGGAAATCACTTTGTCACTCTTTGAGTCTCCTCTGTGAGTCTACCTAGTGGAGGATTTTAAAACACATGGCATACAGGCTTCATGGGGATATTTCTTAACACATTAACTCACTAATTCCATTTTTATCCTTATTTTTTTCTGAAAATGTTCAGGTTAGTTTAATCAAGCTTTTTAAAGTAACTAGCATGTGCTAATTTTATGCTAAGCCATGGGGTGGGGGTGGGGGTGGGGGTGGGGGACACAGAAGAAGCACATGGATAAGGACAAAACAATATATTTAGCTAGAAGTCACCATTGGGCTCTACCAGAATCAGAGAGGCATGGTTCTACCCCAACCTGGGCTTTGGGGATGATGGTCTTTGGGGATGATGGTCTCTGAAGAGGTGATGGCCCTAAGTTGAATTTTGAAACATGTGTGGAAGTTACCCAATGAGAAGAAAGACATTCCTTGCTGAGGGAATGGCATGTAGAAAGGCATAAAGGTGGGAAGCAACTTGGAAATTGAGGAGGGGGGTGGGGAAATAGATCAGGGCAAATTGTTAGGGCATAGAGTAAGATGGCATGCATCAGGAAGTCTGGAAACACCCCAAGGTGCCTGGCGAACCACAGAGGTTGCCTTATTTCATTCTTCTACACTATAGGGGTGGTACTAGTGAATTTATGAAGGGGTGAGATATGGTCAGGCTTAGGCCAGAGGTCCATCACCTTAGCTAAGGTACCTGATGTGTTCACCGTTAAGCTGTTGAATTTGAGATGTCCATGGGGCAGCTGAGAGTCAGTTTTGTGAGGCTGGAGTTTGAGGCTGTGTCTGGACCTCTTGGACTAGACATAGAGATTTGGAAGGGGACATGATACCCACAAAGCTGAAAGCAGTGATGACATCTGAGGCAAGTGGGCCTTGGGACTGGGTACTAGGCCCCTAGCTAGCTGGATCTATCATTTTCTGGAACATTACAGGGGCTTTTTGCTGTGCGAACTGTGGCCTTACCTGAGGGATGATGGGTCTTCATCCCCTGCTGTCATAGTCTGTACTTCAGCAGGGGAGGGAAACCCAAGGATAGAAGCTGACCTGAGATGTAAGTTCTTGGTTTGGAGTTTACAAAGAAATCCCTTTCTGGCTATCTGTTTTGTTTACAACTCAAACAAGATTGTTTTTCCTGATGGGGGCAAAGCCATGTAATTTCCATAAAAAGGTCCACCTCATTCCCTGAGGCAGAGAGCAAACTCCTTTGCAGAACCTGACTTGTGGTCCAAGTGTCAGTGAGTCAGTCCCCATTGGCTCCTTCCACAGTACAGGGCGTGTCTTTAATTAAGAGGACAATTGCTTGGCTCAAGGGCTGGGGGCTTTTTGCCAATATGTCCACCCTCTGGCAGATCCAGGATGTCCTGAGAATCTTTTCTAAGTTTTTACTGGAGCTCTTTGTTTTTCCTTACCAGAGGGCCACTATGTGGGCAAACCAGAATGAGAGATGGGAATGGAACTACCTTTTTTTTTTTTTTAAATCTGGTCAATACTGAGTGTTTCTCCAAAAAATCTGGAGCTGATAACAGTTGTCATGCTGAACCAGCCCTTGAAATCTGTATCAGTCAGTCCTCAGAGGGTGTAGAAGCCAATCCCTCATTTTATAGGGGCCCAGGGAGAAAAGTGTCTTTTTAAGATCACACAGAAAGCCAGTGGCAGAACTTGTATGCTAGAGAGCAGGTCTTGTGTTTTCATTCTTTGACATCTTTGCCCAATAAGCATTGCTCTGAGAAATGAATGAATAAATGAAATGATGGTGGCCTTGGCCTCTGGGTTCAGTAATTTGTAGGCTATTTTCCTGATAGTTATGATCACAATGAATTACTTTATATAGTTCTGGTGTGGTGCTGTAGGATAAGAACTGGATTGCTAACCACAAGGTTGGCAGTTCAAACCCACCAGTTTCTTCTCAGAAACTCTATCATATAGGGTTGCTATGAGTCGGAACTGACTCCACGGCACTTATTAACAACAACAGTAGATTTATTCTTTTCAACTCTCACCAAAGGACTGGGTTGTTGTTGTTGTCGTTAAGTGCCGTTGAGTCAGTTCTGACTTATGGCGACCTTGTATAGGGTTTCTGAGGCTGTAAACCTTTGTGGGAGCAGAACACCTCATCTGTCTTCTGCGGAGTGGTTGGCGGGCTCAAACCACTAACTTTGTGGTTCACAGTCTAGTGCTTATCTTACAGAGCCACTGCACTCCCAAATGACTAAGGTGCTGTTGATAAGTACTGTCGAGTTGGTTACGATTCATAGCAACCCTGTATAGGGTTTCCTAGAAGCAGCTGGTGGGTTTGAATTGCTGATCTTGTGGTTTGAAGTACAGTGCTGATCCTATAGTGCCACACCAGGAGTCCAAATGACTGAGTTCTTGTTGTTGTTAAGTGCCGTTGAGTCGATTCTGACCTATAGTGATCCTGTATAGGGTTTCCAAGGAGCAGCTGGTGATTTTGAACCACCGACCTTGCAGTTCAAATGACTTTGCAGTCTGACGCATGAGTCCACAGCACCACACCAGGACTCCTAAATGACTGAGTAGGACTATGCAAATATGAGGTGCTCTTGGCTCACCAAGGAGATTGGATAGCTTGATAATAATATAAATAAGGAACATGGCATCTTTGTGGATATGTTGTTGTTGTTAAGTGCCTTCAAGTTGGTTCCGATTCATAGAGACTCTGTATGGAGGTCTAAATATAGACCCTCTATATTTCAGAGGAGCAGCTGGTGGGTTTGAACTGGTGACCTTGTGGTTCAAAGTCCACTGCTAACCTACAATGCCACACTAGGAGTCTGCACCACACCTGGAGTGGGGTTGTTGTTGTTGTTAAGTGCTATAGAGTCCATTCTGGCTCATAGTGACCCTGAGTAGGGATTCTGAGGATTGGCTGATCAGTTTTGCTATCTCAGTAGGCTTAAATGAGCAATCCCAGAGGCAGAAAGGGGATCTCACTACCATCAAGAAAGAAGAGCCAAGAATAGAATCCTTTGGGTCTGATATCCCTGCACTCCTTAACCCCATAGCTAGGGAGAGTTGCGACACCAGAAACAGCATGAGATGACAACAAGTATTGGCAGAGGAATGGCAGCAGCAGAGGCAGCAGATGAAGAGACTGGCTTGAGACAGAGTGGTGGATTTCCCAACGCATGAAGCAAGAAAGCTGAGTGCCTTCCAGCAGGAGGCTCGCTGGTGGAATGGGGTGCCTCTGGACACTTACTGGAAGAGCTAAAAGATATTTGCAGCACTTCCCAAAGCAAGGCAAAGGTCAGACTGAAGAGCTAAGGACCAGAGAGAGGCCTGTCTATAGGCACAGCTGAAAAGAGACTATCTAGATCCAAGAACTGTATTCTGAGCATTCCTGAACCTGAACTATAATCTGTTACTTCCCTAATAAACCCCATTACCATGAATGTTGTCTGTGAATTCTGTGTGGCCATTGTACTGAATATTGATTGTACAATTGTAGCAATAATTGTGAGGGATATTGATGTTACAATTGGTACAGGTTAGAGAGTGGAGGCATGTCTCACATCCATCTTATAGAAGTCACCCTTTTCCTATTGATCCATCTTGATCTTCCTCCCCTCTTGTTAAGTTAGAGAAGGTCAGGTACCCCTACCCCATGTCATTTTTTATAATCTTCTTTTTCTTGTTTCCTGACTGGGTTGCTTCTGCTAATGGAGTCTTTGTCCAACCACTCTGTTGTTCAGTTCCACTCATTTACCAAGTCATTGGAAACGGAGTCTTAGAAAGACTTTGTCATCTACAAGGCATCTACTGTTGACTATGCTGTGTTGGGGTTCCCAGGTAATCCCAGAGTCTAGGAGGGGCTGCTGGATCCTGAGATGCTAAGAATGGGAGTGGATTTGGAAGTTTGGGTGCTGACTGGCTGGCTGGGCCTGCTGGATTCTTAAGTGTTGTCAGAAGCGTCTCCCCTAGGATTGCCTTTGAAAACCAGGAGCAGGGTTCAGAGACCCTGGGTTGTCAGGGAAAGCAGCAGGACGAGAGGCCTGGAGTGGGGACATGGGCTTACTGGGTTGCATGGAGTGTTAGGGCTCCACATAACCACATATCCGCTTCCCCAGCTCATTGGCCAGGACCACTAAAGGGTAACAGATGGCCTGCAGTGCAGTCTCAGGAAAGCAGCAGCAAGCCTTCATATCGGGAGCACAATCTGAGGCTCACAGTATTTAAATAGCAACATGGCCAGATAGGGCAATGGGGCCTTGGGCTGCCCGACCTCCGGTGTATGGGGATGTCTCATTCCAAAGCTTGGGCCTTGGAAACCTGGTGTCTTGGAATCCAGTCATGTATCTTCCCCCAGGTATTCTCATCCAAAGACACCCTGAATACAATATGGTAGAGGGTGGGATTGGGCCAGGACAGGTCATTGGGAATGCTGTGCATGAATGCATGGTTGTATATGAATGTGTGTGGGTGAGTGGGCACATGGGAAGATCTCATACATCTCTAGTCTTGTGTGACTAGGTTAAGGTGAAGAGCACTAGCTCTGGAGTCAGACTGTTGTTAAGTGTTGTCGAGTCAGTTAAGACTCATAGCAACCCTGTGAAACATTTCTGAGGCTGTGCATCTTTAAAGGAGTACAAAGCTTCATCTTTCTCCCATGGAGTGGCTAATGGGCTCAAACCACTGACCAGTCCAGTGCTCATCAAGTCAGTTCTGACTCATAGTGACCCTGTATAGGGGTTCCGAGGAGCGGCTGGTGGATTGAAATCCTGACTTTGCCACTTCCTAGTTGTGTAAACTTGGGAAAGTCATTCTACCTCTCTGTGCCTCAATTTCTTCAATTATAAAATGGGAATAACCTACCTCATAAGGTTATTGTAAGGTCTGAATTTATGTGTAGGCTGCATCTTATGAGAGCACAATAAACTTTGGATCTTTTTCTATTAGTTTGCACAGCAACACTTTCTGCCAGTTGGTCTTAGGGGTCTTAGGCCTCCACAAGTTCACTGCTTTTGCTGCATCTCAGAGGAGACTTGGGTCTGAGGCAGGCTTGGTCTGGGGGCAGCTTGGTCCAGTAGAGTGAGTCCAGACTTATATGCAGCCAAATAGCCTTGAGTTCAAAGCCACTCCCAAGGTATGCCACCTTGATCAAGCGCCCTCACTTACATCTACTCAGTCAGTTTCCCCATCTGTAAAATGGGACAACTTGTACCTCAGATAGAAATGATGAGTTGCATGAAAGTTATTGGTTCCCTGCCTACAGAGCAGTAGACTCTCAATGATTTATATGGGTTTATTCTTTTTTGCTGTTCAGAATGACCACTGCAGAACTGAACTTTTCTTTGTACTGCAGTGATAATAACAGTAATAACCCTCCTCTGTAGAGTACTTGATTGATTACACATTGCTGATGTCTATCAGCACATGTAACCCTCACATCCGCCCTGTGGTGTACATGGTATCATTATATCCGCTTTAAAGATGAGGAAATGGAGGCACAGAGAGGACAGGTGGGTTTTGCTGAGGGGCGTCCCTTTCCAGTCCAGCACAGGCGGAAGCTCACTTGAATGGGGGGTGGCTTGAGAGCCTCTGTGCTTATGCAAATGGATGAGTGCTAATCGTTGTGCTAATGAGAAACAGGCTAGGAGATAAGATCTGCAGCAAAGCGGAAAGACCTTCCAGAAAACCAGAACTGGGAGAGACCCCAGAGAAATCTGGGAAGATGATAAGGTGCTGCTGCCCCTGGGAGCTCACAGCACTGAGGGTGGGCGGGCGGGCAGGCAGGCGGGTGGCGGCTGGGGCGCAGTAAGGCTCCTGAAGCATCAGTTAGTCCCAGAGGCCTGAGTCCAAGGGAAGCAGGGACATGTGTAGTTAACAGTTTGCCTTGGCCAGAGAGAAGTCAGGAGAGCAGACTCTGTTTCTCTGACCCAGGCCCAGTTGCTGGGCAGCCAAGCCCAGGATTCCTGGCACCTCCTGTGGATGGTGGTGTTACCTACCCAGACTTGTTTAATCCTGCATCCCAGAGGAGAAATCAGCCAGAGTGAGCTCCTGGGCTCTGGAACCAAATCATTTGCGTTCATATATCATTTCTGCCACTTACTGACTAGTTGTGTTACCTTGGGCAAGCTTTTTAACTTCTCTGTGCTACAGTTTCCTCATCTGCAAACTGGGAGCATTAGATGATAGAAACTTGTACAGTGAGAATTAAGTGAATTATTCTATGCAGAGTGCTAAGGAAAGTGTCTGACATAATAAGTGCAGGATAAATGATATGTATTATTTTTATATTTTCAAAAGATTATGAAATTTGACCAAGATCCTTTCTTGAGTAGACCCTGTTCATAGCATCCCATTGTCTGCAGGCTCAGGTGTGATCTTAGTGTTGTGTTCTACATCTGGCCCCTGCTCATAAACCAGCTTCATCCCCCACTGACACACTGCCCTTCAGCCGCCTCAAACAACCTGTATTTTTCTGAATGGACCATACGTTTGCCTTTTGCCTTTGCATGTGTTGTTCCCTTGCCTTATAAGAGTTCCCCTCCCAAAGCCCTCCACCATGTTTGTTTGGCTGTTACCCAGGAAACTGTTTTCTGCTGATGTCTGGTGGATCTTGGCTGAAAGCAGAGAATATCAGAAAGATGTTTACCTATGCTTTATTGACTACACAGAGGCTTTCGATTGTGTGGATCATGACAAGCTATGGACAACATTGAGAAGTATGAGTATTCCACAACACTTAATTGTACTTCTGAGG
>NW_006408544.1:9148410-9173021 GCF_000296735.1 Chrysochloris asiatica
TCTCATACTTTGGACATATTGTCAGGAGGGAACAGTCGCTGGAGAAGGATGTCATGCTGGGTAAGATGGAGGGTCAGAGAAAAAGAGGAAGACCTCCAAAGAGATGGATCAGCCAGGTGGCATCATTGATGGACTCAAGTGTGGCAGCGGTAGTGAGATTGGCCCAGGATTGGACATTGTTTTGTTCTGCTGTGCACGGGGTCGCTATGAGTCGGTTCCGACCCGATGGCACCTGACAACAACAACAACATCAGATTTTGATACTACACATGGCTCCTCATGGTCTCCTGTATTCACTACCCCAGCACTTACCATTATGTTGGGATTGTTCAGGATCTTTCTGTCACCAGTGCAAAGAGTAAATCGTGACCAAAGGAGGTTTCACAAACAGGGTTTGAATGAATCTAGAGAGAGGCATAGACACGAACACCGAGTTCTCTGTCCTTAGGTCCGGTGTGGCTTCTATGGAGGAGAAACAATCTGAGAACATGTAACTGGATAGGCAGGAGAGAGTAAAGTAATAGACCTGAGCTTGAACGTTGGCCCAGCAATGTGTGAGCTGTTTCACTCTGGGCAAACTGGATAACCTATCTGCACTTCAGAATCCTGGTGTGGTGCTGTGGGCTAATGTGCCAGACTGCAAAGCCATTTGAACTGCAAGGTAGGTGGTTCAAGCTTACCAGTTGCTTGTTGGAAACCCTATACAGGGTCACTATGGGTCAGAGTCGACTCGACGGCACTTAACAACAACAACAACATCTGAGCTTCACTTTCCTCCCTGGCTAAATGAGAATAATAATGGACACTTGAACATGAAATGAGATAGTAAGATAAAGACTTTTACACCATGTCTCACACATAGTATCACCACCATTGTCATTGTCGTCAGCAGGCATCATTGTAAATGCCATGCCTGAAGCCATCTACCAGCTGTGCTGCCTTCACGAACACTGGCCAGATGTGGAAACCTGTATCCAGATGGTGAAAACTGTGTCTCTGGGTACTGCCCAGAAGTCTCAGCCTTTCACAATGCCAGCAAGGAGAAGCCACCCTGGAAATGTACAGCAGAGATAAGGTTATTTGGTTGGTTGAACATTCACTTGTTTGATCTACAGGACCCAAACATTTCTAGAGTGATCTTTTTGGATTCTAAGGTTTGACCCCATGAATCTAGTATTTTGTTTTACTCTGTCTCAAGATTCTACTACACTTCATCAGTTGCCATTGCATTGAATCTGACCCATGTGATCCCATGTGTGTAGAGCGGAACAGTCCCATAAGGTTTTCAAGACTGGGTCCTTTTGGCAGAAGATCACCTTTGAAACACCAACTGTCCAGTTAGTAGTCGAGTGCATAACTGTGCCACTCAGGGATACCTCTACCGTATTCTACTGACTGATTAAAGCCACACTGTGTATGGGTAAATGCCAGCATTTACTCATTTGTACAGTTATTGAGCACTTGCTTAGTAGCTGCAGTTACCAAGTGCCTGCCCTCAGATTGCTCATGGTCTACAGAGGACGACAGAGACAGAAATGGGCAATTCAAGACCAGTTGTCAGGGACTGTGAAGAGGTCAGAGGTTGTGAGACCAAGGGTGTACCCAAAAAACCCCAGCCGCATGTTGAGCCCTTTCCCCATGTCAGATGCAATGCTAAGGAGTCTTTATGTAGTATGTTCCTTAGTCCTTATAAGAACGCTAGAAGGCAATGTGAATGCTATATCCACCTGATTTGTTTCCGGTCGTTGCTATAAGAAATCACCACAAGTTTAGTGGCTTCAAATAATACAAATCTATTACAGTTCTGGAGGTCAGAAGTCCAAAGCCAATTTCACTGGGCTAAAATCAGTATGTTGGCAGGTCTGATCCCTTCTGGAGACTCTAAGGGGAAAATTAATTCCTTGCCTTTAAAAAAACTTCCATAGGCAACCTGCATTCCTTGGCTCACTGAGTCTTTCTGCATTACTCCAACGTCTACTCTTGTCATCCCAGCTCCTACTCTCACTTTGACGCTCCTGACTCCCTCTCATAGAGGAGCCTTGAGATGACATTTGGTCCACTTGGATACTCCAGGATAATCTTCCTATCTGAAGAGCCTTAATTTAATTGTATCTGTAAAGTCCCTTTTACCCTGTAAGGTAACATAGACACAGGGGAGTAGCTAGTGGACATCTTTGGGGGCAGTGATGTCATTCTTCAGGGGCCACCTCAGGATTTAGGAAGATTAGGGAACTTACCTAAAATCATACAGCCAGTACTGGCTGATCCAGGGTAGGTGAATCTCAGACTTCAAGTTCTTGATCTCAAGGCAGGAAGGCTGTTAGTAGAGGCTAACCTTAAACCAGGTTTTGAAGAATGTACAAAGGGGTTATCAAAAGGATAGTGGCAAAAACAAGCTTAAAGCTCGGTGTATTTGGGGGGCCATCAATTGCTCAGAGGAGTCCTGGTGGGCTAATGCGTCAGACTGCAAAGTCGTTTGAACTGCAAGGTCGGAGGTTCAAGCTCATCAGCTGCACCTTGGAAACCCTATACAGGGTCGCTATGGGTCAGAATCGACTCGACGGCACTTCACAACAACAACAAATTGCTCAGATGAGTGCCATGAGGACAGGGGAGATGGGACAGGATCATGCAGAGCCTCTTGGAGGAAGCCAAGATGCTTGGAAGTCAACCTGAAAGGTGTGAATAACCTCTGGAGGATTTTACCTGTATGGCCTAGGCCAAATTCTTTCCTCCTTTGAACCTCAATTTCCAGACAAGAGAAGCAGTGGGCCAGTTTTTCCACCCTTGACAGTGTGTTCCTGCCCTTCTACCTTCCACACTTTCCACCATTGCCTGACTTGGTCTCATCCATCCCTGAGCAGAAATGAAAGTTGGATGAACTGCCCCCTTCCCCCATCCTCAGGACAGCAACGTTTTCCAAATATCTGCCTGTTGAAATAATGTTCTCTGGGCGATGGGCCTCCCTCCCTCCCTCGCATTCCTGGGCGAGCCTGCCTGTTTGGCTTGCTCGGACAAATATTGACTTTCTCTGTCCTTCTCACTCTGGGTCTGTTTAAAAGGCATCAATCTTTGCTGGGGCGTGAGCTCCCTCTCTGTAACCTGTGGCCTCCACGGTCCTATCTGGGCAGGGAGTGGTGGGGAGGGGCACCCAGGCTCTGGAGACACCACTTTCTAGCTTGACTGCAATATTGAGGCTTCTAATGGAACCTCATTACTTGTCAGGTCTTTATATAGGAAAATAACAACCCCATTTATTGAACATCTACTACTGACTCAGGCCTGTGGCAGGCATGCTATGAACACAGAGACTCTTGATACATATTTCTCTAGCGTCACAATAGGCAACATCATATATTTATAATTGTATTCATGGTGGAGGGCTGCTGTAACAAAATGTTACAAATTGGATGATTTATAAGAACAGAAATTTATTGTTGTTAAGGTGTTTGACTTCAGGGTGTTGGCAGGGTCATGTTGGTTCTTGGAGCACATCCTCTGTCTTACAGCTTCTTGGTTCCATCAGCATATGGCCTTTTCCCCTCTGTTTGCCTTTTTCTCCTCTGTGTTCCCCCCACCCCTTCTCTTTTATAAGGTCACTGAGATGGAATGGGACTCACCTTCCTCTAGCATGACCCCATGGTCATTTAGCTGAGGTGACGTCTTCAAAGACCCCATTTCCACATTCTTAGCTATTGGAGGTTAAGACTTCAATGTATCTTTTGTTGTTGTGAAGTGCCGTTGAGTTGGTTCTGACCCATAGTGACCCTGTATAGGGTTTCTGAGGAGTGGCTGGCGAGCTTGAACTTCTGGCCTTGTGGTTCCAACTGACTTTGCAGTGCAGTGCATTAGTCCACAGAGCCACACCAGAACTCCATATCTTTTATGGGGTCACAGTTCAGTCTGTAACAATAACCCAACCCCATCTCAGTCTCCACTGCTACCATATGATTCTAAGACACAATTATCCCACCACTGTATTTTAAATGAACCTCCTATCTGGTCTCTTTACTTCTGCTTTTATTTCTTTCAGTTGGTTCTCTTTAGACTATGTGTCAGATCATGTTATTTGTGTGCCTGAGACCTCCAATGGCCTCCCAGATATTCAGAGTAATACTCAAATTACTCAGAGTAATATTTTTACAGTGGCTTAAAAATCCCTCATGATCTGTCCCCACCCATTTCTGCCTTAACTTCTTTCCTTCCTCTCTCCTTCTCATTCCTCCTGGCTGCTCCTTAACCATCTTTGTCTCCTTCCTGCCCCAGAATCTCCATGTTGTTTTCCCCAAATGTCATGTCCTCAGTGAGGCCTTTTTTGGTCTGCCTGGTTTTAAATGGACACCGTGACTCCTATCCTATTTATTGGTTTCTCTAGCACACCCTACCATCTGTAGTTGTAGTTAACTGCCATTGAGTTGGTGACCCCATGTACAACAGGATTGAATTGCTGTGATCCATAGGATTTCCACTGGCTGATTTTTCCGAAGCAGATCGTCTGACTTTCCTTACCAGTCTGTCTTAGCTAGAAGCTCAGCTGAAACCTGTACAGCGTCATAATAATACCCTAGTCTCCACAGATGGGTGGTGCCTGCACTTGAAGTACATTGGCCAGGAATTGAACCTGGGTCTTCTGTATGGAAGGCAAGAATTCTACCACTAAATTGCCACTGCCTTCTACCACCATATTGTTGTTAAGTGCCGTCGAGTCGGTTCCAATTCATAGTGATCTTATATAGGGTTTCCGAGGAGCAGCTGGTGAGTTTGAACTGCTGATCTTGTGGTTCACAATCCATTGCTGATCCTACAGTGCCACACCAGGAGTCCCTCCTACCATATAACACACTGTATATTTTATTTATTAAAATGTCTTATTCATGCTGCATTTTGGCAGCCACAACCAAAGGCTTGATAAATATTTGTTGAACTAATGTGTGAAACCTCATATCAAAGATGAAGTTAGTATGGTTATTAAGTATAATGTTAGTTTTTCAGGTGCCATTGAGTCAGTTCTAATTCATAGTGACTCTGTATAGGGTTTCTGAGGAGCGACTGGTGGGTTTGAAGTGGCTACCTCTTGCTTAGCATTCCAATGCTTATCCTACAGTACCAAAATAACAAATACTTACTGTATGCTTCCTTGGCACTTCACATAACTTATTAAATGCTTCCAACCGATTCATAAGATGAACGCTGTTTTTATCCTTTCACAGATGAAGGAATTGAGGCCCATAGTAGAGATGCAAGGATGAGTCCCATTCCTCTCTGCTTTGTCACACTGTGTCCAGCTGGCGGTGCTACAAATGCCAGCAGTGGGGTAAACTGGTGCCAAGCTGTTGAGCCTTCACTCCTCCCTCACCTCCTGACCTCTCCACCTGTTATAAGGTCTTCCCTGTGTACTATCCCTCAGATTTATCTTTGTTGATCTCATCCTAGGGCATTTGGTCCCATCTCCTCTCCTTTAGCTCCTCCCACCGGTCCTGACGGCTGTACCATGAATTGCCTTCTATCCTTTCTTTTGCTCACAGCTCCATGTGAAGAAATCTAAATTTCCTTCTGGATTTCAAAGCCTGTGTGATCTGTAATAAAGATTTGTTCCCACCCCCACCCCTCCGCCCCTCCTTTTCTGTCTCAACTTGTTGTTCTTAGGTGCCGTTGAGTCAATTTCAAGTCAGTTCCAACTCACTGTGACCCTGGATAGGGTTTCCCAGACTGTAAATCTTTAGGGGACCAGAGAGTTTCTTTCATCTTTCTTCTACAGAGCAGTTGGCAAATTTGAACTGCCGAACTTATGGTTAGCAGTCCAGTGCTTTATCCTACAGTGTTATCAGCAACTCCTCTATTTTAACTGTGGTGGTGGTGGTTATGTGCCATGGATTCGGTTCCAACTCATAGCGACCCTGTACAGGGTTTCCGAGGCTGTAAATCTTTACAGGAGCAGAAAGCCTCATCTTTCTTCCGCGGAACAGCTGGTAGTTTCGAACAGCTGACCTTGAGGTTCGCAGCCCGATTCGTAACTACTACGCTACCAGAGCTCCTATTTTAACTAGGTCTCTTTAATTGTTTCTTCTTTTGGGATGCCTTTGTTTATTTCTTCAATCTGGCCAAATCTTTCCTCCATTTTTTATTTTGAAAAATTTTGAAGAACAGAAAAGTTATAAGAATGATACAACAAACACCTGTATACTTCTTTAAGTTACTCATTAGTAGTTCCCCCTCCCTCTTTCTCCTGCTTTGTGAGTAAACATCAGACTTCACACTTTAAACTTTAGCATGTTTCTCTACATAGCCATCATACAGCTTTTGCACTAAAATGTTAACTTTGATACTGTACTGTTAGCTAATGGTGTGTGCCATTGAGTTTATTTCTACTCAGAGCGGCTGGAGGACAGGCTAGAACTGCTCTCTGTGGTTTCCGAGGCTGTAAATCTTCGTAGAAACAGCCTGCCTCATCTTTCTCTTGTGGAGTGTGGCTGGTTGACTGGATTCAAAATACTGTTCAGCTAGCAGCCAAGTGCTTAACCACTGCTCCACCAGGGCTCCTTAATGTTATCTAATAAACCCTAATAGACTCCTGGTGCGGTGCTATAGAATCAGCACTGGACTATGAACCACAAGATTGGCAGTTCATACCCACCAGCTTGCTCCTTGGAAATCCCATACAGAGTCACTATGAGTCGGCACTGACTCTACGGCGCTAAAAGCAACAACAACAAATAAACTCAAAGAACCCACTTCATTTAGGTCTTCACAGGAGCAGAAACCTCATCTTCCTCCCACTGAGTGGCTGGTGAGTTTGAACTACCAGCCTTGCAATTAGCAGTCCAGTGGTTATCCTACAATGCCACCGGGACTCATATTCAAAATGTCCCAACTTTATAAACAATGTCTTTTGTAACATTTTGCTTTAAATCCAAATTTCAAGGATTGTACATTGCTTTCAGTTTCGAGTCTCTTCAGCTTCCTTTAATCTAGAAAAATGCCCCCAGCCATTTTATTTGTATGTTGTTGTGTTTTTTGGTCATCTTTCATGACATTGACATTTTTGAAGAGTATGGTGCTGCAGGATACTGCACTGAACCACAAGGTTCATTTGAGCCACAAGGTCGGCGGTTCAAACTCACCAGACGCTCCTTGGAAACCCTACACAGAGTCGCTATGAGTTGGAACTGACTCGATGGCACTTAACAACAACCACAGATCAGTTATGAAAGGTTTGGTGGTGTGGTGAGTTAAACTACTAACTAAATGGCTGCTAACTGAAAAGTTGGTGGTTTGAATCTACCAGCTGGATTGAAAGATGAGGCAGTTTGCTCCCTAAGATTTATACTTTCAGAAACCCTAGGGAGCAGCCTATTTTGTCTTACAGGGTCGCAGTGAGTCAGAATCAACTCAACGGCAATGGGTTAGATCAGTTCTTTACCAAATGCTTCTTGATTTGGATTTGTCCTCATGATGAAATTCAGGTTAGCTGTTTGGCATGCCCATACCCCTCCCTGCTTCTGTACCATCCCAACCACACAGCTGTCTTATACTTTACCTTTGTTGTTGTTAAAGTGCCATTGAGTAGGTTCTGACTCATAGCTACCCTGTATAGGGTTTCCGAGGCTGTAAATCTTTGCACGAGCAGAAAGCCTTATCTTTCTCCCATGGAGTGGCTGGTGGGCTCAAACCACTGAACTTGGGGTTCACAGTCCAGTGTTTGTTAAATCTTGCCAGTGCTTCTTTCCTCATCCCTAGTGTCACCTGCCAGGCCATCAAGAAGTCTTGCTGTAGTAACAAGGCACTGGAATGGGAAGAGGAGGGAAAGTAGGTCACCTTGCCTGGCTCACCAGGAAGACATGAGGGCACGAGGAACTCTTCACTTGGAGAGACTCAGAAGGCAGTGATTTGCTCCTCAAATGGTTTTTATCAGCAGAATCTTCTGCTCAAACATATCTTACATGGAAAAGCAATGGAGACTGGCTCTGCTCTTACTGAATGGTGTGTGTGGGCCTGCCTGTATGTACAAGTGTGTGTGCAGGCATGTGTGCATACACAGGCATGTGCTTGAGCTTAAGTTCCTGATATTGG
This sequence comes from Chrysochloris asiatica, assembly GCF_000296735.1. NCBI lineage: Eukaryota > Metazoa > Chordata > Mammalia > Afrosoricida > Chrysochloridae > Chrysochloris > Chrysochloris asiatica. Next base: position 9,156,481 of record NW_006408544.1, read on the forward strand.
GTTTCTTTTTCTGCTACAGAGTGTCCCCCTGAGATTTTCATAGAGCCTAGTGTTCCACTGATCCCAGGAAGCTGAATTCCATAACATCCATGAAGTTTACGAGTGTGGGGGCTGAGTTCAGGGGAGAAGGAAAGTGGCATAGCACACTGACTCTGGAGTCAGATCTGTTTTTAAATCCCTACCCTGTCACTTACTGGCTGTGTGGTTCTGGACAAGTTACTTAACTGTTTTAAGCCTCAGTTTCCTAATCTGTAAAATGGAGATGCCAGGACGTCACTCTCTGGCTCCCTGCCTAATTTTCTCATCTCAAAATGTATGTGTGCTTATTTGATTTATCTTTTCATTCATCACCATTAGCTGAGCACCTAGTGCAGAGAGAGCACAAATGATCTACAAGAGCTATTTCAGCTCTGCTACCTGCCAGTCCTTGATAACAACCTCTCCCATCTTATTTGATTCATGGACAGTACCTGTCACAATGGATGAAATGCTCAGACCCAGCTTTCCTTCTCTCTGCTCTCTGGGGCCTCAAAGAGTAGAAGGGCGGAAAGAAGCTAAAGGGAAATTCATATTGACCCCTGAAAGCCGTATCAAGACAGTCCTTATATCTTGGGCCTCTCCCCAATGCCCCACTTGCATAATGACAGAGATCTCGCTAGTGCTGGCATTTTCTTATTTATCTCCTGTCTTTCTGGTGTTTGCGTCCTTCCTATAAACATCTATGGAGAGGAGAAAAACTTGAGTTTTTATTTTTAAACTTTTAAATGATGTGACTGGTGTCAAACTGCCTCAGTTTTAGTTCAGGTGACTTCTCATCCCCAGGAAACAAAAATGAGATGTTTGGGGGGATCTTCCTTGAAATCATCGTCTCCAGAAGGCCTCACCCAGATCTGAGAGATTGATGGAAAGAGTCAGGGAAGACAAGGCGAAGGCTGGGGAGGGAGTGGCAGTGAGCACAGGCAGGAGATTGGGTGTTTTTGAGAACCCTGCTTTAGCCCTGTCTGGCTTTGGAGTGGATGTGGGTGATTTCAGGCTGTGCCTGGCTGTAATTCTGTTTGGGGCTCAGCTCATAGGGGAGCAGACATCTTGGCTGCTACAAGGTGCTATTTCTAGTGCTCTGGAGTCTGGCACCATGGTCAAACTTCTCCAGCAGCCTCTCGATGGTGACCGAAGGACCAGGTGCTGCTGTCTGACGCACCACTGTGTTTCTGTACACAATCAAGTAGGCTGAGTATACTCTTTACAGCTCAGTTACCTCTTTGCTCAGGGCTGCAACCAGATAACTATTAAGGAGCTCATCTGGAAAGCTGAATGGGAGTCTGTGCACGGGCCAGCCTGTTATCATTTGCCAAAGTTGTGGACAGAGCATCTGGGAAGGTATGGTCAACGGATTTGGGTCTGGGAACTCCCAAAGAGCTGCTAGGTCCTTGGGTGTGGGAAATAGTTTGCACTCAACTGCTAACTTAAACTGAACAGTTTGAGCCTACCAATCGGTACAGCAGAAGAAAGTCCTGGCAATCTGCAGTTATATAGACAACTCTATTGAGTTGGAATTAACTCAATGGTAACAGCTTAATGTTTTTTTTTTTTAAAAGGGCCTGCTTTCCACCCTGAAAAAGTTACCAGAATGTGTTGAGGATGAGAGGCTGGAAGACTTGGCTTCCACCAGCCTCTCCCAGCACGGTGGTCATTTTTAAAGTACACTGATGGAGGATGGGTGTCTCTTCTTCCAACCTGCCTCAGTCTTTGCTCTATTGCTGGATACATTTCTTCCAGGTTTTGGCAGCTTAACTCAGCACAGACTCACTCAACTCTGTAGCTCATTTCAGCTCAGCCAGCAACACTCCCACTAATTTACACTCCACTGAGGTCTCCTCAAGGATACTTGAAGCTGGGAGTATTTCTGTCCTCCTTGATCTTATATTAGAGGGAGAGACAGGAATAAAATACAAATACATAAACACACACTAGTATATACGTACGTTTATGTTATAATGTTAGGAATGATCAGTGGAGAGGAACAGTGATATTACTAGTGGCCATTCAGAGATACAGAAATACAAATGGGTAACTGTACAGATGAAGACAGCTGAAACTTAATATTATTGTGGTTAATATGAAAGTGTTTTGTCACTTACATGTTAACCACAATAAATAAATAAATATATATATATATAAAAAGAGAGAGATAGTGATCATAGAAAACCTCACTTAGGACATGATGCTTGAGCAGAGACCTGAATAAGGTGAAGAAGGGGTCCTATGATTTTCTGGGGTTATTTATTTTGCAAGAACAGGATATGTTGCTGTTAGATGCCATGGAGTCGCTTCCCACTCATAGTAACCCGATGTATAACAGAACAAAGCACTACTAAGTCCTGTACCATCCTCACAATTATTGTTAGGATTGAGTCCAACAGGATACAGCAAGTGCAAAGGTCCTGAGGCAGGAGTGAATCTGATTAATTCACGGGACAGGGAGATCAGTCTGGATAGAGCAGTGTGAGACCCAAGAGATTTGTTTAAAGCTAGTCTGTCTTGCTAGTCTGTTCACTTTCAGAGAGTTGAGACTGTCATGTACACCACCATATTCCCTGCTACTGGCACATGCTTGACACACCTTGTGCGACACATTCAGTGTTTTTTTTTTTTTGAACAATCCATTCAGTTTTGTTTTTTTTTTGAACAACTGAATGGATTAAAATCAACTTAATGCAAATCGATTTAAGTTTGATTAAGGACTGTTGGTGGTGCTGTAGGATAAGCACTGGACTTCTAGCCACAAAGTCAGCAGTTCAAACCCACCTGCTGTTCCTCAGGTGAGACTTTCTACTTCCATAAAAGATTTATAGCCTCAGAAATCCTATCCAGGGTTGCTATGAGTCGGAACTTAATTGACGACACCTAATAGTATGGTGCTGTAGGATAAACATTGGACCAAGCACTGGACTGCAAGATCAGTTTGATTCTGCAAGGTCATTGGTTCAAACTCACTAACTGCTCCTCAGAAATTCTATACAGATCTCTATGAGTCAAAACCAACTCAATAGCACTTAACAACAACAATAGTTTAATTAAACTCAATGCACTTTTATACAGTGCAACTTTTTTTCAGAGTTGTAAAAATTGTCAGCTCAACTCTGACAAAACTCTTTTGAATCCTGTAGGCCCTGGAAAAGAAAGTTGCAGTTGTGGGATTTGAAGAGTGCAAGATTCGTTGAACTTTCCTAAGCCTCAGTGAAGTCATCTATAAAATGGAAATAAGGAACCTCTATCTGCCTTGCCTCTTTAATAGATGTTGTGTGGGAATGAATGAAGATCAGAGTGTAGGCAGCACAGTGCTGGGTGGCCTTCCTGCCCTTGGAGATGTGTGCGTGACAGTCAGGGAGGCCAGACTGCATACTCTCCATGGTCACTACTGCTCACGACATTCACACATTTGTAGTTTCATGAGAATCTTTGAGACCCAAATCTGAGACCCAGGAATGTTTAGTGGATCTAAGACAAGGTTTTAAGTCCTCATCATGCCTCTAAGGTCTTCTGGATCTAGGCCCAATGTACTCTGAAGCCCCTTCTTTCCACTTCCTTCTTTGAGCTCTGTGCCCTGTTCTAGCCTAACTACTTGTCTTCCAAGACTTTCCATCACCTCTTGTACTCTGCACCCATGGTTCCCTATGTCTGGGCTCCAATTCCTTCCTGCCTTTGCTTTTTTTAAAAATCTCAGGTAGGTCCAGCGTTTTTATTAATTATCCTCTTCCTTATGGCAAACCACCACCCTCATTGTTCCTGATAGTCTCTCCCTGCACTCCCAATCCCTCCTCCCATTTCTCTCTTCCCTGTAGGTACCTAATGTAAAGAGTTTGGTGTATGACCTTGGAAAAGCACATTAAAAAAAATACATGCTGTAGTTTTCTTTATGTATGTGTTTTTAATTTACATAAATGGCATTCTGCTTTAAAGCACCTTCTGTTTCTTATTTTTCCCCACTTAGCACATGTTTTTAGAATCCATCCATATCATTGTATGTCTATCTAGAGTCTAGTTCATTGCCTCTAACTGCATATGTGCTGTATGCACGCATTACGATCTTCCTACTCACTCCCTGGTGACACTCAACTCCTCAGCACCACACACGGTGCCATAGTGAACATTCTTGTGCCCTGCCCCTTAGGGACCAGTGTATGGGTTTCTTTGTGATGAATTTGTTGTTGTTGTTAGGTGCCATCGAGTCGGTACCGGCTTATAGCGACCCTATGCACAGCAGAATGAAACACTGCCCGATCCTGGGCCAACCTCACCACTGCTGCCACACTTGAGTCCAGCGATGCTGCCACTTGGCCAATCCATCTCTTTGTGGGTCTTCCTCTTTTTCTCTGACCCTCCACCTTACCAAATATGATATCCTCCTCCAGCGAATGGTCCCTCCTGACAACATGTCCTAAGTACGCAAGACGAAGTTCGGCCATCTTGGCCTCCAAGATGAATACCAGAGGTTATGAATAACCAGAGGGAATTGCTGGATCACAAGATAGACTGGCTTTCACCTCACTGAGTCCTGCCTAATTTCACCTCAGCAGTGCACAAGGGTTCAGGTTTCCTCAAGTCCTTAGCAGCATTTGGTACGATTTCACTTTTACATTTTTATAAAATGGTATCTGAGAGTTTTAATTTGCATATCTGATTACTAGTGAGATTGAGTGTCTCTTGTATACTTGTTTGCCCTTTAGGTTTCCCCCTTTCCCTCTTAGATAAGAGGGATAAATACGTCCTGTTGGCCCGTCCTGTCCTTCACAGATTCTTTCCTGTCAGATCTTCTCTGACTGCATTTGCTGTCTCCTCTTTGCTCTTGTTGTTGTTAAGTGCTATCGAGTTGGCAAACTGGCTCTATAGAGTTTTCAGTGATGGATTTTTCAGAAACAGATCACTGAGGCCTTTCTTCCAAAGTACTTCTGTTGTTGTTGTTAAGTGCTGTCAAGTTGGCTTCCACCCATAGCGACCCTGTATAGGGTTTCCGAGGAGCAGCTGGTGAGCTTGAACCGCTGACATTACAGTTCAAACGGCATTGCAGTCTGGTGCATTAACCCATAGTGTCATACCAGGATTCTGTTACTTCTAGGTGGGTTCAAACCTCCAAACTTTTGATTAACAGCTAAGTGCCTTAACCATTTGTATCATTCAGAAAAGGAGGCTCTAAAGCTGCAGTTCTGGTGTGGTGTTGTAGAAAAAGTACTGAACTGCTAACCACAAGGTTGGCAGTTCAAGCCCACCTGTCACTCCTTGGAAACCCTATATAGGGTTGGCATGAGTAGGAACTGACTCGATGGCACTTAACAATAACAAAATCAAAGCTACATTTAGCTGTAGGCTGAGCTGTAGGTTCCCTCAGCTTGGGGCTTTTGTGAGCTGTCTCTCATTGGAGATGAAGCCAGCCTGTACTAGAAGTGAGAGACCTGGGGTTTTCCTCACTGACTCTGCACTGGTATCTATCATTCTCCACAGAATTTAATCACGCATCTCACTTTCTGTGGCTTTCTGACCTAAGTCCAAGATGCATCTTTCTAACTCACTCTTAGCCTTTATCTTGGGGCCAAGAGCTGATGGAACTGTTCACATGCCTTGGGCTGCACGCCAGTGTAGCATCAAAAGCCTTTGCAGTTACTTGCAGCTGCAGCTGTGGTTTGCTTCAGCTGAAGGATTCTCTCGGCGGCAGCCCTCTGCCCTAGTCTGTGGCTGAGGTAATTCCCCACAAGAGTCTGCTCCCTTCTCTTCAGTGCCCTTCTTTTCCTTCCACATGGTTTGGCAGAGGCTGAAAGGCAGAAGATTATAGGCATGCAGTACAACCCCACAAACCAGCGTGAAACCCCATGGTTGTCTTTTTCCACCCTCTGCCTCTACTTAGTTTTTCCTTTCTCTGAGGAACTGGGTTCCCAACATCTCCTCCTTCTCCAGGATCAATCAGTTGGCAGGGTGTTGTGGGAAATAAATTTGCATTCAATCATATACCCATGGCAACCATCACAAGCAGGGTTGATGTTCTTGTCTTCCAGCCCAGACTCCATTCTGTTCAAAAGGCTTGGGGCTTACAGAACTAAGTGGACTAGAACATAACTTTTTAATAGCATATTTGAACAAAATTTAATGAGGTTTTAAAACAGAACTATAAAGTGGTCTTTCTGTAAGAACTATTATTAATCATAAGAATAATCATAGCAATTCATCTCATTTACTCTACATGTTCTAGTATTCAAAACATCTTCACATTAGTTATCCCATCTGACACTCTTAACTCCTGGGAGGTCAGCTGGGTTGGGATTATCTTCTTTGTAGTTTAGAACCATGTATGTTTCTCTGATGTTAGTGTACATATAGATCACATGGGGAGAATGTAATTTAGGAGGTCTGGGGTTGACCTGTGGTTCTGCATTTCTAATGAGTTGGTGTTGATGTTGTAGGTCCACAAACCACACTTGCTTAAGGAAGGCTCAGAGTACTCAAGCTCAGGAAGGTCAAGTGGCGGATCCAGAATTGATTCTTTCTGCCTTCCCATTGTTTCCTTCTTATCTTTCTTTAACAGACATTAATCAAGTGCTTCCTATACAACAGAGAAAGACCTAGGGGTAGGAATGAATGACGTTAAAAACGTTCAAAATACTTAACAACAAGGCAAGACACAAGCATTGACCAATTAGATCATCAGACCGCTTGGTGCACTATGGAATTAGTTTATGAATAATGCCATGTTCAGAGGGTTCCAGGAGAGAGAGTGGGTGAGCAGGCTGAGAGGACTCAGGACAGAAACCTCTCAATATTTACGGCCCATTATAGAGTTGTCCTGGGTACAGAGATAGTGGAGGAGCAGCAGGCAGAGTTTCTGACCATAAGGAGATCACAGTACAGTGGGCAAAGAAATGTGAGGCAAAAGGACTAGTATTGGTAACAGGTTGTTGTTGTTGTTGTTAAGTGCCGTCGAGTCGGTTCCGACCCATAGCGACCCTGTACAGGGTTTCCGAGGGTGTAAATCTTTACGGGAGTAGAAACCCTCATCTTTCTCCCGTGGAGCAGCTGGAGAGACCAAATGAAACAGCTACAGTTCAAAACCCTGGAACCCTGAACTTCAAAGGAAAGGTTAGAAAAGTAGATTGGATATTTGCTGGAAGAAGAAGCTGAACAGTGATGGCGAGAGAGGGAGACTGATTGGTAAAATGACCAACCAGACGTCGTGTGACCCTTTTGAACTTTTGTGAGCAGTTTTGGTGACAGAAGATGGCCTGGCAGAGCAGATTCACAGTCAATGGGAAAGGTGCCATTTCTTCTTTTTACCCATGCTCCCCTGGTGACCAGAGGTGTGGCCAGCTCCCACCTTCATCCATCTCTAGTATAGATCCTGCTCTCTAGGAGTTGTGTGGTTGCGAACCACCCATGTGTGAGGCGGGAGTGTGGCTGCATCGCTCTGACACCTGGATTCAGGCAGGCATGGCTGCAGTCCTACAGAACCTACAGAGCCACCCGACCAGCATTATCTAGGAGAAATCCTTAAATTAGCTACCCTGCCCCCAGCTGCCCTGTGGTCCTAACAGACACTGAAATCATTCCCATGAAGAATCTTCATGAACTACTTCCAGACTGAGTGCCCTGAACATAGGTAATACTGTAGGGGCTCCATTTGGGCCAGGAAGTCTGCTGTCACATGCCTTCTACACCCATTTCACTGGCTGGCAGGAACCTCCTAGAGTTCGCTCCTCTCAGGGTTGAACAGCTGAACTGTTTTTTTGTTTTGTTTTGTTTTAAAATTTCGTTTTCTTTATTCTTTCATCTCTTTCCATTCCTTTGAATTTTATCCTTTCTATCTGTGCTATTGTTTTTCCTTTTTTCTGCTATTTTTCATTTTTTTCCTTTTGATCATTCTTTACTACTCAATCTTTTCATCTTCTCTCTCCATGGTTGTTCTAAGTTTAAAAGATATCTTACTTGCATTTTCTTATCTTTTGCTGTTCGATAGCTCCATTTTCCTGCCCCTTTTTTCTCTTTTTCTTTTAATCTGGTTGCTGTCTGTTTTTATTGATTTTTTTCTCTTTTATTATTTTCATGCTGGTTGCTTGTTTGCTTATTCTGTTTTGTTTTCTTGTGTGTGTATGTGCTTGGTTTTCTCATTTTCACTAGATAGGAAACAGTAACTGAGCTCACATAACTGAATCAAAACCATGCCCTCTGCAGCGACACCCCCTGGGTAAGAGTCAATACCAGCTCCTATATTACCTGATCAACAGTAGACAGCAGTCCACACCAACCAAACCCACCCTATACTGAGATGCATATGTTTCTGTTGTCTAACTACACCTACAGGAGACAGCTGGTGAGAACATATCAACATAAAATCATCAATTAAATACAAATACAACACCACCACAATGTCCCAGAGACAAGAGACAATTTTAGCTTATACAAAGAAACAAGAAAGAATGGCGCAAACAAATGACCAAGCTGCAGAGCCAGAAAATATTTCTGAAGAAGAAAAGGTAATGGAACTAACTGAAAAAGAATCCAAAAGAATGATATTTAGGTACCTTCAAAGGATTGACAGAAAGACTGAGGAAAGCAAGAAGAACACAGAAAAAAGTTTAGAAGAATTCAGGAAAACACCACAAGAACAACAGACAAAATAAATGTAAAATTTGAAACAATATAAAACCTTCAATTAGAAATCCAAAGATTAATTCTAAGACTTCTGAAATGGACAATACATTGAAAGGGCAAAGGAGTAGATTTGAAGCAATAGGAGCCTGGATTAATGAGCTTTACGATAAATTTCTCAACACTAGTATTCCCGGAACACTTAATTGTGCTCATGAGGAACCTGTACACAGACCAAGAGGCAGTTGTTCGACTAGAACAAGAGAACACTGAAAGGTTTAAAATTAAGAAAGGTGTGTTCTTGGGCTGTATTCTTTCATTATACGAATTCAATCTGTATGCTGAGCACATAATCTGAGAAGCTGGATTATATGAAGAAGAATGTGGCATCAGGAATGGAGGAAGACTCATTAACAACCTGCGATATGCAGATGATGAAATTTTGCTTGCTAAACGTGAAGAGGACTTAAAAAGCTTACTGATGAAGTTCAAAGACCATAGCCTTTGGGAAGGCTTGTACTTTAATGTAAAGAAATAAAAAAATCCTTACCATTGGACCAATAAACAACATCTATATAAATGGAGAAAAGATTGAAGTTGTCAAAGATTTCATTTTGTTTGGATCAACCATCAACACTTATGGAAGCAGCAGTCAAGAAATCAAATGATATATTGCACTAGGCAAATCTGCTGCACAAGACCTCTTTAAAGTGTTCAGGGGCAAAGATGTCAGTTTGAGGACTAAGGTGCGCCTGATCCAAGCCATGGTATTTTCAATAACCGCATATGCATGTGAAAGTTGGACAGTGAATAAGGAAAATGATAGAAGAATTAATGAATCTGAGCTGTGGGGTTGGAGGAGAATATTAAAAATACCATGGACCAGAAGCACAAACCAGTCTGTGTTGGAAGAGATACAGACAGAATGCTCCTTGGAAACCAGGATGGCCAAACTTGGTCTCACATATAACAGACATATAACATATAACAGGAGGGACCAGTTCCTGGAAAATGACATCATGGCTGGTAAACTGGAGGGTCAGAGATACGGAGGAAGATCCCCAATGAGATGGATTGGTACAGTGGCAGCAGTAATGGGCTCAAGTGTAGCAATGATTGGCACAGGACTGGGCAGTACTTCATTCTGTTGTGCATAGGGTCAATATGAGTTGGTACCAACTTGTTGGCACCCAATAACAGCAACAGCAACAGAAGTACAATCAGAAAAAAGAATGAAAAAAATCTGAAGGAAGCCTAAGAGTTCTTTGGGACACCATGAAGAGTAATAGCTTTTGGATGATTGGAATTCCAGAACAGGAAGAGAAAATAAAAAGCAGAGAAAAGCATGGAAGAGTTTCTGGAAGAAAACTTTGCTAACATCATAAAAGAGGAGGAGATAAGTATACAAGAAGCTGCATGAACCCCAAACAGGAGAGATCCTAAAAGAAAATTACCAAGACATATCATAATCAAATTTTCCAAAGCCAAAGACACAAAAAGAATCCTGAAAGCACTTTGGGAAAAAAGAAAATTACCTATAAAGGAGAACCAATAAGACTCAGCTCTGATTTCTCATCAGAAACCATGCAGGCAATAAGGCAATGGGATGACATATACAAAACTTCAAAAGAAAAAAATTGCCAACCAGATATCGTATAAAGCAAAACTGTCCCTCAAATACGATGGTGAAATTAGGGCATTTCTAGATAAACAGAAATTAAAAGAGTTTGTAATAACTAGACCAACTTTACAAAAAAATACTAAAGGGTATTCTTTGGACTGAGAACCAACAAGAGCACATAACAACCTGAGATTAACATACATAACAGCACTACCCATAACTCAATCTAGATATAGAAATATTTAAAGTAAAACAAATCTATAAAACTTAATAGGGAACCAGATGTATCAATGTACAATGAAGTCAACTACAAAGCAAAAAAGAGAGAATATTGTAGATACAGAACTCATAAATGGTGAGGAAATCAAGTAGATTTCAAGATAAAACAAACTGTTTTAAACAGGGAAAAATTTTAAAAATCACAGGATAACCACAAAGAAAACGAATACACCTTTATATCAAAATATGAAAGAAGAAAATCAGAAAGACTTAGTAAACATTAGCACAACAGTAATGAAAGTGAAAAGAAAACCCACAAACAAAATGAATTCAGTGCAGAAAATTATGTGGAACAAAAAAAACCTAGCAGCACCACAAAATGACAACAATCAATCAATATCTATCAATAATTACAGAGAATAGCAGAATGGATAAAAACCAACACCAGCATCATTCAATATGCTTTCTACAAGACATACATCAGAAAGGTGAAGACAGCCTAAATGCCCATCAACAAAAGCATGATTAAACAGACTTTGGTACATATACACAGTGGAATACTACACAATGTTGAAGAATAAAGGTGACTCTGCAAAACACCTCACAACCTGGATAAGCCTGGAGGACATTATACTGAATGAAATGAGTCAATCACAAAAGGACCTATGATGTAAAAAGAAAAGATTTTCTTGATAAAAGAAACATTCTATGATAGCAATAGGGGGTGGGTGGGGTGGGAAAATGATTCATGGGTTAGAGGGGTAGGCTCATGTTAACATGGATGACAGGTAGGCAATATATACCAAAAGGGAGGTTGTCAGAGGAAAGATGAAGATAGTGGAAGATATGAGAAGGAATGCAAGAGTTAAAGTGAATAGAGATAAATATTCTTAACTGATGGTGCATGAAGAAATTGCAATCATTGTAACAAAGCAAAATATATGATTTGTTGAATGAAAAAATGATGATTTGCTCTGTAAACCTTCACTCTATTCACATTAAAATGTTAAAATAAAAATGCTGGTATTGTTTGTTAAGGTCCATGATAGCAGGCCATTGCAGTCATCTCTCCCCTTAACTGCTATATCTTCAGTGCCTGGACAGTGTCTGATGTGTAGTGGACACTCCATATATTTATTTTTTCAATGAATATATGACTGAATAAGGAACAGGGGTCACAAATGAGGGCATGATCAGTTCTGTATGGGATGCAATGAGGTGGGAGAAGCTAGTCAAGGAGGACTTCCCAGAGGAGGTGATGTTAAGAGGTCTGATAGATTAGTAGGTATTTGTTAGGCAAATATTGGGTGTCTGAGGGAATGGGCTGGTCTGGAGAAGGTTCTCTGCTTCTAGGGAGTCCCTGCTGACCTCCAAAGTCACCTTTGTGCAGGGAACTGGCATTTTGTTTGAGGACACAGACCTGAAACTTTCCTCTCCTTTGAGGTGCTTGGGGCCATTTGGATATGGTAGCTGGGTTCTCCCAGTGCTCTAGGAAGGCCTCCATTCTGGAAAATCAGAGAGTCCTCCTGGAGAAGGAGTCATGCTTGTTGAATGCACTGTGTTCAGAATGGGCTCAAGCCTAGGAAGAGATCTTGCTGGACGCTGGGGTCTCAGAGGTGAATCAGACAGCCTCAAGGGACTCTCAGATGAACCCCTTGCTGATTGAGCCTCACAGGCTAGTGATGATGCTCGTTGCCTGAGCCCTCCACCTCTGCTCTCTGTTGAGTCCAAGCTCTCATTGCCTCCTCCCTCTCTCTGCTCCTACTTTTTTTTTTTTTTTTTTTGCTATGGTTTCAAAGCCCGTTTTTATATTGGCTGTAGGGCAGGTGTCACATTCCCCATGTTATGGATATAGAGACTGAGGCTTTGATAACAGAATGTGTATTTTGACCAAGGACATAAGGAGAATTAGAACTTAAACCTTGGGCTCTGATTCTTAGACCAGTGCCCCTGCCTAAGATACCAGGCAATTGGTTACTCAATCAATCAGTCAATCAATAGACAAGTATTTATCGACTGCCTACTTTGTAGCAGGCTTTATTCTAGGTTTTGAGGATTAAACACTAAATGACAGAGACAGAATCTCTGTCCCCGTGGAACTTACTTACTAGTTGGGGGAAACAAACAATTAAAAAAGAAAACTATTTTTGAATAGTAATTTGGTAGATGAGGAATGTGTCAGAGAGAAAAATAAAGCTGGGAAGGAGGATAGGGGGCGCTGAGGGGCTGTATCTGCAGTTGGAGGTGGAGTCGTTGGGGAAAACCTTCCCGGAAGATGACTTTGGATAAAGAATTGGAGAAGATGATGGAGAAAGCTATGCTGCAAGTCCAAAGTTCCTAAGGTAGGACAATTCCAGAGCCTTGCGTTCCTTTTGATGTGAATCTGGCATTCTCAGGCATTCAGGACCAGATCCTCCTCAACTGCTTTTTCCTGCCTCCCTGTGGGTTCTCAGTATATGGCTTTGGTAAGCCAAGGCTCCGGGAGCCCCTGCAGCTTTTGGAGTGGGTGGTGACACATCAGAGAGGCCCATGAGAGCCCTTAGCACTGTGATGCCCGTTCTCCCACAGCCTCTCAGCGCCTGTGCCAGCCTGCTGTCTGCTGCCCTGGGATGTGTCTCTTGAGCAACAGCCGTAGTATTGAAAGGTTGATCTCTCCATTAGAAGGGATTTGTCAGCGTGAGCCGAGGCTTAGTGGTCTAAGCCGTGGTTCAGAAGGCTCAGACAGGTTCAGGGCTGGGAAGAGCTGACTCAGGCCTGGCTCTTGCAGGAATCAAGGAAAGGCCACCAGCTGAGGCCACTGGGTCAGAGTCAGGATGCATTACTTGGCGTCTCCAGGGGCACTACCAAAGACACTGACGATCCCAATACTCTTCCTGGGATTCAGAGGCAAATCCCAGTGCCCTAACTTGGCATTCAAGGCTAAGCAAGGCCTCAGGGCTGAGCTGGGCCTCGGCACACCTCACTCTGTATTCTCATGTGGGACATTGCCTCCCATCCTGTGGTGTACCATCTGCACACAATGCCCAAACTTCATCTACACTTCTCTTCTGGGCCCCAACAGTCTACCTGATATTTTCATTTCACAAATCTTTCCAAATGAACACCTTCAACCATGAGACACACCCATCATTTCTCCAAATCTGTGCATTCCAGCCCATCATAGCTACCGTTCACCATTTCATAAACTTTATAGTGTAGTTGTGGTAATTCAATGAAATACTTTCAATAACCTTGTAAATTAGGCTCAGTTATTAACAGGAGTCCTGGGGTGGTGCTGTAGGATAATCACTGGACCGCAAGGTCAGTTTGAACCTCAAGGTCAGTGGTTCAAACTCACCAGCAGTTCCTATACAGTGTTGCTATGAGTCGGAAGAGACTCAACGACACTTAACAACAACAACCAATGACAATTGCCCTATTTTATAGACTAGGAAAATGAGGAAGAGAGCAGTTTCAACACTCAATATGTGCTCTATATAGTGTTTTATTGAGGCATTTCCACCTGAAACACTCAATATCTCTCCATCTTCACTGTCATGAAGGTTTCATCACCATGGGAATAAGCACATTGCAACTGCTAAACCTCTGGAAATCCTGACCTAGTCAAGTTGTCACAGAAACCTAACCATTGCAGTCCATCTTTGTCAACGCAAAACCTAGAAACTATATGCATACTATCTAAAGAAAATTAAGTCATACATGCGCCTAAAATGATACAAATTGAAACACATACAACTGAAAATGCACTGACTCTATTTACATCTTATATGTCACAAATAAACAAAGCAAAATATGTGATGCACACATGCAAAACAAAACAAAACAAAAATATTCATTTAAATGTCTAAAGGGCACACTCTGCAAGCCAGCCTTCTGCCCATAGGTACACAGCCTTACTCAGTCCTTGGGCCTAGTCCACAGCTGCTCTGGTTTTCCATGGCAGGGATGCCAAGCTCCACACATGCTTTTCCCTCTTGATGGTCCTGGGATCATCTGTTCCTGAAATGAAAGATAACGACTCCCTCCTTTTAGGTACACATCTTCTACAATTACAGCTTTCACAATCACAATTGACTCTACCAACAATTACTCACAAGTAAAATCATAAAATCCTATCAACATCATTCCCTACCCCCTTTCACCAGACCCATCTGGAAAAGAGGAAAACTAGTTAGTGGGGATTCACATTTGTCCCCTTATTCTAAAACTAAGCACACTCATGAAAGTTTGTCAGCTAGCTACTTCATGCCTTTATTGCCCATCCTCCCCATTTTTGATAGCCAATGTCCAAATTGCCCATCTGTATCAACACAGTCCCTGTCAACACAATGGAGTCAAGGTGTGGTGCTGTAGGTTAATGCACCAGACTGCAAAGCTGTTTAAACTGCAAGGTCGGCAGTTCAAGCTCACCAGCGGCTCCTCAGAAACCCTATACAGAGTTGCTATGAGTCGAAATCGACTCAACGGCACTTAACAACAGCAATAACAATCAACAAAGTATACTGAGGGGACAAGCATGTTCCTTGATCTGAAGAATCTTCCATTCCAGTAGGGATTTTGAGCAACTGCCTCCATAAGCAAAAGTCCAGTCCCATAAATTGTAGCAGTTGACACTTGCTTACGGTATCAAATGCCTTTATCATCATCTTGCCAGGTTTTGCTCAGCCAAACCCTAGCCATCCAAGCTAGGTGAAATGGGTACTAGCTACAAGTTTAGTTTGGGAGTTCACATACACCTCCCTGCACTTCAAACCAGCTGACACCCTCACTCTCAGCCCTAACCCCCGATGAGCTAGATTGGTGCCCATGGGTTCAGGAGATCACACAACTCCCTAAACTTCAAACCAGCCAGATTTCCCACTCCTCTTATCTCAAGGTCAAAGGGTGCCAATAGAACATGTCCAAACTCGGCTGTGTCTTCATGGCTGCATTTTCCCCGATTCTGCTCACATGTAACTTTCTGTCCTAGAAGGGGTTTTTCTCTGATAGACAGGCTTTCCTTGCCTTAATTTCTCTAAAACTCAAAATGTCAAACTGTTTTTTTCTCTGCTTGAATCTCCTGTCCTTCTAACAGTTCTGGGTTGGTCTGCATGTCTTTTCAAATACCAATGTACCAAGGTTCTAGTTGGGGCTCAGGATTCCAAATGAAGCCCCAAACTCTACAAAGGCTTAAAATCAGAAGCCTATTTCTTCTGGGCAAATGCTAACTCCCCTTTTAGCAAATCCAATCAAGTATAGGCTGAAGACAGGCTTACAAGCATCTGTAAGCATAATTCCCAGTATTTCTATCACACATGTGTATCTGTTTTACAAGAATAGGCCAGGAAAAACCAATATCCATAAGGCAGTCTAACACGTTGTTGTTGTTGTTGTTATTTTTTTTCTTCTTCCTTGGACTAACCCCATTTATATTCTTATGGTCTTGGCCATCTTTTTAAACCAGCATGTCATTGGCTCCTGGCAACTCCAGAAGCTGCTGCTCTCCCCTCCGCTGAAATATTTTATCCCATGCCTCTTCGTTCTTTCTCTTACAAAACCTCATAATTTCATAGGTCTGGAGCCATTGCAATGAATCCTGTTCACAGTGCCAACTGCTTAAACCAAGTGGGGACCATGTCTAATTTCCTCTGACTCCACATGAGGGAAAGAAGACCAAACTCAAAACCAGCCCAAGGTCCATTCCTATGAAGCGGTAATCAGACATACCTCCTCCCTATATCAGTGCCTTTAAAATTAGTCAGACTTGAGAACCAATTTAGAATACTCATCCATATGATTTTGTTTCTCTAGAAGCCCACTCTCAGTACCACATGTCTTAGGCCAGGATTTCTAGAGAAGTTAAACCAGTGAAGCATATATATGTGTATATATATATGTATAAAGAGAAGTTTATTATCTTACAATTGTTGATTCCATGTCACCAGCAGAAAAGAGAGAGAGAAAGTCCCTGGTGAGTCTGAATTGCCAACCCTGCCATTAGCAGTCCATTGCATATCCAATAGCACCAGCTGTCTTGTTATCTAGCTGCTGTAATGGAAATATCTAGTGTGTGCCGTTGTTGTTGTTAGGT
>NW_006408544.1:9177165-9178124 GCF_000296735.1 Chrysochloris asiatica
GTAAACATTTTTCTGGTATTTTCTGGCTTCAGCCAAGACCCATCTGACGTCAGCAAAGATATCCCTCATCCACATCTTCTTCTAAATCCAGCTTGAATGTCTGGAATTTCTCTGTCAATATGGTTGCAGCTGTTTGTGTATTATCTTTGGGAAAATATGCCTATAAAGAAAACCAATTAATATGACTACTATTCAGCCTTATGAACTAATTGTTTAATGTCAAATATGAAGAAATTGAAGGTTTTTATCATCCTCTGCAGTCTGAAATTGATCAAACATGCACAGCATTTATAGTTACTAAGGACTGTAATATGAAAGTCTGAAACAAAGAATCAGAATTAGCAGATGGAAAATATGACTTCAGTGATGGAAATGAAGTCAGAGATTGCATAGTAGAATTTTGCAAGACTAATGATTAATTCATTGCAAATACCTCTTTGCAGCAACAACAGTGGCAACTATTTACATGAACCTCAGCAGATGATATACACAGGAATCAAACTGTCTACATCTGTGGGAAGAGACAATGAAGATCAATATCATCAATCAGAAAAAGTTTCAGGTCTGATTGTAGAAAAAGCCATCAATTGCTCCTATGGAAGCTCAAGTTGAAGATGAATAAAATTAAAACAAGTCAATGAAAGCCAAGTATGATTGTGAGTACACCCCGCCTGAATTTAGAGAACATATCAAGAATTTTGTTATTAGGTACCATAGAGTCAGTACTGACTCATAGCAACCTTATGCACAGCAGAATGAAACACTGCCCGATCCTGAGCCAACCTCACTATTGTTGCCATGCTTGAGCCCATTGATGCTGCCACTTTGCCAATCCATTTCGCTGGGGGTCTTCCTCTTTGTCTCAGACCCTACACCTTACCAAACATGATATCCTTCTCCAACAACTGGTTCCTCCTGACAATATGTCTGAAGTATGAGAGATGAAGTTTGGCCATCCT
>NW_006408544.1:9178580-9187140 GCF_000296735.1 Chrysochloris asiatica
TCATCAGTAAATATTTTAAGTCCTCTTTACTTTTAGCAAGCAAGGTTGTATCCTCAGCATATTGCAGGTTGTTAACGAGTCTTCCTCCAATCCTGATGCCACGTTTTCTTCATATAATCCAGTTTCTCGGATCATTTGCTCAGCATACAGGTTGAATAAGTATGGTGAAAGAATACAACCCTGTCGCACACCTTTCTTAATTTTAAACCATTCGGTGTTCCTATGTTCCATTTGAACAACTGCCTCTTGGTCCATGTGCAGATTCCTCATGAGCACAATTAAGTGTTCTGGAATACTCATACTTTGCAATATTGTCCATAGCTTGTCATGAACCACACAATCGAAAGCCTTTGCATAGTCAATAAGGCACAAGTAAACATCTTTCTGATATTCTCTGTGTTTAGCCAAGATCCATCAGACATCATCAGTGATAGCCCTCATTCCACGGCCTCTTCTGAATCCAGCTTGAACCTCTGGAAGTTATCTGTCAATGTATGCTTGCAGCCATTTCTGTATTACCGTTAGTAAAACTACTTTCATGGGATATGAAAGAGATTGCCTGATGATTTCTGCATTCCACTGGGTCACCTCTCTTTGGAATGGGCACATATACAGATCTCTCCAATCAGTCGACCAGATAGTTGTCTTCCAAATTTCTTGGCATCGATGAGTGAGTGCCTCCTATGCCTCCTCACTTACTTGAAAGATTTCAATTTTTATTCCATCAATTCCTGGTGCCTTGTTCTTTGCCAATTCCTTCAATGTACCTTGGATTTCCTCCTTCAGTATCACTGGCTCTTGATCATATGCTACCTCTTGAAATGGTTGAACATCAACGTTTTGACTTTGGTGTTCAATAAGTTAAATATCAAGAATAGGTTTAACTTATTGAATACTAGTAACCAAAGACCAAATGAGTTATGGGTTAATATCAAGGACATCATGTATGAATAAAACAAAAGTTTTTTTAGAAAGACAAGAAAGAAAGAAGAGATCAAAATGTATGTCAGAAAAGACTCTGAAACCTGTTTATAAATGTAGAGTAGCTAACGTGAATGGAAGAAATGATGAAGTGAAAGACTTGAACAGAAGATTTCAAAGAAGACAAAGTAAAGTATTGCACAAAGACAACAGAAGACAAAGTAAAGTATTGCACAGAAATGTACAAAGACTGCTTCACACTTCTGAAGCTGAAAGTACCAAAGGGAAAAAAAAAATTCAAACTTCAAATTGGTATTTTAAAGGATTCTATGGGCAAATTATTGAATAACATAAAAGAATCGGTTGATGTTCAACCATTTCAGAAGGTGCATATTGATGTAGAACTGATGGTATTGAAGGAAGAAGTCTAAACTTCACTGAAGGCATTGGTGAAAATCATGGATCCAGGAATTGATGAAATACCAATTGAGATGTCTCAACAAATAGTTACAATGCTGGACTGCTCACTCATCTATGCCAAGAAATTTGTAAGACAGCTATTTTGCTAGCTGAGTGGAAGAGTTCCATATTTGTGCTCATTATTAAGAAAGGTGAGGAAAAAAAATCAGAATGTGAAAATTATTGAATAATATCATTACTATCACACACAAGTAAAATTTTTATGAAGATAATTTAAAAACAGTTGCAGCAGTGCATCATCAAATGACTGCCAGAAATTCAAGCTGGATTCAGAAGAAGACATGGATGTAAGGATATTATTGCTAACATCAGATGGGTTTAGCTGAAGGAAGACTACCAGAAAGATGTTTATTTGTGTCTTATTGACTGTGCAAAGGAATTTGTGTGGATTAACAAATTATGAATAACATTGTGAAAAATGGAAATTCCAGAATACCTCATTGTGCTCATGTACATAGACCAAAAGGCAGTCATTTGAACAGAAGAAAAGGGATGATGCATGTTTAAAATCAAGAAAGTTGTGTGTCAGGGTAGTACCCTTTCATCATACTTATTTAATCTGTATGCGGAACAAATAATCTGAGAATATGACCTATATGAAGCCTACAATATAGCGATAACACAATCTTGCTTCCTGAAAGTGAAGAGGACTTGAAATACTTACTGATGAAGATCAAAGACAGCAGCCTTCAGTATGGATTACAACTCAATGTAAAGAAAACATAATTTGCACATCTGGACCACTAAGGAACATCATGATAAACAAAGAAAAGATTGACGTTGTCAAGGATTTCCTTTTCCTTGCATCTATATAATCAATGCTCATGCAAGTGACAGTCAAGAAATTGAGCAAATCTCTTTCAAAGCACTTCTTGAAAGGTTAAAAAGCAAAGGTGTCACTTTGAGGATTAAGGTACACCTGAACTATGCCATGGTATTTCTAATTGCCTCATATGTATATTAAATCTGGACAATGAGTAAAGAAAACTGAAGAAGAATTGATGCCTTTGAATTATGGTATTGGGGAGGAATACTGAATATACCATGGATTGCATGAAGAATGAACAAATCTGTCTTTGAGGAGGCACAGCCAGAATGCTCCTTAGACATAAGGATGATGAGACTTTATGAGTACTTTGGACATGTTATCAGGAGGGACCAGTCTCTGGAGAGGGACACCATGTTTGGTAAAGTAGAGGGTCAATGAAAAAAGGAAGACCGTCAGTGAGATCAGTTGATACAGTGGCTTCAACAATGGACTCAAACATAGCAGTGATTATATGGATGGTGTAAGACCTGGCAGAGTGTCCCTCTGGTGTACATAGGGTAGCTATGAGTTGGAGCTGACTCAATAACACATAACAACAACAATAGTAAATACTGACAACGAATGAATGACTTTCTCAACCTCTCCATGCCATTCCTCATTCTTCTTTACACATCGCTCACTTCATAAGCGGCTTTCCTGATTTCCTTTCCCATAATCCTGTGTGCACTGGACTGCTTGTGTTCTGAAGCCGAGTTTGGAACCCAGTTCCATCATCTTATTGGAGTTCCTGCTTGCAAACAGCAGAGTCCTTAAACTATGGCTACTTTAAGTGGAGCAGAAATTTATTATAGGATGTTGGGCAGCTTATATCTGGAGGTCCCAGGAATCAGGCCTGACCAAACCATGGGACAGTTTTAGTAAATCACCAATGCCCAGCTGCTCAGCTCCTATGACTTTGGGGATGGATGCCAGAGTCTCCATTATTGAGTTTTCCAAAGAATTAGATCCCTCTGCCACTGCCCTCACAGTGAGATGGAGTTCCCCATCTGAACGCCTCAGTTACACTTGTATCTGATTGATGGCATTTATGTCCTATGTCTGAACCTGAGCTGCAAAGGACCTGGGGATGAGGTGTTTCTGGCTTCTACCTTGAGACTATGACATTCCATTCAGGAAATAATAAAATATATTAGGTGGAAATTAAAAGGTGATAACTATCCACTATTGCTTTTTATTAACCATGTGCTCTCAGCAAAGTAATCTATCTTCTCTGAGTCTCTGATTTCTCATCTGCAAAATGGGACAATAGTTGTAGCTGTATCATAGGGTTAAATGCACTGATTTGTGAAAAAGCTCTTAGAAGAGAACCTGACACATAGTAAATGTTCAATAGATGTTTAGCTATAACAATTATTATTATTGTAAATGGATTTGAGACCTCTTGGCACAAAGCCCAGAACAGAGAAAATGCTCTTTAAGTGTTTACTGAATGAAACCCCTGGCTGAAGGGCTGGTATTCGGAGTACCTGTGACCAGCCCAGAGTGTATTGAAGTCAACCAAACTAGTTCATATGAACAAATTAATAATTTTATAGGAGTTTTTGAACTGATTAATACTACACTGATAGCTTGAAACCTATCACAGAGGAAAATTTACATCACAGAGATTGGCAAATGTTGCACAAATCAAGGTCCCCTCTCCGTGTGCAGTCCTGGTATGGCTCTGTAGGGTAATCACTGAAACACAAGGCCAGTTTAAACTGCAAAGTTGGCGGTTCAAATTCACCAGCCACTCCTTGGAAACCCTATGCAGGGTCATTTTGAGTTGGAACCGACTCAATGGCACTTAACAATAATACCAAACATTTGCCAGCACACCATGGACACAGGGTATAAGAGCATATAAAGACAGATAAAGTACCTAGTACCATGTCCTTTTCTGCAGCTAGGAAATCCTTAAGATCAACTTTATTTACCAGATGTTAGGACTCATAAATGAATCCCTGGATACATGAACTTTTTTTTTTTTAACCTTTCCCTGAGTAGGTACCTCTTCTGCACTGGTCAGTTCTTGAGGACATGGTCTTGCTCAAGGAACACCTGAGGAATGGATAAATGGATAAGATCTTTGTGGTGGAAACTTTTCTCTTCCTGACTTTAGCTGACAATATTCTGTCTTCTTTCCTGGTGCCCTTTAGAAAGGCACTCCCAGTTCTGTTTTCCTTCCTCCTGTCCTTCTGCCATGTGGTTCATATAAGAAGGGAGTGTGTTGGAGGCTGGGAGGAGGAAGAGTGCTAAAATGCTGGTGAACCTCGTAAGCTGGGCTGAGGGGGCTGCCTCCTACTTTGGGAAACATTCCCCTGATTGCTCAGCAGGCTGCCCTGGCTTAAAAGGAAAAGGAGGGAGAGGCAAACACCCTTCATTTTAATTAAAGCCAACTTTACATTGTTATTCCATTTGCCTGTGTTATTGCACGGGCTTACAATAAAGTTATATGGTGCCCCCAGGGCGACTTTAGCTGCGTGATAAAATGTGCACAAGTTCAGCACTCCAGGACTGTGCTTGACTTTTCTGCAGGGTGAACTAAAGCCAATCCTGGGTCTTTTCTGGGATTCCAAGTCATTGTTTATGTTTAGACCTGTTAGCAGCACCTCTATGTGGTTTTTTTTGTGGCCAGAATGGACTAGGTGCAGCGTCTATCCCTAGCACATTGCTGCATACCCCCAGGAGCTCACATTTCCTAATCTCCATAACCTGGTCCTGATCAATCTCTTTCCAGTAACACACAGCTCCACGAGGTCACCTCTTCTACTCCACCCTGCAAAAAATCCCAAACACCAAACCCATTGCTGTCAAATGGATTCTGATTCAAAGCACCCTAGGAGAGAGTAGAACTACCTCAGGGGTTTCCAAGGCTGTAAATCTTTATGGCTGTATGGGTTTCGGAGGCTGTAAATCATCTTGTAGGTTGAAAGCACTGACCTTTTGTTTAGCAACTGAGTGCTTAACCACTGTGCCACCAGGGCCCTTTTACTCCACCCCACTCTATTTCACCCCATTCCACCCCACCCCAATGCTTATTCTGGCCTTTCTTCTTTTTCTTTTTTTAATGCTTTATTGTGAATTATTTGATAGTTTACATGGAAGAACATTAGTTTCACATTCATCCTATAGTATATCATTTCCTTGCCATGGTTACAATCCACTCCATGCATCATCAACTAACCAAAGGGTATACCCTGCAAGCCTTCCCCATGGTCATCAGCACACAGCCCCTCTCCCTCTCTGGGTTCAAAGTTCCCAGCTGCTCCATCTCTCCACGTCATCTTCTCTGCCTCCATCTTTGTCATCGCTGCTTCTCTGGGTAGGATCCCGCTCTCTGCTCTTCTTCCTTTATGGTCCCAGGGACCTCAGCTCCTAGACTGCAAAGTTAATCACTCCCCTCCTTTTGCCACAAAAGGTCTACCTTTACATTTCCAACCTTTACAATCAGTCCTGATTACAATTATTCACTATTGTATCGCAAGAGACCTATCCGCATCTCTTTTCATCAGCCCCACCCAGACAGATTGGATACTACTCGGTGGATTCTACCTTGCTCCACACCCTCTGGATCTAGGTTCCCTCTCGAAAGCTTGTAAGCCAGTCACTTCTTGCCTCTGTAGCTACCCCCCCCCCCCCCAATCTGGGTAGACAATGTCCAAGTTGCCCATCCCTGTCCTCTCTGTGTATGGAGGGGGTGGGACCGATCCTCACTGTGAAGATTTGTTCCCTCTTTTGAGCTACTGCATCCATAGGTGTAGGTCAAGTTTGTCAAATTGTATCAGATTACTCTTTTTTCCTCTTCTTTCTTCTTCTAGTTGAACTCTGATCATCCAGTCATTGAAGCCAGGTCAAATGGGTATTATATACAAGTGTGGGTGTTCTTGTGCATATGTCCTCTCTTCTTATCTGCTGGACGCTTCACTTTCCACTCCAGTCCTCTGTGGCTATGTCACTGACTCTGGGCCCAAGAGTCCCCAGGTCTTGCCACATTGTTGGCCAACCAGGTCTCCACCTGGGTTCACAGAAGTCTACTGAACGTTGTAGGGCTCAGCTCGCAGCTTCATTGCTGTTTTTCCCTCACTTCCCCTTATCGGTGATGAATGTGGTCACCAATCAGAGCGTGTAGTCCCATTGAGTCTCTACTTTTCTTCTTTTGCTTTGTAGAGACATCTGTGAGGTACCTAGCTAAGCAAGCTCTTACATTGAGTAACTCCTTAAGTTTCTATCATTTTACATTTAATATCTTATGATTCGTGTAACACTCTAGTCCAGATCTTCAAGACTCAGTGCAAATGCTGCCTCATTATTGCAGTCTTCCCTGTCCCTGGGTGGAATTAGTCACACCTTTCCTAGACTCCTGTAATGGTCCTTTTTGCTCTCTTTCATGAATTTCATACAATTTTTTAAATGAAGGTACATTTTGTTATTGTTGTTAAGTACCATGGCATCGGTTCTGACTCAGAGTGACCCTATTTACCCAAGGCTGTAAATCTTTATGGGAGCAGAAAACCTCATCTGTCTCCTGCTGAACAGCTGGTAGTTTCAAACTGCCGACCTTGAGGTTAGCATCCTGATTTGTAACCACTACTCTACCAGAGCTCCTCTGAAGGTACATTTTACACATAGTGAAATGTACAGATCTGAAGTGTGGTTGATGAGTTTTAACAAATACATACAACTGTGTAATCACCACCCTAATTGAGACAAAATATTTCCAGAAAGCTCCCTCATGATCCTTCCCAATCTATTTGATTTTCCCTGAGGATTCACTGTTCTAATTTCTAATACTATAGTTTTTCCAGTTCTTGAACTTCATATCAATGGAATCAAACAATATGTATACTCTTTGTGTCTGGTTTGGTTTACTCAGCACAGTGTTAATTAGCTTCATCCATATTGTTGGTAGTGGTGGTGGTGGTTGTGTGCTGTGGAGTTAGTTCCGACTCATAGCGACCCTGTATAGGGTTTCTGAGGCTGTAAATCTTTACTGGAGCAGAAAGTCTCATCTTTCTCCCATGAAATAGCTGATAGTTTCCAACTACCGAACTTGAGGTTAGCAGCCCAACTCGCAACCACTGTGCTACCAGATTTGTTTTTTGTTAAATCTGAGTTGTACCCCATTGTATGAATATACCAAATTTTATTTATTCATTTATTTGAGTTGCTGTGACTTTGGACCATTAAGAACAAAGTTGCTATAAATACTCCTGAACACTTTTTTTTGCAGTCTTTGTCAGAATTTCAGGGTCATAGAGTGTATATATTTATAACTTTATATGAAACTGCTAACGAATTGTCCAAAGTGGTTGTATCGTCTTACGTTCCCACTAACTTCACATCCTTGTCAACATTTGTTGCTACTGATCTTTTGTACTTGCACCATTCTAGCGGATGTGCCATGAGGCCTGGTGTGGCGCTGTGGGTTAATGCGCCAGACTGCAAAGCCGTTTGAACTGCAAGGTTGGCGGTTCAAGCTCACCAGCAGCTCCTTGGAAACCCTATACAGAGTCGCTATGGGTCGGAATCGACTCGTTGGCACTTTACAACAACAACAAGAAGTGGATGTGCTGATATATCACTTTTTAGCTTTAATTTGCATTGAGTTAAATAGTAATTAATTTGTATTAATTACGGATGAATAATGATGTTGAGCGCTTTTTCAGGCACTTATTTGCCAGTTTTTGTGTGGTGTGTCTGTTCAGCTGTTTGTCCAGTGTTTGTTATATTGTTTGTTCTTTTATTATTGTTTGGTGCTGTCTGGTCGATTCTGACTTATAGCAACTCATGGTGTTTCTGAGAAGCGGCTAGTAGATTTGAACCACCATGCAGTTTAGTTCAAACCAACCTTGTGGTCCAGTGTTTATTCTACAGCTCCACATTAGGACTCCTCTTTTATTATTAAGGTAAGGAGTTTATTGTATATTATGAATTCAAGTACATTGTGCATATGTATGTTTGTATGTATGTATATATTGTTGCTGTTAGGTGCCGTTAAATTGGTTCCAACTCATAGCAATCCTGTATAGGGTTTCCAAGGAATGGCTGGTGGATTTGAACCTCCAATCTTGTGGTTCAAACCAAGCTTACGATCCAGTGCTTTATCTCACAGTGTTAGACCAGGACTCCATGTATGTGTGTTGTTACTGTTAAGTGCCATCGAGTTGGTTCTGTATATGTGGTAGAATACTAGTTGCGAAGTCTCAACAAACTAATGCAGCTCTGGAAGCACTCACCAGTTGACTGGAAGAGATCCCTGTTTGTTCCCATTTCAAGGAATGGTGAGCCTACAAAATATGAAAATGATTCAATAATATCATTAATATCACACACAAGTAAAGTTTCACT
>NW_006408544.1:9187861-9189351 GCF_000296735.1 Chrysochloris asiatica
CTTCCTGAAAGTGAAGAAGACTTGAAGCACAGATCAAAGACTACAGCCTTCAGTATGTATTACAATTTAATGTAAAGAAAACACAAATCCTCACAAGTGGATCAATAAGCATGATGATAAATGGAGAAAAGATGGAAACTGTCAAGGATTTCATTTTACTTGGACCCACAGTCAATGATTACAGAAGCAGTAGCTGAGAAATCACATGACACATTGCATTGGGAAAATCTGCTGCAAAAAACTCCATTGCCATCAAGTTGATTCAAATTCATAGCAACTCTACATAGGGTTTCTGAGACCAGAAATCTTTAAGGGAACAGAGTCTCATCTTTTTCCCATGGAGCAGCTGATGAAATACCTACCTGGGGGCAAGCAGTCTTGTGCTTACCCTACAGTGCCACCAGTGTTCCTTTTAAAGTGTCAAAGAACAAACATGTCACTTTGAGTACTAAGTTAAGTACCATGGAGTCGGTTCCGACTCATAGTGACCCTGTACAGGGTTTCCGAGGCTGTAAATTTTTATGGGAGCAGAACGCCTCATCTTTCTCCCACGGAACCGCTAGTAGTTTTGAACTGCTGACCTTGAGGTTAGCAGCCCGATTCGTAACCACTACGCTAAAGTCATGGTATTTCCACTTGCCTTGCATACATGTGAAAGCTGGACAATGAATCAGGAAGACTGCAAAAGAATTGATGCATTCGAGTTGTGGTGCTGGAGAAGAATATTGAAAGTACCAAAGTACCGAGGACTGCTAGAAGAACAAATAAATCTGTCTTGGAAGAAGTACAACCAAAATATCCCTTGAAAGTGAGGATGGTGAGACTTCATCTGATATACTTTGGACATGTTATCAGGAGGAACAAGTCCCTGGAGAAGGACATCATGCATGGTGAAATAGAGGGTCAGTGAAAAAGTAGAACACCCCCAACAAGATGGGCTCAAACATAACTATCGTTGTGAGGGTGGTGTAAGACTGGACAGTATTTCATTCTGTTGTACATAGAGTTGCTATGAGTGGGAGCAGTCTCTATGGTACCCCACAACAACAACAACAAGTGTATGTGTGTGAGAGTATAGATAGTCTGCTGATTTCCTTAATTATATCTTTAGGTAAACAAAAGTTTTACAATTTGATGAAGCCTAATTTATTAGTTTTTTTTTACTTTATGGTTAGTGGTTTCTTTGTCTTAAGAAATTTTTGTTGACTTCAAAGTCATAAATATATTCTATTCTATTTTGTTTTCTTCTAGAGTATTATAGTTTTAGCTTTTATGTTTAGGTCTATAATCCATTTTGAATTATTATTATTATTATTATTATTGTTGTTATTATTTTATGTGGAGTGAGGTTGTGGTTAAAGTTCACATTTTCTCATGTGTACATCCTGTTGTTTAGCCCTATTTGTTGACAATACTTTCCTTTCCCTATTGAGTGAATTTGTACCTCTGTCAAAACTGAATTAGTAATATATGTGTAATCTATTTTAGGA
>NW_006408544.1:9192636-9194272 GCF_000296735.1 Chrysochloris asiatica
AGCAACAACATTTAGTGTTTTTTCACTTTTTTCATAGAACTGATCTGAGCTTACATTCTCTGCTTGTATCCTGGAGAAACTTTGTCAGTTTCCCTCCCCCTAATCCCTATAAGGAGTCCTGGTATGGTGCTGTGGGTTAATGCGCCAGACTACAAAGTCGTTTGAACTGCAAGTTTGGTGGTTCAAGCTCACCAGATGCTCCTTGGAAATCCTATGGGTCGGAACCAACTCAACGGCACTTTACAACAACAACAATCCCTATAAGGCTGGATCTTACTTCCTATATCCCCAGTCTCTGGCTATGATCAAGTGTCAATTAAATTCTTCCTCTGAGATCCCTCCTCTATCAGTGGTAGCAGGAATTGGACAGATCACTAACTTCAGTTGATCTTTCTAAGTATCTCCTGCCATTTAGAGCCTACATCCCTCATCTTGGTCCCCTTTTAACCTTTTCTGTACTATGCCCAACAACTATCTCAGCCTATACTGTTTGTTCCCTTTCCCTGGAGCACGCCTCCACAAATGTCTACTCTTCTTTGATCACAGGTCTCTGTCCAATTTGATGATTTTCCCATCATCTATCAAAACTTGGCACAGTGGCAGCATCAATGGGCTCAAATGTAGCAACAATTATGAGGTTGGCCCAGGATCAGGCAGTGTTCTCTTGTGCATAGGGTTGCTATGAGTTGGTACCAACTTGATGGCACCTAACAACAACAACAACAACAACATTAAAACCTGACCTTTACTTAGATGGACCATGAGTGTGTGGTCATGTCAACGCTAATGCATCCAAGGTACGGTTGTCAGGTGCAGCAAATAAAACTACAGGACACACAGCTAAATTTGAATTTCAAATAAGCAAATATTTCTTTTTCTTTAAATATAAGAATGTTCGTGCAATATTTGGGAATACTTATGCTGAAATTATTACTCATTTATTTTAAATGCAAATGTAACTGGGTGTCCTAATTTGCTAGTGCCTTCATCAGAACCTTTAGAAGATCTGGTTATATGAATCTCCCATGTCATTCTCACAGGAACTCTTGGAAGTGGACATTTAGGCCCCACCACAAGTGCAGAAGTTTATTTCCTCACAGTTATGGAGGTTAGAAGCCAGAATTCAGGGTGTTGGCTCTAGGTGAAGGAACTTTGTCTTTTCCAGCTTCTAGTAGCTACTGGTGAGCCTTGTCATTGCTGGGATTGTAGATACATCTGCCCACACATGGCATCTTTCTCCTATCTGTCTTTCTCTCAGTGTCTGTATGACTCTTTATAAAACAGTATTTAGAAGGGATCAGGTTTAGGACCTATCTTACTCCAATATGACATCATTATCATTAAAGAAAAACTATTTCTAAATATGATCACCTTCACAACTACAGGAGTTAGGACTTCAACGTATCATTTTAACATACATAACTCAATCTATAATACTGGGCATTCTATATCTTATCTGGCAATCCTAATTCATGGAGTTGTAAGCACATAATAACTCTGCTTCTAGAAGTATGGTGTGGACTGGAAGAGGGTCTGTTTTTGCCATGTTAAGTGCTGTCTAATCGGTGTTGACTCACAGTGATCCTGTACAGTGTTTCTGAGGTGTGGTGGTGGTTGGCTGTTATTTATACTGTGG
>NW_006408544.1:9194832-9196132 GCF_000296735.1 Chrysochloris asiatica
TTGAACCACCAACCTTGCGGCTCAAACCTACTTTCCTGTCCAGTGCATTAGCCTGCAATGCCACACTAGGACTCCTGGAAACCTATACAGGGTCCCTATAACTGGACAATAAGAACAACAACAACAAGGAGCTCAGAGAATGGAAGGATGTGCCCAAGTTCCACAAGTGCATGGGTTTCAGAGGGGAGGCTGGAATCTAGGGCCCCTGATCCCCAGCCATAGTTCCCTCCTGTGCCAGCAACTCTGCTCTGGGCTGATGGAGTGGCTCAGGTTCCCACTCCCCTGCCCCTGACCTGCCCTTGGCTGGCTTCAGAGGAGGGTCTGATGATGAAATGTGATCCTGCCATAAAATTTATACCAAACTAACTCTTCTCACAGCCCACCCGCTCACCTCAAAGGGGATCCCCTAATCCCCATTTATGGGGCTGAGCAGCTGGGCCCGGCCTGAGTCTTTGAACGTGAGCTTGGGGTGCCCTGGGTCAGCCTAGCCTTGGCCAGAGGAACCTGAGAGTAAGAGCATTTGGGAAAACCAAGCAGATTGAGGGGCCAACCGGTCACGGGCTGCCCAGCTAAGGAGCTTCAGTCAGGGTGGGAGCATAAGACTGAAGACGAAAGGTAAGTATGGGCCAGATCTTTCAGGGTGTATATGAAGAAGCTGGATTTTAACCCAGGAACCAAGGGCAGATATGGAGGGTTTAAAGCAGGGAGTGACGTGGTCCTATTAACCAAAAATCAAACCACTGCTCTCAAGTCAGTTTCAACTTATAGCGACCCTACAGAGAGCTTCTGAGACTATAAATCTTTATAGGAGCAGATAGCATCATCTTCCCAGGAGCGGCTGGTGGGTATGAACCACTGATCTTGTGATTAGCAGTCCAATGCCTAGCCCATAGTGCCACTAAAGCTTAATATGATCTTATTGTTGGGGTTGTTGTTAAGTGCCATCGAGTTGATTCCAACTCATAGCGACCCTGTATAGGGTGGGTTTCCAAGGAGTGGCTGGTGAGTTCGAACCACCGAACTTGCAATTCAAACTGACCTTGAGGTTCAGTGCTTATCTTATAGCGCCACCAGGACTCCATGGTCCTACTTATTGTTGTTTTTAAGTGCTGTCGAGTTGGTTCTGACCCACAGTAACCCTGTATAGGATTTCTGAGGAGTGGCTGGTGAGCTTGAACCGCTGACCTTATAGTTCAACTGACTTTGCTTTCCAGAGATTAACCTACAGTGCCACACCAGGACTCCATAGTCCTGCTAGAATGATGGAATTTGAGATCACATAATGGAGTCCTGGTGTGGC
>NW_006408544.1:9196702-9207886 GCF_000296735.1 Chrysochloris asiatica
CACAGCCTTCGATATGGATTACATCTCAATGTAAAGAAAACAAAATTCCTCACCACTGGACCAATAAACAACATTCTTATCAACGAAGAAAAGATTGAAGTTGTCAAGGACTTCATTTTTCTTGGATCAACTATCAACACTCATGGAAGCAGCAGTCAAGAAATCAAATAATGTATTGCATTAGGCAAATCTGCTTTTTAAAGTGTTGAAGAGCAAAGATGTCAGCTTGAAGACTAAGGTGCACCTGGCCCAAGCCATGGTATTTTCAATAATCTCATATGCATGTGAAAGCTGAACAGTGAATAAGGAAGACCATAGAAGAATTGATGCTTTTGAGTTACAGTGTTGGAGAAGAATACTGAAAGTGCCATGGGCTGCCAAAAGAACCAATAGACCCGTTTTGGAAGAAGTGCAGCCAGAGTGCTCCTTGGAGGACAGGATGGCCAAACTTTGTCTCTCATACTTTGGATATATTGTCAGGAGGGACCAGTTGTTGGAGAAGGGTATCATGTTTGGTAAGGTGGAGGGTCAGAGAAAAAGAGGAAGATCCCCAGCGAGATGGATTGGCAAAATGGCAGCATCAATGGGTTTAAGCGTGGCAACACTAGTGAGGTTGGCCCAGGACTGGGCAGTGTTTTGTTCTGCTGTGCATAAGGTCGCTATGAGTCGGTACTGACTTGATAGCACCTAACAACAACAACAACAACAACAACAATAGGACAGAGTAGAACGACTTCATAGGGTTTTCAAGGCTATAACTCTTTACAGAATCGGATTTCCTTATCTTTCTTCTGTAGAGCAGCTTGCGGGTTCAAACTGTCGACCTTAACCCATGTTTAACCTATGACACCATCAAGACTCCTCCTAGTTATCTGTTGTTATTGTTTTTAAGTGCTTCACGTCAATTCTGACTCATAATGCCCCTTGTATAGGGTTTCTTTGGAGTGGCCAGTGGGTTTGAACTGCCAACCCTGCCACTAGCAGTACAGTGCATATCCGATAGCACCAGTTATCTAGTTATCTAGCTGCTCTAATGGAAATATCTAGTGCATGCTGTTGTTGTTGTTAGGTGCTATTGAGTTGTTTCCGACTCATAGTGACCCTATGTATCATCTTCACAATTGTTGGTACCCTTGAGCCCATTGCTGCTGCCACTGCATCAATCCATCTCACTGGGGGTCTTCTTCTTTTCTGCTAACCCTCCACTTTACCAAACATGATGTCCTTCTCCAGGGACTAGTCCCTCTTGATAATATGTCCAAAGTATGAGAGGTAAAATCTTGCCATCCTGGCTTCTAAGGAGCATTCTGTTTATACTTCCTCCAATACAAATTTATTTGTTCTTCTGGCAATCAATGTGCTTTTAATAGTCTCTAACAGTATAACTCAAATAAATAAATTCTTCCACAGCCTTTCTTATTCATGGTCCAACTTTCATATGCATATGAGGCTATTGAAAATACCATGGCTTGGGTCACGTGCACCTTAGTCCTCAAACTGGTATCTTTGCTCTTGAATACTTTGAAGAGGTCTTGTGTAGCAGATTTGCCTAATGCACTAATACGTTGCTTGATTTCTTGACTGCTGCTTCCATGAGTGTTGTTAGTGGATTCAAAATGGAGTCTTTGACAACTTCAATCTTTTCTCCGTCCTCCAGTTATTTACTGGTTCCGTGGTGAGGATTTTTTTTTTTTTTTTACATTGAGGTGCAATTCATACTGAAGGCTAAGTATGGTCTTTGATCTAGTGATGCTATAACGGAAATGTCACAAATGGGTGGCTTTAACAAGCAGAAATGTATTCTATCTCTGGTTAGCAGGCTAGAGGTCTGGATTCAGGGTACTGACTTTCAGAGAAGCCTTTTTCTCTGTAAGGGGTCTTGTAAGAGGAAGGACCTTGTCTCTTCAGCTTCCTTAGAGATCTCCATGTGTCTTGGCCTCTATTTCACCCTATCTCCCCTTCTTCTGCTTCTTGCTTGATATATATTTTTTAAATATCTAAAAAGATTGACTCAAAAAAAAATAAAAGAGAGAGAGAAAGTGACTCAAGACACAGCCCACGGTAACCCTAGACATTAACATAACAAAGAAGACTTATTCCCAAATGGTATTATAATCATAGACACTGCTGTTGCTCTTAGGTGCTCTCCAATTGGTTCTGCCTCATGGTGATCCTGGTCCTCACAATTGTTGTTATATTTGAACCCATTGTTGTTGTTACTATGTCAGTCCATCTCATAGAGGATGTTCCTGTTTTTCAGGGACCCTCCACTTTACCAAGCATAATGTCCTTCTCCAGGGACTGGTCCCTCCTGACCACATGTCCAAAGTATGAGAGATGAAGTCTGGCTATCCTTCCATCTAAGGAGCAACCTGATTATACTTCTTCTAAGACAGATTTACTTGTTCTTCTGGTGGTCCATGGTACTTTCAATATTCTTCGCCAACATCATAATTGAAATGCATCAATTCTTTTTTCATTTTCCTATTCAACTTTCACATGCAGTGAAGTGATTGAAAATACCTTGGCTTGGTTCAGGCGCATCTTAGTCCTTAAAGTGACATCTTTGCTCTTTAACACTTAAAAGAGATCTTTTACAACAGATTTGCCTAATGCAATATATTTTTTTATTTCATGACTGTTTTTTCCAGCATTGGCTGTGGATCCAAGCAAAATGAACTATTTGACAACTTCAACCTTTTCTCTATTTATCATGATGTTGTTTATTGGTCCAGTTGTGAGGATTTTTGTTTTCTTTACATTGATTTGCAATTCATACTGAAGGCTGTGGTCTTTGATCTTCATCAGTAAGTGCTTCAAGTTCTCTTAATTTTCAGGAAGCAAGGGCATGGTATCTGCATATTGTTGCTAATAAGTCTTTTTCTAATCCTGTGTCCTGTTCTTCTTCATATAGTCCAGCTTCTCAGATTATTTACTTAGCATGGTGTTATAGGATAAGCACTGAACTGCTAATAGCAAGTTTGTTGGTTCAAACCTATCAGCTGATTCCACAGTACTTGACAACAATAACATACAGGTTGAATAAGTATGGTGAAAGGATAAAACCCTGGTGCACACCTTTCCTGATTTTGAACCATTCAGTATCGCCTTGCTTGGTTCTATGTACAGGTTCCTCATAAGCACAATTAAATGATCTGGAATATCCATTCTACCCAATGTTACCCATAATTTGTTATAATACACACACTCGAATGCCTTTGCATAAAGCACAAGTAAACATCTTTCTGATATTCTCTGTTTTCAATTAAGATCCATCTGATGTCAGCAATGATATCTTTAGTTCCACACCTCTTCTCAATCCAGTTGAATTTCTGGTAGCTCCCTGTCCATGTACTGGTGCAACTGTTTTTGAAATATCTTAAGCAAAATTTACTTGTATGTGATATTAATAATATTGTTCAATGATTTCTGCATTCCATTGGGTCACTTTTATTTGGAATGGGCACAAATATGGGTCTCTTCCAATTGATTGGCCAGAATGCTATCTTCCAAATTTCTTGACATAGATGAACAAGTGCCTCCAGGACTGCATCAGTTTGTTGAAAGATTCAATTTTTGTTTTGTCAATTCCTGGAGCCTTGTTTTTTTTGCCAGTGCCTTCAGTGTAGCTTGGACTTCTTCATTCAATATCATTGGTTCTTATTTTCCCTCACTTTTATGGTTTTATTTAGCACAAATAAAACTTGAAAACAGATTGTCTATTCATTTTCTTCACTGTGCAGCCTGGCATTAGCATTGGTGACTCTGATGGCCAGCTGGGCTGCTCTTTCCACGATGGCTTTGCAGTTCTTGGAGGAAATGTTGTGAGCAGTCTCTGTACAGTCAGATTTGTTGCACATCAGCAACACCTCCAGATCTTTGATGTTGTGGACCAGGAACTTGCAGAAGCCACTGGGCAGCATGTGTTTTGTCTTCTTGTTGCTCCCATAACAAATGTTGGGCATTAAGGTCTGGCCCTAAAATCTCTGCACCCTGTTGTCAGTGCCTCTGGGTTTGAGCCGGTTATGCTTAATTTTGACTTAATGATCTGACTGGTGCTGGATGAACTTCTTGGTCCTCTTTTTGATGATCTCGGGCTTCACCAGGGATCTGAGGGCAGCCATGATGCTGGTCAAGATGGCTGCCACCTCCATAGGCAGCGCAGAAGAAGAGAGGCAATACCATTGGTTCTTGATCATATAGAAGTTCTTGAAATAAACAGCAAGCAACTTTAATTTTTTTGGCATAGTGAATGTACTTTCATCTCACTTAGGTGCTTTCTTCTTCATTCAATATCTTGCCCATGTTATTGTTGTTGTTGTTAAGTGCTGTTAAGTTGGTTCTGCCTCTTAGCGACCCTGTACAGGGTTTCTAGAGAGCAGCTGGTGAGTTTGAACTATTGACCTTGTAGTTTACAGTCTTGTGTATACTACAGTGCTGCACCAGAAGCCCATCATGCCCATAGAATTTTTTATTATTGCTACCCAAGTTTTGAATTTTTTTCTCCAGTTCTTTTAGCTTGAGAAATGCTGAGGGTGTCTTCCCTTTTGTTTTTTATTTTAATTCCAGATCTTTGCACATTTCAATGTAATACTTGACTTTGTTTTCTTGAGTTGTCCTTTGATATTTTCTGTTCAGCTCTTTCACTTCCTTATTTCTTCCAGTCACTTTAGCCTCTCTATATCCAAGAGCAAGTTTCAGAGTTTCTTCTGACATCCATTTTGGGTTTTTTTTTCTTTCCTGTCTTTTAAATTATCTTTTGCTTTCTTCCTGTATGATATTCTTAATGTCATCCCACAATTCCTCTGATCTATGGACATTGTTGTTGTTGTTGTTAGGTGCCATTGTGTTGGTATCGACTCATAGAGACCCTATGCACAACAGAACGAAACACTGCCCAGTCCTGGGCCAACCTCACAACTGTTGCCACGCTTAAGCCCATTGATGCTGCCATATTGCCAATCCATCTCACTAGGGATCTTCCTCTTTTTCCAAATATGATATCCAGCGACTGGTCCCTCCTGACAATATGTCCAAAGTATGAGAGACAAAATTTGGCCATCCTGTCCTCCAAGGAGCACTCTGGCTGCACTTCTCCCAACACAGATCTGTTGGTTCTTTTGGCAGCCCATGGCACTTTCAATATTCTCCTCTAACACCATAACTCAAATACATCAATTCTTCTATGGTCTTCCTTATTCATCGTTCAGCTTTCACATGCGTATGAGGTTATTGAAAAGACCATGGCTTGGGTCAGGCGCACCTTAGTCCACAAGCTGACATCTGTGCTCTTCAACACTTTAAGAAGGTCTTGTGCAGAAGATTTGCCTAATGCAATACGTCGTTTGATTTCTTGACTGCTGCTTCCATGAGTGTTGATAGTTGATCCAAGAAAAATGAAGTCCTTGACAACTTCAATCTTTTTTCGATTGTTAAGAATATTGGTCCAGTGGTCAGGATTTGGTTTCTTTATATTGAGATGCAATCCATACATGAGCACCTCAGTGCAACAAACTGACAGATGAGTGGTGTGACCACAAGCATACCGCTTAGGAATTACATCTTTTAGGGGGACACAATTCATTTCTTAACACTTACATAGAAGATTCTGGTAGGAATTCAGACAAAAGATGCTTACAACTTTCACTCAGAGAATGGTGGCAGGCTGAAGAAAAGTGAAGGGATTCCAGAGAGATGTCTGAATGTAGTAACTGAGTAGCTGGAAAGGGTCAAGAATGATGCCCACCCAGGTTTCTGGATTAGTTGTTGTAGCACATGGGGTTGCTGATACAAAGATAAGGAACATTAAAGGAGGCATCAGAAGACACTGGTTTCTTTTAGGCATGCTGAGTAGGAGGCACTTGTGGGATACCCAGCAGAGGTGGCAGAAGGTAGATGTGAGACTGGGATTTGGGAAGAGAACCAGGATAGATATATCAAGTTGGGAGATATTAGCTTATATACTTTGATACCACCATTGCTGAGGGGAGACTGAGATGAAGAAAGGGTCCAGGAGTGAGGCCTGAGAACACTTAGAACAAGACCAGAGTACAAAAGCCCACAGAGGAGACTAAAGTGGGCCTTAGAGGTAGAAGGATAACTACTAGGAGAAGTTGAGATCATGGGAGCCAAGGGAAGAGAGCACTTCAGAAGAAGCCTGGCCCATGACATAGGTGAGCCTATACCCTTGCAGGCAAAGTTCCTAAGAGTAGCTTTCTTTGGATTTAGCATCAGGCAGCAGGTGTCCTTGCTCACAGTGGTGTCACAGGTGAACTAATTTGCAAAGGAATATGAGTTGTGGACAACATATAGATCCTGAATGCACATGACTCTATAAACAAGACTAAGAGGGTTGTTAGGAGGAAGGGATACAGTAGCTGGAGGGGAATGTGGACTTGAGAGAATGGTTGTGAGGTTCTTGATGATGCTTAACTGCTGATGGAAAGGAGATAATAGAAAAAGAGAAGAAGAGCAATGTTTGAATTTTACTGACAGCAACTCATGGTAAGACACACCGCTTCCTTCCAGACTCAGAACCCCTACACAGACAGATCTTAATTATGCATGACACACTTTGATATTTTTTACTCTATTTTGTTTTTAAAATTTATGGTTATAACATTGTACACTGATTTTGTGACCCTTGAATGGTCACAACCTACAGTTTGAAAAATACTCAGAGATGAGCTTTCTGGGGGATGTGGAAAGACTGCAGGCCAAAGAGGAGGGGTTGGCTTCTCATGGGAGGATGGATCCCCTTTGTCATTACACTAGAGGGGAAGGAGTTGAGGTTTGGCATAGACACAGGTACATGTATAGGTTTCATGGTTGAAAATTGTTAGCCTTTGCTTTCTCTGTGAAACTCACCTGTTAAAACAGAGGAGGGGTGAAAGGCTGGAGGTTCTGAGGAGGGAGGGAAGGGTTTGAACAGCCACTGTAGGGAGCAAAGAAGAAGTAGGGAAAACAGTTGCATTTCTTGGAAGTTTTGAGACTTGATGGAGGTGGTAGCCATAACTTTAAAGTGGTACCTATTCATATGAGATTCTATACAGTGAAGTCTAAGCAAGAAAGTCCCTTCTCATTTGGTGGTGGCAGTGGTGGGGAGAGGTAAGCTAAGGCCTGGCAAAGAACTGTATTGAGTGAATGAATGAGCAATGAACAAATCTATCACTTTAATAAATATTTATTTAGTACTTCCTCTATAAGGGAAATATAGATGGGATGTGATGGTTAAGCTTATGTATCAACTTGGTTGGGCTGATTCTCAGTGGTTTATATGTAATGATGCAATCTGACACTATGTAATCATCCCCGATGATGTGATCTAATGTGGCCATCCAATCAGTTGTAAGGGATTAGGGTGGGTTACAACACTTTTACTCAGGTTACATCCCTGATCTGATGTAAGGGGAGTTTTCCTGGAGGGTAGCCTGCCTCATCTTGTATCTTACAAGAAATGGTGAGACTTTATTTCTCTTACTTTGAGTATATTATCAGGAGGGACCAGTTCCAGGAGAAGAACATCATGCTTGGTAAAGTGAAGGGTCAGCAAAAAAGAGGAAGACTCCCCCCACCCCCCACGCCCCAAACGAAAGGGACTGACACAGTGGCTGCAAATATGGACTCAAACATAACAACAGTTGTGAGGATGGCACAGGACCGGACAGCATTCATTCTATTGTGCACAGGGTCGCTATGATGTGGAACTGAATGGATAGCATCTAACAACAACAACGATGATGTTACTACATATGGGTTACATATCAACATAAAGAAAACAAAAATCCACATAACTGAACCAATAAACAACATTATGATAAATAGAGAAAAGATTGAAGTTGTCAAGGGTTTAATTTTACTTGGATTCATAATCAACACCCCTGGAAGCAGCAGTCAAGAAATCAAACAACCTATTGCACTGGGCAAGTTTGATGCAAAGGATCTCATTTAAAGTGTCAAAAAAGCAAGATGTAATTTGATGATTAAGATGTGCCTGACTCAAGCCATGGTATTTTCAATTGCCTTATATGCATGTGAAAGCTGGATAATGAATAAATGGAAGACCAAAGAAGAATTGATGTCTTTGAATTATGGTATTGGCAAAGAATATTAGATACACCATGGACTGCCAGAAGAACTAATAGATTTACCTTGGAAGAAGTACAGCCAGAAGACTCCTTAGAAATGACAATGGTGAAACTTAGTTTATTCAGGATCTAGTCTCTGGAGAAGCACTACACAAGGTAAAGGGGAGGGTCAGGCAGCCCTCAATGAGATGGATTAACACAGTGAATACAATAATGGGATCACAGATTGTGAGGCTGGCATAGGACTGGGCTGCGTTTTGTTCTATTGTATATAGGGCTGCTATGAATCAGAACTGACTCAATGGCACCTCACAACATGATGCTAATAAGGCAGGATTAGAGACATTAATGAGACAGGATGTAATCTACATGATTACAGTCAATCTCTTTGGAGAAATAAATGAGATGAACAATCTAGCAGGGAGGATGGACCTGATTACCATCAAGTCAGAAGAGTGTCCTTTGGATCCAGGGTCCCTGCACTGAGAACCACCTGGACCCAGGGGAAGATTGATGGCAAGGCACATGGAGATCTTTAAAGGAGATTTCTGTGGGACGCTGGGCCTACAGATGTTAAAAGGAGACAAGAACTTTCCTCTAGAGCTGATTGAGAGAGAAGGTCCTCTCCTACAGCTGGCACTCTGATTTTGGACTTTGAGTCTCCTAAATTGTGAAAGAATAAATTTCTATTAGTCAAAGCTGTCCACTAAGTATTATTTCTGTTACAGCAGTCTTAGATGATAAAATATAAAATTCTTGCCTCTTTGTAAACAACATGTGCAATGGACCTCTTGGATTTCATGACACTTATCCAAGGATTTCTTTTTCTTTTTCCTCTTTTAAGGTGGCAAAACACAACCCAATTTGGGAGAGATGGTTATCATTTTGTCACATTCCTGTTTGTATTCCATTAGAGCCTTAGATGAAGGAATCAAGGAACATCATTTATATTTTCACCAATTCAGAAAGGCAAAGTCGAAGGTCTGTTAGAACATAAGGACTAGGTTTGACAGCAGTCTCTCTGACCATAGCTGAGTATCCGTGCTCCCCACACAGCAGTGCCTCTATAAGCCTTGGCTCTGGTAGGTGGGTGGAAGGGGAGGGTGCTGGGATTTTAGGCTCTGGAGGAGACCAATCTTGGCATGCTTTTCTTATTTTTCTGGAGCAGAGCAAACAGAATGTCTGTGTGGCCTCAACAGAAAGTTGGTCTAACAGTCGGTGAGCACCAGTTCCAAGGTAAGAATGTCTGCCCTCAATTAATGTTCAGGACACAGACCATCCCATCACCCACATCATAGGAAGTCAGTATGCATTAAAATGTGTGTGAGTACAAGTACATACACAAAGGCACCTCAAAGCTCCAGATGCTGGTGCAAACACAAATACCTAAGGCTACATTCAGTTCACAGCCACAGATGTACAGTCACATATAAAAGTACATACATAAATACAAACATACACAAACATAAATTATTATTCAGGCACCTACGTTGTTGTTAGTGCCTTGGAGTTGGTTCTGACACAACAACACAGTGTAGGGTTTCCGAGGAGTGGCAGGTGGGTTTGAACCATTAACACTGAGGTTCAAACTGACCTTTTGGTCCAATGCATTATCTTGAAGCGCTACACGAGGGACAAATGTTGTTGTTGTTGTTAGGTGACATCGAGTTGGTACTGACTTATAGTGACCCTTTGCACAACAGAAGGAAACACCACCCAGTCCTGCGCCAACCTCACTACTGTTGCCATGCTTGAGCCCATTGATGCTGCCACTTTGCCAATCCATTTCATTGGAGGTCTTTCCACTTTTTCTCTGACCCTCCACCTTACCAAACATGATATCCTTCTCCAGCGACTGATCCCTCCTGACAATATGTCTGACGTATGACAGATGAAGTCTGGCCATCCTGGCCTCCAAGGAGCACTCTGGCTGCACTTCTTCCAACACAGATGTGTTGGTTCTTTTGGCAGCCTGTGGTACATTCAATATTCTCTCCCAACACCATAACTCAAATGCATCAATTCTTCTATAGTCTTCCTTATTCACTGTCTAGTTTTCATATGCATATAAGGTTACTGAAAATATCATGGCTTGGGTCAGGTGCACCTTAGTCCTCAAGCTGACATCTTTGCTCTTCAACACTTTAAAAAGGTCTTTTGCAGCAGATTTGCTTACATCATTTGATTTCTTCACTGCTGCTTCCATGAGTGTTGATAATTGATCCAAGGAGAATGAAGTCCATAACAACTTCAATCTTTTCTCCATTGATAAAAATGTTGTTTATTGATCCAGTGGTGAGGAATTTTGTTTTCTTTACATTGAGATGTAATCCATACCGAAGACTCTGGTCTTCGGTCGTCATCAGTAAGTACTTTAAGTCTTCTTCTCTTTCAGCAAGCAAGGTTGTATCATCTGCATATCTCAGGTTGTTAATGAGTCCTCCTCCAATCCTGATGCCACATTTTTCTTCATATAACCCAGCTTCTTAGGTTATTTGCTCAGCATACAGGTTGAATAAGTATGGTGAAAGAATACAACCCTGTCACACACCTTTCTTAATTTTAAACCATTCAGTGTTCCCATGTTCTGTTCTAACAATTGTCTCTTGGTCCATGTACAGATTCCTCATGAACACAATTAAGTGTTCCAGAATACACATTCTTTGTCCATAGGTTGTCACACAATCGAAAGCCTTTGTGTAGTCAATAAAGCACAGGTAAACCTCTATCTGATGTTATCTGCTTTCAGCCAAGATCCATCGGACATCAGCAATGATATCCCTCGTTCCACGGCTTCTTCTGAATCCAGTTTGAACCTCTGGAAGTTCTCTGTCAATGTATGCTTGCAGCCATTTCTGTATTACCTTTAGTAAAACTTTACTCACATGGGACAGCAAAGATAGTGTCCAATGATTTCCGCATTCCGTTGGGTCTCATCTCTTGGAATAGGCACAAATATAGATCTCTTCCAATCAGTTGCCCAGATAGTTGTCTTCTAAATTTCTTGGCATAGATGAGTGAGTGCCTCCAGTGCCACATCACTTTGTTGAAAGATTTCAATTTTTATTCCATCAATTCCTGGTGCCTTGTTCTTTGC
>NW_006408544.1:9213236-9221244 GCF_000296735.1 Chrysochloris asiatica
TCAGCTCGAGAAGACAAAGTCAAATATTACAACGGGATGTGCAAAGATTTGCAGTCAGAAAAGCAAAATGGAAGAACACGCTCAGCATTTCTCAAGCTGGGGGAACTGAAGAAAAAATTCAAGCCTTGAATTTCGTTATAGAAAGATTCTCTGAAGCACATATACACACATTCAAATGGATATAGATGCTTTTTCACAAGCATACATGTTCAGCTGCTATCCAAAAAGTCAGTGATTCGAACCTACCAGTTTTGAACCCACCAGTCACTCCCTAAGGAGCACTGGTAGCTGCTAAACTCAAGGTCAGCACTTTGAGACTAACATCCATTTCACGTGCGGAAGATGAGGTTTTCTGCTCTTGCAACCTATGCAGGGTCGAAATCGTCTCCAGGGCACACCACCACCACCACCAGTCGGAGGAGAAGGATGTGGTAATCAGTTTCCTTAAAGATAATAGCTTTGGAAACTCCATAGGGCAATTTACTTACCGCAGTGTTTACCAATTGGTCTGCTAATCTCAAATCCAGTAATTCCACGGGAAGAAAGATGAAGCTTTCTGCTCCCGTAAAGATTTACAGCTTTGGAAATCCTGCACAGGGTTGCTATGGGTCGGAACTGACTCCACAGCACATAACCATCACCATAGGAGTCCTGGAGCCCTGGTGTGGTGCTGGGAGATAATGCACTGGCCCGAAATGTTGGTTTGAACCTCACGGTGGTCTGTTCAGATTCAACAGCTGCTCTTCCGGAAACGCTATACAGGGTAGCTGTGAGTCGGAACTGACTCGACCTCAACGGCACTTAACAATAAATAACAGCACAGGCTATCTAAGAGTTGTAAGAGACTGTGACAATGAGAATGAAAATGGCTCCTCAAAGCAGCCTTCCTCTGTCCACCACAAGGGGCGCCCTCTCTCTTCCACATCTCAGGGACTGAGGGCCTTAAGGTTTCAGTGTTTACATCGCTGGTTTCCCAGAGCTGTCAGTTCCCTAATGGTTAGGGACTTTGTCCTGACAGCTCCGTTATGGAATCAGGCAG
This sequence comes from Chrysochloris asiatica, assembly GCF_000296735.1. Classification (NCBI taxonomy): domain Eukaryota; kingdom Metazoa; phylum Chordata; class Mammalia; order Afrosoricida; family Chrysochloridae; genus Chrysochloris; species Chrysochloris asiatica. The sequence goes on from NW_006408544.1 coordinate 9,214,276, forward strand.
GGGCTGAACAAAACCTTTCCTGACAGGGCACAAGTTAGCAGGGGGAGCAGTTGGGACGGGGGTCATTTAGCCTTTCTGAAGCAAACCTGTGAGGGAGAATGAGCTCTCTGGAAGCTCAGCGGAAGCGCCCGAGGCCTATTCCCAGCGCTCTGATCTGGCCTTGAAAGACCAGCCCTTTAGGGCCACTTCCTGCCCGGTCGGCAGGCGGAGAGACTCTGCCTCCAGCCTAGCCCTGACGCTCGTCCTTGTGTCAACATGTTCCCAGCCTCCGCTCCACCCGCCGCCAGAGCCTAGGGAGTGAGAGTGCCCGGGTCACCGGGAACCCAAGGAGATGGAGTGGAACAGTTGCAAAGCTTGGCCTCGCGGGCTGAGTGACAGCAGCGGCGGCGGCGGCCGAGGGTTCCCGGGGCGTGGGGTGGGCGGAGATAACGCGCTGGCCGGCAGTGCGGCTCGGCGTGGGGCGGGGGCGGTGAAATGTCTTTTCCAGATTAGGGGCCCAGGCTGTGCTGTTGACACAGTCATAAGTTTTAATGAGAAATTTTGAGTATTTGTGTGGGAGATGCAGCCTCTGTGTGCACAGATGCCGCGGGCTGCGGCGGCGCGGGGGGCCGGCCCTCCCTGGGGGCCGCCGCTGCCACAGGCCCAGCATGGATTCCTTTCAGGCAAAGGGGAAACATTTAAACTCGCTCACCTTTGAACTGCTAGGGACGCTGTTTACCTTGGCTGCCCGAGTGGCAGTTTTACAGATATTAAATACCGTCCTGAGGGTGATCTGGGGCCTCCTAAATCCTCATCCCCCGCTTGGGGGCTGGATTGGGCCCAGGGAGGCCGGGATGCCCGTTCTCTCAGAGGCCAGTGGGGTGTTTTCCTTGCGCACGATTTCACAAGGGGTCCCTAAGCCCCTTTCTGCAGATAACTTTTTTGCTGGGGAGACGCCCTGGATGCTTCCCTTCTTCCTACCCTAGTCCATTCATCTCATAATTTGATTTTCTGTGTCAGGGTGAGGTATGTGGAGGAGACTGGAGGTTGTCTGGGACCTGCTCATACATTTCTTGGCATCTATGCATCAAGCGTAGGCACCTCGTAGGTTGCCTGGCTGTCAGCTTCTAAGGGACTGAGAAGATCCCTTCCCCCAAAGATACCTCTGCGACAGAGGAGGGCTCTGCCTGAACCCCAGGTTTCAGTTTGGCTGTCAGAGGGCTCCCCGCAGAGGCACAAGCCATGTTGATTTTACGGAGAAGGCTGCTATGCACATTTCACTGCTGATTTATTGTTTTTTAACTAGATCCTTATGCTGGGCTAAAAAAGCCATCTTGCACTTTGCAGGGCTCTGCTGACTACTGCCGAAAATGACACACAGGGGCTCCTCCTGGTGCCCCTCCTCAGCCCGCCAGAAGGGTGATGGCAGAGGTGTGAGCCAGGAGTATTGTTCTGAGGAGGGAGCTTCAGCTGCTGCCTCCCAGCCGCTGACCACCTGCTATGCACTCTGGGTGAGTGTGTTTGTGTGTGTAAGAATTTATGGAGCTAAAGGGAGGGACAGGACCCAAATTGAGCCCTGGGACATCCTCCTCACGTTTTCTCCCTCAGGCCTCACAGAGTACTTGTCATATATTTCAATGAATGCCAGAGTCAGGCAAACCTACAGTGAAGTCCTGGTTACTGTCCTGGTTGTGTGATTTGGCCTTGATTTGCCATCTTTGGAATGGGTATAATTTGTACATTGTTGTTGTTGTTAAGTGCTGTTGAGTCAGCTCTGACTCATTTTGACCCTGTATAGGGTTTCTGAGGAGCAGCTGCTGAGTTTCAACTGAAGACCTTGTGGATCAAACTGACCTTTTGGTCCAGTGCTTATCCTATAGCGTCACACCAGGTTGTGGGAATTCCATGAAATATTATATGAGCTGCACCAACACAGTGATCCTGGTGTGGCGCTGTGGGTTAATGCGCCAGACTGCAAAGCTGTTTGAACAGCAAGGTCGGTGGTTCAAGCTCACCAGCCACTCCTCAGAAACCCTATACAGGGTCACTATGGGTTAGAACCGACTTGATGGCACTTAACAACAACAATAACAACACAGTGATCAGCATATTGGCAATGCTTGTTGATTAGATTCTTGCCCCCAATTTTTCTCTCAAGTCTAGGTGGTCCCTTCAAGGGTAGATAACATCACACTGTCTCCCGGTACTCTATACACTGTTTCATGATTCAAATGAAAAACTATATACTAATATATACTATAAATTTATAAATTACAAAGCACTTTCAACCCCCTAGCTAACCAGATCCTTATTTAAGTTCTATGAAAGAAGATGGTGGTAGTGGCTGTGTGCTGTTAAATCAGATTCAGCTCATAGTGACCCTGTATAGGGTTTCCAGGGCTGTAAATCTTTATGGGAGCAGAAAGCTTCATCTTTCTCCCATGGAGTTTCGAACTGCTGGCCTTGTGGTTAGCAACCAGGGCTACCAAGGCTCCAGATGAAAGAAGAGGCAAGATAAAGGCAGTAGTCAGATAAACACATTTTACCACAGAGTTCTGATTTGAACCCAGGACTGTCAACTTGTAGCAGAGAGCTCTGGTTCTGATGTCATGGCTGGTGTTCATATTACTCAGCATTGCTCCCTTTCTCAGGGAGAATAGCTTGGTGGAAAAGGAGAATTTTCAATAGAGGGATCTGAAATACACAAGTGGTGTGTTTTTAGTCATGAGAGCAAAGGGGACTATGTAGAAGACAGGGTATTTCACATGGACACACACCTATAGGAGAACTTTGCTGACCAACCTTGTGAGAGCTCCCAGAGAGCAGGGTGGGCACAGTGAAGACAGATCTGATTGAGACCCCCAGAACTCAAGGAGCCAAAGGAGGACTCTGGCTGCATCTGCAGAATCCATCAGGCAGCTTGATGGGTCGCCGTTAAACAAAGATGGGATAAGGTTACATGTGTTTTCCGTGGGAGTCGGCTCTGATTTCAGCCTGATGATTTAGTCAGGTGTAAGCATGAAGTTTCCAATTTAGAGAAATAAATCTCCAGTGATTTTATTATCCCCTGTTTTACCCTGACACCCAACTTCACCCCGGCCCCCTGTCAAAGCCCTCATGATGTGTTTATATAGGGCACACTGTAATTGATTGGCGTGCAATAGAACATGACACAGAAAATGTGGTCTTCCCCACCAGGTCCAACTGTGGGAGCTTCCATATTTCATCATTCCCCGGCCCGATCCAAGGCCCCCACTTGCTATGGACACAAATTCCTGGGATTCTGAGTTGTCTGCGAACAAGAGCACAGGGTTAAGGGGTCCAGCCAGGCCTTCCAAGGTGGGCTCAGAAGTGCTTTAGTTTGGAGATGTGGGTGAAGCACACTGAGATGAGCCTCCTGTCTTTAGAAGAGGCTCTTTCAGATGGTTGGACTAGTAACTTCAGTGGTCCTGTCTATTCTTGGAATACTGAAATTGAACTCAAAGGTCTCATAATGTTAAAATTCTCAACTTCTGAGATTGTGACTTTCTAATAAGCTGCTATTTCAAGAATTTATGAATCGGTGGTCCTAAGACTTATTAGCATGGTAATACTCTACTAATAAAAATGTGGATATGATTATTGACATCACTGCTAAAATAAATCCCAATCCTATAATTTATTGAGGGATTATGATGTGGCTGACACTGAACTAGGTATATTGCATAGTTCTCTCATTTTATTCTCCCAACAAACTGCTGAGGAACTCACCATTATCTCCATTTTATGGACGGTCAATGACATTTAAGCTAGGATAGGGAAATAATTTACTGGAGGTCACATGATTTCTCCCGGCTTTTGAAAGTCTGGGATTTGAACATTCTTGCCTATAAAGCAGCCAAGACAAAGTGAAAAAAAACAAAAACAAAACCAGGCAGATGCAGAGTTGGTAATAATCCCAACCTCATGGGTATTGTCAGGGAGGTACCTAATAAATGCTCACAGTGTTGGCTCAGTTGTCATTGACTTTGTTCTCAGTCCCAGGAGAGATATCAGGGATGAGAATCCCCAAGATTCTGGTAGAGAACAACTGCAGTCTACTAAACCCGGGTGATGGGGAGTTCACTTCTGACAGTCACTCTAGAAACATATAGGTTCTGAGTCTGACAATTAAAAATCATATGGTCCAACCTCCTGAGCAGGATCTGGGTTCTTTCCTGCCCCAGCTGAATATGCCCTCAATGAGTATGGGAGAGTTTCCAGACTCACACTACAGAGCTTACTCATTCTAAAAAAAAAAAAAGCAACATTCTAGGGATTTGCTCAGAAATTTATAACTCAGTACCTAGTGAGGAATTGAGGGTCTGAATGCACTCAGGTTCCAGAGATGAGAGTGGTCAGTGTGGGGGACTTGGTCAGGCTGGGTGGCCTGTGCACTATGCTCTTCACTTTACAAATTGGTATCTGCTCCTGGACTGACACTGAAGTTTGGCACTGTGATTTAGTCTTAGTTCCATTAATTAATTTGTACAACACATATTTATGGGGCATTATCATCTGTCAAACTCTTGGAGTATGAGTATGATGGTGAATAAAACCCTTACCCTCGTGGAGTTCCTCACCTTTTGTAGGAAATAGATGCTAAAAAACTAAACAAACAGGTAACCAAAATGCCTGATTTAAGTCCAATAGTGAGAAGTGCTATAAAAAATAGAGCCAGAGGAGAGGATGGAGTATGCTTTCCTTTTCTAGGGACTGGTGCCTCCTGATAACATGTCCAAAGTATTTGCTATGAAGTCTTGCCATCCTTGCTTTAAGGAGCATTCTGGCTGTACTTCTTCCAAGATAGATTTGTTTGTATTCCTGGCATGACATATTTAATATTCTTTGCCAACACCCTGTTAAAAGACATAACTTCTTTTTTGGCCTTCCTTATTCATTATCTAGCTTTCACATGTATATGAAGCTATTGAGAATACTATGGTGTGGGTTAGGTGCACCTTAAAAAGATCTTTTGCAGTAAATTTACCTAGTGCAATATGTTGTTTGAATTCCTGCTGCTTCCACAGGCATTGATTGTGGATCCAAGTAAAATAAAATTCTTGACAATTTCAAGCATTTCTGCATTTATCATGATGTTATTTATTAGTCCAGTTGTGAAGATTTTTGTTTTCTTTATGTTGAGCTGCAACCCATACTGAAGGCTATAATCTTTGATCTTTATCAGTAAACACTTCGAGTCTTCTTTGCTTTTAGCAAGCAAGGTTGCACCATCTGTTCATGAATCTCTCTCCAATCCTGCTGCTGTGTGCTTCTTACTATATATAGTACAGCTTCTTGGATTATTTGCCGAGTATACAGATTGAATAATATGGTGAAAAGATACATACACTTATTTTTTTTTAATCAAATGATCCTTTATTGAATATTTTCTTTGTAGGTCTTAACTAGATGGGCTTTCCACAGCACCACTATTGATGTCATCTATGATGTCATGAGGACCATCAACATTGCAGCCCACTGACTGGGCAGTCCCCAGGATCTCTGTAATAGTCCCAGAGAGTTCTCTGACCAAAGACTGGTGTCGCATCTGACGGGCAATGCTGATAATCTCATCTAAAGTGACATTTCCACTGTGCTTAATATTTTTTCTGTTTCTTTCTGTCTCTGGGTGGTTCCTTGAGAGCTTTGATGATCAGGGCAGAGACAGAAGGCAGCACCTCAATCTGGGTCTGTCTGGTCAGTTTCACTGAAATCCTTAACTCCTTCTAGTCACCAGTTGCCTTGACAATGTAATCACCAAACTTTTTTGGAGACAAACCCAGGGGGCTGATCTTGGGGGCCAGAGCAGATGTAATCCCAACTTCCCCACTGGTGCACCTCAGGTACACAACTGACCTTGTTGGGGTTGAACTTGGGAGGCATGGCAGAGGTATCTGGTGTTGGATAAATCCAGATGCCGGACGACCAAAGAAAGTTGCACCTATACCTCCTCTGAGTAGAAAGCCGGAAGGACATATACCTTTCAAATAATAGTAGTATTAAGTTGTCTTCCTTGTACGCATATAGATGTTCTCCTATCACTGACAGCATTATACTTCAGGATAGATCTTGAAATGTTCTTTTGATGATGAATGTGACCCCATTCTTCTCCAATCTGTCATTTCTAACACAATAACGTTGCTGCTGTTGCTAAGCACCATTGTGCTAGTTCTAACTCACACCAACCCTGTATAAGGTTTCCGAGGAGCAGCTGGTATGTTTGTACCACCAACCTTGCAGTTAGCAGTTCAGTGCTTATCTTAAAGGGTTATACTAGGACCAGTTACAATCCATTTTAGCTCACTAATATCTTTGCCAGTTTGTCAAATTGTGGTGGCTTCCATATTATTGTGATGCTAGAAGCTATGCCATCAGTATTTTAAATGCCAATAAGGTCACAAGGTGGACAGGTTTTAGCAGAGCTTCTGGATTAACACAGGTTAGGAAGAGAGAGAACTGGACCATTTCTGAAGGGTTAGCCACTGAAAACATTATGAATAGCAATGAAACTTTCTCTGATATAGTGCTAGAAGATGAGCTTCTCAGATTGGAGGGTACTCAGAATATGATAGGGTAAGAGCTGCCTCCTCAAAGTATGTTGTTGTTGTTGTTAAGTGCCATAGAGTCGACTCCGACCCATAGCGACCCTGTATAGGGTTTCCAAGGAGAAGCTGGTGAGCTTGAATCACTGACCTTAGGGTTCAGATGACTTTGCAGTCTGATGCATTAGCCCACAGTGCCACACCTCAAAGTATGTTGTTGTTGTTAGGTGCCATCAAGTCGGTACCAACCCATAGCGACCTTTTATGCACAGCAGAATGAAACACTGCCCGATCCTGGGCCAACCTCACTACTGTTGCCATGCTTGATGTCATTGATGCTGCCACTTGGCCAATCCATCTCATTGGGGGTCTTCCTCTTTTTCTCTGACCCTCCACCTTACCAAACATGATCTCCTTAGGTGATCTT
>NW_006408544.1:9221344-9223158 GCF_000296735.1 Chrysochloris asiatica
TCTTTTTTTTTTTTTTTTTCCACAAACTAGTTCTTGAAATGGCTGAACATCAATCATTTCCTTTTGGTACAGTGATCTGTGTATTCCTTCCATCATCTTTTGGTGCTTTCTGCATCCCATGGGTATTTTAAATACCAGCAGGGTCACCCATGGTGGACAGGTTCCAGGTGAGCTTCCAGACAAAGACAGACTAGGAAAAAGGAGAGATGAACTACTTCTGAATATTTAGTCACTGAAAACCTTATGAATAATAGCAGAGAAACACTGTCAGATACAGTGTCGGAAAATGATCCCCTCAGGTTGGAAGCCACTAAAAATGTGACAGGGGAAGAGCTGCCTCCCCAAAGTAGAGTTGACCTCATGATGATGTGAATGGAGTAAATAAAGCCTGTGGGAGAAAAGTCCATGGGACCTTCATTTGCTGATGGGGCACAACTCAAAATGAAGAGAAACAGCTGTAAACATCTATTAATAATCAGAACATGGAATGTATGAAGTATGAATCTAGGAAAATTAGAAATTGTCAAAAATGAAATGGAATGCATAAACATAGATATCTTAGGCATTGTTGCTGTTACTGTTAGGGACCATTGAGTCAGTACCGACCCATAGAGACCTTATGCACAGCAGAACGAAACACTGCCGGATTCTGGGCCAACCTCACGTACTGTTGCCACGCTTGAGTCCATCGATGTTGCCACTTGGCAAATCCATCTCGTTGGGGGTCTTCATCTTTTTCTCTGACCCTCCACCTTACCAAACATGATATCCTTCTCCAACAACTAGTTCCTCCTGACAATATGTCCGAAGCATGAGAGACGAAGTTTGGCCATCTTGGTCTCTAAGGAGCACTCTGGCTGCACTTCTTCCAAAACGGATCTATAGGTTCTTTCTGCAGCCCATGGCACTTTGAATATTCTCCTCCAACACCATAACTCAAAAGCATCAATTCTTCTACAGTTTTCCTGATTCACTGTCCAGCTTTCACATGCATATGAGGTTACTGAAAAGACCAAGGCTTCGGTCAGGCGCACCTTAGTCCGCAAGCTGACATCTTTGCTCTTCAACACTTTAAAAAGGTCTTTTGCAGCAGATTTGCCTAATACGTCATTAGATTTCTTAACTGCTGCTTCTGTGAGTGTTGATAGTTGATCCAAGAAGAATGAAGTCCTTGACAACTTCAATCTTTTCTCCGTTGATAAGAATGCTGTTTATTGATCCTGTGGTGAGGATTTTTGTTTTCTTGACATTGAGATGAAATCCATACCAAAGACTGTGATCTTTGATCTTCATCAGTAAATGTTTCAAGTCCTCTTCACTTTCAGCAAGCAAGGTTGTGTCATCTGCATATGCAGGTTGTTAATGAGTCTTCCTCCAATCCTGATAGCATGTGTTTCTTCCTATAACCCAGCTTCTGGGATTATTTGCTCAGAATACAGGTTGAATAAATATGGTGAAAGAATACAACCTTGTCGCACACCTTTCTTAATTTTAAAACAGTCAGTGTTCCCATGTTCTGTTTGAACAACTGCTTCTAGGTCCATGTACAGATTCCTCATGAGCACAATTAAGTGTTCCGGAATACTCATATTTTGCAATGTTGTCCATAGCTTGTCACGATCCACCAGATCGAAAGTCTTTGCATAGTCAATAAAGCACAGGTAAACTGCTGTCTGCTTTCAGCCAAGATCCATCAGACATCAGCCATGATATCCCTCGTTCCACGGCCTCTTCTGAATCCAGCTTGAACCTCTGGAAGTTCTCTGTCAATGTATGCTTGCAGCCATTTCTGTATTACCTTTAGCAAAACTTTA
>NW_006408544.1:9224871-9226539 GCF_000296735.1 Chrysochloris asiatica
TGAATGGAGTAAAGCTTTGAGGACCTTCCTTTGCTGTTTGAGCACAACTCAAAATGAGAAAAACAGCTGCATACATCCATGAATAATAAAGAGTATGGAATGTACGAAGTATGCATCTAGGAAAATTTGAAGCCATCAAAAATGAAATGGAACACATAAAGATGGAAATCCTAGGCTTTAGTGAGCTAAAATAAATTGTTATTGGCCATTTTGAATCAGACAATCATATGATTTACTATGCTCGAGAAAAAACTGAAGAGAAATGGCGTCACACTCATCGTCAAGAAGAATATTTCATGGGGGAAGTTAAAACCCCCACTGAATAGTTTTCATCTTGTCTAGATGGGTCTGGGAAAGAAGATGGAGATAAGATTCTTATGATTCAAAAGTCAGTAATTGTTATCATGACTAATTGCAATCATCACAACTGTAAAGGTAGAAGTTCTGTAACAAAAAGCTGGGAGTAGTTAATCTTACAGTCCAGGAACAGAGGACCCTAGGACCATCAAGGGAGAATGAGCAGAATGTGGGACCCTGTCCAGAGAAGCAGTGATACCAGAGATGGAGGCACAGATGAGGACATGGAGAGATAGAGCAGCTGAGGACTCTAGACTCATGAAAAGAGAAAGGCTGTGTGCCTGTGGCCAGGAGGCAGTCTTGCAGAATGTGCCTTTTGGTTGTTTAAATGATTATATATTCCTGAGTATATTTTTGTGTACATTAAAAAAACACACACACCAAAAAACAGAGAGAATAGAAGAAGCAAATACTGTTGAATGATGATGCATAGAGAGGATTGTAATTATTGCAATGAAATGAAATATGATAGGATGAGTATAAACCGGATGTTCTCCCATGTAAACTATCACTCAATTCACAATAAAAAGTATTTAAAAAAATATAGAAAGAGTAGGAAATGGAAATAGGGTTGGTAAACACATAGCATTGTCTCAGTAACACTACTTAAGTTACAAATCAAATCATTAGTATCTAGATCTATTTTTACAGAGTCTTTGCTATGTATTGTAGAGACCAGAAGCAGAATAAATTACTGCCATCAAGCACCTTACCATCAGGACAGGATATAACCACATACACAAAAGGAAAATGTTGTTTAGTGCTGTTGAGTCAGTTCCAACTCAGCAGCTTTGTATAGGGCTTCTGTTGTTGTTGTTAAGTACCATGGAGTCGGTTCAGACTCATAGTGACCCTGCACAGGGTTTCCGAGGCTGTAAATCTTTATGGGAGCAGAAAGCCTCATCTTTCTCCCACAGAATATCTGGTAGCTTCGAACTGCTGATCTTGAGGTTAGCAGCCCGAGTCGTAACCACTATGCTACCAGAGCTCCAAAACACCCCAAAAACTTTGCATGAATAGAAATCTTATTTTTCTCCTGCACAAAAAGAAATATCAATATGCAAATTGCTACTTGACCAATAATAAGTAGTTGCTTATGATTAAAATCCCAAATCAATTGCACAGATAATAATTGCTGTAGATATTTGAAAAGGTAGAGATCTTATAATAGGATTATCAAAGATGATAGGGAAGACGTAGAAATGGAGAGTTCTGAAGTATTAACATTTGGTTGGAAATAAGAGGTATGTTTTTTTGACTCAAGGTCTTTTTATTGGTGTTGGGTTGGGCATCCAGTAGATTTTCAATATA
>NW_006408544.1:9226719-9232804 GCF_000296735.1 Chrysochloris asiatica
AAAAAGAATAATTCAAAATCTATTTTGAAGTACAATGCTGTCTGTGATAGGATAATTTTCACACACTTACAAGGAGGACCAGTTAATACCACTAATACTCAAATTTACTCACCAACCACTAACACTAATGATGATGAAATTGAGGAATTCTGTCAATTCAGTCTGAAATTGATCAAACATGCAATCAAGATGTATTGATAACTCCTGGCAATTGGAATACAAGGGTTGGGAACAAAGAGGAAAAAATCAGTAGTTGGAAAATATGGCCTTAGTATCGGAAACCATGCTGGAGATCACATGATACAATTTTTCAGGACCAATGACTTCTGCATTGCAAATACCTTTATTCAACAACATAGAAAGCAATTATACACATGGACCTCACCAGATGGAATATACAAGAATACAATTGACTAAAGTTGTGGGAAGGGACAATGAAGAAGCTAATTAACTTTAGCCAAAACAGGCCAGGAGCTGACTGTGAATTAGACCATCCATTGCTTATATGTTGAAGCTGAAGAAAATTAAAACAAGTCCATGAGAGCCAAAATATGACCTTGAGTATGTCCCACCTGAATTTATAGACCACCTCAAGAGCAGATTTGATCCATTAGACACTGATGACCAAAGAGTTGTGGAATGATATCAACAACATCACACATGAATAAAACAAAAGATTAAAAAGACAGGAAAGAAAGAAAAGACAAAAATGGATGTCAGAAGAGACTCTGAAACTTGCTCTTGGATAAAGAGAGGCTAAAGTGACTGGAAGAAATGATGAAATAAAAGAGCTGAGCAGAAAATTTCAGAGAGTAATTATTGTTGTTAGGTGCCATAGAGCCAGTCCTGACTCATAGCGACCTTATGCACAACCGAATGAAATACGGCCCAGTCCTTACAGTGCCAACCTTACAATCATTGTTACACTTCAGCCCATTGCTGCCGCCAGTGTGCCAATCCATCTCATTGGGGGTCTTCCTCTTTTTCTTTGACCTTCCACTTTACCAAACATTATATCCTTCTCCAAGGACTGGCCCCTCTTGGCAATATTTTGGAAGTATGAGAGATGAAATCTGGCCATCCTGGTTTCCAAAGAGCATTCTGGCTGTACTTCTTCCAACACAGATTGGTTTGTTCTTTTAGCAGTCCTTGGTACTTTGAATATTCTCCTCCAACACCGTAACTCAAATGCATCAATTCTAGTCTTCCTTATTTACTGTGCAACTTGCACACACATGAGGTTATTGAAAATACCGTGGCTTGGGTCAGGCAAACTTAGTCCTCAAATTGACATTTTTGCTCTTGAACACTTAAAAGAGATCTTGTGTAGCAGATTTGCCTAATGCAATATGTCACTTGACATCTGCTTCCATGAGCGTTGATAGTGGATTATAGCAAAATGAAGTCTTTGACAACTTCAATCTTTTCTCCATTTATCATGATTTTTTAAATGGTTCAATTGTGAGGATTTTTGTTTTCTTTATATTGAGGTGCAACCCACACTGAAGGCTATGGTCTTTGATCTTTATCAGTAAGTGTTGTAAGTTCTTTTCCAATAAGCAAGCTTGTGTTATCTGCATATCACAAGTTGTTAATTAGTCCTCCTCTAATCCTGAAAACCAAAAGAACACGCTTAGCATTTCTCAAGCTGAAATAACTGAAGAAAAAAATCCAAGCCTCAGATTGTAATATTGAAGGATTCTATGAGCAAAATATTGAATGATGCAGAAGTATCAAAAAATGATGGAAAGAATACACAGAGTCACTGTACAAAAAATAATTGGTTAATGTACAGTAATTTCAAGAGGTACTATATGATCAAGAACCAATGGTTTTAAAAGAAGAAGTGCAAGCTCTACTGAAGGCATTGGTGGAAAACTAGGATCCAGGAATTGATGGAATACCAACTGAAATGTTTCAGGAAACTGATGCAGCCCTGGAGGCCCTCACTCATTGTCTTAGTTATTTAATGCTGTTATAATAGAAATATCATAAATGGATAGCTTTAACAACCAGAAATGTATTCTCTAGAAGTCCAAATTCAGACAGACAGCTCTAGGGGAAGGTTTTCTCTTCATCAACTCTGGGGAAAAATTCCATGTCTTGTTTCAGCATCTCTAGACCCACTATTCCTTGGAGATCTCCATAAATCTTGGCATCAATCTTCCCCTGGATCTAGTAGCTTCACAGTGCAGGGACCCCAGGCCCAAAGGACTCACTCTACTCCAGTTCTTCTATCTTGCTGGTAGGAGGTCCCTTTGAGCTCAGCTTACTTCTCTCTAATTTTATATCTCAAAAGACATTGACTCAAGATACAACCTAATCCTCCAGATTGCATCTGAACTCATTAATGTGAGGATTTATGACATAGGGTAATTACAGCACATCACACAATATAATGGAAGTGATTGCATTATATTCGTTCTCACCACGGGGGGGTTGTTGTGGTTGTTGTTGTTAAGTACTGTTGACTTGATTCTGATTCATAGCAACCCTGTATAGGGTTTCCTAGGAATGGTTGGTGGATTTGAACTGCTGACCTTGTGGTTAGCAGTCCAATACTTATCCTACAGTGCCACACCAGGACTCCACCATGGGGGATTACTACAGCTTCACTGCCAAACCATGGAGAATCCAGGCCCAACCGGTGGACACAAACCCTTAACTATCATATTCATCTATACCAAGAAATTTGGAAGATAGTTAGTTACCTGGCCAACGGATTGGAAAAGATTCATGTTTGTGCCCTTTTCAAAGAAAAATGACCCAATGGATTATAGAACAGCATTGTTAATGTCACATATAAGTAAAAGTTTACTGACAATAATTCAAAAACAGTTGCAGCAGTACAGAAACAGGGAGCTGCCAGAAGTTCAAGCTGGATTCAGAAGGGGACGTGATATCATTGGCAATATCAGATGGATCTTGGCTGAAAGAAAAGACTACCAGAAAGAAGTTTACTTGCACTTTATTGACTACGCATAAGCATTTGAATATTCAAATCATAACAAATTATGGATAACATTGGGAAGAATGGGTATTCCAGAACACTTAATTGTGTGCATGCGGAACATGTACATAACCAAGAGGCAGTTGTTCAAATAGAACAAGGGAGCATTGAATGGTTTAATGTTGTGTCTGACAAGTGGCTATACTCTGCAACCCGCATGGAGAGATTAAACCTGAGTAGGAGTGACGGGAGATTAGAAGAAAAAGAAAGACCCAAAATGAAAATAAAAAATAGTAAAATTGGGGCCAGGTGGGACACAGCACTCTGATGGAGATACTGTGATACCGACCTAGGTTCAGTACGTTTATTACATACACAAATCAAAGAAGAGTCCTGGGGGCAGGGAAAAGAGTGCAAAAAACATTTGGTGTATTGAATGCAAGCAGTAAGTGGGACTTCATCAGAAGAATGCAACTTGTGGTTGCTATGGAGACAGCGATAAGGCAGCTAGATATTTTTGCAGACTTGAACTGAAGGTCATATAAGGAAAAATCTTTCAAGTTCCCTGTCCCCGGAGGTAGCCCTGAAAGTTCCTCAGGGGGTGCGCTTGACCTGGAAGCAGCCAGATTTTCTGGACCACAACTGTTCAGTTGCAATCCTTTGGTTAAACTACCCCCAAATCTGAGACCTTCAGCTCAAATTGCTCCCAACAGTTTAAAATTAGGAAAGATGTGAGCTGGGGTTGTATCCTTTCACCAGACTTACTCAATCTGTATGCTGTGCAAATTATCCAAGAAACTGGATTATATGGTGTTGGGATTGAAGGAAGACTCATTAACAACCTGCAATATGCCGATGACACAACCTTGCTTTCTGGAAGCAAATAGGACTTGAAATACTTATTGATAAAGATCAAAGACTACAGTCTTCAGTATGGATTGCATGTCAATGTAAAGAAAATAAAAAAATCCTTACAATTGGACCAATAAATGAAACTATGATAAACGGAGAGAAGATTGAAGTTGTCTAAGACTTAATTTTGCTTGGATCCACAATAAATAATCAGGGAAACAGCATTCAAGTAATCAAATAACACATTGCATTAGGCATATCTGTTGTTAAAGACCTCTTTAAAGTGTTCAAGACCAAAGATATCATTTTGAAGACTAAATGCACCTGACCCAAGCCATGCTAATTTTAATTGCCTCATATGCATGTGAAAGTTGGACAATGAATAAGGAAGACCAAAGAAGAATCTATGGTGTTGGGAGAAGAATGTTGAAAGTACCATGACTGCAAGAAAAGCAAGCACATCTGTTTTTACTTTTCCAATAGTCATGGTACATGAGGAAGTGTAGCCAGGATGCTTCTTAGATGCGAGGATGGCAAGAATTAGTTTCTCTTACTTTGGACATGTTGTTAGGAGGGGCCAGTCCCTGGAGAAGGACATCATACTTGGTAAAGTGGTGGACCAGCTAAAAAGAGGAAGACCTCCAGTAAGGTGGATTGACACAGTGAGCAACAGTGGGCTCAAACATAACAACAATTGTTAGTTTGGCATGGTACTAGGCCATGTTTCCTTCTGTTGTGCAGAAAGGTCACTATGAGTCAGAACCAACTTAAAGGCACCTAACAATCAGAATCCTGATGTGGCACTGTAGGATAAACACTCAACTGCAAGGTTAGTTTGAAGCTCAAGATTGGCAGTTCAGACTCCTTGGAAACCCTACACAGAGTGGCTATGGTTGGAACTGACTTGATGACATTTAACAAAAACAACAACAAGGGTATCGATATTTATGGGCTTCTTTTAATTTTTAATGACTTCCAATTTTCCTAGATTCATACTTTGCCATACATTCCACGTACTCATTATTAATGGATGTTTTGCAGGTGTTTCTTCTTATTTTGAGTTGTGCCACATCAAATGAAAGGTCCTAAAAGTTTTACTCAATCCTTGTGTGGTACTGTAGGATAAGCACTGGACTAAAAGGTTGTTTGACTCACAAGTTCGGCGGTTCAAACATACCAGCTGCTCCTTGGAAACCCTGTACAGAGTTGCTGTGAATTGGAACTGACTTGATGGCACTGAACAACAACATATCATTAAAGCCGACTTTACTTTGATGCGATTACTCTTCCCCAGTCATATCGTTAGTGCCTTCCAATCTGAAGGACTCTTCTTCCAGCACGATATTAGACATTGTTCTTCTACTATTCATTAACTTTCCAGTGGCTAATTGAATATTTGAGATACCGGTGGTATCTTCCAGCATAACAGCAACATGTAAGCCGTCATAGTATGACAACCTGACAAACAAGTGATAGAGGTTCTCTGAGGAGATTCTCCATTCCAAGGATGTAGGCCCTGATTCTTGACTTACTGCTTTTTTCTGGAGAAAGGGAAGGAGATAGGCAAGGGGACTGGGAAGATAGGTTTGGATGATTACTTAAAAAGAGGACTAGTATACGAGAAAGCAAGAGGTGAGTTTCCTTGGAAATTTTATGCCTAGGAAATTAACCCTTTATGATCTGTAAAGGTAGTTCACTTGTTTGACTTCATCAAGTTACATTTACAGGTGACAAAATAAGAGGGTGTGACTTGCCCAGAGTTGGTCAGGGGAGGAGTCAAAACAGGCCCAGGTAAGGAACCCATTCTTTTCCATTAAAATTTTTTTTTTTTTTTTTAATTTCAATAGTAAAGGCACTTATTATCAAGTGAACTGGGGAACAAAATGAGCTTTAAACACTACATCTTTGCGGGGAGGACACCACACTTCTATACAATTACAACCAAAGACCTAACACTTGTACTTCTCAGACATGTTTATTTTACTCCTGAATTTATAGGGAATAGGTTCTAGCAGCTCAGGCTCCTTTCCATTGGTTCTCACAAAGTGTGCCTCTCTGGGGGGAGCAGGTTGGTGCATTAGTTGAACCCAGATACCTTTCTCCTTGGCCTCTTTCTTTTTCTTATCATTTTCCTTCACTCGCTTCCAGAAGCAATATTGACTCTTAGAGTGCTTAATGTGCTCAAAGCGTATATTCTCTTGGCAAGGATCTTGCGCTTTACTGGCTTGTTCACAATAATGCCAACAGCATGCTGGGTCACACTGTAGATTCATCCGGTTTTGC
>NW_006408544.1:9233949-9242519 GCF_000296735.1 Chrysochloris asiatica
ATTCTTTTTTTTTTTTAATGTTTTATTGTGAATTATATGATAGTTTACATGGGGGAACTTTAGTTTTACATTCATTCCATTGTATATCATCTCATTGCCATGGAAGGAAACCATTCTTGATGCACAGTCCTGTCCTCCAAAGCTCCAGGTTTTGGGTAGAATATGTATCAGGAGATCCCCCTACCCTGACATTCATTTTTTTTTCTTTCAACTTTTTATTGTGAATTGGGTAAAGACTTACAGACAAGATCATCAGCTTTGTAATCAACAAATTATACACTTTATTTCATCTCAATGATTACAATCTCCTCCCTGCAACAACAGTCCTGGATTCATCTTTTTAATCTCTTAGACCTAGAGGAGTGAAAACGTAAGCTTCAGAATCCTCAAGTGCCACAACTTGGTGGAATCCAGGAGAGGCAGAGGCTCAAGGTAAAATGCGTCCCTTGCCTTTGAGAACTGAGGAGAGAATGATTCATTATTACGTACAAAAATAATAGCCAAGAGGAGTACTCCTGGGTTGGGAGACCTTTGCACTCTAAGCTTAATCAATGGTTTGCTGTATTACCTTGGGGAATACCTTCCCCTCTTGAGACCTCAGTTTACCTCACTGAAAATTAAAGGGTTTGATTTGAATTTATATAAAACAGACTTGAATTTCAGAAAGAGGTACTCAGTTTAGATATCAAATAAAACTCTAGCAAAGCAGTTACCTATAATGAGAGTGTAATTTGTCTGTAGAGACTTGGCAGTCAGACACAGGGATCTGTTCTGCATTCAGGTGGAATCTTGGCCTAGGGAACTGATTGTAGTTGTGATAGCTTATATCCAAAAATAGCCCCCAATGAACCATGTGTCTTGGTAATCATGTCCTTGTGTGGTCCCCGGCCATGTTGAATCAGGGTTAGCTCTGTGTGGTACAGTGAATCTACTTGATATAACTCTTCTATCCATAGTCTTTGTAACTCTTACCAAATGATTGGGTTGTTCTTGTTGTTAGGCACCCTCGAGTTGGATTCGACTCATAGCGACTATGCATAACAGAATGAACACTGCATGGTCCTGCACCCTCTTCACAATTGTTATGTTTGAGGCCATTGTTCCTGCCACTGTATCAATCTATTTCCTTGGTGGTCTTTGTCTTTTTTTGCTGGCCCTCCACTTTGCCAAGCATGTTGTCATTCTTCAGAGACCGGTCCCTCCTGACCTGACCACATGTTGAAAGGATGAGAGATAAAATCTTGCCATCCTTGCTTCTAAGGAGCATTCTGGCTGTACTGCTTCCAACACAAATTTGATTGTTCTGGAAATCCATAGTACTTTTAATATTCTTCGCCAATACCACAATTAAAATGCACTGATTTTTCTACAGTCTTCCTTGTTGTTATTGTTGTTAGGTGCCATTGAGTCAGTACCAACTCATAGCAACCTTATGCACAGCAGAACGAAACACTGCCTGATCCTGGGCCAACCTCACTGTCATTGCCACGCTTGAACCCACTGATGCTGCCACTTTGCCAATCCATCTTGCTGGGGGTCTTCATCTTTTTCTCTGATCCTCCACCCTACCAAACAGTCTTCCTTATTCATTGTTAAACTGTCACATGCATATGAGGTGACTGAAAATTCCATGGCTTGGGTCAGATGCACCTTCATCCTCAAACTGACATTTTTCATCTTTATCATTTAAAAAGAGGTCTTTTTCAGATTTGCCTTATGTGATATGTCATTTGATTTCCTGACTGCTGCTTCTGTGAGCATTGATTGTGGATCCAAAGCAAAAGAAAATCTTTTACAACTTGAATCTTTTTTCTATTTGTTATGATTTTATTTATGGGTCCAGGTGTGAGGATTTGCAAGAATGGTTTTGCCATTCTCCTGTATTTAAAATAAGCCCTCTCAGAAGTGGGGGTGGAGTGGAGGGGAAGCTCTCACAACTACCAAGAAAGAAAAGCCGTGAGCAGAGCGTGTCTTTTAGGCCCCGAGATTCCAGCAGCGAGTGGCAGCAGTGGCAGAGGTTGCAATAGAGGCAGTGGCATGGAGATACACGGTGATGGCTTCACAGCCCACAAACTGAGTGAGGCTGAGTACCCTCAGGTACTCAGTGAGGCTAGCTCACAGACTAGGGTGCCCTTTGGATATTTATCCACAAGTCTAAAGAAGCTTGTAACACTTGCCAGAGCAGGACAAAGGCCAAAGGACCATGTGGCTGAGTGGTAGAGAATGAGAGAGGTGCACCTGTGGTACAACTGATTAGACGTGCTCCTGACCAGAGAACTGTTCTATCCTGTGTTGTTTCTGATCCTGAATTGAACCCTGATATTTTACCTAATAAACCCCAGAATCATGAGTATTGTCTGTGAGTTCTGTGTGACAATGAAGTATTGAAGCCAGCAGAGAAGTAGTGTTATAGGAGGAGAGGTGGTTTGCGCCAGAATAGGGTAAAGAAGGTAGGAGCATGGAGGCATGTCTGACCTCTGTCTCATAGAAATCAGCCTTGGGTTGATGATAACGATTCTTCTCCACCCACCTTGTGAAGTTACAGGTGGTCAAACATGGCTTCCATGACATTTTTTTACAACCTGTAATTCCTTTAACCAATAGAATATATTGTAAGTAATGCTTGGTTAGTACTGCTATATTGGTTTTCTACTGCTGTGTAACAGTTCGCCACAAATTCAGCAGCTTAAAAACAACACAGTTTTATTAGTTTCCATTCTGAAAGTCAGAACTCCAGGAAGGATGCAGCTGGGCTCTCTACTCAGGGACTCACCAGGCTGAAATCAAGTTGTCGGCTTAGGCTGAGCTATCATTTGAGGCTTGAGGTCCTCTTCCAGCTCCTTGGGTTGTTGGCAGAGCTCAGTTTCTATGTCTGTAGGGCTGAGGTCTCCATTTTCTGGCTGGCTGTCAGTTAGGAGGTCACTCTCAGCTCCTAGAGGCTGCCCTTTGATCCTAGTCACATGTTCCTCTTAACGCATGGCAGCTACTTCTGTAAAGCTGGCAGGAGAGTTTCTCTTCAGTTGTTATAATACAGACTTATATAATGTTATAGAATCACAAGAGATATTGCAATATAATGTATCCCTAGTATTCTTAGATCCTGCTCCTACTCAAGGGAAGGGGATTGTAAAGGATATGTATACCATGAGGTGAAAATTTGGGGGGCCATCATAGAATTCTGCCTATCTGACCCAAGCTTTAAGAATAACTGAGAACTTCTACTCAAGTACTTTTGTGAGCTCTAAACTGCTATAGAAGACTCTGAAACTTGCTCTCGAGTGTAGAGATATTAAAGCAAATGGAAAAAATGAGGTAAGAGAGCTGAACAGAAAAAATTTAAAGTGCAGCTCGAGAAAAACAGAATCAAGTATTATACTAAAATCTTCAAAGACCTGGAGTTAGAAAACCAAAAGGGAAGAACACGCTGAGCATTTCTCAAGCTGAAAGAACTGAAGAAAATATTCAAGCCTCAACTTGCAATCTTGAAGGATTCTATGGGCAAAATATTGAGTGATGCAAAAAGCATCAAAAGAAGATGTAATTAATACACAGAATCATTGTACCAAAAAGAAATGGTTGATGTCCAACCATTTCAAGAAGTGGCATATGATCAAAAGCCAATGGTACTGAAGGAAGAAGTCCAAGGCACACTGAAGGCATTGGCAAAGAACAAGACACTGGAAATTGATGGAAACAAATAGAAATCTTTTAAAACAATCTGATGCAGCACTGGAGGCACTCGCTCATTTATGACAAGAAATTTGGAAGACAGCTAGCTACATGGCCAACCAACTGAAAGAGATCCATATTTGTACCCATTCCAAAGAGAGGTGACCCTATGGAATGTGGAAATCATCAGAAAATATCATTAATATCACATGCAAGTAAATTTTTTCTAAAAGCATTTTTAAAACGGCTGCAACTGTACATTGACGGAGAACTGCCAAAGGTTCAATTAAGATTCATATGAGGAACAAGGGATATCATTGCTGACGTCAGATGGATCTTGGCTGAAAGCAGAGAATACCAGAAAAATGTTTACCTGTGTTTTATTGACTATACAAAGACTTTTGACTGTATAGATCATGATTAACTATGGACAACATGACAGAAAATGGGTATTGAGTATTTAATTATGTTAATAAGGAACCTGTACATAGACCAAGAGGCAGTCATTTGAACAGAACAAGGGGACACTTAATGGTTTAAAATCAGGAAAGATGTGCACCAGGTTATATTCTTTAACCATATTTATTCAATCTGTATGATAGGTAAATAATTCAAGAAGATAGATTAGATGAAGAAGACCTTGGCATCAGGATTGGAGGAAGACTCATTAACAACCTGTGACATGCCGATGATACAACCTTGCTTGCTGAAAGGGAAGAGGATTGAAAATACTTGCTGATGAAAATCAAACACCACAGCCTTCAGTATGTGTTGCATCTCAATGTAAAGAAAATGAAAATCCTCACAACTGGACCAATAAATAACATCATGGTAAATGGAGGAAAGATTGAGATTGTCAAAGACTTCATTTTGCTTGGATCCACTATCAACAATCATGGAAGCAGCAATCAAGACATCAAACAACATATTGATTTATGAAAATCTGCTGCACAAAACCTCTTTGAAGTGTTCAAGAGCAAAGATGTCAGTTTAAGGACTAAGGTGCTTCTGACCCAAGCCGTGGTATTTTCAATAGCCTCATATGCATGTGAAAGGTGGACAATGAATAAAGAAGACTATACAAGAATTGATGAATTTGAGTTATGGTGTTAGAGAAGAGTATTGAAAGTACCATGGACTTCCTTCCAGAAGAATAAACAAATCTGTGTTGCAAGAAGTACAGCCAAAATGCTCCTTAGAAGCCAGGATGGCGAGACTTCATATTTCATACTTGGACATTTTATCAGGAAGGACCAGTCCCTGGTGAAGGACATCATCCTTGGTAAACTGGAAGGTCAATGAGAAAGAGGATGACTCCAACCAGATGGAGTAACAATGGACTTAAGTGTAAAATGATTGTGAGGTTGGTGCAGGACTGGCATAGTTTTGTTCTGATGTGCACAAGGACGCTATGAGTCAGAACTGACTGGATGGACTGACCAACTACAGCAAGCTGCTCAGTGACTCCATAGGGTTAGCATTTGACTGAAAGCCATAAGATCAGTGGTTTTAACCCACCAGCTGCTTCGTGGGAGAAAAATGAGGCTTTCTGCTCCCTCAAAAGATTTTAAAAGCCTAGGAAATCCTATACAGGGTCACTATAAGTTGAAATCGGCTCCACTGAACTTAACAACAACAACAACAAACTACTAAGAGGCAGTCATTCGAACAGAACAAGGGAACAGGCTTAAATGGCTTAAAATCAAGAAAGCTGTGTGTCAGGGTTGTATCCTTTCACCATACTTAGTCTGTATGCTGAGCAAATAATCCAAGAAGTTGGATTACATGAAGAAGAATGTGGCATCAGGATTGAAGGAAGACTCATTAACAACTTGCAACTATAGGTGACACAACCTTGTAAGGACTTGAAGTACTTACTGCTAATGATCAAAGACTACAGCCTTCTGTATTGATTATGCCTCAATGTAAAGAATAGGAAAATCCTCACAACTGGACCAAAAAGTAACATCATGAGAAATGGAGAAATAATTGAACTTGTCAAAGACTTCATTTTGTTATAATCCACTATCAACGTTCATGGAAGCAGCTAGTCAAGAAATCAAACAATGTATTACATTAGGTAACCATGCTGCACAAGACCTCTTTAAAGTATTCAAGAGCAAAGATGTCAGTTTGAGGACTAAAGTGTGTCTGACCGATGCAGTGGTGTTTTCCTCATATGCATGTGGAAGTTGGACAGTGACTAAAGAAGGCCATAAAAGAATTGATGCATTAGAGTTATGGTGTTGGAGGAGAATATTGAAAATACCATGGACTGCCAGAAGAACAATCAAATCTGTGTTGGAGGAAGTACAAATGTTCCTTAGAAGTCAGGATGGCAAGACCAGTCCCTGGAAAAGGACATCATGCTTAGCAAAGTGGAGGGTCAATGAAAAAGGGATATCTTCAAGGAGATTGATTGATACAGTGGCAGCAACAATGAGTCAAACATAACAACAATCATGAGGATAGTGCAGGACTGGGTAATGTTTTATTCTATTGTGCATAAGGTCACAGAAAGGGATACATAGTCCTAGCTGAGTCCAATCTTCTAGGCATCTCCACCAATGTGCCTGACATGTGAGTGAGCCATCGCAGATATTCCTGCCCCTTGATGACAGTTGGTATCATGTGGGACAGAAGAACCATGCAATGAAGTCCAATCAACCAATTGAAGTACACTCACTTACTCCAAAGCCTTTCACTGCTTCTTGCTTGGGGAGGAAATGTAGTTCTGTCCTTTTTTATTTCTGGGTAATAGGAAACCTTATTTCCTTCATGGTCTGTTTTGTAGAGCTAAGACGTCACTGAAGAGTCTATCTGGCCCCAAGGGTGACTCTCTTCTAGTTATCTTGAGAGGTGTCATGACTGAATGGGGAAAATTCTAAACGGAGAGGCCAGGAAACTGGGCTGTAATTGTAACTCTGCTATTACCCTGCTGTGTGACCTTAGACTTATACAAATCACTCTATGGTGCTGTAAGCACTAGCTTTACATAATTAACTAGTTCAATCCACACAAAGAACCTAGGAGGTAGATACTATTTATATCTTCATTTTACAGATGAGGAAATGGATGGAGACATAGACATAGCTTGCTCTAAATTATGCAACTAAGAAGTGGTGGTACTCATCTCTTTCTTGGGCACAATTATTCTAATTTTGAGATTCTCAAATTTCAAGATTCTAGGAGTCTAAGATTCAACAACCTTTAAGGTTTTGGTAGCCTAAGATTCCATGAGCTCTCAGATCCCAAGATTTAAAAATTCTTGGATTCCAGGTTGAAAAAGTGAATGACTGCCATGTGCAGGGGTGGGGGCCCAGGGCTGTGAGGAGGGAATGGCACAGCTTGAGCCCTCAGCTCTGCTCAGCCTTTGGCTCCAGAAGTTAAAGAGGCCGCTGCTCCTTTAGGCACTGACTTCATTTCTCTGAAACCTAAAACCTTTCTTGGCTGGGAAGCCCTTTGTGGTAGGAGAGCAAGAGGGAGACCTCCTTGCCTGATAATGCCTGCAGCATCCACTGAGAACTGGACTCCAAGTACCCTGAGAACGATAACATTCCCTACACCCCGCAGACCCCAAATAACTCATGTTGTCCTCTGGCGCTGGGTGGTGGAGGGATGGCCAGGAAGGCTGAGGTTTCCATCAGGCCCACTACCCTGGATGTGTGTTTCTGTTGGAGGTGGCCCTATAATAGCTGGATGCTCCTGGATCACAGGGAGGCCGTCCAAGGCCTGGAAATAAGGCTGGCTGTTCGTGTTCTGTAGGCAAAGATAAGAAGCCAGATCAGTGTTGACATGTGGAAGTACTTAGGAGCCTGGTGGATTGGGTACTGCAGAATGAAATGTCCTGGAGGAGCGGAAGGGCCCTGGGGGTTACTGACTCCAGTGACCTTATTCTACAGACAGTTTGCTCCCTTCTTAGCTTGTTAAAATACTTATCCTTCAGGGCCCATCTCAGATGCTCCCTCCTCTAGGAAGCCTACCCTCATCCCTCCCGTGTCTTAGATGTGCTCTTGTTACCGTCTCTGACCACTGAGAGCATTTCATCAGCACCTCTCTTTTGCTATAGGTCAGTTTCTTTTGGGGGGTAATAATACATTTTAGTTTTTCTTCAGATACTGTAGGTCAGACAGTTTTCACAATATCTCATATTTAATTCCTCTTCATAGATCAGGAAATGGAAGCCCACAGATCATACACCTCAAAAGTTCCAGAGAAGAGATCTGGATCTGACTTGCTCCATTGTCCTTGCTTGAATCCACTGGATTCCCACTTTCCCAAAGTTCACTTGTCTTCAAAACTTAAAAGACTCAAGTTGACTTGAAATTTTCATTTATACATTGGTCTCCCTACTGTCAGTTTTTCGAGGGCAGGCTGGCTTCTGCTTTGCTGATTGAACTATCACCAGCGCTTGGCCTCAAGAAAGTTGTTATGGATTAAATAGACTCCCTACCTCCCATAAAAAAAAGTTTTTTTGAAGTCCTAATCCATAGGACAATGGTGCAATTGTGACCTTGTTTAGAAATAGTGTCTTTGAAGATATTATCAGTTAAGTTAGCATGAGATGAGATAGCAGTATGGTTGGTCCTAATCAAACTGAATGATGTTCTTCTAAAGGAGAAGAGACATAGACAAACATCTACAAACCATGAATACATCTATAAGCCAAAGAACACCTGAGGCCACCAGAGGCTGAGAGACAAGGAAAAATCCTACTCTGAAGCAGAGAGAGCATGACCCTGCTGATACCCTGAGTTCAGACTCCTAGCCTCTAGAAGATGGGTGGGGAACCTTTTTTCCTGCCAAAATTTATAACATCACTCGTGGGCCATACAAAATTATCAACTTTAAAATTAGCCTGTTATATTTGGTCAAACACACTGCAGGATATTGCACCGGAC
>NW_006408544.1:9243189-9256732 GCF_000296735.1 Chrysochloris asiatica
CTCAGCTGGAGTGGAGCCTCTAGATGCTAAAAATTTGAGAGCCATAAGTAACAGTTGGGAATCCATGGTGGGGTTCTTGGGAGGGGGAGTGATGGAGATTCCCAAGGTAGCTCAAGAGGAACTTTATTAGATTTTGTTCCCAGCCTCTCCTGAGGCACTTGCTTCTGTTTTCGGTGACTAGGAGCCCACTATCACCCAGGACAGCCATGGAAATTCACTGAGCCTGCCTGCTTCTTTGCTCTCTGTGTGCTAGTCAGGATCATAAGGCCAGCAAGATAGTTAGAGAACTGTGGCCAATGGGTACTTCACAACCTCACTGGAGTAGAATCCTGTGACTTTTCCAGAGAAATTCCTGGCATTTGGAGCTGCTAGAAGGGGAGACATGGCCTGGAGGAAGGTACCATGTGTAATGAGCACAGTGCTGGACACGGGGTTATTACTTGCCCTGTCTTCTGACCAATTGTGGGTAACACACATTGCAAGTTCCATGCTCATTCAAATGCATCACAATGTATACATGAAGGCTCAAACTCAGGGATCACAGATCAAGGACCAAATCCTAGCCTTACCACCAACCAGCTAGGTGACTTTATAGAAATGATTTAATCTTTCTAAACCTCAGTATTGGGTTTCTGAATGTGTAAAATAAAGACAGCTATATCTTGGGGTTACGACTCAATGGCACTTAACAACAACAGCAACAATAAAGCAATTGGTCCACTAGGAGTGTTTGCTTTCCCTACTATCTTGTCCTTGTCCCACCTTCATACAATTCACCTCACCACCTGGGGTTTTTAAGCCCTCTGGTACTGTCAGTTGGAGTCCTGGTGTGGTGCTGTGGACTGAAAGGTCAGTTTGAACCACAAGGTTGGAGGTTCAAACTCACCAGCTGCTCCTTGGAAACCCTATACAGGGTCACTATGAGTCAGAACTGACTCAACAGTATTTAACAACAACAGCATACTGTCAGTCAGAGTCCTGGTGTGGTGCTGTGGGATAACGCACTGAACTGCAATGTTGGTTTGAACCTCAAGGTCAATGGTTCAAACTCACCTGCTACGCCTCTATACAGGGTATCTATGGGTCAGAACCAACTTGATGGAACTTTAACAACAACAACAACAACACACTGTCAGTCATAGTCCATATGCCAACAGTCTCAAGTATTCATCGGCATCCAGTTCATTCTTGGGCTGCAGACTGGCTAACTGGCTGCCTTCTGAACGGTGCTCTTGGATTTGGGACCTGGAGCCTGGGCCAACTCTCAAAGTTATCTGATGTTCTGATTTTCTAACTCTCAGATCCCAAGATTTGCAGTCCTTGCTTTCCTCTCCAGGCTCCCTTCTTCTCCTTTTCTCCTCTGCTCCAGCAGTACTGAACAGTTCCCTCAGTGTGAGTCCATATTCTCTCCTGCCTCTAAACCTTTCTCATACTCCTGGTCCTGCTTGGAACATTCTCCCTCTCACTCTGTATCCAGCTCTTTCTCACTTTTCCTTTGGGTTTGGATGTTACCTTCTTGAGATGCAGATAGTCTGGGTGCTATTTCTATTTCCCAGGGTTTCAGGATAGTACTGGGTGAGTGTATTTAAAGGATCTTGCAGAGAAAAGACATCTTTTAAAACAATTTTTCATTGTGGATCGAGTGATAGTTTACATGAGAGAATATCGGTTTTACATCATTGTTTCATTGCAATGTTTACAATCTCCTCCATGCATCATCATTCAACAGTATTTACTTCTATTCCCTCTGGTTTTTTTTAGGGCGGCGGGGGTTGTTGGAGAGGATTGTACATCAAAACACTCAGGAATATATCATAATTTAAAACAACCAAAGGGCAGATTCTGCAAGCCTGCCTTCTGGCCACCAGCACACAGTCAGTCTCTTTCCATGAGTCCAGAGTCCTCAGCTGCTTACTCTCTCTCCATGTCCTCACCTTTGCCTTCATCTCTGGTGTCGCTGCTTCTCTGGATAGGATCCTGCATTTCACTTATGCTCTTCTCTTTTGATGGTCCTAGGGTCCTCTGTTTCTGGACTGTAAGTTTAACTACTCCCCTGTTTTCGTTACAAAACTTCTACCTTTATAGTTGTGACATTCGTAATTAGTCATGATAACAATTACTCACTATTGAATCCTAAGAATCTTATTCCCATCTCTTTTCATCAGACCCATCTAGACAAGATGAAAACTATTCAGTGGGGAGTCTGTATCTCCCTCCCCACCCACACATACTCTTAAATTAAACTCCCTTTTGAAAACTTGTAAGCCAGTCACTTCGTGCCTTTATAGCCCCCTCATTTTAGGTAGCTAACGTCTAAGTTGCCTGTCCCTATCTACCCTGTGTACAGAGGTGATAGCATTGATACTTGATGTGAAGACTCCTTCCCTCTCAGCTAGTATTTTGAGCTGCTACATCCGTAAGTATAAGGAGCTCTGGTAGCGTAGCGGTTACTAATCGGGCTGTGAACCGCAAAGTCAGCAGTTTGAAACTACCAGCTGCTCCGTGGGAGAAAGATGAGGCTTTCTGCTCCCGTGAAGATTTACAGCCTCGGAAACCCTGCACAGGGTCGCTATGAGTCGGAATCGACTCCTCGGCACATAACAACAACAACAACAACAACATTCATAAGTATAGGTCAAGTTCATCAAATTGTAGTAATTTACACTTGTTTCCTTTATCAGAATTTTTATTTTTATTTTATCTTCCTATAGTAAGGAGCCCTGGTAGCATAGTAGTTATGAATTGGGCCGCCAACCTCAAGGTCAGCAGTTCGAAACTACCAGCTGTTCCGTTGGGGAAAGATGAGGCTTTCTGCTCCTGTAAAGATTTATAGCCTTGGAAACCCTGTACAGGGTCGCTATGAGTCAGAACCGACTCCACGGCACATAACCACCACCAGTTGAGTTCTGATTATCAAGCCATCGAGGCTCGGACAAAAGGGTACTAGCTGCAAGTTTGGGTGTCCTTGTGTGTCTCCCCTCACTTCATATCAACTGGTTGCTCTCCGTTCTAGCTCTCCGTGGTTATATCCTTGTCCATGGACTCAGGAGTCCCCAGGTCTCACCACACTTTGGGCCAATCAGCCCTTCCTCTTCTTTCTCTCATATGCAGGTCAATGGGAGTGTATGGAACTCAGTCTATGGTTGAATGCAGCCCATTTCTTCATTGCTGACTTTCTGAGAAAAGACATCTTTAAATGTCCCAGTGGGGGGCAAGTGGCCATCCATCCATCCATCCATCCATCCATCCATCCATCCATCCATCCATCCAACATTCATAAAGCTCACCCTTTTGCAGGCCCTGGAACACTGAAGGGACATAGCATAGACTTAAGAGCAGAGATTTAGTCTTTCATCTGACTGAAGTGTGAGTTCTGATTCTGTACTTACTAACTATGTGGCCTTGGACAATTGATCTAACCTTTCCGAGCTTTAGATTAGAGAGTGCATATATGTAAAACGGGGTGAGGGGACGGAAGCATGGACCATGTCTCTTCAGATTGTCGTGAAGATGAATGGGGAGAAACCATTTAAAGTGGTTCTTTGAGTTCAGCACAGTGTGCTGTGACTCTGCTGCATAGTTTCAGTTTGATGCCTGTACAGGATGATGATGATGATGGCGATGATGAGCAAGAAGAGTCTCTGGACCTGGTGTCATATTGACCTGTAAGTGGAAATAATAATCAGGACATGGTAGGAGCTCTTCTTTCTCAGGGACTGTTCCTGGCTTAGCAGGTGTCATTATTCTCACTAGGGCTGCAGGGCACAGGATTTGAAGCAATGTCGTTAGACCTGAGAATTGTCTATGTAACAAGAAGTCTGTAGGCAACTGGGAAGTCAGTGATAATAACAACCCCAGCACCCTACAACTTGAAAAGTCTCTTCCTGCCTTACTCTGGTTTACAAATTTTCCATTTCTGCTTCCTTAAAAACCTTGGGAAATCAACCATACAGATATTTTCATAATCACCTGTCAGAAGAGGCAACTGAGGCCCGGGGGGAGGGGGGAAGTGACTTGCCCCAAACAAGGCCACAGACAAGTCCAGGGCAGAGTCCTGACTCTCCGCCAAACCTTTTTGTCCTGTACCCTTCTTAGCAGACACATGTGGTCACCTCACTGTCTGGACAGTCACCAGGAGCTGGGTCACTGGACTCAGTGGCCTGTAGGTTAATCGCTACTGTTTGGTTGTCCATGGTCTATTTTGAGGATTTTTCTCTACCCCTCAACTCAGCACAAACTTAGGAAAGGGTCTGTTTGAGGGGGAGGTTTGGTGTAGGAAAGAGCTGGGCTGAGTGGGTATTTAGAAGTCTTTAGCACGTAGGGTGTGTAAAATGAATGGGATTGGGTGCTGAGGAAGGTTTAAAGGGGTTCTCTTTGTGGGGAGTGTATCGTAAGTACTGAAGAAGGTGGTGATTAACAATCCTGAGGTGAAGATGATGGAGGGCCTACCTCTGTCATTCCATATCTCTGTACTTCAGTTTTCTTAGTCTTAAAATGGGAATAATCATAAGAGTACCTATGTTAGTTTCTTAAGACTGGCACAACAAAATATCACAAACTGGGTGGCTTATAAGAACAGAAATGGATTGCCTCATGGTTGTGAAGTTTGAGAGTGTGAGATCAGGGTGTCAGCCATGTTGATTCTGTCTGAGGTTTTGAGGAAGAATCGGGTCCTTTTCTTTCTGCTAGCTCCTGGCAGCTTCAGACATTCCTTGGCTTGCAGCTGCAGCATCACATTCATCCCTCCTCTGTCTTGCTCTCTGTGTCTCTCTTCTCTTTTAAAAGAATCCCTGTCATGTAGAATTAGGACCTACCCCAGTCCAGTGTGGCCTCATATTAACCTAACTGCTAACATCTTCAAAGACTATTTCCAAGCAGGGCCACATTCACAAGTACAGGGGTTGAGACTTGCACTATCTCTTTTTGTGGAGGAAACACATTCAATCCATGATAGTAATGACCTCACTGGATTTTCAGGAGGAGTAAATGAGGTAGAGCATGTAAAGTACCTGAAACAGCAGCACCCTAACATGCAGGAAACATTACGTCTTATCATTATTTACCTTCTTCTGGGCAGGATGGAGGGAAACAGACCTTTTATAGGTAGATTCATCCTCTTTTGGGGGGAAATCCACCAATCAGGAGTTATCTGGAGGGCAAAGGGTGTGTATACCCATCTCTCCACATGCCAGAGTTGAACAGTTGTTGTTGTTAAGTGCCATTGTCAATTCTGACCTATAGCAACCCTGTAGAGGGAGGGTTTCCAAGGAGCAGCAGGTGAGCTTGAACGACTGACCTTACAGTTCAAATGACTTTGCAGTCTGACTCATTAGCCCACAGCACCACACCAGAGTTGAAGAGGGAAGAGAGTAAATCTGTGGGCCTGGTGTGATGTGAAAGGGGCTGCTGTCTTGAAGCTGCATGTCCAACCAGTGACAAATCATGAACATGTTTTTAATGATGATTTAGAGTTCTTGGCTGTGTACCCATTCTGGAAGGACCATCTTAACCCTTGTCAGGTTGGAGGGAAGCTTCCATATCACTTATTGATGGTGGTGTCTTTCATGCCATTATTTTAGAATAGACTCCCTGACCAAATATTGCTCTTGGCCCCAACCAAGATTGTGGTCAACTGTAATAGGCTAACTTCCTATAATGGGGAGGCAGGGCACATGGACTCAGCACTTTACTTGTCCTTGCAGGGTGAAGAAGCAGGGACAGTGTCTTACATGGCTAGACATATTCATGGGCTTAGTGGACTGCAGACCTGAGTCTGAAACACAATCTACTCAGTGCTGAGGGAACAGAACTAAGGCAGAGAGGGAGTTGTGGTTATTAGCCCCTCATGCATGATGACCCCAGGCACAATAGGATTGACTGTTGACTGGTTTTGCGGAAGTCTGGAAGCTCCACTGAAACCTGCTTAGCTTCATAGCAACATGCAAGCCAGTGGTGTCACTAAGGAGGTGTTGACAACATTCACCCCTCACTATCAGAGGGTTGACCCCAAAATGACCCAAATACCTGGAAGCAGTGGCTGGCAGGCATGTGTTACAGGGGAGGGGCTGCCAGTGTGGCATCATTTGGGTTGGCATCAATTACATGCCCTCCCTTCCGCTTCAGTCAGGGTGCAGGTGAGTGGGCAGACAGAAAGGTCTCTGTCTTGGTCCATCGGAGGGGGTGGAGTTGCATGGAGCTACGGGGAGCAGGGCTGTGGATCCTTAAGGGAGCGGGGAGAAGGGGTGTGTGTTTGTGGGGTGGTCCTGCCCACAGGAGGGGACGTCACCATGAGTTACTGCACTAGGTGGCAGCAGGCCCACTGATGCCACTGATGCAAACCTCCATTGTCAGATGGGTGATCACTGTGCTTAAAGAGCATTGGGGGTGGGAGGTGGGGGATGGAATTGAACCTGTGTCCCCATCCTGGCAGGTGAGAATTTAGGGCCATCACTGCCCCTAAGGAGGTAGAAGCAGATTATGTGCCCTCCATTCATTTAGCAAGCCTTTACCTTGAGCACACGTTTGTCAATGCCTCCACTCCCATTGTTAGAGCCTGGAGGGGCTTTCAGGGACCATCTAGGACAGTGATTGTCAAACTGTGTTTCATGGAACACTAGGTTTCCTCAGAAGGAACATTAATTGAGAATCAGGGTGGGGGCAACGGAGAGGAGTGGGGCCCTGCCCTCCCTCTCATTCTCAGCCCAAGCAGCCCTGATTTAATTTTGCTTTTACGTTAGGGTTCTTTGTTATGTTTCACTCACAAAAGAATTTTGCTGGTTAAAAGAAAAGTTGGAACAACATTGGCTTATTCTTTTATTGAAGTCCCTTATTGGAAACTGACATCCAGAGAGAAGACACAGAGACATTTGGTGAGTAAGGACCCAGCTTTTCTGATCCCTACAGGCACCCGTAGTTTTGTGAAGCGCTGGATCCAGTATGGAGTACGTGAAACCATCGGAGAGGAAGAGATACTGACTTGGCACCACATTTACAGATGGTACCCCAAGTCATGGGCAAGGATTAATTAGTCCAGGATGTGTGGGACCCTAAAAACATTCACCCGTCTACAAGTCTTGATTTTCTTCAGCTCCGTTCAAATGGTCTTCACTGGTGTTCAGCAACTTCAGAGGGTCCAGCTGTCCCTGTCCGCTTTTGAGGATCAGCTTCCTAAAATTGGGAGAAAATTCCAGGTTTTGGACCTTTCGATCCTTGGGGAAACCAGGACAGGGTCCCAGGAGGAAAGAGACAAGCATACTCCGCTGGGTCATGGAAGTAAGTCTTTAAAAGTGTGGGCAGGACTTGAGAAGAGGAGCCCGGAAGAGTGCAGTGTCCCCGGGCTGGTAACATCAAGAAGTGGTTACCACTTGGTGACTAGTTGAGGCAAAGGTAGGGAGCAGCTACTGAAACTTGGAGACAGTGCTTTATGGAAGGGGCTCTATGGCTGTAGCTTTCTTGCTAGAGGGATGTGACCAACTCCAGGTGACCCAGCAGGGTAGAAGCTCGCTTCTCTCCTCCCTCTTCTTGGACTTCTGCCAAACCTCCTAGTAGCTGGAGGTCATGGGAGCCTATTGATGTGCTCCTCAAAGGCCAGCCTTTAGGGCACAGAGCAGGGGGGTGCTGGGTGAAAGGTGGATATGCAGTGGCAACAGAAGATAGGAGCTCAAGAGCCAGCCATGGAAGGCCTCAGAGCTGCTTAATTAATAATGAAATAATGAAATAAATGAAACTAAACCACGGAGGCAGCAGCGCACTCAATTAAAAGGCTCTCATGCCAGTTTGTATACTATGTGTGAATGACAATGGGGAGGCCTAATGAATTTCCATTTCCTGTCCCTTGCTCCCTAGCAACTTCTCATATTCAATGGCTTCATGGTGAATTTGTTTTGCTTTGTGGCAGATGACACACAGACTGAGAGGTGCTCCCCTGCCTCCCAGTGCTGAATTTTCCATCTAGATTCTCCAAGTGAATTGCTTATGCCATTCTGAATTCATAACTCAGGAGTTGTGGACTTTCAGCCTGCTCACTCTCCCACCCTTCCAGATACAGAATAATTTGGATGTTGGAGAAGGAGCAAGTTATGGCTGGCTTTTATTAACCTTCACAGCATAGCTGAGCAGATATTTCTTAACTCCTCCCACCAGAACCTGGAGTCTTAGCGAGTGCTTTTTTATCACCTTGTACATGAATATCTCCTCTCTTTTTTTCTCTTGCTCTGTATCTTTCTAGCTCTCATAGTCTAGGCTCAGTTCATCCAACTGAGAGCTCCTGTCCTCACTGTCTGGTACCTTACTGCCCAGTGCCTGCCCACATCCCTGAGATTATGAGTGACTTTTTGACTCTCTATGTCAGGGAAGAAACCTCAGGGGGATCCTGAATCTCTGGTACCCCTCCTGTTTTGTTGGTTTGGTTTTTTAGTGGATATGCCCAGATGAGAAGCAAGCACTACTAAGAGACAGGATCCCTGTATCCTGCCCAATTCTCACCTGCCTACGCAATGCAAATTGCTGTGTTGTCTATTACTTTCTGGAAACTTTTCACTTATTTATAAATTCATTTAATGATCACAACAACCCTGTTCAGGAGACATTATTCCTGTCTTGCAAAGGAAGGATTTTGCAGATGTTAAGTGACTTACTTACTCATGGTTAAAACTTGAACTGAGGTAGTTTGTCTTCGAAGCTCTTTC
Organism: Chrysochloris asiatica; assembly: GCF_000296735.1. Taxonomy (NCBI): domain Eukaryota; kingdom Metazoa; phylum Chordata; class Mammalia; order Afrosoricida; family Chrysochloridae; genus Chrysochloris; species Chrysochloris asiatica. Next base: position 9,251,877 of record NW_006408544.1, read on the forward strand.
TGATTCTTTTGACGTAACTCAAGAGATAGTGAATTCTTGGTCATGGAAGCATGTGAGCAAAGGTTGAATGAGCACCTGTCATGGGGGAGCACAGTGTTAGTTCTAGCTCCTTTCTGCTCTGAGATGCTAAGATTCAAGAAGTCTCCGTTCTGATGCAGATAATCTTTGATTGACATGTGCCTCCTGGAAAATATAGGTTGGGGTGGGCGCCTCAGTGGGGTCTGGTCCTTTAGAGGAGGCAGATAGTCTGTGTTGTAAGATGTATATGTGTATGAGGGTGCTGGGGAAGGGAAGGAGTGTGGTGCACTGGTGAGAAGGGATGTATCAGGTAGTGAGTTCACTTTTCTTCTTGCTCTTGCTGGTTCTTCCTTGCTGCCTTAGACTGATTTCTGAGTCTCAAGGAGGGGCAACATTTAAAAAGATATTCAGTTGTGAATAGAATTGTCATTAGATTGCTATGTGTTCTTTATATATTGCCAAGAAACAAACCCAGGACAAGGAGCAGGATTGCTAGTTTAAGTCTTGTTTCTGTTCAAGTTTGTGGTGTAACTTGAGTGACGTCCCCCGTCTGTTTCATGAGGGGCTGGGATGGAAGGCTCGTTGCTAAGGATGCTTTGGGTTCTGGGAGGAATAGCAGGCTGGCATGTGTGTTGAACTAATAGCTTCAGTTTGGGGATCTGAAGTGAAGGCAGGGTCTGGTGGGTGTAGACTTGGTTTTCTCTTCCCATTGCTGTTCCATGTGCCTCCCTTCCGAAGACTCACCTTACCTAGTTAACTCTTAGAAGAAGAGGTGATTTCAGAGTAGGAAGAGGGCTTGCTGGCACAGAGATGGAGTCTCTCCATCTGAGAAGCAGCAAGCAGCAAGGAGACGACTGATCCTAAGCCCTCCTAGACTGAGGGATGGCCCTTGTCAAGGCTTTTGTAGATCCTGTAGAGCATCCTGTTGGTATATCCATGCTCCATGCTACTGGTGACTGGAGAGCCAACTTCACCAGACTTTATTGTTGTTGTGGTGCTGTGATGTCAAGTTGATTACAACACATAGCAACCCTGTATGAGGTTTCTGAGGAGTGGCTGGTAGGTTTGAACTGCTGAACTTGGGGTTAGCAGTTCAGTGCTACAGCACACCAGGACTCCTTCACCAGACCATTATTGTTGTCAAGTGCTGTGGAGTTAGTTCCCATTCATAGAAACCCTGTTTCTGAGGAGCAGCTGATGAGCCTGAACCACCAACCTTGTGGTTCAAACCAACCTTGCAGTCCAGTGCTTATCCTACAGCACAACACCAGGACTCTAGTGAGTGGCAAAAAAGAATGTGATGCTGGGGCATATGGTGTATGCATTAGTTACCCGTTGCTCTGTAACTAACAACCCCTAAACTTAATGGCTTATATGATAGAACTGATTTATAAAGCTGTGGGCTGGTAATCTAGGCTGGGCTCGTCCAGTTGGCTCTTCTGCTAGTCTCAGATGGACATTCAAGATGGTAGCTAGCCTCCAAGAGTTCCCCTCCGATCTCTGTCTGTTGGTATTCAGATCCTTGTATGGTTTTCTCCTACATGGTACCAGGTTTGGTCTGTATGAGCAATAACAAATTACAGAGGTGAGAGGATGCCATTTCTGAGATTAGGTAATAAAGGACTATACTGGTAGCGTAGTGGTTACGAATCGGGCTGTGAACCACAAGGTCAGCAGTTCGAAACTACCAGCTGCTCCGTAGGAGAAAGATGAGGCTTTCTGTTCCCGTTAAGATTTACAGCCTGGGAAACCCTGTACAGGGCCACTATGGGTCGGAACCGACTCAACGGCACTTAACAACAACAACCTCTCTTTTGGGTACTCTCAATCGTTCATGTTTGTAGTCTCTCTTGGATTACTCACTCTGGTGGAAGTCAGCTGCATATTGTGAGAAGTCATAAGGAGATGCCCACATGGTAATGACCTAAAGCCTTGGCTAATAGAGAGTAACTGAGGCCAGCCAGCAACAATATGAGTAAGCAGACTCTCCAGTCTTAGTTGAACTTCAAGATGATCAGCCCACCCACAGCTTAACTGCACTCACTGTCTTAAGAAAACCTTGCACTAGAACCGTTTGGTTACATTGATCTCAGATTTCTGACCTTTGGGTACAGTGTGAGATAGTAGTGGTGTTTTAAGCTGCTTTGGGGAAGATTTGTTATACATTGATAAATAGCTAAGCCCCTCCTGCATCTGTGATTTGATGACAGTAATGATCTTACTCACACATCTGGCTGTTGTCTTGTAGATGGCTGTAGCAGCAGGGACAGTGAATCTTTCAGCATCCAGCAGCCTAGCCTGGGATTCTCCCCAGGGTGGCAGTCACAGGGGCACCAAAGCAGCAAGGGAGGGCAAGCTCCCACATGTAAGCACGTTTATGCCTATGTTTACATTACGTTTGCTAATGACGAGGCAAGTCAAATGGTCACTTTAGGCTCAAGGATGAGGAAATAGACTCCATTACTTGATAGGAACAGGGCTCTGGTAGCGTAGTGGTTACAAGATGGGCTGCTAACCTCAAGCTCTGCAGTTCGAAATTACCAGCTGTTTTGCGGGAGAACCATGAGACTTTCTGCTTCCTTAAAGATTTACAGCGTCAGAAACCCTATGCAGGGTTGCTATGATAGGAAGGGAAGAATTTGTGGTCATCTTTGTCCAGGTGCCACAGTGGGTTAAGCACCGGGTCTTAACTGAAAGGTTGGCAGTTTGAATGCACCAGCCCCTCAACAAGAGAATGATGAGGAAGTCTACTTCCATAAAGATTAACCGTCTCGGAAACCCTACAGTCCTATAGGGCCACTCTGATTGGGCTGGGCAGAAGAGCAGTGGGTAGGCTGAAGCTCTAGAGCCGGAGGCTCATGCATGAGCTCTTAGGGCCGTACACACGCTTTCTTTCTGTATTGTTTCACTCTTGAAGAGTCACTTTTTTTTGTTAGACTCTGAGTCTGAATATATCTGCATTTAGTGCTCACTGATTTCACAATCATGGCTTCAATGCTATCAACAGCTCTTGCAAGGTAACTCACCACATGGATAAGAAATGAAGACTCAGAAAGTCTAAGTGGTAGCCTAAATCATAAGGCTGATAACTGGCAGAACCAGGATTTGAACTCAGATTAGAAACTCCAAGTTGGAGATCAGTTTTACTTTCCATGATAAGATGCCCAGAATGTTCATCTAACCTGGTGGTTTCGGACACTCACAGGCAGGATATGTGGAGATTGGTTCCTGGCTTAGGGCTACTGGTTGAGGCTGAAGGTGGATTTGTCTGGAGGCAGGAGTTTGGGCAGAATGAACAGCCTCTAGGGGAGCCCTAGTGTGGTACTGTAGGATAAGCCTCTAGGGGAGCCCTAGTGTGGTACTCCATCTCAAGGTTGGTTTGAACCGCAAGGTCGGTAGTTCAAACTTACCAGCCACTCCTCAGAAACCCTACACAGGGTCACTATGAGTCAGAACCAACTAGACAGCACTTAACAACAAGGGGGCGACAAAGAAAAAGATGCTTCTCATTGCTATCTCATGTTCCAGTCATTCCCTCCTTTCTGGCTTTTTTTCTGCTATCAGAGAGAGAGATGAAAAAGAAAAGAGAGAGAAGGAGAAGGGGAAGAGAAGATGAAAGAAGGAGAGAGAAAAGAGGTGGAGGAGGAAGAAGAGAAGAAAAAGGAAGGAGAAGAGAAAACAAGAGAGAAGAAGAAGGTAAAAATAGGTGGAAAGCATATTCAGTTTCCTGAAACACCATAACAAATGATCACAAAGTGGGAAGTTTAAACAACCAGTATTTATTCTCTCACAGTTCCGGAGCTAGAAGTCTGAAATCAAGGTGTTGGCAGGGTTGGTTCCTTCTGGATGTTCTGATGGAGAGTCTGTTCCATACCTCTCTCCTAGCTTTGATGGTTGTTGACGATCATTAATAGGTGGAAACATCACCACAATCTACCTCTGTGGTCACATGACATTCTTCTCTGTGTGTCTCCGTGCCTCTGTGTCTTTACATATTGTTGTTGAGTTCTGACTCATAGTGACCCTGTATAGGGTTTTTGAGGAGCAGTTGGTGAGTTTGACTCACTGATCTTGGGGTTCAAATGACCTTGTGATACAGCACATATCCTACAGCCCCACACCATGACTCAGATTGTTGATCATTTGGTTTACAGCCAAGCGCTTAACCACTGTGACAGTAGGGCTCCTAAAGACACTAGTTATTCGCTTTAGGAGCCCTGGTGGTGCACAACTTAAAGTGCTTGGCTGCTAGCAGAAGGGCAACAGGTGCTGGGATTCAGGACTCTTTAAGGAACACAATTTAACCACAACCAAAAGCAAGAAAAAGACATAATATAAAACAGAGAGACAGAGAGAAAGAGAGGGACAGAGAGAAAAATAAGCCATGAGTCAGGGATAGAGACAGTCAGAGCTACTTGGAGAGGGATGGAGAAATAGACAAAGAATGAGGGGAGAGAGAAAGGCAGTCAAGGAGTGGTAAGATGAGGGTGCATGGGGAGAGAAGCATGGAGGGTTTTGGTCATAATGTGTGATGGTGGCTAGGGCAGTTCCTCTCTCTGAGCCCCATTTCCTTATCCATAAGAAGGGGCTGCCTTCTGAGTATGAGATGAGAAAATATGTGTGAGCATATTGGAAACGATAAAGTACTATATGCTATGGATCCTCTGTTCGTCTGTCAGTTTATTGTACTGTGGTGGTTTGTGTGTTGCTGACACTGGAAGTGATGTCACAGGCTTCTCAAATACCAGCATTGTCATTCATGATAATCAGGTTTTAGGGGAACCTTTAGGTTAAGACAAACTGGCAAGAAGAATCTGGTTACCTATTTTTGAAAAAAA
>NW_006408544.1:9258017-9260366 GCF_000296735.1 Chrysochloris asiatica
CGACATTGTATGGATGGCAGTTAAAACAAACAACAGTAAATAAAACTTGTTGGTGTGGCGTTGGCGCTGTCTCATAGTGACCCTGTGTGTGTTGGAGTAGAACTGTGCGCCATAGGATTTTTAATGCCTAATCTATCGGAAGTTGATCACCAGGTCTTCTTTGAGGTGTCTCTGAATAGACTCAAAGCACCAGCCCTTCTATTAGCAGCTGAGCACATTAACCATATGCACCACCCAGGGATTCTGACTGATTCTGTTATCATTATTGTTGCTGTTATTATTATATGTCATGAGAGAACTTAATGCTTGAAACTAACGATGCTAATGAAGAGGACTTAAAATATTTGCTGATGAAAATCAAACACTACAGCCTTCAGTATCAATTACACCTCAATGTAAATAAAACAAAAATCCTCACAAATGGACCAATAAATAACATCATGATAAACGGAGAAAGATTGAAATGTCAAAAATTTCATTTTGCTTGGATTTACAATGCTCATGGAAGCAGCAGTCAAGAAATCAAACAGTGTATCACATTAGGCATATCTTCTGCAAAGGACCTCTTTAATTTAATGCTAAGGAGCAAAGATGTTAGTTCGAGGACTAAGGTGCACCGGATTCAAACCATGGTATTTTCATTTACCTCATATGCATGTGAAAGTTGGACAATGAATAAGGATGACTTAAAAGAATCGATGCGTTTGAATGATGGTGTTGGCAAAGAATTTTGAAAGACCCACGGACTGCCAGAAGAACAAACAAATTGATCTTGGAGAAAGTACAGCCAGAATACTCCTTAAAAGAAGTGAGGATGTTGAGACTTCATCTTTCATTCTTTGGACATGTTGTCAGGAGGAGTCAGCCCTGATAAGGTGGAGGGCCAGTGAAAAAGAGGAAGATCCCCAACAAGATAGATTGACCAGTGGCAACAACCATGAACTCAGACATAACAATAGTTGTGAGGATGGCGCAGGACTGGGCAGTGCTTCGTTCTGTTGTGCACAGGGTTGCTATGAGTCAGAACAGACTCAACAGCGAAATATTTAACAATGCTTCTCTAGTGTAAATTTTTATGGAAGCAAACTGCCACATTTTTCTCCCGCACAGCAGCTAATGGGTTCGAACCACTGACTTTTCAGTTCGTAGTCAAGCTCTTAACCACTGCACCACCAGGGCTCCTTCTCTAGTGAGTATCTTAGTGTAAATTGAAAAACTACAGTTTCTTGATACTAAGGCACTGGTGATGGTGTGTGCTGTCACGTTGGTTCTGATTTATAGCAGTCCTGTATATTTGTTTTTTTTTTTTTTAAGTTTTTATTGTGGATGAGTGAAAGTTTACAGGGCAGATCATCAGTTTTACATTCAACAAATAATACACCTTGTTTCATTACAGTGATTATAATCCCCTCCATGTTAACAGCATTTCTCTCTATTCATGTTAGCTCTTTAAAAAATTAAAAAAACAACAACACTCAGGCATATATAATAATTTACATCACCGAAGGGCACATTCTGCAAGTCTGACTTCTGCCCACCATCTCTTAGTCCTTCTCTTCCCATGAATCTAGATTCTTCAGCTGCTCCTTCTCTCTGCGTTCCTATCTCTGCCTCCATCTCTGGTGTCCGTGATTCTCTGGATAAGGTTCTGCATTTCACTTGTGCTCTTCTCCCTTGATGGTCCTAGGGTCCTTTGTTTCTGGACTGTAAGATTAACTACTCCCCCGTTCTTGTTACAAAACTTAATACCTTTACAATTGTGACAGTCTCAATTAGTCATAACAATACTAACTATTGAATCATATGAATCTTATGACCATCTCTTTTCACCAGACCCATCTAGACAAGATGAAAATTATTCAGTGGGGACTCCCTTCTTTCCCCACACACTCTTAAACTAAACTCCCTCATGAAACCTTGTAAGCCAGTCATTTTGTGCCTTTATTGCCCCCTCATTTTAGGTAGCCAGTGTCTAAGTTGCCCGTCCCTATCTACCCTGTGCACAGAGTGGATAGCATTGATGCTTGATGTGAAGACTCCTTCCCTCTCTGTTGGTATTTAGAGTTACTACCTCCATGAGTATAGGTCAAATTCATCAAATTGTAGCAATTTACACTCGTTTCCTTTATCAAAAATTGTTTTTCTCTTTTTTTTTTAAATAAAATCTTCCTCTAGTCGAGTTCTGATTATCAAGCCATTGAGGCTACGTCAAATAAGTACTTTCTGCAACTTTAGATGTTTTTGTGTGACTCCTCTCACTTCCTATCAGCTGGATGCTTCACTCTCAGCTCTAGCCCTCTGTGGCTATGTCCTTGTCCATGGGCTCAGGTATCCCCAGGTCTCACCACA
>NW_006408544.1:9261267-9262683 GCF_000296735.1 Chrysochloris asiatica
CCATGCAATCTTGTCTCAGTGTTCCCCTGTCTACCTTGTTCTTTTACCTCCTCCCTCTTCTTGTGTACTGCCCTCCCCAATACCTGTGTGTCTGCTGTATAGGGTTTTTGAAGCTGTAAATCTTTATGTGAGCAGAAAGCTTCATATTTCTTCTGCAGTTGTTGTTGTTAAGTGCTGTTGAGTTGGTTCTGACTTATAGCAACACTTTATAGGGTTTCTGAGGAGAGATTAGTAAGTTTGCACCACCGACCTTATGGTTCAAACAGACCTTGAGGTCGAGTGCTTATCCTACAGTGCCACACCAGGAAATTTGAACTGCTTACCTTGCAGTGAGCAGCCCAACTGGAAACCCACAGGGCTCCTTAGTAAGACACTGGTTGGTGGTGGTTGTGTGCCATTGAGTCAGTTTTGAGAGTACAGGGTTTCTGCGGCGGTAAATCTTTATGGGAGCATAAAGTGTCATCTTGCTCTGTGGATCAACTAGTAGATTGACTTTGCAGTTAGCAGCTCAACTCACCATCTAGTTTGTTACCAGGGTTCCTTATTAAGACATTGTTGTTGTTGTTATGTGCCGTGGAGTCGGTTCTGACTCATAGCGACCCTGTGTACAGGGTTTCCGAGGCTGTAAATCTTTACGGGAGCAGAACACCTCATCTTTCTCCTGCGGAACCGCTGGTAGTTTCGAACTGCTGACCTTAAGGTTCGCAGCCTGATTCGTAACTACTATGCTACCAGAGCTCCTTTATTAAGACATTACTGCTTGTAAAATGTTCTATGAACTTGGGGTAGGTATTAAAGATAAACCCCAAACCAAACTCACTGTTGTCAAGTCAATTCCAACCATAGTGACTCTGTAAGACAGAGGAGAACTGCCCCATAGGGTTTGCAGGACTGTAAATCTTTATGGAAGCAGACTGCCCCAGCTTTCTCCAGTTTAGTAGCTGGTGGGTTTGACATCTTTCACCACTGTGCCACCATAGTTATAAAAATAACTGTTAACATACAGTTGTGATTATCCCTCCTTTTGTCCAGGTTGCAATCTAAGTGTAAGTGTAGCTCTCGGCTTTGCTGATCCTTTTGTTGTTGTTGTGAAGTGCCATCAAGTTGGTTCCGACCCATAGTGACCCTGTCTAGGGTTTCCAAGGAGCAGCTGGTGAGCTTGAACTGCTGCTGCTGACCTTGCAGTTCAAGTAGCTTTGCAGTCTGACACATTAGTCCACAGCGCCACACCAGGAGTAGCTGATCCCTTTAGGTCACTTGTAATTATGCAGACTATCATGGTGATGACGCTGCATTTTGCATCTACTTTGTTACCATATACATCCTCCATGTTTCTTTTGGATTCGCTGTGTAATCTCCAGATATATTGAAAAATACTGCTGTATTCACAGCATTTCTACTCTGGATAAATGCATA
>NW_006408544.1:9262783-9314240 GCF_000296735.1 Chrysochloris asiatica
TCACTGCATTGCTGGAAGTTATAAACTTTCCTTGAAAGTTAGCTGGAAGCTTTTGACTGGTAGATGTTTCATGCCTGGGTTATATATAGTAGTTGATGGATCAATTTGTCAGACCCACCTCTCATCACCTAGAAAATTCTATGATCTATTTCAGGAGACTAGGCACTTCCTACTGTCAGTTACTGCACTGACTAGTGGATGACAGGCCATCCAGTAAATAAACAGTTACTATTTTGTGTCACAATGAAATCTTTCTGATGACATTTTAAGTAATAATTAAGGATCCAAATTTAAGTTAGCACTTAACTCTGAGTGTTATTATCATTGTAAATCACACAGTTGAAGTAACATTATATAAACACAACAACTACAGGACAACACACTCTTTCACTTGGAGGCTGACCCATTATGGTAGAGCACAATCTGTTTTTGGAAATTCTATAAAAAGGAACTCTGATAGCGTAGTGGTTACGAATCGGGCTGTGAGCCACAAGGTCAGCAGTTCGAAACTACCAGCGGTTCCGCAGGAGAAAGATGAGGCGGTCTGCCGTAAAGATTTACAGCCTCGGAAACCCTGTGTAGGGTTGCTATGAGTCAGAACCGACTCCACGGCACATAACAACAACAACAACAATATATAAAAAAGAACAAATCTAGGAAATACTTGTGGTCAAGAACAACTGGAATGGCTTGGGATAGTTTATGGACAAAGAGTTTTTTGTTGTTTTTGTTCTTGTTAACATTGTGTCCTCTCTAAATATGTATAATATGTATCAACTTGGTTAGTCCTTGGCAGTTACACATGATGTAATTTGACAGTTATGTAAGGTTGTAATCACTTCTTATGATGTGATCTGATGAAATTATCCTCCATTTATGCTGTGGCATAAATTCTGACCACTAAGGAGTCCTGTGGTGTGGTGCTGTGAGTTAATGCGCTGGACTGCAAAGTTGGTTTGAACCACAAGGTTCGTGGTCCAAATTTAACCAGTGGCTCCTCGGAAACCCTATGCAGGGATGCTATGGGTCGGAACTGACTCCACAGCACTTAACAAGGACAACAGCATCAATGTGTTAATGTGCAGGTGGGTGTAGGTTATGCTAAAGAGGATTATGTTATGTTTGTTATGTTGATGAGACAGGATTAGAGTGGGATACAATACCATTACTAGGATCACAGCCCTGATCCTTTGTAAAGGTAGTTTCCCGGGAGTGGGGGAGGGGGGAGGATGGGGGGGGTTGGAGGGTGGTATTACTTGTATCACCTTTTATTTTATAAGAGATTAAAAAAGGATACATAAATGGAAGAATACACCATGCTCATGAACAGGAAGACTTAACATTGTGAAAATGCCAATATTACACACAGGCACAGCAATTTGCAGACCCTTGATATTGATCCAGATTCCAATATCATTCTTTAATGAAATGGAAAAACTAAACACCAACTTTATATGGAAAGGAAAGAGACCCTAGATAAGCAAAGCACTACAAAAAGAAATAGAACAAAACCCCACTACACATCCACGGTACTCTAAACAGTCTGGTACTGGAAACAACAGACACGTAGACCAATGGAACGGAACTGAAAATGTAGAAGTAAATCCATCCAGCTATGGAGTCCTGGTGTAGTGCTTTACGATAAGTACGGGACTGTTAACCACAAGGTTGGCAGTTCAAACCCCCCAGTTGATTTTCTGAAACCCTATACAGGTCTCTATGAGTCAGAACTGACTGGATGGCACTTAAAAACAACAACAACATTGGACAGTTGACCTTGATGAGAGGCCAAAAATCATTAACAAGAGGAAGAGAGAGCCTTCTTAGCAGAAAAACTGATAATCCATTTACAGGATAATGAAACAGGAACCATCTCTCACATCATAAATAAAACAAACTCAAGATGAATCACAAACCTAAACGCAAAACCTAAAACTATAAAGACCATCAATGAAAAAATATGGACAAATTTAGAGGCATGGCATCCGAGTCCTGGTGTGGTGCTGTGGGTTAATGTGCTGGACTGCAGTCTGTTTGAACTACAAGGTTGGCAGTTCAAGTTCACTATACAGGGTTGCTATGGGTTGGAACCGACTCAATGGCACTTAACAACAACTGTAGAAGAAAGATGAAGCTTTCTGCTCCAGTAAAGATTTACAGCCTCAAAACCCTATACAGGGTTGCTATAAATCAGAATCGATGTGACATCACACAACATCACCAGTGCCTTAGTATTAAGAAACTGTAGCTTTTCAATTTACATTAAGCTACTCACCTTTGACTTGGTAGCGTAGTGGTTATGAATCGGGCTGTGAACCTTAAGGCCAGCAGTTTGAAACTACCAGCTGCTCCGTGGGAGAAAGATGAGGAGTTCTGCTCTGTAAAGATTTACAGCCTCAGAAACCCTGTACAGGGTTGCTGTGGGTCGGAACCGACTCGACGGCATTCAACAACAACAACAACAACTCACCTTTGAGCCCACTGCTGATGCTGCCACTTTGCCAATACATCTTGCTGGAGGTCTTCCTCTTTTTCTCTGACCCTCCACCTTACCAAATATGATATCCTTCTCCAGTGACTGTTCCCTCCTGATAATATGTCCAAAGCATGAGAGATGAAGTTTGGCCATCCTGGCTTCCAAGGAGCACTCTGGCTGCACTTCTTGCAATACAGATCTGTTTGTTCTTTTGGCAGCCTATGGCACTTTCAATATTCTTCTCCAACACCATAACTCAAAAGCATTCTTCTATAGTTTTCCTTATTCACATGGATATGAAGTTTTTGAAAATACCATGGCTTGGGTCAGGTGCACCTTAGTCCTCAAGCTGACATCTTTGCTCTTTAGTACTTTCAAAAGGTCTTGTGCAGCAGATTTGCCTAATGCAATACGTCATTTGATTTTCTTGACTGCTGCTACCATGAGTGTTGATGGTTAATCCAAGAATGAAGTCCTTGAGTCAAAATATGACTTATCCCACCTGAATTTAGAAACCATCTCAAGAATAGATTTGACACATTGAACACTAATGAGTCAAGGCAAGATGTGTTGTGTGGGATGATATCAAAGACATCATACATGAAGAAAGCAAGTGGTCATTAAAGACAAGAAAGAAAAGACCAAGAGAGATGACATAACTTCTCTGAACGGGATCACACTAGAAGATTCTAGATAAAGTGGGATGAAAATATGGAACAAAACTCACAGCCATTAAAAAGACAGAACTTACTGATGGGATAGAGACTGGTGGGACCTCAGAGACTATGGCCCTTATATACCTTGCAGGTCTAGAACTGAACTAACTCACCCTTGTGGCTCAATTTTCAACCATGCAGTAGACATGTCTATAAGAGGAATAACATGAGTGAGGTATGCATTTATGATTATCAACTATATTTGAGATTAAAAAGGCAGCATTTACCCAAAGATAGAATTCAGAAAGGTTATGAAAGAAGGAGGAATGGAAATAGGACACATAGGGAGGAAGTTGGATAAGTGATGTTATATTGAGGGGATTGCAATTAATACAATGAAAAATGTGTGTGAATTCTTGGGTATAAAACTGATGATCTGCTGGCAAACCTTTGCCCAATTCACAATATTTAAAAAAAAGGAAACCAAACCAAAATGAATGTCAAAAGAGACTCTGAAACTTGCTCTTGAACATAGAGTAACTGAAGTGAATGGATGGAATGATGAAGTAAGAGTGGAACAGAAGTCTTCAAAAAGTGAGTCAAGAAGACTAAATAAAGTATTATAACAAAATATGCAAAGATCTGGAGTTAGAAAACAAAAAGGAAAGAACATACTCAAGATGAAGAAAAAATTCAAGCCTCATTTGCAATATTGAAGGATTCCATAGCAAAATATTGAATGACACAGAAAGCATGAAAAGAAGATGGAAGGAAAATACAATTACTGCAGCAAAAAGAATTGGTAGATGACCAACCATTTCAAGAGGTAGCATATAACTAAGAACCAGTGGTACTGAAAGAAGAAGTCCAAGCTGCAGTGAAGGTATTGGAAAAAAGAAAAAAAAGGCTCTAGGAATTGAAAGAATACTACGTGATATATTTCAACAAATGATGCAGCTCTGGAAGCACTCAGTTATCAATGCCAAGAAATGTGGAAGACAATTACTTGGTCAATTGACTGAAAGAGATCCTTATTTGTGCCCAATCCAAAGAAATCATTTAACAATTTCATTAATGTCACCCAAAAGTAAAATTTTACTGAAGATAATTCAAAACTAGTTGGAGAAGTATATCAACATGAAACCACCAGAAATTCAATCTGGATTCTGAAAAGGATGTGGGATGAACAATATCATTGCTGATGTCAAATGGACCTTGGCTAAATGCAGAGAATATCAGAATGATGTTGACCTGTGTTTCACTGAATATGCAAAGGAATTTAACTGTGTGGATCAAAATGAACTATGGACAACATTGCAAAGAATGGGGATTCCATAACACTTACTTATGTTTATAAAAACCTTGTACATAGACCAAGAGGCAGTTATTCAAACAGAACAAACGGATACTTCTTCATATAATCTATCTTCTTAGATTATTTGGAATACAGATTGCATAAGTATGGTGAAATGATACAACCCTACCACACACCATTCTGGATTTTAAGCCATTCAGTAGCCCCTTGTTCTGTTCGAATGACTGCCACTTTGTCTATGTACAGTTGTCTGCATTCTGAGTATTCCTTCCATCTTCTTTTGATGCCTTCTGCATCCTTTAATATTTTGCTCATTTGTTGTTGCTGTTGTTAAGTGCAGTGGCACTGGTTCTGACTCATAACAACCTTGCATAGGGTTTCTGGGGAGCAGCTAGTGGGTTTGAACTGCAACTTTGTGGTTAGAAGTTCAGTGCTTATTCTACAGCGTGAATCTAAGGATTGCATATTTTCTTTAATTCTATCAGCTTTGGAATGCTGAGCATGTTCTTCCCTTTTGGTGTTCTAACTCCAGCTCTTTGCACATTTCATTATAACACTTTATTTTGTTTTCTCAAGCTATCCTTTGGAATTTTCTGTTCAGCTTTTCCTTCATTTTTTCCCATTTACTTTAACTACTTTAGTTACTTTCAAGACCATGACCCACTTTGCCTTTTCTTTTTTTCATGTCTTTTTAATGTACTTTTTTTTGCTTCATGTATGCTGCTCTTCATGTCATCCCACAACTCTGCTGGTCTTTGTGGTCATAGTGTTCAATGCATCAAATCTATTCTTTATATGGTTTCTAAGTTCAGGTGGCATATACTCAAAGTCATATTTTGGCTCCTGTGTACTTATTTTAATTTTCTTCAGTTTCAGTCTGAACTTGCATATGAGCAACTGATGGTCTCTTCCTCAGTCAGTTCCTTGCCTTGTTTTGGCTGATGATACTGGGTTTCTCCATTGTCTCTTTCCACAGATTGTCAATTTTATCCCTGTGTATTCCATCTGGTGAGGTCCACATGTATAGTCATTGTTTTATGTTGTTGAGAAAGAGGATTTGCCAAGAATAAGTAGTTTGTCTTGCAAAATTCTGTCATGTAATCCTCAGTATCATTTATATTACCAAGGTCATATTTTCCAAATACTGATCCTTCCCATTTGTTTCCAACTTCTGCATTCCTATCACCAGTAATGATCTTGCTTGCATGTTTGATCAATTTCAGACTGAAGAAGTTAGTATAATTATTCAATTTTCATCTTTTGTTTTGGTGATTGGTAAGTTTGAATTAATAGTGGTATTAACTGCTCTTCCTTGTAGGTGTATAGATATTATCTTATAACAGATAGTACTGTACTTCAAGATAGAACTTGAAATATTCTTTTTGATGATGAATGGAACACCATTCCTCTTGAATTTATTACTCTCTGAATAGTAAAATATAGGATTATTCAATCCATTTTGGCCAATACCTGTTCATCTCAGCTCACTAATATTACCTAGGATATGAATCTTTATATATTTAATTTCATTTTTGACAATTTCCAGTTTTCCTAGATTCATACTTCATGTACTTCACATTCTGATTATTTGTGGATGTTTGCCATTGTTTCTTCTCATTTTGAGTTGTGGCCCACTAGAAAATGAAGGTCCTGAAAGCTTTGCTCCTTCCATACCATTAAGGCTGACTCCAATTTGAGAAGGCAGCTGCTCTTCCTCTGTAGTATTTTGCCTTCCACCCTGATGGATTCATCTTCTGGCACTATATCAGACAGTGTTTCACTGCTATTCATAAGTTCTTCAGTGGCTAGTTCCATAGAAGTGGACTAACTATTCCTTCTTCCTACTCTGTTCTTAGTTTGGAAGTTCTACTGAAACCTGTCCACCATGGATGATCCTGTTGGTCTTTGAAACACCTGTGGCATAGTGTCCAGCATCACAGTAACACACATGCCACCACAGTATGACAAACTGACAGATGTTTGGGAAAGGGGATACTGTGTACTTTAAAATCAGAAAAGGTGTGTATAAAGGCTGTATCCTTTCACCATACGTGTTCAGTCTGCATGCCAAGCAAATAATTTGAGAAACTGGACTATATGAAGAAGAACACAGCATCAAAAATGGAGGAAGTCTCATTAACAACCTGAGGTATGAATATGACTCAATTTTGCTTGCTGAAAGTGAAGAGGACTTGAAGCACTTACTGATGAAGATCAAAGAATACAGCCTTTGGTGTGGATTACACCTCAATGTAAAGAAAATTAAAATCCCTAGAACTGGACCAATAAGCAACATTATGATAAATAGAAAAGATTGAAGTCAAAGATTTCATTTTATTGCATGCACAATTAATGCCCATGGAAACAGCAGTCAAGAAATCAAATGACATGTTGCATTACCCAAATCTGCCACAAAGGACCTCTTCAAATTGCTAAAAACAAAAATGTCACTATGAGGACTAAAGTGTGCTAAGCTATGGCCATTTCAATTACCTATCTGCATGTGGAAGCTGTACAGTGAATAAGGAAGACCGAAGGGTTGATTTCTTGGAACTATGATGTTGGTGAAGAATATTGAATATACGACAGACTGCCAGAAGATTTGTTTTAGAAGGATAGTCACAATGCTCCTTAAAAGTGATAGTGAGAGTTTGTTTCATGTACTTTGGACTTATTATCAGGATGGACCAGTTTCTGGAGAAGGACACATGCTTGGTAAAGTGTAGGGTGAATGCAAAAGAGGAAGACCCTCAATGAGATGGACTGACACAGTGGCTCCCACAATGAGTTGTGAGGTGTGGGCACTGTTTGTTCTCTTATACAATAGGGTCATTACAAGTGGAAATGGACTCAAAGGCACTAACAACACTAATAGCAACTCATAGGCTTCTACCCTTAACCTGCTGCCTCTCCCTGACATCATCTTGGGAATTACAGATTTAATGGTGATCAAGAGTGTATATATTGAAGCCGACTGTCTGAGTTACTGCCTTTAATAACTATGTGTCCTTGAGCAGAAGCAACAGCATGACCAAAGGCATGAGAAGTGAAAGATATGGACAAGTTCACCTGTCTGTGGTTTAGTTTTCTCATCTGAAAAATGAGGAGCAATGATTTTAAGGGATTCTTGGAAAGATAAGTAGGTTAACATACATATATGTGTGTACATATATATACAGCTATATGTCACTTGGGATATATGATAGAGACTGGCATGAAGTAATCGCTATGTAAGTATTCCTTATTGTATTATCTTTCTCTCTTGGTAGCGGGAGACAGCAGCAAAGCACGGAGCACCTGAAAGGATTGGGTAAGGGAACTCAGAAAGGGGCTCAGCAGAGGGTGAGATGAAATGGGGTGTGGGGGCACCCATGACAAATTCTCTGCATGACTTGGATTAGCAGATTTTAGCTAGGGAATCATTGTATACTGAATTCACTAGGAATGTACTGCTAAAATCAATGAAAGAATCCAGGTTTGCAAACAATTTATTTTATTTTTTCTTATAAGTAATCTAGGGAAATTCAAAGTTACTTCTCTAAAATAGTGTTCTGCAACTCTTTTGTCTTTTGCAATGCTTGCTTGGGTATCAGAATAGGTGTGTGCACCAGCAATTACATGCAGCTTGCAGACTATAGACTACACGCTGTAGCCCGGGCTCTGGATCCTTCTGGGGCAGTGAGCCATTACTTTGTTGTGAGGTAGAAAAATGGCTGAGAACTCTTGGAATGATAATGCAAATCCCCAGCTAATCCCAAATTCTGTATTAGCCAATAATTTCCACTTCCCTCTCTGCAGCTGAACCTGATGGGGCCCAAATTACCTTGACTGCCTTTTCTATGCAGGAGTAATAGCAAGTATCCAGGTGGGCACTCAAGAATCATATGCTAAAGGATTGATGGAATAAATTAATAGTAATATCGACTAATCACAGCTGTGA
This sequence comes from Chrysochloris asiatica, assembly GCF_000296735.1. Taxonomy (NCBI): domain Eukaryota; kingdom Metazoa; phylum Chordata; class Mammalia; order Afrosoricida; family Chrysochloridae; genus Chrysochloris; species Chrysochloris asiatica. The sequence goes on from NW_006408544.1 coordinate 9,271,171, forward strand.
GTGCAGCAGGTTTACCATGGGCTTAATCTCATTTTATCTGTGCAATAACCCAAGGAGATGGGAATGGCTATAAACATTGTACAGATGAGGAAACTGCGTCTCAGAAAGTCTAAATAGCCTAGCCAAAGCGTGAGAGAGTCAAAAAATTGTCCAAAGGTAAAAGGGGCATAAGAGGTAGTTTGGTAGAATGAACACTGTGTAGTTCAGGAAATAGAAGGCTTAAACGCCTCCAACCTTGCCCCAGGATTCTTCTGTGTGATCCTGAGTACATGTCTTTCCTTCTCTGAGCCTTACTTTTGGCCATTCCCTTTCTAGTTTTCTGAGATTCTGAGTCCTCCCATTTTTGTTCAAGTCATTCGGAGATTCTCAGTACCCACTGGTTTGGTGGAGGGAAATGATGGAGGGAAATGATTGGCTCCCACAGGGCCATGATGTTACCATTACTGCTTTGCGTGACCTAGAGATGGCGCTAGACACCTATTCCTCTTCCATTTCCTCTTTCTCCTCCTCCCTCTTTCCTTTTAGCCTTCGCTTTCCTACCCTATTTCCTCTTCCTTCCCTTCTTTCCTCTTCTTCGTCTCTTTCCCTCCGATCCGCCTTTTCGTCCTTCCCATCCTTCTCTCTCCTCGCCCCCCTTCCCCATTCTTCCTCTACCCCGCTCCTCCCTTGCCTCCTCCCCTCCATCCCGCCCCCGCCCCCTGGCCGGCCGGCCGGGGCGCAGGCCGGGCGCGCGCTGGGTGGTCCGGCGGCCGGGGGCGGGCGGTAGCCTGCAGGCGTAATTGGCATGCACGCCGTTGTAGCTGAGACCGCTTAATAAAGCATTACATATCTCACCGCTTCCATATTTCATTACCTCACGCGGAGCCTGTGAGAGGGCCCTAATGGGAGTCAGCTGTGTTTTTACTTTCTGTTGTCGGCCGGGGACGGGCTTCTCTGCGGATTCTTTGAAATGAAATAATGTGATGCACGCCGCGATAAGGGCCGGCCTGTAATGAGGCCCAGGCCGCCGGGCGGCTGCTATTGCTCCAGGTGTCGCGTATTTGGGCTCGGAAGACGAGGAGGAGGGGGCGGCGCCGGAGGAGGAAGGTGGGGGGCGAGAGAGCAGAGAAGGGTAAGAGGGGGAGGTAGGAGGGGAATGAGGCGGGGGAAGCAGTGGGACTGGGGAGGACGGAAGAGGGAGGAAGAAGGAGGAGGTAGCCGCAGATAGAAGTACGGAGGAAAGATTTCTGCTAGGTAGGGGAGAGTCTCTGACTGGAGCGTCTTAGGAACTCGGATTCGAATTCAAACTCCATCTGTGATTTTTCAGTGAGAGATTGCTGTTTGCCCTCTCAAGTGACCAACCAACGGGGTTAATGACAATACCCGCCTGCAGAGCTGTTGTGCTGAAATCAAATGAAAGAGGTTTGTAAATTGGAAAGGGCAGCATTACACATACGGAAAAAAATGAAATCATTTATTGAGAGAAAAGAACTGCCTTACGTTGAGCACCCACACTCTGGGCCTGCCACCTGCCAGCCTTTTCATTTCATGGAATGAACACAGCAGCCTTGCTAGCTAAGTACTGTTACCGTCCTTCTACAGATGAGGAGACTAAGGGTCAGAGAGGTCAGAGACTGGCACACACAATAAGTGGCTTAGAGGGCAGCTCTGGGCACGGAGATGGGAAGAAATGGGGAAGGAGATAAAGGTGGAGGAAAAGAGTTGGGTCTGTGCCATCTGACCTGCCTGCCTAAGCTGGGAGTGGAACTTGGGCTGCATCGTTCCCCTTGCCTGGGCCAAGGTCCCTACCTTCCTCACAGAGATGGAGGATGTCATGTGGTATGGGACTTGACTGGTTGGGCAGTGGTTAGGTGTGACATGGCCTCAGGATCCCCTTCTGACCACCCTTCTCTGATCAAAAGTCCTTTGAGGTAAAGGTAACTCCCTAGGGCTTTAGTCATCCAGACTTAAAATCATCAAAAGTATTTGCCTAAAATCTCGGTCCACTCAGTTCCCATCTCTCTCTCCTTTTTCACTCTAGACAATAAATGTTGTTTGAGAAGCTTGCTTGTATTTCCTCAGTGTCTCTCAAATCTGTCCACTTCTCATCATACTTCCTACCCTGGCTCCCGGTCAGGCCTGCAGCCTGACTTCTAACAATGTAGACATCTGTCTAAAATGCTGACCCAACACTGCTGCCCTTCAGGGATCCCTTTTGGTCTCGAGGGTCTTCTCTGTCTAGACTTGCTGGTCTCCGCCTCCTCTCTAGCTTTGTTTCCACTGCACCTCATCACAGGCTTTTCACTCAGATAAACTAGATGCTCAGTGGGTATCTTTCCCTAAGCTCATCAGTGAGCTCTCTGGGAACTTGCTCACTCTCTTCCTTCTGCTTGAAATACCCTTCATACATGGTCCTGCCTTTGGGGTTCTGCCCATTCTCTGAGGCTCAGTACAATGACCACTCATTTCAGGGAAATTTCTCTCCATGTACTCCTCTATCCCTGCTTCTTTGCTGAATGCCCGCTCTTCCCTCTCTGAGCCTCAATTTCCTCAAATGTATATGGCGTGGGGGTGGAGGAGGAGGTCCTGGGAACGTGATTTCTTAGGGTTGTGTGAGTTGATAATCATACTGCATGTGCCTATGCCTATAATGTGCCAGGGATTGTACTCACATTTTGTGTTCATTATATATACACACAGAGAAGCTGGGATTTGAAGCCAGTTCTCTCTGATGGCTGAGCCTGTGCATGGGTGTTTGTTTATGTCCATGTGTATGCATATGTGTCTCTATATGTGCACATGTAAATAATGCTATCCAGCGATTGTGGGGCACTTTAATTTTGTCAAAACCTCAATTCCAGGAAACTTTTAGGGCAGGTAAGGAAGGAATACTGGGGATATAGAAACATAGTAGTTCCTAGCTGGTGCAAACAGTTAAACTAACTGAAAGGTTGGTTGTTTAAACTCACCCAGAGGAACCTTGGGATAAAGGCTTGGCAATCTACTTTGGAAGGTTACAGCTATTGAAAACACATGGAATTTCCATGAGTCAGAGTTAACTTGACTGCAGTTGTGCCTGTTCTGGTCATAGACACAGAGAAGTTAGGTATTTGCCTTAATCACACAGCTGTAATTTGGATTAACATGGAAATGAACCATGTTGGACTCTCTTGGTGCAGGATTCTTTACACTTTGATACCAACCTGGCTTTACCGGTTTTGTATCCCAAATGATCCTCTTCCCGCTACCTACATCCCAACTTTCTGCATCTAGGGTCTGCTTCTGAGCCATTGCTTAAGCTGGTCCCTGCAGCCAGAGTACCCTTCCCCAGTGCCTTCCAGTGGACCTCTTACTCATCCTTGAAGACCCAGCTTAGATCTCCTCAGTCTGTAAAAGCCTCCAGAATCTCTGGCAGGAACCATCTCTCTTTTTCTCCCTGTTCCTTGCCCTGTGTGTGTTTCTTGGGTCCAGCTTACAGTTAGCTTGAAGCTTCCTGGTTTCAAGACCACGAGCCTCTGAGGTCAGGGACTGAGCTTCTCTAGAACCAACAAAGAGCTAGAATGGAATAGGTGAGAAGCTATGCATGTGAATGCCTGGCCAAGCATGTATATTTTGAGGATCAATGGGAATGCGTGTAATTCCCAGCTCAAAGAAAATGCTTGATAAGCAGCAGCAAATAATATTGTCGTCATTATTTTGTTCTTGCTTTGGGCGAGGTTTTATATTGAAAATGGGTTTTTCATTCAATTCTCACATCTTTATGAGGTTATTGTTATAACCTCTATTTTACCAATGAGAAACCGGAGGCTCAGTGATGCTAAGTAACCTACCTGAGACTATAGACCTAATAAGTGGTTGAGCCAGGGCTGAAATCTGGTTCTGTCTGTCTCCAAGGGAGGTCCTTTTGCATGCATCACATGGATCTTATTGCCAGTGCTGTGTGTTCCTTGTGCTGTCAAACAGGGCTGCTCTATTGATTAACATGCAAATGATTTTTTGAGAGAGGGCTTAAGTGTAGTTGGTCCCAGGCAGCCACAGCTGAGATTTGCAACCCAAGCCCTAGTCTTTACCAACGGCTCCCTTAGCCGGCTATCAGGTTTTCATCTCTAGAGTGATTGACGGGTATTTTTTCCCCTCCCTGACCCAGAACACCAGGCCTCCAATACTACTGAAATGTTTGCACAATCTTGAAGCATTTATTTAAAAGTTGCTTTTCCCCAAAGGGGCTGGCCTCAGCCAGATCTTGAGCCAGATCCAAAAAAACAAACAAATCCTATCTTTACAAGCTCCTCAGCTGGGCTGTGGAGGGGTAGGGGGGACCCCTGAGCCCTACCTTTCCCTTGGCTGGCTGACAGGCCCGCCCTGGGGCAAAGTGCCCTCCCGTCTGTTTACAGCCCTTTTCAATTCACAGGCCAAACAGGAAAGGGGCTGGGGGCTTGGGGAGGGGGTGACTGTCAGAAATCACAAATAACACAATAGCTGCTCAAAGCAGCAGGCGGTGGAAAAATGATGGGGGCGATGGCTGGGTTGGGTTTCTTGAATGCTTGTCAGGAATGGAGTGAGACTCTGGTCCCCACTTTGCATGTCTTAGAACTAAGTGCTAAGCTCCTGGTGACCCCACAGCAGCATGGGACCCCTCAGGTAGGTGTCAGAGGACCTGAGTGCTAGGCTTGGTTTGATCTCCTTCACACTTTGTGAACTTGGACATGTTCCTTCTTTCTAGCCTCAGCCATCATGGTTCTTATATAGCCTTGATACTATCTTACTTGCCCTTCTCGTACTTTTCACTTGGGCAAGACAGGAGCGCCTATGTGCCTGGCACTGTGTACCATTTACTTGTCACAACCACCTTGAGAGGTACTCATTGATACTATTTCTACAGGTGAGGAATCCAGGTCAGGAGTGGAACCCACCTGCCTGTCTCTTGGTACCCTGGTAAAGCACTGTTGCTAGACTGGGTGGGAGACCTTGTTTAGGACAAGGTCTAGTGTGTATGCTGATGGGACCAAGAGCAAGGAGATGTTCTGCAAAAGGGAAACTGAGACCTAAAGAGCAGCAGCCCCTCACCCAACATCTCACAGTCACTGAGGGACCATTTGGGAAAACTGGTCACAGATGGGAAAACTGAGGTTTGTGACCTGGAGGCTCAAGCCTGTCCCCCGAGGTGCTGCCTGAGAACTGGAGGTCAAGCAAAGTCCTCCTGAAGGGTTTCCACTGGACATTATTGGCCACTGCAATTGCTCTCTGCTGCTTTCAAGAAAAACCCAAACTCAGTGTCATATATACTGAAGAAACTGTCTGTGGCCTCACATGGGCTGGGCAGTCCCACACTCTGGCTTTACTCCCTGTCCTCTGTGTCTGGGATCTTTCCTGCCATCTTGGCAGATGACTTAGTCTTTCTATAGATCAATTTCTTCATCTCCAAAAGGGGGAAAAGAGGGAGAGACAATATGGTGATGATTGAGGACTACTGTAGAAGAATTGACGCATATGAATTAAGAGGTTGGACAAGAAATATATTAAAAGTACTGTGAACTGCCAGAGAACAAACAAATCTGTCTTGGAAAAAGTACAGCCAGAATGCTCCTCAGATGTGAGGATGGCGAGACTGTGCCTCATTCTTTGGATAGGTTATCAGCAGGTACCAGTCCCAGGAGGACATCATGCTTGGTAAAGTGGAGGGTCAGTGAAAAAGAGGAAGACCCCAACAAGATGGATTGACCCAGTGGCAGCTGTAATGGGCTCATGTGAGGCTGGTGCAGGACTAGACAGTGTTTTGTTCTGTTGTACATAGGGTTACTGTCAGTTGGAACCAACTCAATGGCACCTAACAACATGTGATGGGTGTGAAAATGATTTGTACCCTATGATGTCTGAACTGTTGGATATTGGGGTAGCTGTCCCTGTAGCTGCTTTTAGCAGCAATTCTAAGTCTCTCCAGAAACTACTGTTGAGTGGCCACTTGATTGACTGGCTCCTCCCTGCCCCAGTCAGATTCTTTGCTAGAAGTTTGTGCTGAGCCTGGGTTGGGGAATGCACTCTTATGGTTGTCTGTGGGCACATGGTCTGGGACCTCTGGGAAGATGCAAAACAAAGCATTATTTTCTATTCTTCCTATTTGCAATCTTACTACAGTCTGTCTTCAAACCCCTGCATGTATGTGGTGGGATGCAGCCTAGGGGGATGGAAAGAGCAGGCCAAACTCTACTTCTTGCCAGTGATCTCAGTCCTGGCAGGGCCAGAACCACATCTGACTTCTCCCTCCATCTCCAAAACCCAGCATAGAACCTGGCACTGAAAACATGTGATTATGTCTGAACATAACCTTGGGTAAGTTGTATCAGTTCTCTGAAACTCTGGTTCCTCTTCTGCAAAATGGGGATAATAACATTACTTAATTCATAGGTTCATTGTGAGGATTAAAAGTGATTCAGGCAAAGTGCTTAGGACAGTGCCAGGCAGGCAATAATAAACATGTTGATTGCTTAAGAAATGGAGGCACATACAAGGTAAGTTTACCATCACCCAGCTAGAAAGTGGTAGAGCTAAGAATGAAATTAGTTTTCTGACTGTAGAATCTAGATATTGATCACTGTTGTATATCACCTGCTGTCACTTGTCTGTCAGTTTGTCACACTATGGTGACTTGCATGTTATTGTCATGCTAGAAGCTATTTTGAATGCTGGCAGGCTCATGAAAGGTGGCAAGAGTTCAGCTGAACTTCTAGACTAAGACAGACTTCTACAATCTCCCTTACTCACCGTTCAGCTTTCACATGCATATGAGATTACTGAAAATACTATGACTTGGGTTAGGCATACTTTAATCCTCAAACTGACATCTTTTGCTCTTGAGCACTTTAAAGAGGTCTTGTGTGGCAGATTTGCCTAATGTAATTGGCCAAGTAGCAGCATAGATGGGCTCAAGCGTAGCAACAATAGTGAAGTTGGCCCAGGATCAGGCAGTGTTTCCTTCTGCTATGCATAAGGTCGCTATGAGTCGGTACTGACTCGATGGCACCTAACAACAACAACAACAACAACAATACATCTTTTGATGTCTTTTCTACTGCTTCCATGAGTGTTGATACAAGCAAAATGAAGTCTTTAACAACTTCAGTCTTTTCTTGATGGTATTTATTGGTCCAATTGTGAGTTGTTGTTTTTTTACTTTTCATTGAGATGCAACGCATACCAAAGGCTGTAGTCTTTGATCTTCATCAGTAAGTATTTTAAGTCCTCTTTGCTTCTGGCAAGCAAGGTTGTATCATCTGTATGTCACAGGTTGCTAATGAGTCTTCCCCCTATCCTGATGCCACATTCTTCTTCATATAATCCAGTTTCTTAGAATATTTGGTTTGCATACAGATTGAATAAATATGGTATAAGAATATAACCCTGGCATACACCTTTCCTAGTTTTAAACCATTCAGTGTGCCCTTGTTCTGTTAAAACAACGGCCTCTTGGTTGAAGTAAAGGTTCCTCATGAATACAATGAAGTGTTCTGGAATACTCATTCTCTGCAATGTTGTCCATAGCTTGTCATGATCCACACAATTGAAATCCTTTGTCAATAAAGCACAGGTAAACATCTTTCTGGTATTCTCTGATTTCAGTCAAGATCCATCTGATGTCAGCAATGATATCCTTCATCCTTTTCTGAATCAGGCTTGAATCTCTGGCTGTTCTCTGCCAATGTACTGTTACAGCTGTTTTTTAAATTACCTTTAGCAAAATTTTACTTGCATGCATTATTAATGATATTGTCTGATGATTTCTGCCTCATGAGGAGTCTCCTCTCTTTGGAATGGGTGAAAAGATGGATTTTTAAAAAATCAGTTGGCCAGGTAACTGTCTTCCAAATTTCTTGGCATAGATGAGTGAGTGCCTCCAGTGCCACATCATTTTGTTAAAAGATTTCGATTTGTATTCTACCAATTCCCAGATGCCTGTTCTGTGCCAAGGCCTTCAGTGCACTTTGGACTTCTTCCTTCAGTATTTTTGACTCTTGATCATATACTACCTCTTGAAATGGTTGAATATCCACCATTTCTTTTTGGTATAGTAATTCTGTATTCCTCCCATCTTCTGTTGATGCTTTCTGTATCATTCAGTATTTTGCCCATTGAATCCTTCAGTATTGCAAATTGAGGCTTGAATTTTTTTCTTCAGTTCCCTCAGCTTGAGAAATGCTAAGCATGTTCTTCCCTTTTGGTTTTCTAACTCTAGATCTTTGCACATTTCTTATAATATTTGACTTTGCCTTCTGGAGCCGCCCTTTGAAATGTTCTATTTAGCTCTTTAACTCCTCATTTGCTTTAGCATCTCTACACTGGAGAGCAAGTTTGTGAGTCTCTTCTGACATCCATTTTGGTCTTTTACTTCTTTCTTGCCTTTTTAATGACCTTATGCTTTCTCTTTTTATGATGTTCTTGATGTCATAGTAATTGAATGTATTCCTTACTAGTTGACCACTTTTTCATGGTAGACTCAATGTGATGGTACCTAACAACATCAAGAACAACAACATAGCATTGACCATACTGTGTTGTTGTTGTTGTTATTAGATACCTTTCAGTCTGACTCATAGCTACCCTATGCACAACAAACAAAACATTGTCCTATCCTGTGCCATCCTCACAAAAGATGTTATGTTTGAACTTGCTGCTGCTACCACTGTATTGGTTAATCTCACTGGGGTCTTCCTCTTTTCTGTTAACCCTCACTTTACAAGATATGATGTTCTTCTCCAGGGACAGGCCTTCCTGACAACCTGTACTAAGTATGAGATATGAAGTCTTGCCATTCTTGTTTCTAAGTAGCATCCGGCTGTGCTTCTTCCAAGACAGATTTGTTTGTCCATCTGGCAATCATGGTACTTTTAATATTCTTCTCCAACAACATTATTCAAATGCATTGATTCTTCTACAGTTTTACTTACTCATTTTCCAACTTTCACATACATATGAGATGATTGCAAATACCATGACTTGGGTCAAATACCAAGTGCACTTTAGTCCTCACATTGATCTCTTTGCTCTTTAAAAGTTTAAATAGATCTTTTGCAGCAGATTTGCCTAATGCAATACATTGTTTGATTTCTTGACTGCTATTCCTATGAGGAGTCCTGGTGTGGTGCTGTTGGTTAATGTGCTGGACTGAAAAGTCAGTTTGAACTGAAAGGTCGGTGGTTCAAGCTCACCAGCTACTCCTTGGAAAGCCTATACAGGGTAATTATGGCTTGGAACCGACTCTTCAGCACTTAACAACAACAACATTATGGGTCCAGTTTTAAGCAATTTTTTTTTTTTTTTACTTCGCGTTGCAATCCATACAGAAGGCTGTGGATCTTTGATTTTCATCAGTAAGCATTTCAAGTCCTCTTAGCTTCCAACAAGCAAGGTTGTATCATCTGCCTATAGTAGGTTGTTAATTGAGTCATCCTCCAGTTTTGATGTCACCTTCTTCTTCATATCATTCAGCTTCTTGAATTATTTGCTTAGTACATAGATTGAGTATGTATGGTGAAAATATATAAGCTTGGCACACACCTTTTCTTATTTAAAACCATTTAGTATTCCCTTGTTATGTTTTAACAACTGCCTCTTGATCTATGTACAGTTTCCTCATAAGTACAGTGAAGTGTTCTGGAATACCTATTCTTCACAATGTTATCCACAGTTGAAAGTCTTTGCATAATCAATAAAACACAAGTAATCATCTTTCTGGTATTCTCTGCTTTCAGCCAAGATCTATTTGATGTCAGTAATGATATCCCTAGTTGCACGTCCTCTTCTGACTCTGGCTTGGATTTCTGGCAGTTTCCTATTGATGTATTGATGCAATAATTTTGAACAATCTTTAGCACAATTTTACTCGCATGTGATATTAATGATATTATCTGATGATTTCTGCATTCTGTTGGGTAACCTTTCTTTGGAATGAGCACAAATATGGATCTCTTCTAATCAGTTGGCCATGTAACTATTTTCTAAATTTCTTGGCATAGATGAGTGAGTGCCTCCAATGCTGCATCAATTTGTTGAGAGATTTCAATTTGTCTGGATACTTGTTTTTTGTCAATACTTCACTAAGCATGCACTTCTTCCTTCAGTACCATTGATTCCTGATCATATGCTACTTCTTGAAATGGTTTAATATCAACCATTATGTTTTGGCACAGTGACTTTGTATATTTCTTCCATCTTCTACTTTTTTAAAAAATGTTTTATTGTGAATTATATGATAGTTTTCATGGGAGAACATTAGCTTACATTCATCCTATCATACATCGTTTCATTGCAATGGTTACAATCCCCTCCATGCATCATCAACCAACCAAAGAGTATACACTACAAGCCTGTCCCCCAGTTGTCAGCACACAGCCCCTCTCCCTCTCTGTGTCTAAGTCCCCAGCCACTCCATCTCTCCACATCATCATCTCTGCCTCCATTTCTGGCATCACTGCTTCTCTGGGTAGGGTCCCGCTCTACATTCTTCTCCCTTGATGGTCCCAGGGACTTCCGCTGCTAGACTGTAAAGTCAATCACTCCCCTCCTTTTGCTACAAAACATCTACCTTTACATTTGCAACCCTCACAATCAGTTCTGATAACAATTATTCACTATTGTATCACAAGGGACCTATCCACACCTCCTTTTATCAGTCCTGCCCAGACAGATTGGATACTACTCAATGGAGATTCTATCTTCCTCCTCAACCTCTGGATCTAGGCTCCCTCTTGAAAGCTTGTAAGCCAGCCACTTCTTGACTTTGTAGGCCCCCCCCCCCCCCCTTTTTTTTTTGGATAGCCAGTGTCCAAGATGCCCATCCCTGTCTACTCTGTGTACTTCCATCTTCTTTTGATGCTTTCTGCATCATTGAAAATATACTCATGGAGTACTTCAATATTGCAAGTTGGGGCTTTAATTTTTTCATTCAGTTCCTTCAGATTGAGAAATGTCAAGCATGTTCTCTTTTTTGACTTTCTAATCCAGGTGTTTGCACATTTCATTATAATACTTGATTTTGTCATCTTGAGCTGCCCTTTGAGGTTTTCTGTTTAGTTCTACTTCCTCATTTCTTCCATTCACATTAGCTTCTCTATGCTGAGAGCAAATTACAGTCTCTTCTGACATCCATTTTGTTCTTTTCTTCTTTCCCTGTCTTTTAAATTGCCTTTTATTTTCTTCCAGTGTATTCATGATATCACCCCACAATTCTTCTAGTCTTTGATCATTAGTATCAAATGCATCAAATCTGTTCTTCAGATGATCTCTAAATTCAGGTGGGATATATTCAAGGTCATATGTTGGCCCTCATAGACTTGTTTTCAGTTTTTATCTTCTGCTTGAACTTGCATATTAGTAACTGATGGTCTGTTTCACACTTGTCCCTTGGCCTTGTTTTGACTTCATTGAGTTTTTCCATCATCTCTTCCCACAGATGTAATCAATTTTAGTCCTGTGTATTCCATCTGGTGAGGTTCATGGGTATACTTACCTTTTGCAATGAATAAATCATTGGTTTTACAAAATTATGTAATGCAAATAGCAGTGAAACACAGTCAGATAGCTCCAGAATGTTTAATAGCGAAACATGATGAATAGCACCAGAATATTATCAGATATAGTGACAATATATATATGTATATATGACAAATATATTAGCTCCTCAGGTTGGAAGACACTCAAAATACGACTATGGAAGAGCTGCCTCCTCAAAATAGAGTCGGCCGTGATGGCATGAATTGAGTAAATTCTTCAAGACCTTCATGTGCTGATGGGGCACAACTCAAAATATGGAGAAACAGTTGCAAACATCCATTAATAATTGGAATTTGGAATATATGAATGTAGGAAAATTGGAAGTTATAAAATATGAAATGGAATGTATACACATCGATATCCTAGGCATTAGTGAGCTGAAATGCACTGGTATTGACCATTTTGAATCTGATAATCACATGGTTTTCTATGCTAGGAATGACAGACTGAAGAAGGAATGGCATCATATTCATCATCAAAAAGAACATTTCACCATCTATTTTGAATTATAGTGCTATTTGTGATAGGATAATATCCATATGCCTCAAAGAAAGGCCAATTAACAATACTTTTATTAAAATTTATGAATCAACCACTAAAGTCAATGATTATGAAACTGAAGGATTCTGTCAGCTTCTTCAGTCTGAAATTGATCAAACATGCCATCAGACTGTATTGATAACTGGTGATTGGAATGCAAAGCTTGGAAACAAAGAGGAAGTATCAATAGTTGGAAAATAATGGCTTTGGTGATAGAAATGATGCTGGAGATTGCAAGATAGAATTTTGCATGACCGATGACTTATTCATTGCAAATACATCTTTTAAACAACATAAAATACACATGAACTTCACCAGATGGAATACACAAAAATCAAATTGACTACATCTATGGAATGAGATGGTTGAAAAGCTCCATATCATCAGCCAAAACAAGGTTAGAGACAGATTGTGGGACTGACCGTCAATTACTCATATACAAGCTCAGGCTGAAGCTTAAGAAACTTAAAACAAGTCCATTAAAGCCAAAGTATGACCTTGAACAGTTCCCACCTAAATTTAGAGATCATCTCATGAACAGATTTGATGCATTCGACACTAATGATCAAAACCCAGAAGAGTTGTGGGATGACATCAAGAATATCATAGAGAAAGAAAGCAAAAGGTTATTAAGAAGACAAATAAAAAAGAAAAGACCAAAATGGATGTCAGAAGAGACTCTCAAACTTGCTCTTCAGCATAGAGATAATAAAGCATATGGAAGAAAGGAGGAGGTAAAAGATCTGAACAGAAAATTTCAAAGGTCAGCTCAAGAAGACAAAGTCAAATATTATAAAGAAATGTGCAAATATTTGGAGTTAGGAAACCAAAAGGGAAGAACATGCTTAGAATTTCCCAATCTGAAAGAACTGAAGAAAAATTTAAGCCTTGACTTGCAAAACTGAAGATTTCTTTTGGCAAAATATTAAATGATGCAGAAAGCTTCAAAAGAAGATGGAAGGAATATACAGAGTCACAGTACCAAAAAGAAATGGCCAGTGTTCAACCTTTTCAAGGAGTAGCATATAATAAAGAGCCAATGGTACTGAAGGAAGAAAGCAAAGGTGCACTGAAGTCCAAGGTACACTGAGGCAAAGAACAAGGCTCTGGGAATCGATGGACTACACATAGAAATCTCTCAACAAACTGATGCAGCACTGGAGGCACTCATTCATCTATGCCAAGATGTTTGATGACAGTTACCTGGCCAACTGATTGGAAGAGATCCACATTTGTGTCCGATCCAAAGAGAGGTGACCCAATGGAATGCAGAAATCATCAGACATTAATATCATATGAAAGTAAAATTTTGATAAAGATCATTGAAAAGCAGCTGCAACAGAACATTGACAGTGAACTGCCAGAGGTTCAAACCAGATTAAGATGAGGATGTGAAATGAGGGATAGCCCTGCTGATGTCAGATGGATTTGAGCTGAAAGTAGAGTGTCTTATGCTGGGTTTTCTAGAGAAGCAAAACTAGTGAAACATATATATGCACATATGCATATATAGAGAGAAGTTTATTATCAAGGAAATGGCTCACAATTGCAGGGTCCCAGGTCCCCAGCAGAAAAGATAGAGAAAGAGAGCCTTTCCCAAATGTCCAATAGATTGTAAGTAGGCCACATCCCTAAAGAAACTCCCTTTCAATTGATTGGCTGCTCATGGCCACTCATCAGAGAGTTAACTATGCCTACATTAGGTTTCATTGCCATGGGAATAAGCACATCTCGATTACTGGTATTGTTAAGTGCTGTCCAGTTCCGACTCATAGTGACCCAAAATAGGGTTTCCAAGGAGCGACTGGTGAGCTTGAACTGCCGACTTTGCAGTTCAAACCAACTTTGCTATCCAGCACATTAACTCACAGTGCCATACCAGGATTATTCTCAATTACTAAACCTCTGGAAATCCTAGCCTAGTCTAGTTGACACAGAACCCTCATCATTACAGTCCACCCTTGTCAACTCGAAACCTATAAACTATATGCATAATCTCTAAATAAAGAAAAGTGTAAAGTCATGCTTGTACCTAATATGAAATAACTAAAACACATACAACTGAAAATACACAAGTCTAATTTACATCTTATATTTTACAAATGAACAAAGCAAAAATATTTGATGCATACATGCAAAACAAAACAAAATATATTCATATAAATATTCAAAGGGTACATTCTACAAGCCAGCCTCCTGTCCGTAGGTACACAGCCTTGCTCAGTCCCTGGGCCTGGAGTCCATAGCAGCTCTATCTTTCCATGCCATCGCCTCTGCTGCCTTCTCTGCTATTGTCGCTTTTCCAGGCAGTGATCCCATGCACCTCTCATGCTCTTCATTAATGATGGTCCTGGGATAGTCTGCCCTGAAATGAAAGATAACTACTCCCTAATGGGCAGGAGGGAGTCCTGGTATGGTGCTGTGGGTTAATTCGCTGGGCTTCAAGGTCGGTTTGAACGGCAAGATTGGCGGTTCAAGCTTACCAGCTGCTCCTTAGAAACCCTATACAGGGTCGCTACGGGTCCCAGTTGACTCAACAGCACTTAACAACAACAACAACAATGGGCAGGAGAAACTAACATCTGTAAGACACTCAAACACATAAATCTCTTAAAAATACTTTTCTTCTCCCTTGAATTAACTCCATCCATATGCATAGGGTTTTAGGCCTCTGGCAGGGTGGATTCCAGTAGGCCCAGGCCCTGTATCAGCCATCTTTTTAAACCAGCAAGTTACCGGCTCCAGGCAACTCCAGAAGCTGCTGCTCTCCCCTCTGCTGAAATGTTTTATCCCATGACCCTTTGTTCTTTCTCTTACAAAACCTCATAATTTCATAGGTCTGGAGCCATTGCAATGGATACTACTCACCGTGCCAACTATGAGTAGGTCCCTAAATGGGGACCATGTCTGACTTCCTCTAACTCCACAAGAGGGAAAGAAGACCAAACTCAAAATCAACCCAAAGGTTGATTTCTATGAAGTGGAGGTCAGACCTGCCTCCACCCTATATCAGTGCCTTTAAAATTAGTCAGACTTGAGAACCAAC
This sequence comes from Chrysochloris asiatica, assembly GCF_000296735.1. NCBI lineage: Eukaryota > Metazoa > Chordata > Mammalia > Afrosoricida > Chrysochloridae > Chrysochloris > Chrysochloris asiatica. Next base: position 9,286,283 of record NW_006408544.1, read on the forward strand.
TTAGAAAACACATCCTTATGATTTTGTTTCTCTAGAATCTCACACTGTCTGTACCATATGGTTTATCCCAGGTTTTCTAGAGAAGCAAAATCAATGAAACATATATATGTATATATAGAAAATAGGGGTGGGAATCTTTTTTTCTGCTAAACTTTATAACATAATTTGTGGGCCATACAAAATTATCAACTTAAAAATTAGCCTGCTATATGTGGTCAAACATTCAATTAATTCACTCCTAATGTGATGGCTGGAGTCCTAGTGTGGCACTGTGGGTTAATGCGCCAGACTGCAAAGCTGTTTGAATTGCAAGGTCAGTGGTTCAAGCTCACCAGCTGCTCCTTGGAAACCCTATACAGGGTCACTATGGGTCAGAATCAACTCAATGGCACTTAACAACAACAACAATGTGATGGCTGGAATTGCATTTGCCTTGGCAGTGCCAGACCAAATGATTTCAAGAGCCTTATACAGCCCACAGGCTATACATTCCCCACCACTGACGTGGAGGTGTTGGTGTGCTGTGGAGTTGGTTTTGACTCATAGCCACCCTGCATAGGGTTTCCGAAGCTGTAAATCTTTACAGGAGCAGAATGCCTCATTTTTCTTCTGTGGAAGCACTGGTAGTTTCGAACTACTGACCTTGAGGTTAGCAGCCTGACTCATAACCACTATGCTACCAGAGTTCCTGATATAGAAAACCGTTTATTATCAAGGAACTAGCTTAAAATTTCAGAGGCCCAGGTTCCCAGCCAAAGAGAGTGAGAGAGAGAGAGCCTTTCCCACATGTCCATTGCATTGGGAACAGGCCACATCTCCAAGGAAATGTCCTTTCAATTGATTGGCTGCTCACAGCCACTCATCACAAAGTTAATTGTGCCTGTATTAGGTTTAATCACCATGGGAATGAGTACATCTCAACTGTTAAACCTCTGGAAATCCTGACCTAGTCAAGTTGATACAGAGCCCTAACCATTACATAGAGAATACCAGAAAAATGTTTACCTGTGCTTTATTTACTATGCAAAGGCTTATAACTATGTGGATCACCACAAGCTGTGGACAACATTGTGGAGAATGAGTATTCCAGAACACTTAATCATGTTCATGTACATAGACCAAGAGTCAGTTGTTCCAACAGAACAAGGGGATACTGCATGGTTTAAATTAGGAAAGATGTGCACCAGGGTTGTATTTTTTTCACCATACTTGTTCAGTCTTTATGCTGAGCAAATAATCAGTGAAGCTGGATTATATGAAGAATGTGGCAGCAGGATTGGAGCCTCATTAATTACCTGTGATATGCAGATGATACAACCTTGCTTGCTGAAAGTGAAAAAGACTTAAATTACTTACTGATAAAGACCACAGCCTTCAATATGGGTTGCACCTCAATGTAAAGAAAACAAAAATCCTCACCAATGGATCAATAAATAACATCTTGATAAATGGAAAAAAAGATTGAAGTTGTTAAGGACTTCATTTTGCTTGGACCAACCATCAATATTCATGGAAGCAGCAGTCAAGAAATCAAATGAAATATTGCATTAGGCAAATCTGCTGCACAAGACCTCTTTATAAAGTGTTGAAGAGCAAAAATGTCAGTCTGAGGACTAAAGTGTGCCTGACCCAAGACATGGTATTTTCAGTGGCCTCATATGCAAGTGAAAGTTGGACAATGAATAATGAAGACTATAAAGGAATTGATGCATTTGAGTTATGTTGTTGTAGAAGAATATTAAAGGTACCATGGACTGTCAGAAGAACAAATAAATCTGCTTTGGAAGAAGGACAATCAGAATGTTCCTTAGAAGCCAAGATGGCCAGACTTTGTCTCTCATACTTTGGACATATTTTCAGGAGGTATCAATTTCTGGTGAAGGACATCATGCTTGGTAAAGTGGAGGAAGAGTGAAAAAGAGAGAGTCCTTCAACGAGATGGATTGGCACAGTGGCAGCAGTAAAGGGCTCAAGTGTAGTAGCAGTTGTGAGAATGGCACAGGACAAGGAGATATTTCATTCTGTTGTGCATAAAGTTGCTATGGGTTGGAACCAATTCATTAGCAACTAACCACAGCATAACAGCCATTAAGAAGTGTGTCTTCTTCCTAGTGTGTCTTCATCTGGAACCTCCACTGAAATTTGTCTACCATGGGTGACCCTGTTGTTGTTAAGTGCCATCAAGCTGATTCTGACCCATAGTGACCCTATTTAGGGTTTCTGAGGAGCAGCTGGTGAGTTTGAACCACCGACCTTGCAGCTCAAACTTTGCAGTCTGGCGCATTAATCGATAGTGCCACACCAGGACACCTATGGGTGACTGTTGATGTTTAAAATACCCATCACATAGCTTCCAGCATCACAGCAACTTGCAATCCACCACAGTACAACAAACTGACAGACAAGTGGTGGTTGCTCATATGTAGGTTTAAGAAGCAAAGAGCATGAACTGCACTGTTCTGTGTGCCCTGCACTGACTGTCTCTGCACAAAAAGATCATGGCTGCTACTTCACTGCTACCTTAAGATATGTAGGGAAGGGAATTCTCAAACCCTAACCTATCGCCTCGCAGGGAAGGGAATTCTAAACAATGGGGTTCCAGATGCCATAGAAAACCATTAAACTGCCAATGCCCAGCATAGTACTAGTCAGTGGAGACAGAGTAGAGAAGAGTCAGAGTCCCTGATCTCACAGATGAGTTAGTCCCTGATGTCACAATTTAAAAATACTACAATATGGTTAATGCTAAAACAATTGTCTGACTTTGTCATGCTGTTTGTTTCTTCTTTGTGGGACAGCAGCAGGGTGATGTGGCTTAAGCTGACTGAGTTTGGGGCTGAATGTGTGTGTGCAGCTCCATGGCAAAGGGCAGCAGCTTCACTGAGAGGACATCCCATCATTGAAGTTAGAGGCTTAGAGACTCTGAGAATCCCTTGGGATTTCAGTTTGTCCCTACTTCCCTTACTCATGTTTATCTTCCATTCCCCACTGCCTGCCCTGTGGACCTTAGCTTCCCAATCTGACAGAGAAGCCCACAGATCAACCAGTTCTCACAATTGCGTAAACTCAGACCTTCATAATAAATCCCTTATTATATGTATCTTCTTGTGGTTCTGCTTCTCCCATGAATTCTTGATTGATATATGAGGTAAGTGAGTTGTGCTGTTGAGTTGTTTCTGACTCATAACGACCATGCATAGGGTTTCTAAGGACTGGCTGGTGGGTTTAAATTGCTGACCTTTCAGTTAGCATTGCAGATATATTGATATTCAATAAACACTTATTAAATTAATTAAGAAATGCTCTAAGTTATTGAGGAGTCCCTGGATGGTGCAAAAGGTTAAGCACTTGGCTACTGACCAAAAGATTGTTGGTTTGCATCCATTCTTAAGTGCCTGGAAGAAAACCCTGACCACCAACTTTTGAAGGGCCACAGTCACTAAAACACATGGGATCTCCATTGATGGCCACTTTCTGTTTTTTCATATTGTTAGCTCTCTGGTCTATGGTATGTGATCCTTGCTAATGGATGTCGGTTGCTACCTGTTTGGAGGCTGGAATAGATGGAGGAAGAACTTGGGCTCAATTTCCAAGATCATATATTTCCTAATTCTCATTGATCCAACACATCCTTCTCTGTTCAGTTGGAGTTATAGGGGACCTGAGAAGTGGAGAGATCTGGGGGAGAATATAAGGTGAAGTTGTGAGGTAATATTTTGGGGTGATCTGGATGCAGGTGCTCGTCACTCTGACAATACCTACCTACCTCTGCCCCAGAGTGGGGATCCTGACAAGCCTTTGATTAGCCTTTGCAGAGAAGACAGGGAGAAGACAGAGGCTAACACCTCTGACCCTTGATCCCATTTGTGCTTAAAGGACTCAAGAAATGTTACTGTCACCTTAGGGTGTCTAGAGAACCCTCCACTAGCTCTGTGTAAGCTTCATGATAAAGGCCAAGCTTCCCAACCTTGTGTACAAGACTCTGGGACCAGATTCTTACAGCTGGGGTTTGCCTTGAAACCCAACCATCAAGTAGCCTCAGGTTTTTAGATCAATTCTGCCTTCATTCAGGACATTCTTCTTGGAGGTCAGAAAATTCAAAATCTGTTTGTCCTAAGGGAGAGAAGCTGTCTTTCCACCCTTATATCCATCCATGCACCTATTTCTCCATTTTTGCAATACTCTTTAATTCTACCTGTATTGGGAGATGAGCATCAGAGATGAATCAAATATATTCCTTGCTTTCCAGCAGCCCACAGTAGAACAGACAGAGATGATACAAATAGACTATAAAAACATGAAAGAGTAAATGCTATAGAGGGGAAAGACAGGCACTATGGGAGCACAGAGGAGATCTGTGCTGGGGGGCGGATGTTTGAGTTCTCCTTGAAGGACAATGAAGCAATAGCTAGACAGAGACAGACTGAAAAAGTTATGCAGAGGGAAGGGCATGTGCAGGCCCAAAAGGGGCAAACTTGCATACCACATTGTTTTGCAAACTGTTTGTGGTGGAGGTGGTAGAGGGGAATGGGGGAGAGACCATTGTTAGACCCTAGTCCAGCTTTCATGACCTGTGAATCTGTTTCAGGTTCTTCTGGAAAAAACTGGGTAGGAGACAGGTCAATGGAGGTCGCACTGAGCAAGGGTGGTAAGGAAGGTATTTGGCAATCTGGAGTCCTGGTGTGGCACTGTGGGTCAAAGCACTGGACTGCAAGGTTTTTTTGAACCGCAAGGTCAGTGGTTCAAACTCACCAGCAGATTCTTGGGAACCCTTTATAGGATCACTATGAGTTAGAATCAACTCCAGGGCACTCAACAACAGCAACAACCAGGATTGAATGTGAAAGCTGAACAATGAATAAAGAAGAACAAAAATGAATTGATGCCTTTGAATTATGGGGTGTTGGCAAAGAATCTTGAATAGCCCACAGACTTCCAGAAGAATGACCAATTCTGTCTTGGAAGAAGTTCAGGCAGCATGTTTTAAAAGCAAGGATGGTGAGACTTTGTCTCATATAACTTGGGCTCAGTTCCTGGAGAAGAATATCATACCTGATAATGTAAAGGGTCATTGGAAAGGAGAAAGACCCTCAAGGAGATGAATGGACACTGGCTCAACCATGGGCTTCAGCTTAGCAACAACTACGAGTAAGGCCTAAGACTGGGCAGTGTTTCATTTTGTTGTACACAAGGTCACTATGAGCTAGAATCGATCCAAAGGCACCTAAAAACAACACCAAGTTTAAGTGAGCTGCTCAGGTGGGGGTTCCTTTGGACAAGAGGGAACTGGAGGCTCAATTTCAGATCATCCCACCAAGGAGCCATGTATGAGCAGCTCGAGGTACAAACTGTACTATTAGGCAGATAAGAACAACTCTTGGCCTGTACAGACAGGTTCTCTTAGAAATCATTTTTCTGAGAATCCATTTTCTTATGGTCCAGTTGGGAATCTATCATTTACTATTTATAGCTGCTGATGCTCAAAAAACATGACTTTTCTCCCCTTCTCTTTTCCTTACAGAATAACTTTCGGAGTTACCCTGGTTGAGCATCAGGGAGGTCCCCGTTAGTACCCAGACTTACTTTCTCTGGTTCATTTTTCCTTTTTCTCAGAGTGACTGTCTAAAATACAGAAGCTAATGGGTTATCACCTGCTCAAGAGTCTTTAGGGTTTCCCTATCATAATGCTTGTGGAAGAAAGCCCAAACTTCTTATTAAGGCATTCAAAAAATCCTAAACTTAAAAAATATGGCCACTGCCTCCTATCTGTCCATCCATCCACTTACTTACTCAATGAGCCCTCATTTCTTGTTTTTTCTTTTTCTCTATTACTTCCTTCCTTTCATCTTATGCTTCATTTTCTCCAAATTGCCAGCTTCCTTGGCCTCATTCCTGCCTGTGTGGCCAGACTCTTTCCTCTGCTCAGGGAGCTGGGAGGAGTTTGCCTGTCACTCTCCTACTTTTTCTTTAAGGCCAAACTCAAAAGTCATATCCTCCATGAAGTCTTTTGCCTTTTCAACTCTTCTCTGGCGAGGCTCCCATTTCTTATGACTCGTCTCTTCATGAGATGGTATTTCATAGCATTGTTTTTGCATCTGTCTGTGGCTCACTGACCTCTGTGCCACCATGGTAGCCTCTATATGCATTTGAGTTTGTACTCAGCACAAAAATACCCAGCTGAGGGATATGCATCTGCCCATCGGAAAGAATGCTTTCTTCTAAATCATACCAAAGCTCCAGCTCTCTGAGTGGTGGGTTCCAGTGGCTAACCCCATTTCTCACACAGGCGTTGTTTGAACTAGTGATGGCCCTACCCCAATTCTAAGTTCCTGAGTTCATCCCTGTTCACCCAGCTACTACCACAGCAGAGCCAGGCCCTAGGATATCTTGGTGATGCTCTTGGAGATGAAAGAAGAAGACCATCAACAGCAAATCTTGGTTTTCTGGGCTTCAGAGGGGCAAGACTCATGCCTGCCTTGCAGGGAGAGGAGGCTTTTGGGTCGATGCACTGATGGCGGCAAGTTTGTTTGGAAATTCCCCAGTAAGTGGTGTTCTTGGGCCTGTCATCCAGGGACTCAAGGGCTTGCCGGAGGACCTGCAGACCAGGACTCCTCCAAATATTGTTTTAAATTGATTGATGCCGTGCCAAGCAGGGAAGAGGCAGGCATTTTTCATACATGAAAAACAATACATTCTGGGGCCAAAATGAAATTATTTTACATTTATACAATAACAGGCAGGGAGACAAAGACGATGTTTGAGGACATTTAAACCCTCAAAATCATTAGTCACTGTCCCAGTGGGCTACACAAATAAATGATCAATGCACAGAAAAACAAGGCCCTCCGAGGTGTTTGCCTAAGACCACTTATGTGTCAAACAGACTTATTAGATGTGAAGGGAATGATTATTTGTACAAAGTGAAATGAACATGTGCAATAATATTGTAAAATGTTTATTAGTCTAGAGTGTGCTGAATGTTCCTAAAATATATCAGGTTCTCAGCTTGCATTTAATGTACTGTTATAAATGATATCACATCCTTCCAAGCCGATTTTCCGCTTAACGCTATGCTTCTTTGCTGGAGAAATCATGTTTTCAGATCCCAAATATGAAAACATTGTGAGGTTAAACTCTCCCTTCTACCCCATAACCTCCACCCCAGTAAGCTACCTCCCTATAAAACTTGTCCCGAATCTGGCTGGGAGGGACTGGGGGAAGATAGTCAGGTCAGATGGTGTTTGGGAAAGGAAAAGGTAGTTAGTGAGCTATTGTAGACTGGAAATCCAGAGACTTGGGTTTCAGCCTCTTCTCACAACTCAATGCAGTATGACATTGGGAAAGTCATTTCTCCTCTCTGGATCCCTGTCATTTAAACTGGAAAAGGGATAAAGTCTAAAGAAACAGTCAGAACTAAGCATTTACTTACTTGAATTCTATGCTGACTCATAGTTCTGGAAGGCCAAATGAGATACTGGAAGGAAACAAAAGTGCTACAGAAAAATTATTTTTTCTTTTAAATGTTGGCAAATATATTCATCCTTCAAGGTCCTGTCCAGATGGCCCCTTCTCTGGGAAGACTTCTCTGATCTCCTAAGCAGTCTGTCTTCTTTGTTCAAGCAACACCTTTCTCAGTCACTTCTTTGTTCAAGCAACACCTTTCTCAGTCACTCTGAGAAAAAGCAACAACAGCCTGTGGTGTCCCTATAGCTCTGCCATCTGGGCCAGATAGAGTTGGTGGTAAAGGATCAATCACTCCTTAGATGAAGAATGGGGAGCGGTAGAGCTAGAGTGACCTTCAGAAGTTATCCAGCACCTACCTCAGTAGCGTAGTGGGTTACAAGTTGGGCTGTTAACCACAAGGTCAGCAGTTTGAATCTACCACTCGCTCCATGGGACAAAGATGAAGTTTCCTGCTACCGTAAAGATTTCCAGCCTCAGAACCCCCAAACAGGGGGGCTATGAGTTGGAACTGACTCGATGGCACACCACCACTACCATCACCCCGCATGTTAATGATAGGAGCGTCAGTCCTGGAGTAGGGAAGGAATTAGCTCAGGTTGGCCCAGCAATGCCAGTTGAGTTTCAAGGAGGAAGAAAGTTTATATGGGCTTTCTAGAGGAGAGGGGTCAGGTGCAATATTTCTTACAATCTGTCAACTCCCAAACCAAGAATGAAGTATGTAAGAATCTGATCAAATTCCATGTCCTTGCCTTGGGCAGGGGTGGAAGGAGGTTGTGGTGGTATTGATGGGCAGTTTTTGGCATTAGATGAAGGTACAGGTGTGGTTTTGGAGGTTGTAGAGGTGGAAAGAATATGGGGATTTCTCGTTTCCTAGTTGAGTCTTTCCCATCCCTCTACCCAGCCCCGTAGGCAGGTTTCCTTGGAGGTTCCCTGTAGGGTGATCTTCTCGGAGCCTAGTTGATGGTCTGGGGGTCTTTTGGGGACCTCCACTCAGAGTCAGCTGGTAGCTGGGCATGAGAGGAGACACTCTTGCGGGTTTTCAAAAGGGGCAAACAGGGTGTTCAGTAACTACCTGTCAGTAACCCAAGCTGGCTTTCACTTTTCTCCTTCCCCTCTTATCCCCTCCTTCTCTCTTCTTCTTTCCCTATGGCCTCTCCACCTTCACTGTCTTCTTTTCTCCTCCCCTCCCCCCACCCTCTCTCATCCTCCCTTTCCTCTTGATCATCTTCTCCTCCCCCTTTCCCTCTCCTCCTTTTCTTACTTCTCTTCCTGCTCTTTCCTTTTGTCTTTTACTCCCCTCCTCTCTGTCCTTCTCCTCCATCTTTGCACATCAGTAAGTTTAGTAAGGCATACTGTTGCTGTTAAGTACTATCAAGTCGGTTCTGACTCATAGTGACCCTGTATAGGGTTTCCAAGGGAGTGGCTAGTGAGTTTGAACTACCGGCCTTGCAGTTCAAACTGACCTTGAGGTCGAGTGCTTATGACTCCTGGCCCTTATGAACCAGAGTAGCTATTAGGGCACTTGGAGGAAAAGATCGACCCCAGCATGAACTTCAGACAGGCCCTGGCAAGGGTTGTTTCTCTAACATAACAGTTGGACAGCAGTAGGTTCAAGGTTATCCCATGGAAGGGGAGGAGATTTATTGTATCCAGACTTTTCCACTGAGCATCCTCTTTGTGATGGGCACTTTGTAGGGCACATCCCACATTAACTCATTTAGTCCTTACAACCTCCATTTAAGGCGCAAACCAAGCCAAACCCATTACGAATGAGTCAATTCCTACTTAACAGTGACACTACAGGACAGTGTGGAACTGAGCCATAGGGTTTTCAAGGCTGTAAATCTTTACAGAAGCTGATTGCCATTTCTTTCTCCTGCTGGGCTGAGAGGGTCAAACTGCTGACTCTTTAGTTAGTAGCCAAGTATTTTAACCACTGTGCCACCAGGGTTCCTCCCATTGAAGGCAGTTGTTATTATTTCCAAGGTCCAGCTAAGCTGGAAAGAGCTAGTTTTTGGTGCCAGGTCTCTGGGCTCCCTATCTGCCTGGATTGGCCAGGTACCTGAATTCCTTAGGCAAAGATGAAGCCACAAGATTTAGCACCTGAATCAACTTCTTGGACTGCTGTGGGTGGGCCAAGTTAGGTGATGGAAGAATTGGGGATTGGGACAGAATATTCTCTTGCTTTAAGTCCTCAAAAGGCTTCCCTTGGCAGTTATAATAAAATTCAAGTTCTCTACCATGGCTCTATAAACTTATCCTCTGACCTTATTTCCTCTCATCCCAGAGTTCATTCAGCACTTGCTCTCAACAAGACAGCCTGCATAGCTTCTGCATCAATTAAGGGCACTTGGTGTGGCACTGCAGGATAAGCACTTGACCTCAAGATCAGTTTGAACCGCAGGGTCGGTGGTTCAAACTCATCAACCGCTCCTCGAAAACCCTATGCATGATCGCTATGAGTTGGAACTGACTTGATGGCACTTAACAACAAATACAACATGTTGTTACAGGGCTCCTGGTGTAGTGCTGTAGGAGAAACACTGGACTGTGAACCACAAGGTCGGCAGTTTACACCTACCAGCTGCTTCTCAGAAACCCTATACAAGGTTGCTGTGAGTTGGAACCAACTCGATGACATTTAACAATGACAACATGCTGCTATAGGGGGCTCTGGTAGAGTAGTGGGGTATGAGATGGACTGCAAGCCACAAGGTCAAGGTCAGCAGGTAGACTGTACCAGTCGTTCTGTGGGAGGAACACGAGGCTTTCTCTCCGTAAAGATTTAGGCCTCAGAAACCTTATACAGGTCACTGTGAGTTGGAACCAAGTCCACGGCACACAACCACCACCACCACGCCATTACAGTAGATGAAACTCCCAGCATTCTGTGGCTTACTTCAATAGTTTATTTCTTACTTTACATTCAGAGTCCCATGCCAGTGTTCTTGGTCCATGTGGTAATTCAGGGATCCAGAGTCCTTCCATTTGGTGGTTCTGTCATCTCCTAGGGTCTTAAGAGTTTTCTGCATTTGGATTGCAGAGTCACGGATCACAAGGTGGGTGTTAATGCCTAGGCCTGGGAGTGGCATAAATAATTCCACTCACATTCCATTGACTAGAACTTAGTCACATGACTCATATGGCTACACCTAACTACAAGGGATATTGGCAGATGGAGTCTAGCTTTGTGCTCAGGATGAAGTGGAAACATGTTTGGCGACAGCTAGTCAGTCCATGTTACAGATTCTGAAACTTTTTACTTTACCTTCATCAGGCCAGAGAGATGGACAGGGAGAATTAGCATCCCCATTTTGCAGATTAGTAAACATGGCTGAGAGAGGCTGTGCATCTTGCTCAGAGTCATATAGTGAGTGAGTTGATGGCAGAGACCATGTCTCTTGACCTAGAACCTGCACTTTCTCAGCTGCCTTCCTGGCCTGGCCCTCTCTTAAGACTCACACCAATCTTCATCTTGTGTTAGTGAGCTTGCCATGGACCTGGATCTTCCCTTTCCAGATGGGGGCTTCTGGAGGGCAAAGTCAGGCCTGCCATTTTGTGTCTATCTCGCTCCATGGAGCAGGGCCTAGCACATGCCGAGCACAGAGGACTGAGACCAAGAGGCTGAGAAAGGGTGAGCAAGTGGAAACATCTCCTGAATGAATAAAATAAGTGAACTTCTCTGGGAGCTGCCAGGCAATCTTTTGAAAGGATGTTGTTGTTGTTAAATTCTATTGAGCCAGTTTTGACTCATAGCGACCCAGCATAGGGTTTCCGAGGAGTGGCTGGTGGATTTGAACTGCCAATCTTGTGGTTCAAACTGACTTTGTGGTCTAGTGCTTATCCTACAGAACCATACCAGAATCCAGGACACACCAGGGTAGTCAGTTGAGATCCTCCAGTGGCTTCCCATTGCAGGCAGAATAAATTCCAAATTCCTTTCCTGGCCCAACAGGATTAGACCTTTTCCTTCTTACCCACTAGTCTCACTCTGCCCGCTCTCACTGCCTCCCAGCCACACAGGCTAGCCTTGCCTACTAAATGGAGTCAAGCCTTCCTGCCTGGGCCCAGTGTATTTTATTTGAGCCCCTCCAGATGTACTCTTCCCTTGTCCAGCCCATTTTGCTTCTGAGGCTGACCTGTGTGCCTTCCGTCAGTAATTTCCTTGTCATCTGGCCTCCAGGTGGGTTTAGTCAATGGGCGATCAGGAGGGAACTGAGCGGGGTTCGGTTATTTATGCCCTTGGCTCTGTCCATGCGGGTTGTCCAGTGTTGACTGTATCCATGACCAAAGGCCACTCCTATCCAGAAACTCAACTCTGAGTTCCAGCAACTACTCCCTCTCTTCGTCTTTCAGGTTTCAGCATGGCAACAGTTTTGGGGTTACTGGCCCCAGATTACAGCTTTATACAACCTTTCCTTTAACAATAGAATCAGTGACTTTTGAGTCAATTCTGACTCATGGCAACCCCATGTGAGTCAGAATGGAACTGAGCTCCATCGAGTGTTTAATGGCTGATTGCTCAGAAGTAGATTACCAGGCCTTTCTTTTGAGGTACCTCTGGGGATGCAAACCTCCCACCTTTCAGTTAGCAGCTGAACACGTTAAACTATTAGACTCACTCAGAGACTCTCATTTAACAATCGTTTCTTTGTAAAGAAAACCTCCATGAATTTTATTTTGTAATTGCTGCTTACTTCCTGACTAAGCACCACCTACCTTAGGACCTCCCTAAGGTGGGCAACTGCATTTCAGATTCTGGTCTTCTCCTAACCCTTCTAGTCAAAGGGCCCCCACCCCCCAGTTAGTCTCAACCCCATTATCCTGGATTCTTTTCTTCATTATACTAATTGAATCATCATTTGAATGCTTGTCTGACTTTCTCCTCTGGAATGGAAGCTCTGTGAGAGCACAACTTTGATCTGTCTTGCTTCCTTCTCTAGCTCCTGAGTCTAGGATGGTGCCTAGCACATAGTAGGTATTTACTATAAACATTTGTTGAATTTGAAAATGAAGTTAGTCCCATAAACAAGTGAGTGTGTAGATTAGCAAGTGAATAAACTGAGTTGGTTTAAGAAATGGATGAATTAGGCAAACGAGTAGTAACTGAATGAATATGTAGATGCATGAGTGAAGGAAGAAGTGAATAAATAAATATGAGAGGGGAGGGAGTGGTTGCTGGACCCAGGACAATGAGGAGGGGTTCTTGGTGTATGTATGTGTTGGGGCAGGAGCTGTCTGGGGGTGGTGGGTGGGTGAAGCAGCTCTGTGATGGGTCCCCCTCCTGGTGGACGTCAGCATGCGGTACATCTGCGCTCCTCAGCGGGGTGACACCTCACACCTGCACGTTCCTGTTTTGACCTCCTACTCCCCTATGACAAATAGCCTGGGACTCTTCCAAGGTGCTCATTTGACAGTCTTTTCTATTAGAAAGTTCTCTTGGGAATGGCTGTTCTATGGAAAGCCACTGACTCATGGATGCAGATTGGCAAAAGCTGCCCAAGAAGCTAAGGTACCAAGTCAATTCTCTGGACAAGCCTTTGTGCTATTGGAGGTGGACCCAGTTCCCACTCAATGAGCTCAAGACCCTGTGGGGGTTGGGAGTAAACTGGCAATTGCAAAGATGAGTGATGAGAACTAGGTGGGGGTTTACCTATGGAGTTGGGGGAGTTCAGCAGAGGTATGGAATCGGGTCAGATGGGGTCCAGGGAGGGCTTCTAGGGAAGAAGCTCAACTGAGGCTGGGATCTCTCCACTTCAGTGAGACAAGTCCCCACAGGCAACTCCAGAGACTTGGGGTGTCAAGGATCCATGTTCCCAGAGGACTGAGGGTACTGGGAACATTCATCATCTGAGGAATCAGGTTGGCATCCAGTGCCTTTCTCTTAGCTTCTTTACGGCCCTCAGTTGGGGTAGAGACCACTGCCATTCCCATTTCACGGCGGGGATACAAAGCCAGAGAGGTGAAATGGCATGTCTGTGGTCACACACGAATCAGTATCAGTCTGTCTCCTCTCTAGACAGTGTCCAGGTCTAAAATTATTCCCCACGTCTCCCTCTTCACTCCCTGTCCTGGAGCCCATCATGTGTCCAGACATTCCAGGAGAGCTCAAGGAAGCCATGTCAACATAAACATTGCTTCTCAGACTTGTTTGTCTCTGTGTGTTTGCACACATACACACATGGGCAAGAATCACTCATGCCTCTTTGGGCATCAGGATCTCAAAGCATCCAAGGTCATGGAGAGACTGCTGGACAGTGGTGGATGGTTGTGGACAGAGAGATATGCCATTGGCTTGTTGAACTCAGTATTCCTGTCAGTGAACAGGTGAGGTTCCAAGATTTTAGGATCTCTCCCAGCCCTAAGCTCTTTGGTGGCACAGTTTGCCTTTACTCCTAATCTGAAGGTTGGTGTTTCAAACCTATCCACCGGCGCCACAAAAGAAAAACTCTGGTGCTTTGCTTCTGTTAAGGTTGTAGCCAAGAAAAGCATGCAGAGCAGTTCTGCTCTCAGTCAACTAGATGGCAACTAAGCACAACCCTTAGCCTTGGCTTTCCCTATTTGAGGAACCGTGAACAGGAGGTCCAGAGAGGTTAGGTGGCTCTACCCAAGTCACTCAGCATGTTAGTGAGCAGCGGCTCAGAGCTCAGCCTCTTACCTCTTGGATGGTAATCACTCCTTTGCCCTCACTGCCTCCCTGTAGACTCCACCGTGAGCCTAAACGTTCCCTGTGATCTTCTGTTCCCAGCCCCTGGGTGGCCTTGGTGCTATGTGTCTGATGAGGCCCTGGCTGTTTGGAAAGGTGGCTTCCTGTAGGAGGGGGGTGTGAGGAGGGCCTTGCTGGTATTCCACGAGCTCCAGTACCACCTCCCCAGGCTGCCTGGATGGAGGGCACACGGGCCTGGGTGGCCTGCAGCCCTCAGACCCCTGAGCAGTAGCACAATATGCCTTTGTCTGGCCAGGGCTTCTGAGGACCAGGGAGGCTGATCACATGCCAACTGATATTTTCTTGGGGTCTCCAGTGGGAGACTTGGTGCCCTGGCTGCTTTCCTGCTTGCCTCTAATGTCTTCTCAGAGCCAGCCCAGGGAGACAGGTCATTCCCAAACACTGTTCCACAAAGGACAAGAGTCTTAAACCACTCGCAGTTGTCTTATTATTGAAAAGTGGCTCTCTTTCTCGCTGCTTTTCAGTCTCTGAAAGACTGTATCCACAGGGGTCAGATGACTGGGATGGATCCCAGCATAAGGGCAGCCTGAGATGCCCCAAGGCTCTGTCCTCTGTCAGGGCCGCTTGAACTCCTCCCATTTGTTAATTTTATGGAGCTGGAAGGGAGAGTGGAGATGCCTGATGGCAGAACCAGGATTTGAAAATATGCGTTTGAAAAATGGCTGCCTGAGTGTTTGGTGGGGATATCTGTACATACCTGTTTCATATCTCATTGTATAAAAAAAATCAGGGGGTCATAGAAGTGCCCAAGTCTAATGTCAGAGCAAAGAAGCACATTGTGAGGCTGCATTCATTGAGGTAAGGTTTCTTGAGCAAGGAGGTGACAAGTCTGTTGGCTCTGATTCATCTGAACTGACTTCCTCTTCACCCAAAATAGGAATTCTGCCAGCATGGCTCCTCAGGTGACAAGGCACTCTCTCCCTTGTGAGGTGACTCTACTCTGTCGGTTAGGAACTTACCACTGTCGTCTGCCTCCTTGTAATTTTATTCAACAATTTATTTTTTTTTTTTTGAGTGCCTACTGAAGTCCTGGTGTGGTACACTGGACTGCAAGGTCAGTTTGAACCATAAGGTCAGCAATTCAAACTCACCAGCCATTCCTTGGAAGCTCTATACAGAGTCGCTATGAGTCTGAACTACTCGACAGCACTTCACAACAGCAACACCTGGGTGTCATGCTGTTTTTAGCTGTTTGCTGACACTCACTAAGTTTGTTTGTTCTGCTTTCCTCTGAAACTCCTCTGTGCTTTCCCGATAGTGACTCCTTCCTTCATCCTTCACCCATTTTCTCTAGAACATGGTTCAGAGACACCCTTCTTCTTCATTGTATCCCTCTTCGGCACTTCCTCTTAGATCTTATCTTAAACTCCATGTGAAGCCTAACAAAACCATCACCTCCCTTTTCTGATGAAGCTACTCCTATTGATATGGCCCTAGGTACTGAGAACGTCTAAGATTCTAGAACTCATGATGCCTCTTTAGCAATGGCTTACTCAACTTTTCCTTATGAGACCTGAGACTTGTGTGAGTTAGAGCTTATATGAGTAAGAACTGGCCTCATGTTTCAGTCTACCCTGGCTACAGCAGCCTTTCCTTTCTCTCTCCTCTTTGCTGCTGTGCCAGAACTGACCTCTCCCCTTGGCTTCCCGATTAGGGCTTTCCACTTCCAACCACTTTATACTGAAAAGGGAATCCCTAAGTGGTACACAGGTTTAGTGCTCCACTATTGTGGCGCTGTGGGTTAATGCGCTGGACTACAAAGTCGGTGGTTCAAGGTCACCAGCTGCTCCTTAGAAACCCTTACAGGGTTGCTATGGGTCAGAACTGACTTGACGGCACTTCACAACAAGTAGTTGAAAGGTTGGTAGCTTGAACTCACCCATCGGCGCCTTGGAAGACAGTTCTGATGATCTGCTTGTTGTTATGAGCCATGAGGTTGGTTCTGACTCGTAGCAACCCTGTATGGGGATTCCAAGGCTGTAAATCTTTACGGGAGCAGAAAGCCTCATCTTTTTCCCATGGAACAGCTGGTAGTTTTGAACTGCCAACCTTGAGGTTTGCAGCCCGATTCGTAACCACTATGCTACCAGAGCACCTTTCTAAAAGGCCTTGTATCTCATTGAACATCCTATGGAGCAGTTCTGCTCGGCACACATGGGCAGCTATGAGTTGGAATCCGTTCCATGACAACTAATTACAACAACAACACTGGAAAGGGTTAGTAGTTTGCTGTGCCAAGGCCCAACTCAGAAAGTCCCTTTTCTCTGGGCCTCAGTTTCCATATCTGTAAAACGTGGGGGTCAGTCCAGTTCTTCCTTGAAGCCCCCTCCAGGCCTGATATCTGATGTTCTGAAGTATAAAACATGGGCACTTCCGCTCCCATGACCTGCCAGTGAGATGGAGTTTTCCGTGGCGCCACTCAACATCACACATGGCGTAGGCGGCCCCAACTCTGCTGAAGCCTCATCAGGGAGCCAACAGGGAGAAAAGTCCTTATCCTTCTCACAAGGATTCCAGAGAGAGGCAGCTGCCCACAGAAGGAGTAGATATTAGCATCCTAGTGGCCACCACTTTGAGGTGCACAGATTAGGAAAAGCTGAAGTTGAGGAGAGGTGAGTGTTTGTCAGTGAATCCCCTTGGCTGAGAGTAAATCTTCCTCTTGGCAGAAGGGACTTTTACTTGATCGGGGCTGAGTTCTATGAGTGACTGTAAATTCTCAGTGAAACAGCCCCATTGGGCCTAATTTCAACCACTTAACCCAGAGGTTGCATTCTTGAAGTGTTCTGCCAAAAGCATTCGTCTCCCAGGCTCGGGAGACCGCAGCTCCTGAGTACTCTTGCATGCAGCAGCTGCAGCACTGCTGGCCTTTCTGTTCTCACCTGTCTGAGTGAGGGCTCTGACTTGGCCCTCCCCCGCCCCCAAGTCCCCTTTCTTCCCACTTTCAGCAAGCCTCTCAATATGGTTTCTTGGCAAGTCCAAGCCTGTGCTGGCCACCCCTGCTCCTGTCTGTTTGAAACCCAACAGCTGGGAAATTTGGGTAAAACCTGGTCACTATATCTAAATGCTGGACTAATGTAGTCAGATGTTAAGTGGATCAAACAACAACTGAAATGGGCAAGCCAAGTCCAAACTACTGGTCATTGTGTCCAAACAGTGCCGAAACAACCTATCAACTTGGATCAAGAAATTAATGCCTTGGACACAACTGGGTCAAACCTTAATAAAATGTATATGCAGTTTGAATAATGAGTCAGCTTGGTCAAGTAATACTGAAGCAATTGTTCAATTTAGTCAAACAACGAATCCGTTTGATCAAACCCTCAAACAGCCTGCCTTTAGAATTAAACAAAGCCAAGATACCAAACCAAATCAACAACCAGCCATTAGGTCAAGCAATGCCAGAACAATGGGTCAGCTGGGTCAAATAATAGCAACACACCCAGTCTGTTGTAAACAGCCAATCAACTGCCTCAAACAATGTCATAATATTTGGATTAATTTATTCAAACATTTAGTCAGTTCAATTAAACCCAGTCAACTTGGTTAATGAATGCCAAAACACCTACTCAACGCAAACAGCCAGTCAAGTGGGTCTAACTGTGACAAACAACTGGTCAACTTGGTGAAACCACCAATCACCATGGCCAAACAAGCAGTCAACTCAATCAAACTATGCAAACGCAACAGGTCACACTGGTCACCATGCAGTAACTAAACACCCACTCCATTCTGTCAAACAACCACTCAAGAAGGAGAGGCTGTGTCTAAACACTCAGTCAATTTCATGAAAAGCCAGTTGCCTCGATGCTGTGAAACCAAAACAACCACTTAACTTGGTTGAATTAACGGCAATGCCAAGTACTTAACAGTGCTTTTGCTCTGTCCAGCATTCTCAGACAAGCCACACCAAAAAAGATGGTCAGCCCAGTGGAATGAAGCACAAACTTCGTTGTGCTTCACCAGAATATCCATCAGCTCTGTCTTGAAATATCATGAAAGAAAACAGACCTCTCACTCTTTGGGTAAATAAACTCTTGAACTTAAAGAGATTGGGTTTCTTGAGTCAGGAGAATGGTCGTGGATGAAGCATGAGAAGATTTTCTTGCCCTTTCTCCTTAGACTGTGATGGGGGAGGAAAGATGCCCTCTCCTGTGTCTTTTGCAAAGTGTCTGAGATGGGGGTTACTTCAACCCAGTGATGAGACCTGGGAGGACTGAGGTTGCTCAGTGCCTTCAGTGACTCAATGACACATAGCCTAGTGTGTTGAGTTAGTTAATTCCCAGAACAAGTCACTCTCTCCATAGTGTAAGCCTGGTTTCCAAGGCCCATTGCCTTCTCTGAGCCCAGAAGTCTCCTCATCAAGTCATGTAGCTCTGGCCACCATCTAAGAACCATCATCCAGAGCTTCATAATGACAGCAACACTGAGCTCTTGTGCTCCAGGCACTGGGCTTCTTTAAGAAGCTCTCTATGTATCTTTCCACAACCCAATGAGATTGGCATCATTATTATACCCATTTTACAGATACGGTGCACGGAGGCTCCTGGAACTTAAGAAAGTCAATCTAAGGTCACAGAACTATTAAGTGAGGTCTAAATTTAGGAGCCAACGCTGCCTTTAAAATACTCTTAGAAGAAAAAAACAAAGGGAGGAATTCACCTGAACATCAGCACTCCCCGGGTACAGTAGTGATCACACCAGTGTCTGTATGTGTGGTGGCTTTATAGGAAGAGGTACTTTATTCCCAGTCTCCACTTGTCATCCAGGTGTAGACAGGTTGGAAGCCTGAATTTCAGTAAAGCACACTCTCAACTTACAGTCCACCCTAGTGCTAAGCCCTCTTGGCCCAGGAACGCTGAACAGGCATTACTAATTCCCCCAGAGGCCAGTGGCTCCTGGGTACCCTGGACCTGTAAGTAGCCTTGAGGTTTGGCTTTCAGGACAGGAGTCAGGTGACTTCTTGAGATTTGCCCACTCCTCACCACTAAAAGCCCCCTTAGTGTCTGCCTCCTGGTCCCTGAGGAGCAGGTCTGAGCCCAGTATTGACCACAATTGACACTCTTCCCTTCACTAAAGGAAAACGATGTTGACTCACCTCCTACATGAGGCACAGACTATTTTATTGAACGCTAAGGCAAATCATACGGGCAGGAAATGTCGTAAAAAGAAAAGTAATCTTCTGACGGAAAAATAAATTATCAGCCGTGTTCCGTAGGAAAAGAAACATTCTTAAATAATTTCTCTTGCTGTTGGTATTGGCTGGCAGTATGGGCCAGTCAGGCAAATGGTAATTTCCAAATTAGATTATACATTATGTCATATTAGTTTTATATTAGAAAAACAAACGGGATCAGAGGAGAAGTGCCAAGGTTGGCGGGCTGTGCTTGCCACGTGACTGGTTGCATTTCCACTACAGAATGCTCGCTGAGACCCGGAGAGCTGGGAGAACAAACAGATCCAAATGGGGCTGAGCACAGATTGGGTGTACACAGTCGGTTCTTCTGGGAAAGAAAAGACAGCTCCCAGACCCAGGTCTCTGAGTGTGGCCACACAGCCAGGAAGGGGAGGTGGGACAGCCTCAGCAGCCCATGCCCACTTTCTCTGGACATCTGGGTCCTCTCTGGAGGGGCTGGCCCTGTGGTGTGGAATGAGCACTAACTTTGGAGCCAGGACACTGAGACCAGTAAATGTTCATGGGAGCAGCAGGTGGCACTGCCACAGTGTCAGTTCCAAGGAGGAATGCCCTCATGGCCGGCCCACTGGCATCCCACGTCAGTCTCTGGGCAGTGAGAGAAGACATGTCTCTATCACCCTAGAGCAAAAAAGCAGGAAAATGGTAAGGAGGCCGACTCTACTTCAAAGTCACATTGCTAGCTCACCTTTAGGAGTCCTGGTGTGGCTCTGTGGGTTAATGCTCTGGACTGTAAGGCCAGTTTGAACTGCAAGGTCGGCAGTTCAAACTCACCAGCCATTCCTTGGAAACCCTATATTAGGGTCAGTATGAGTCGGTGGCGCTGTGGGCTAATGTGTCAGACTGCAAGGTTGTTTGAACTGCAAGGTCAGTGGTTCAAGCTTACCAACTGCTCCTTGGAAACCCCAGACAGGGTTGCTGTGGGTCAGAATCGATCTAATGGCACTCAACAACAACAACAATGAGTCGGAACTGACTCCATGGCACTTAACAGCTAGAAGCTCACATTTATTGATGGGGTACTAGGGCCCAGCAATTGACTTGTACTTGGTTTATTTATTCCTCACAACAATGCTACCAGGCTATTTTATAGGTAGGGGAGTCCTGGTGTGGCACTGTGGGTTAATGCGCCAGACTGCAAAGCTGTTTGAACTGCAAGGTTGATGGTTCAAGCTCACCAGCTGCTGCTTGGAAACCCTATGCAAAGTCACTATGGGTCGGAAATGACTCTATGGCACTTCACAACAACAACAAAGGAAAGACACAGAAAAGTTCAGTCACTGGTCCGAGCTCAGATTATTGGGAAGAGGCAGAGTTTAAAATCTTAACCACCTGGTCACTCCTTCCACAGTTTAAGCCTGCTTTGTAAGGCCTGGGACCTTCATTGAGGCTAGAACCCTCCTTGGAAAGTCGAGAAGCTCTGTGTGATGCTTATGTGAAATGAGATGTCTCTGGTGATGGGACCGTCTGTGAGTGGGTGGGGAGTGGAGGGTTTCTTTGTCCACTGAGGCACCAGACCAGACCTCTAGGGCCCCTTTCTCCCCTGAGACTGTTGTTTAGGCTTCTCTACTTGTTTGCCTGTGAATTTGGGCAAGCTTCACCAAATGTGAGATGCTCCAGGGCTGGGATCTTGTTTGATTATCTCTGAATACCTGATACTTAACACAGGCATGATGCTGCTTTTGATGGTCACAGGGGAAACAAAACAAAGTGTCTAGCATTGGAAAGGGCCTAAGAAGCCTGCTTTAGATTTTATAGGATACCTCTTTGATAGTAGTCACTAACTGCTCGTACAATTCTTCTCAAGCAGCTACTACTGAGCAAAGTTGGTGTGAAAAGGAGACCTGTTTGCCACTGTGGATCTAGCCCACCCTCTAATTTGCATTGGAGGAAGCACAGGGAGAAGGAGACAACAGTTTGAGGTCACACTGCAGTCATGGACAGTCAGATTTTGGGATCTACCTTCCCAGAGCATGCAGTAGAGTTAAAAGAGAAGACTTTGAATTGATTAGCAAGTATCTGACATGTAATAGCCATGTGCCCAGCTACTGCTGCCTGGAGTCTGGATGAAGAGATTTCAGTAGAATCTAAGACACTCCTGGTGTGGCACTGTAGGATCCGCACTGGACTGCGAACCATAAGATTGGCAGTTCAAACCCACCAGCTGCTTCTTGGAAACCCTATATAGGGTCACTATGTGTTAGAACCAACTTGATGGCACTTAACAACAGAGACCAATTAGGTAACAATGCAGGCTGGGAGTCCTATAACTGGACATTTCTGTTCTCAAAATCCACCCCCTAGTCCTCAGGAAATCTGAGTTCTAGTCCTAGCTCTTTCTTTTTGAAAGTCTATGTTCTCTTCTTGGACTTTAAATTTTTTGTCAAATGTGGGTAGACATAGTGCTTAAATTCTCTAAGAAGTAAAATCCGTCTGGCTCTAATATTCCAAGATTTTGTGTTTCCAGAATTCATCCCACATTCTCCCAAGACTCAACTGCTCCTTGGGGCAAATTAGGTCTGCGGGAAACTGCAGTAATTTGCTTGGACCACTAGGGGGAGAGGGAGACATTCAGCATGATTCCTGGTTAACTTCTGTTCTAACTCCCCTGGTGGCCTGGAGGGTTACTGCGGCTCCTGTGTTGCTTCCTGTTTCCTCTGTGAGTAGTTTAGCTCCTGGGGATTGTTGTTGTTAGATGCCATTGAGTCGGTACCGACTCATAGCGACCTGATGCACAACAAAATAAAAACTGCCTGGTCCTGGGCCAACCTCACCATCGTTGCCATGCTTGAACCCATCGATGCTGCCACTTTGTCAATCCATCTCGCTGCGGGTCTTCCTCTTTTTCTCTGGCCCTCCACCCTACTAATCTGACCTGAAAACACACTGATGTTGTTGTTAAGTGCTGTCGAGTTTGTTCTGACCCATAGCGACCCTGGGTTTCTGAGGGTGTAAATCTTTACGGGAATAGACAGCCTCATCTTTCTCCCACGGAATGGCTGGTAGTTTCAAACCGCTGACCTTAAGGTTCACAGCCCGATTCATGACCACTACGCTACCAGAGCTCCTTGCTATTCACTGCCAAATACTTAGTGAGCCCTTCCTCTTGACCAGGCCCTTTGATGAGTAATAAGAACCCTATCTCAGCCTTTGGAGGAGTTCACAGTCCAGTGAGGGAGGTAGACATTCATGGAGATCATCCCAATGCAGTGTGCGCAGTAAAAACTGTGGCTGGGGGTACTACTATGATACCCACCGGTATGCTGAGGAGCCCCTAGTCCAATTTGGCGGGCAGGTAAGACTTCTTGGAAACAGTGATATTTAAGTCAAATCTTGAAGGACAGGGCAGAGTTCAGAGTTTGACAAAGAAGGGTGGAAGTGGGGTGGGGATGCAAGATTTGCACTTTAGGCCGAGGGACTAGCACATGAAAAGGACAGGTTTAGGAGACAGCTGCAGGTAGTTCCATGGGCTGAAAGGCAGGGCTGTGTGACCAACAGGGAAGGTGAGTAGGGACAGAGCATACATTCGCTCAGAAATATTTTTAAACAGCTATCTAATAAACACCAGACTAAATTGTAAAAGGCCTTGAATGACTTTTCCAAATCCTGAATCATTTTCCTTCCTGGACCCTGGCCTATATGCCCATAACATTTATGACAAGAATTTGTTTCCAAATTTAGTTAATCACTATTTGGCTTCTCCCATCTCCCCATGAGGATAGTGGCTCTAGAGGGAGTTGGGACAGGAAACTGGTCTCAGGACTAGGAATAGCATCAGGGATATTGCAGTCTGGGAGAGGTAAGAGAATATGGGCATGGTCTGGGCCAGCCTGACCCTCTCTACCTTGTCCCTACCCTATCTCCATAGCTGCTCTTGGCTTCCTTAGCACACAAGACCCAGCAGCCTCTCTCTGCCTGTAACTATGTTCTTCACCCATCCCAGAGGGGAGGGTGTTTTCAGCTCTGGAGCCAGAACTGTTCAGGAGTGCAGGAGATCGGGAACAGTCTGGGATGGCTGTACTAGCTGTGGGCCACGAGGATGCAGAGTCTAGAGTGGAGTGGTTGAGGGAGTAGGAGAGCAGAAACTGCCCTTGGGAAAGAGCTCTGTGGAGGAAAGGAGGTGGTGTTAGCCAGGAGGCGAAGCCCCATCAGTGTGGGGACTAAACTCTGGGAGAACTAATCCTACGGGAAAGAAGAAGGAGTCATGATTAATTATAAATTGCTGTTTTGGAGAAAGTTTGCTAACTTTATCTCACTGAAATATGAGAAAGGGTTATTTTGCAGGTGGAAGGATAGGCATAAGGAGCTCTGGTAGTGTAGTGGTTACGAGTCGGGCTGCCAACCTCAGGGACAGCAGTTCAAAACTACCAGCTGTTCTGCAGGAGAAAGATGAGGTTCTCTGCTCCTGTAAAGATTTACAGCCTCGGAAACATTGTACAGGGTCGCTATGAGTCGGAACCGACTCCACAGCACATAACAACAACGACAAGGGCAGGTATAGAAAAATGTAAGTAACTTGTTTAAGGCAACACGGCCAGAAGTGGTGATGCTGGGATCAGAACTCAGTCCATCTAACTCCTCAGTAGATTCCCTTATGAGCGCACTGTGGTTATGCACTTCTTGCTTCTCTTCTCTCTTAGATGCTGTGAACCTTAATCCTTCCCTGAGGTCACATGAGCTGTTCTCTATCTGGACCACCTGTTACATTCTTCCATTTTTCAGGTCTGCTACATATATCTGTTGTGAAAATGTCTTTGATCCCTCCAAGTAGAGTTTATTTTTTATTTTCCATCCACCCATCAACTCATCTGCCAATCCATCATCATTTATCATGTACCCACCACCCATCAATCCATCATCCCGCTGTCATCCATCCATCCATCCATCCATCCATCCATCCATCCATTCATCCATCCATCCATCCGTCCATCCTCCATCCATCCATCCATCCATCCATCCATCCATCCATCCATCCACCCGTCCATCCTCCATCCATCCATCCATCCATCCATCCATCCATCCATCCATCCACCCGTCCATCCATCCATCCATCCATCCATCCATCCATCCATTCATCCATCCATCCATCCACCCGTCCATCCATCCATCCATCCATCCACCCGTCCATCCTCCATCCATCTCTGACTTTCTAGCTAGAGGTAGTTGCTGCCTCCTGGAGGAGCACTATACTTGTCTGAATCTACTTCTTCATGTGCCTGTCTTCCCTACCAGCCTGAGGGCTCCCCGAGGACAAGATCTGACTTTGCTTCTCTGAGTCTGCTTTCTGTCGACTCTCCCTTGATTCTTCTATTGAACAGATTTGATTCCGACTCATAGCAACCCAATATGGAGTTGCAGAGGCTGTAAACATTTATGAGAGCCAACAGTTTCATCTTTCTCCTATGGAGCTGCTGGTGGGTTTGAACCATTGATCTTGCAGTTAGCAGTCTAGTTCTTTTCCTACAGCGTCACTAGAGCTCTCTTGCATAAGCTACTTGAATTTGGCCTGTTTCTTAAAGAAGGGATAGTGTGCAATATATATCTGGAGTAAATTTGAGTTGAGATTGAAAGTATTTTAATTTTCTATGAAAGATGTTGTTGTTGTCAGGTGCCATAGAGTCGGAACCGACTCATAGCGACCCCATGCACAGCAGAACGAAACAATGTCTGATCCTGGGCCAACCTCACTACCGCCGCCACACTTGACACCATCAATGATGCCACCTGGCCAATCCATCTCGTTGGGGGTCTTCCTCTTTTTCTCTGACCCTCCACCCTACCCAGCATGACATCCTTCTCCAGTGACTGTTCCCTCCTGACAATATGTCCAAAGTATGAGAGACGAAGCTTAGCCATCCTGGCCTCCAAGGAGCACTCTGGCTGCACTTCTTCCAAAACAGATCTATTGGTTCTTTTGGCAGTCCATGGCACTTTCAGTATTCTCCTCCAACACCACAACTCAAAGGCATCAATTCTTCTACGATCTTCCTTATTCACAGTCCAGCTTTCGCATCCATATGAGGCTGTTGAAAACACAATGGCCTGGGTCAGGCACACCTTAGTCCTCAAGCTGACATCTCTGCTCTTCAATACTTTTAAAAGGTTTCTGTGCAGCAGATTTGCCCAATGCAATATGTCGTCTGATCTCTTGACTGCTGCTTCCACGAGTGTTGATAGTTGATCCAAGAAGAATGAAGTCCTTGACAACGTCAATCCATGAAAGATAGGGAACCGTTAAATGGCCCTATTGGCTTGCTCCAGAACCATCTTAGAACTGTAGAGAATTCTGGACTTTTCACTTCATCATTCTGAATTAGGTGAACATTGCTCAAAACTGAGGGAGGCAGGAGACCTCAGTGTGTGTCTTGAGCCTAGTACTAACTGAGTGGGTATGTGCGGAATCAAAGTCAGGTTTTTCTAGGTTTCGTTGCAGTAACAGGCACACTGTGGCACAAGGGCTTCTTAGCCACAGTATATGTGGCTCTGTTCCACATGTCCTGTCTATTTCCAGGTCCTTGTGAATGAGCCATCGCTATTTGGGACATGACATCCTCAGGACAGAGAGCAACAAGAGACATGGTCAAATCACACAATGGCTCTTAATGTCACTTTCACTTGCTTTTCATTGGCCAAAGCAGGGACATGTCTGAGACGGATGTCTGTAGCATGGGGAATGTAAATTTCTCCCATGAGGAGGCACAGCAAGCTCCCTGACAGGGATGCAGAAAGTGTCATATAGGGAAGGGGGAAATGAGTCACCAGGAGCAATAACACATGCTACCACAGGCCAGAACTCCAGCCAAACCTCTCCACTTCATGCAAACTCCAGTCAGCTCCCTCCACCCCCTCTCACTGGGCTCTTTCTAACTCGGAATCTGTGGTGGTGCCTCTGCAGAAGAATGATGCCCAAACTGGATATAAAATTGTGACTCGGGCTGTGGGGTTACACAGATTCGCACAGAAAGGAAGGACAGGTGAGGTTGAACAGGTCTAGAAGACTCTTTCTTCCATTTCTTGCCTTGCAAACACCTATGTTTCATTCATGGCCCAATTGGAATGTCGCTTCTGAGAGACCCTCCAGGATGTACCTTCCAAGCCTGGTTTGAACTCTTCCTCTATTTCTCATTGCCTCTCTGCTTCCCTCATTTCCTGTCTTGTGCTATCTCTTTATGCCCTCCCCACCCCTCCCAAACCACCCAGAGCAGTGGTATGCTGCAACCAGCTCCTACCAGTTTTCCAGGATTGATTCCCAACCCCCATGTCCAATGGCATTGTGTTGGTAGTTTGAAATTGGTCATAGTGTATATAGTTACTTCATAGAACTCAGCATCTTGCTGCAGAAAATAAAGTCAATTTTCCTCCTGGAGAGTCAGTTATTAACTGTTTGCTTACAGCCATTGTCCTGGACTATGGACAATGTGAAGGCCTTATTCAATCTGTCTTCCTAGAACGTCTGGTGGGACATTAGGTTTTCTGAATGAATTGTTGCATGAATGAACGAATGAAAGTTTCCCTAGTGGAATGAAGCAATGAATAAACATGTGTATGGCTGGATTTTGAGTCCCCATCTATGTCACTTCTTCCTTCCAGTTCTCTCTCATTCTCCCAGATCTCTGACTCTGCTCATTACTCCAAGAGAGGTAGGTGACAGAGCAGAGCACAGAATATGCCTGCAAGTCATTCTGGCATTTGCTCTCTGAAATTCTGAGCCTTTATATATATAAGTGTTTACAGAAGAAGTAAAGGGGAGAGAAGGCATAAAGTACCTGAAAATAAAGGAGAGGAGAGGAGAGGAGAGGAGAGGAGAGACCCAGTCTGGTCTGGGTGTCCTGAACACCTGTGCCAGGAGGTCTCACAGCAGAATGACTGTGAGGTGCATCCAGGTGCCACAGAGATTGCAGAAGGTGGGTAGAATGATGAGGCACATGTGTATGTGTGTGTGTGTGTGTGGGGGGGGGGGGGACTCAATGCCCTGCCTGACCCTTCCCCCTTCCCACTTTCCCAGCCACACGTCTTAGCAGCATGTGTTATTGTTAAGTGTTGTCGAGTCAGGTCTGACTTGTTGTTGGAAAGTGTCATGCAAGTTGGTTCTGACTTATAGTGACCCTCTATAGGGTTTCTGAGGATAATGACCCTCTATAGGGTTTCTGAGGATAGTGACCCTCTATAGGAATTCTGAGGATAGTGACCTCTATAGGGTTTCTGAGGATAGTGACCCTGTGTAAGGTTTCTGAGGATAGTGACCTCTATTGGATTTCTGAGGCTAGTGACCCTCTATAGGGTTTCTGAGGATAGTGACCCTGTATAGGGTTTCTGAGGATAGTGACCCTCTATAGGATTTCTGAGGATAGTGACCCTGTATAGGGTTTCTGAGGCTAGTGACCCTCTATAGGGTTTCTGAGGATAGTGACCCTCTATAGGGTTTCTGAGGATAGTGACCCTCTATAGGATTTCTGAGGATAGTGACCCTCTCTATAGGGTTTCTGAGGATGTTGTTGTTGTTATGTGCCATCGAGTCGGTTCCGACCCATAGCGACCCTGTATAGGGTTTCCGAGGGTGTAAATCTTTACGGGAG
>NW_006408544.1:9314665-9332240 GCF_000296735.1 Chrysochloris asiatica
AGGGTTTCTGAGGTTAGTGACCCTCTATAGGGTTTCTGAGGATAGTGACCTCTATAGGGTTTCTGAGGATAGTGACCTCTATAGGGTTTCTGAGGACAGTGACCCTGTGTAGGGTTTCTGAGGATAGTGACCTCTATAGGGTTTCTGAGGTTAGTGACCCTCTATAGGGTTTCTGAGGACAGTGACCCTGTGTAGGGTTTCTGAGGATAGTGACCCTGTATAGGGTTTTTGAGGAGCGGCTGGTGGGTTTGAACCACCAGCCTGTCGGTTAGCAGTCCAGTGCTTATTATACAGCACCACAGCAAGACCCTGTTTATGTAAGACCCAAGAAATGTGGAATGACCCCACGGAAAGGAAAACCCAAAGAAAGTCTCAGGTAAAATTTTCATCATCCTGGTGGGATAGGAACTTGGAGAAAGAAATTAAGTTAGGTTATAGTAAACAAGGAGTCCTGGTGTGCTGCTGTGAGATAAAGCACTGGACCGCAAAGTTGGTTTGAAGTTTGGCAAGCTCAAACTTCACAAGGTTGGCACTTCAAACTCACCAGCTGCTCCTTGGAACCCCTATACAGGATGGCTGTTCTCAGAAACCTTATGCAGGGTCTCTATGTGTCAGAACCGACTTGACAGCACTTAACAACAGCAACAATGGAAACAAGAGGAGTCCAGGTAGTGTAGTGGGCTGCATGTTGGGTTGCTAACTGAGATGTTAGAGGTTCAAATTCACCTGGTACTCCATGGGAAAAAGATGAGGCTTTCTGCTCCTGTAAAGATTTACAGCTTTGGAACCCTATGCAGGGTCTCTCTGAGTCAGAACAGACACTGTAGCATGCAACAGCATAGGAAACAAAGCAAGTGACAGATTTTGCACCCCTGTGCCCTAAGCGAGTTTCCTATTGAGACCCGAGGTTTATATTGCCACTCATGAATGAATGATTTAAATCAGAGGTTGGTAAAGGTTTTCTGGAAAGGACCACATAGTAAATATTTTCAGCTTTGTGGGCCATATGGTCTCTGTCCCAACAATTCAACACTGCTGTTGTAACATGAAAGCAACCACAAACAATAAGTAAATGAGTGAACATGGCTATGTTCCAACAAAACTTTATTATGAACCTGAAATTTCAATTTCATAGAACATTCATGTGTCTCAAAATATTATCCTTCTTTTGATTTCCCCCAACTATTTAAAAGTGTAAAAACAGTTCTTAGCTTGTGGGAGGGTGGGATTTGGCCTCCAGGCCCTGATGTCATTAACCTCAAGGTTGGCAGTTCAACGTCATCAGCCACTCTTCAGAAGAAAGATGAGGTTATCTACTCCCATAAAGATTTACCGTTTCAGAAACCCTATATGGCTTTTGATCAAGATGACTAAGTGAGTGAGCGAGTGAGTTGGGGTCACATGCGTAGACAAAAGTGGGGGAAATGTACTCACTTGAGGGAACACAACATGAATCTGTCTGAGGAGAGGATGCTTTCCCTGTGTGCGCCCTGCTACTCACCCCAGACCAGAGGCCAGCTTCCATCTCCCTGGGCCCTAGATCAGTCTGCACCATCCAAGGCGCTGGTCTGCTCTCTCTGGGTGGCAGAGAAGCTGGACCATTGGTGGGAGGGTAGCTGGGTAGCTGGACTCAGCGAGATGGGCGGGCTGGCCATGTTCTGTCTCTGGGAAATGAGTGTGGACATGGCCCGGGCCCGAGGGGGCGGCCCACCCTGGTCTGCCCAGATCAGGTTCCTGACAGCGTCTGAACACTGTAAACACAGTGGCTGGACAGGCCTCCTCTCCTGAGACCCACTGAAGGTGGCCTGGGCCGGGAGAAGAGTGGGATTGGGTCTGACAATTTGACATAAACCACGGGACAGTGTCAGCGGCTGGGAAGTCTAGTGACCACCTCCCTGACACCCCTACTCTTGCTCTAGAGGCAGCTGCTCCCAATTACCTTTTCCTGTGGAGTCAGGGGTCTTTAGTGTGGGGAGGTCCCTTGCAGATCCCTCCTCCTGGAAGGGGTGGGGAAACTGAGGCCCAGAGGTACTGAAACTCAGGGAACACCACATAGTTGTTGCACACTGGGGCTGGAATCTTAGTCTCTGGTCTCTTCTGGAGAAGAGAGATCTTAGGTGGCAGCTAGGACCCTGTGGGGGGTGTCCTTTACATTTATTAGGAAGCACTGAAGTGGGTTTAGGACACCTGACCACCAAGTCTACCACTTACTGTGGGACCCATCAAGCCCACCACTGACGGAGAACCTCATCACAACCTCTGAGCCTACGGCATTCACTTCACAGAAGACAGGCTCAGAGAGGTGAAGTGCCTTGCCCAAGGCCACTCAGCAAGTAAGAGGGAGAGCCACAATTGAAGCCTGTGCCTGTCAGATGGCAAAGCCTGTGCTGTTAATGGGGACCGTTGGTTCCAACCTCAACCCGAAACTTTCTGTGGGACCCTAGGCAGGCTGTTGTGGGTGATCTCTAAGGGTTCTCTGGGCTTTCAGGATGCTGATCTTGCTGCCCACCTCAGGAGACATACCCCTGTTCTTCACGGGTCCCTCTGACATCACAGGAACTTCATATATCAGGTTCCAGTGATGACCACCCAGAACCAGACTGACCGAGAACTGGACTCAGGACTTGCTAACACTCAATGAAGGACTCACAAACATGGGGGTCTTGCTTCTCTTTCTTGTCTTGTTCCCGGCCCAGCTACTATGGTAACGCTATAAGCTTGTCCACAGGGTGGTGTGTTTCCTAGGGCTATCATAACAAAGAAGCACAAAATGGGTACTTTATAAGAACAGAGATTTATTATTTCACCCTTCTGGAGGCTGGGTGTCTGAGATCAGGGTGTGGACTGTGGCAATTCCTTCTGAGGCTTTGAGGGAGAATCTGTTTCCTAGCTCCTCTCCTAGCTCCTGGTAACTCCAGATGTTCCTTCACCTGCAGCTGCATTGTCACATAGTGTCTTCTTTCTCTTCTCCTTTGTTGTAAGACCACCACTCATAGGATTAGGCTACACTGTACTCTAGTATGGCCGCATGCTAACCTAACAGATACAACATTCACGGGTACAGGGGTGAGGACGTCAATATGTCTTTTTTGAGGACATGATTCAGTCCATAACACAGAGGAACACATATACCAGCGTCCATAGTTGCACAAAACCAAACCATATACCTGTTGTTGTTGTGAAGTGCCATCGAGTCGATTCCGACCCATAGCGACCCTGTATAAGGTTTCCGAGGAGCAGCTGGTGAGCTTGAACCGCCAACCTTGCAGTTCAAATGGCTTTGCAGTCTGGCGCATTAACCACAGCACCACACCAGGACTCCTGATTTTCATGTAGTTACACACTGAGGTGAATGGATACCTATGTGCTGTGAGGAAGGGATGACAGTTGATGAGCCTCTATTGTGTGTTAAGCTGTTAATTACTCAACACAGACCATCTCTGTGTCTCCTGTAGCCACGAATCCTATCCGTGGTAGATTCGGGCACATGCACACAGATGAGTGCTACACAATCGCATAGACTCATAGACTTGACCCAATTGTAACAATTTGCATAGCTGCTCCTTGACACATTCAGTAGCACCTGTGTCCAGGTATAGTCTTTCTGGAGGATACATACATGATCTCACATGTGTGCACACCATCCCCATTCACACACTCTCTCACACTTTTCCGCTGGCAGCTCTGGTGGGTGTGCCGCCACCCGGATCTGGATTAACAATTCTCTCTGGGGCTTTAGACTTTCACCTTCTTGCTCCTGACACATTTCAAAGTTCTATTCAAGAGTTAGATCTGAGCATGGGGAGCTGGGGGGCCTGGGAATGGAAAAACAGGCGATTTGGAAAATTCCTGTCATTTTTGAGCTCTTTCCAAAGACGCCTGCAGGAGCTACAGTGGAACCTTCAATGTTCAGCCTTGGGCTGGTCCCACTGCCTCCTCCCTCCCTCTGGCCTACTCTAGTCTGTTCATCCATACCAAGTCCATCACACTCTTGTGGCCTTACCCTCCTCCAAGGGACTCTGCTAGAGAGTGCTGGGCATACTCAGTCCACTCCTCTCAGACTTGGCCACCCCATTGCACACATCCTGCTGTGGACTGACAAAGACAACGGACGGCTAACACTGAGCACTTGCTGCTGGGCCAAGTGCTGCCTTAAGCACTTTCCATATAGTGGCTATTTTTCACAACAAGCTCCCGAAGTATAAACTATGGCTATGGTCATAGGAGAAAACTGAGACAGAGAGGTAAGGCAATTGGCCCTAGCCCTAGGACTCACAGACAGGAATCGGGAGAGCCAGGATTCACACCCTGACAATTTGACTCCGGAGTCCCATCTTCATCCCTTCCCTTGGCTGCTTCTCATGACACATGGCAGATTAACCTGGAGAGGCACAATGAGGACCTTAGAACCCAGGCAGGACCAGGAGGAGGAAACTTGATCTATTGCAGACATACTATGTGCCAAGTCCTGTACTGGGCATGTTCTCCCTGCCACCAGATGCCTCTCCATGGACATTACAGGGACTTTCCTAAAGCCCAAATTCAGCCGGCTGGTTCACATACTCTAGCATATGTGGCCTTCAGGATCCACATGATGGAAGTTCCTATTGGATGGAGGACTCCTGGTGTTGCTCTGTAGGATCAGCACTGGACTTCGAACTACAAGTTGGCAGTTCAAATCTTCCAGTCGCTCCTGGGAAACCCTATACAAGGTTGTTATAAGTAAGAACCGACTTGATGGCACTTAACAACAACATTGAGTGGAGCCAAGGTTGAATGTGCAAAAGGGGCACTAATTGTCCCCAAACCCATTCTTTCCTGCTTGTGTCCCTTCTCCCCATTGCATGGTTGAAACTCTTTGCTTCCTACTATTTGCCTATGCTGTATACTGTATACTTTCCATCCTCTCTCTCAAGTACTCAGACTCTCTATCTAACTCAGACGGCTGGGATTGGTGATCCCTCTACCAGGACCCTATTTCTTGGTGCTTATCTCTTCACATAGCCCCTATCTTGGTCACACTGTATTCACAATGCTTCACATTGCCAGAGTTGAGTCAGATAGTAGGGATCCATTCCACAGGTACCTACTGGGTATTGATGTGCTGGGCACCGGGAATACAGTGTGAGGAACATAGACAATGAATGACCTGTGCTTTCTGGGCCTCCCAACCTTTCTTTTCTACTATCATTAGGGGCTCTTGCACCAACTGAGCCTCATTAACTGTACTATTTACCAGTCCCGGACACAGACCAGCACATAGTAGGCACTTAGTGCATGCTTGAGGAGTGGAATTTATAATCTTGATTCTGGAATGCTATCTTTATGATGGGAGTCCTGGTGTGGCACTATGGGTTAATGCGCCAGACTGCAAAGCCGTTTGAACTGCGAGGTCGGTGGTTCAAGTTCACCAGCTGCTCCTTGGAAACCCTACACAGGGTCGCTATGGGTCGGAATCGACTCGACGGCACTTAACAACAGCAACAACAACAATCTTTATGATGAGTTCGAAAATTAATTTGCTGTTCTCTTTCGATTTGATCTGGTAAGAGAGGTGGCTCCCAAGGGGCAGGGCATGCCTGTGATTCGGGATAGACTGTTGGGAAGGGGCAGATATATGGGACTGGCCATCCTACAGGGACAGTGGCAGTAGCCAAAGAAGCGGAGGTATCTTTGTCTACAATCTGGGCCTGGCTGCCCGCCTGCCATCCACATGGTAGAAATGCCGACGAACAAGGACCTTCCTGTCTTCTTCTCTTTTCCCCTTTTCTAAAAATAAGCTGGAACCTTCCCCTCATCTGCCCCCAATTTTCTCCTGTTTGACCCTGGCGACCCCATGCCTTCAGATGAGGCCACATATGTGCCCACTGCTGGCCAGATGGGTCAACCCCGCGGCGCAGATGGTGGGAGCAAGGAGCCTGCCCTGGCCTCTGCTCCAGCCTAGCCAGGCCCTCCAGCTATGCCATTCCTGGGAACAAAGCGGGGAGCCAGCCCTTGGTCTGCGGGTGGGGACTGGAGAAATTTGTTTGTAATGGGTAGCTCCACTCAGGTTTTATGAGTTTTCATGGAAATGATAATCATCATGGCCACGTTTGTCAAAACTGAGTGCTTTCACATCTATTATCTTCTTTAATCCATAGAAATCCTTGAGATTGGCATTGTTCTTAATACCTGATCAGGCAGATGAGAACACCAGAGAAGTTAATTTACTTCTGTCCCTAAAGTTATAAATCAGGCTGCTAACCTCAGGGTCAGCAGTTCGAAACTACCAGCTGTTCTGCGGAAGAAGGATGAGGCTTTTTGCTCCTGTAAAGATGTACAGCCTCGGAAACCCTGTACAGGGTCGCTATGAGCCGGAACTGACTCCACAGCACATAACTACCACCACCTAAAGTTGCACAGTTAGGAAAGGGACAGGGTCAGGATTCAAATTCAGGCCTCTGAAATTGAAATGTATTTTCCTTTATACTCTTCCCTCAGCTTCTGAATCAGGCCATGGTTATGCAATTTTGCACTCAAGGAATTTCATGATGGTCTTTTAGCTGCTATTTATTGAGGGTCATTATTAACAACAATGACCACCACCACCACTTGAGTTGGGCACAGTGTTGGGGAACAATAACTCTCAGAGAAAAACATTATTAAGGTCATTTTTATTTTATTGTTATGATGTGAAAATACACACAACAAACCTTCACTAATTTTACATTTTCCACAAGTACCATTCAGTGACAGTGATTACATTCTTCATGTTGTGCAACCTTTGTTTCTATCCTTTTCAAGTTATTCCACTACCATTGACATACATTCTGTGTCCCCTAAGCACAAACTAAAAGCAAGACTGTAGAGGAATTGATGTATTTGAATTATGGTGTTAGAGAAGAGTATTGAAAGTACCATGTAGTGCCAAAAGAACAAAACAGATCTGTGCTGGAAGAAGTACAGGCAGAGTGCTCCTTGGAAGGCAGATGGCCAGACGTCATCTCTCATACTTCACATATATTGTCAGGAGGGACCAATTCCTGGAGAAGGATATCATGCTCGGTAAAGTGAAAGGTTGGAGAAAGAGAGGAAGTCCCCCCCAAATAGATGGATTGGCGCAGTGGCAGCAGCAATGGGCTCAAATACAGCTACGATTGTGAGGTTGGCCCAGGACCAGGTAGTGTTTTGTTTTGTTGTTCATAGGGTCACTATGAGTCGGTACTGCCTTGATGGCACCTAACAACAAACAACAAACACAAACTTCTTTCCCTCCCATCCCTGGTAACAACTGATAATCTTTGGTCTCTATATATTTGCTTATTTCATATAAATGAGAGCATACAGTATTTGTCTTTTTGTGACTGACTTATTTTGCTCAGCATGTTTTCTAGGTTCATCTATATTGTGGCATGCTCCAGGACTTCATTTCTCTTTATGGATGAATAATATTCAGTTATAATTATAAATCATGTTTTGTTAATCCATTTATCTGCTGATGAACGTTTTGATTGTTTCCATATTTGGCCGATTGTGAAAAGTGCTCCAGTGAACATCGGTGTAAAGATTTCTGGTTGTGCTCCTGCTGTTAGTTCTCTTGTGTATATACCTAGGATTGGGATTGCTGGATCATATTATAGTTCTATGTTCAGGTTTTTGAGAAATTGCCAAATTGTTCTCCATAATGACGCCCACAAACAATGGATGAGGTTCTCGGTTCTATACAGCGTATTGTTTTCTGTTGTTTTCCTTTTCTTTCAATATCATTCTAATAGGGGTGATATAGCATCTCATTTGTATCTCCGCTGTGGGTTAATGTATTGGACTGCAAAATCAGTTTGAACTGCAAGGACAGCAGTTCAAGCTCATCAGCTGCTCCTTGGAAACCCTATACAGGGTTGCTATGAGTTGGAACTGACTTGACGGCACTTAACAATAACAGCAACAATGGCTAATGATGGAGTCCTGGTGTGGGGCTGCAGGATAAGTAAAGGACTTGTAACCTCATGGTCTGTGGTTCAAACCCACTAGGACCCCGTACAGGATTGAGATGAGTCAGTCAATAGCACTTAGCAACAACAGTAGCTGACTGTGAACCACAAGGTCAGTGGTTCAAACCCACCAACTGCTCCTCAGAAACCCTATACAGGGTCACTATCAGTCAGAATTGACTCAAGGGCACTTAACACCAACAACACCACCAACAATAATAGAATCTTGGTGTAGCACTAGGATAAGCACTAGATTGCTAACCATAAGGTCACCAGTTCAAACCTACCAGCACGCCGTGGAAACCTTATATAGGGTTGCTATGAGTTAGAACTAACTCAACAGCACTTAATAACAAAAATAGCTAATAATGTTGAGCGTCATTTCATATGCTTATTGCTCATTTGATTACCCTGTTTGCTGAACTGTCTGTGTAAGTCCTCTGCTTATTTTGTTGTTGCTGAAGTTTTCATTGTGAATTGAGTGATAGTTTACATGGGAAAACATCGGTTTTGCACTCATCATTTCATTGCAATGATTACAATCTCCTCTGTGCATTATCATTCAACAGTATTTGTTTCTATTCCATCTTTTTTTGGGGGGGGGATTGGATATACACAAAAACACACAGGAATATATAATCATTTAAACAACCAAAGGGCACATTCTGCAAGCCTGCCTCCTGGCCACCAGCACACAGCCTTTTTCTCTCCATGAATCTAGAGTCCTCAGCAGCTACCTTTCTCCATGTCCCCATCCCTGCCTCTGTCTCTGGCGTGGCTGCTTCTCTAGATAAGGTCCCGCATTCTGCTTGTGCTCTTCTCCCTTGATGATCCTAGGGTCCTCTGTTCCTGGACTGTAAGATTAACCACTCCCTTCTTTTTGTTACAAAACTTCCACCTGTACAGTTGTGATAGTTAGTCATGATAACAATTACTCACTATTGAATCATAAGAATCTTATCGCCATCTCTTTTTACTAGACCCATCTAGACGAGATGAAAACTATTCAGTGGGGACGCTGCTTATTTTTTGATTGACTTGTTTGGTTTTTGTTGTTAAGGTTGTGGAATTTTTTTTTAATCTATTTGGAAATTTATACAAGGCCGCTATAAGTGAGAACTGGCTCACTGAGACTTCACCACAGCAACAACATTTGGATACTAGACTTTTATCAGGTATATGGTTCCCCCAAATTTCCTTCTAATCTGTAGGCTGCCTCTCCACTTTTTAACTAAAGCACTTTGGTGAACAAAAGTGTTTAAATCTTATGAGCTTTCATTGATTTATTGTGTCACAGCCTTGCCTCTACATTTGCTTCCACTGAATTATGTTTCCCAAATATATGACAACTTGGCTGGGCCAAGATCTTCAGTATTATGTAACTATCCCTGCTTTTGTGTTCTGATGTAATTATACCTCCTGTTGTAATTAAGGCAGTTGTGTTAATGAGGCAGGATGCCATCAACAGGTCTAGGTTATATCTTGAGTATCTTGAGTCAATGTCTTTTTTTAAAAAACTTTTTATTGTGAGTTGGGTGAAGGTTTACAGAGCAGATCATCCGTTTAAGTATTGGATTTGCTAACTACAAGATCTGCAGTTCAAATTCATCAGCCCGCCTCTTGAAAAAAAGATGAGACTTCTGCTTCTATAAAGATTTGCAGCCTCTGAAATCCTATATACAGGATCTCTATGAGTTGGGACCAACTCAATGGCAGTGGGTTTTTATCATCAATTTTACATTCAACAAAGCATATAGTTTGTTTCATCTCATTAATTGCAATCTTTCCAATATAACATGATTTATCCCACTTCCTCTCTGTGTTTATTGTTTCTCTTCCTCCTTCTTTCCCAACCTTTCTGAGCTTTGTTCTTGGGTAAACACTGCCCTTTTGATCTCAAATGGTTGACTGTTCTATGATGTGCATATCTCACTAGTGTTGTTGTTCCCATTATAGACCTACCTACTTGATGTTCCCATTATAGACCTACCTACTACTTGATTGAAAATTGAGCCATGGGGGGTGAGTTCATTTTCAGACATGAAGGATGACCAAGGGCCATTGTTTTGGAGTTCCAACAGTTTCTCTCTTGAATCAATATCAGTGAGATATAAAAGTGACTAAAGAAGCCACCAGTGATCATAGGGACCTGATTACCACCAAGAAAGAAGATCTAGGAGTGGGGCATGTCCTTTGGGCCTGGGGCCCCTATGGTGAGAACCTCTTAGACTTGGGAAGATTGATGCCAAGACGCATGGTGATCTCCAAAGGACGCCGGGCCCACAGTTGTTAAAAAGAGACAAGGACTTTCCCTTAGAGCTGACAGAGACAGAAAGTCTTCCTCTAGAGCTGGCGCTCTGAATTTGGACTTCTAGCCTCCTAAACTCTGACGGAGTGAAAATTTCTGTTTGTTAAACTTCTGGTATTTCTCTTAGAGCAGCACCAGATAATTAAGACAGTCCTTAATCACTATTCTTTCTTTCTTTTTTAAATTACCGTGACAAAAATATACACACCCAAACATTCCCCAACACAGTAACTTCCACATTTACAATTCAATGACGTTGACTAGGCATATCTTGGAGATGCTGTGGGTTCAGTTCTAGACCACAGAAATAAAGCAAATATTGCAATAAGTTGAGGTACATGAATTTTTTGGTTTCCAGTACATATATGTTTTAAAACTGTAATCTATTCGTGTCCATTCCAAAGAGAGGTGACCCAATGCAATGCAGAAATCATTGGACAATATCATTAATGACAATATCATTAATATCACATTAAAGTAAAATTTTGCTAAAGATAATTTAAAAATGGCTGTAGCCATACCTTGACAGAGAACTTCCAGAGGTTCAAACTGGATTCAGAAGAGGATGTGGAACCAGGGATATCATTGCTGATGTCAGATGGATCTTGGCTGAAAGCAAAGAATACCAGAAAGATGTTTGTTGTTGTTGCTAAGTGCCACTGAGTCAGTTCCGACTCATAGTGACCCTATATATGTGGAGTTTCTGGCAAGCAGATGATGAGCTTGAACCGCTGACCTTGTGTTTCAAACTGACCTTGCAGTCTAGCACATTAACCCACAGCACTACACCAGGTCTACAGAAAGATGCTTACCTGTGCTTTATTGACTATGCAAAGGCTTTGGTTGTATGGATCATGACAAGCTATAGACAACATTGCTGAGAACGAGTATTCCAGAACACTTAATTGTACTCCTGAGGAACCTGTATGTAGACCAAGAAGTAGTTGTTCAAACAGAACAAGGGAACGCTGATTGGTTTAAAATTAGGAAAGGTATGTGCCAGGGTTTATTCTTTTACCAAACTTACTCAGTCTTTATGCTGAGCAAATAATCTGAGAAACTGGATTATATGAAGAAAAACATCATGGCATCAGGATTGAAGGAAGACTCATTAACAACCTGTGATATACAGATGATACAAATTTGCTTGCTGAAAGAGTAGAGGACTTAAAATACTTATTGATGAAGATCAAAGACCACAGCCTTTGGTATGGGTGGCACCTCAGTGTAAAGAAAGCAACAATGCTCACCACTGGGCCAATAAATAACATCAAGATAAATGGAGAAAAGTTTGAAGTTGTCAAAGATTTCATTTTGCTTGGATTCACTATCAACACTCATGGAAGCAGCAGTCAAGAAATAAAGAAATCAAATGATGTATTGCATTAAGCAAATGGGTTGCACAAAACCTCTTTTAGAGCAAAGATGTCAGTTTGAGGACTAAGGTGTGCCTGACCCAAGCCATGGTATTTCTAATAACATTATATGCATGTGAAGGTTGGGCAGTGAATAAGGAATACTGTAGATGAAATGGTGCATTTTAGTTATGGTATTGGAGAGAATATTAAAAGTACCATGAACTGCCAAAAGAACAAACATAATCTTTGTAGGAAGAAGTACAGCCAGAATGCTCCTTGGATGCCAGGATGTTGTTGTTAGGTGCCATCGAGTCGGTACTGATCCATAGCGATCTTATGCACAGCAGAATGAAACACTGCCCAATCCTAGGCCAACCTGACTACTGTTGCCATGCTTGAGTCCATTGATGCTGCCACTTGGCCAATTCATGTCATTGGGGGTCTTCCTCTTTTACTCTGACCCTCCACCTTACCAAACATAATATCCTTCTCCAGCGACTGGTCCCTCCTGATAATATGTCCAAAGTATGAGAGACGAAGTTTGGTCATCTTGGCCTCCAAGGAGCACTCTGGCTGCACTTCTTCCAAAACGGATCTATTGGTTCTTTTGGCAGCCCATGGCACTTTCAATATTCTCCTCCAACACCATAACTGAAAAGCATTAATTCTTCTACTGTCTTCCTTATTCACAGTCCAGCTTACGCATCCATATGAGGTTATTGAAAATACCATGGCTTGGGTCAGGCTCACCTTAGTCCTCAAGCTGACATCTTTGCTCTTCAACACTTTAAAAAGGTCTTGTGCAGATTTGCCTAATGCAATACGTTGTTTGATTTCTTGACTGCTGCTTCCATGAGTGTTGATAGTCAATCCAAGAAGAATGAAATCTTTGACAACTTCAATCTTTTCTCCGTTGATAAGAATGTTGCTTATTGGTCCAGTGGTGAGGATTTTTGTTTTCTTTACATTGAGATATAATGATGGTCTCTCATAACTCAGACATATTATCAGGAGGTACCTGTCCCTGGAGAAGATTCTCATGTCTGGTAAAGGGGAGGGTTGGAGAAAAAGAGGAGGACCCGCAATTAGGTGGCAACAGCAATGAGCTCAGGCATAGCAACGATTGTGAGGTTGGCACAGGATTGGGCAGCGTTTCGTTCTGTTGTGCATAGGGTTGCTATGAGTCGGTACTGACATGATGGCACCTAATAACAATAGTATATTAGGAGTCCTGGTGTGACACTATAGAATAAGCACTGGACTGGTAACCACGAAGTTGACAATTCAAATCCACTAGCTGTTCCTCAAAACCCCTATACACAGTTGCTATGACTGGGAACTGACTTGAAGGCCCTTAACAACAGCAGCAACCACACAGTCAATTATGCATAATAAAGGAGTGCTGGTGGTGCTTTAGGATAAGCACGGGACTGCTAACCACAAGGTTGGTAGTTCAAATGCACCAATAGCTCTGCAGGATAAAGATGAGACTGTCTGCTCCCATAAAGATTTACAATCTTGGAAACCAAAAGGAACAGTCTACTCTGCCCTATATGGTGGCTATGAGTTAGAATCAGCCCAATGGCAGGGGGTCTGGTTGGTTTGGTAGTCTATTAAGTACTATGAAAAGTTTGAAGTATTGTGAGAAATTCCAAAATGTGTACAGAGACACAAAATGAACACATGCTGTTGGGAAACTGTGCTGATAGACTTGCTCAATGTAAGGCTGCCTGAGATCAGGGATCGGAACCCAGGACCTTTATCACAAAAGCATGGTTGTTTCCCTCTTCTGCTTCCATCCCTTGTGCATTCTCTCTCTTCTGTCCTTCTGCAAATACTTATATGCAGAAGGAGGCGAATAAGAGATAGGAACAGGCAAGCATTATGAAGTAGAAAGCGCATAGGATATAGGAGTCAGGTGCCTTAAATTCTGGTACTGGATTTGATATTACTCTGTGATCTTAAGCAAGCCACTTTCCCCTCTCAGTCTTAGTTGCTCATATTAATAACCTGGGGAAGGAGGATGTTACTTCCATGCTACTACTTGGCAGAATTTTTGTACGAATCAATTCAATGAAACAGAACTTTGTTCTCTCATTGGCCCATCCATCCATCCAACTTTCCACTCATCTACCCACCTACTCATTCAAATATCTATCTCCTGTATCCATGTTTACTATTGCTAAGACACAACAACAAGAGAAACGCTATATTATATAAGTCCTGATTCAAGTACCATTCCTCCCAGTGATTTTTCAGTGTCTTTTGTGGAAACTGACATCCTATTTCTGTGTCTTACTAGATAGATAATATGAACATCCAGTATGTGCCTTTTGTCACAATTAGTTCTCAACTCAATTGAGAAGTTCTGAAGGACAAGAACCAAGGTGGATCCATCTCTGTTCCTTAGCATTGTCCAGCCCACAGCTCCATACAAGCATCAATGAATGTCCTTTGAATACACAAATGTTAAATCCATGCCATCCCATCCCGAATTCTTATTCATCTTTGGATTTCTGGGCATTTGAATGGCAAGTAATCACCTCTGATACTTTCTTCTTTTTGGAAGCATAATCTTATTTTCCTTAGAGAGATGCTCAGTTCAATGCAAGAGGCTTGGACTAGAAGCTCAATCTTCTGTGTTAGTTAGTAAACCACATGAGTGAGTTAGCTGGTCTCATTCCAGAATGGCCCAAGGGGACGTGCTACATGGGTAGCCTGGAGAGGGAGTCAGCTCTGACTGCCATCCTCCATCTTGTTCAGCCCAGGCATTCCTGCTACACAAGGCTGAGTTCTGGGGCTGGGAGACACTGGGGCTGGGAGGGAATTGGAGAGTGGGGAGTTGGTTACTTTCCATGTCAGACCTGCTCCAGAGCTGCAGGCCTCTGCTGGCGCAGGACTCATCCTGCCTTTCTTGGTTCTGGCTAGTTGTTGTGCTCCCCCTGAGTGACTCTGAGTGACAGGGGCCAGGCCTCCCCCCAGTGCCTGCAATGTGTCATTGGTAGCTGTAGGCTGGCCCCAGTGTCTCTGCTCCCAGGGGCTGGGTCCTCCCAGGGAAAGTGCACTTGATGGGCGGGCTATAAATGAGCTGTCAGCAGAGGTGGTCTCCCCCCCTCTCCCCCTCTGAGTCTCTAGTCTGGAGTCTCGCTCTCAGCCACATTGGACGAATTAGGGGGCGGCTGGCAGAGGGAGGTGACTGGTTCCCATGGCGGGGACCGTGCATAAATCCGAACACATTGGCACTGCGTGTGTGCGTTGTCTTAGGGAAGTGGACTGTAGTCATGCAGATTCTGTCCTGAGTGTCCTGGGGCTAAGGCTTGCCCCAAAGCCTTTCTCCCTGAATTGTCTCATGGCCTTTCTGGACTAGGGAAAAGTCTCCAGTATTTTTCCTTTTTGTTACAGATTTGTTATAGATTCTGTTCATCATGTGTGGAAAGGGTTCCATCTGGTGTCTGATACTTGGGTCCTGGGTCAGCAGGAGATGCTGAATAGTCTCTGTCAGACCTTGTAGGAGCTTCCCTCTCCAGGCTTCCTTCTTGTGGGGTTTTTGTGGTCACTAAGAGCCACTAGGAGTCCTGGTGTGGTACTGTGGGATAAGCACTGGTCAATTTGAATCACAAGGTTGGCAATTCAAATTCACCAGCTGCTCTTTGGAAACCCTATGCAGGGTTGCTATGAGTCAGAACTGACTCAATGGCACTTAACAGCAACAACAAGAGCCTTCACTGTTTACAAAGAGCCTCACGTCTCTTCACATAATACAATATTTATAGATAAGAAGACAAACTCTCAGAGAGTGTAAAGGGAATGCTGGGAGTTATGCAGTT
Source organism: Chrysochloris asiatica (assembly GCF_000296735.1). Taxonomy (NCBI): domain Eukaryota; kingdom Metazoa; phylum Chordata; class Mammalia; order Afrosoricida; family Chrysochloridae; genus Chrysochloris; species Chrysochloris asiatica. The sequence goes on from NW_006408544.1 coordinate 9,330,129, forward strand.
AGGAAATGGCAAGTCTGGGATTGAAACCAGGTCGGTCCTATAACAAAGCCCATACTGTTTCAACTTCTCTATGCCCCTTAAGATATCAAATGTTCTTTAGGACCTGTTGTTTGCTCAATCCAGTGGGGCTATGGGGTAGACATGGGTTGTTGTTGTTTAGTGCTGTTGAGTCGGTTCCAACCCACAACGACCCTATATAGGGTTTCTGAGGAGCAGCTGGTGAGTTTGAACTGCTGACCTTGCAGTTCAAATGGCTTTGCAGTCTGGTGCATTAACCCACAGCATCACACCAGGACTCCATGGTGGTTATAAATTAATTGTATCTCCCAACATATGTGTCAATTTGGCTAGACCATGATTCTCAGTGGGTTAGCAGTTATACAATGATATAGCCATCCCTTATGATGTGATCAGGCAATCAGTTGTGAGGAGATTAGGGTGGGATGCAACACCCTTACTCTAGTCACAGCCCTGAGCCAATATGTAAGTGGACTTTCCCTTGAGTGTGACTTGCACCAAAGGATAGAAAAGTGAGCAAAGAAAGGGAGACCTGAGTATCACCAAGAAAGAAGAGCTGGTGTCCCTGCACTGAGAAACTCCTAGACCCAGGGGAAGACTGATGCCTAGACACATGGAGCTCTCCAAGGGATGCTGGGCCAAGAGATGTTGAAAGGAGACACAGACCTTTCCCCAGAGCCAACCGGGAGAGAGAGCCTTCCCCTACAGCTGGCAAGCTGAATTTAGACTTTTGGCTTCCTAAACTAGGAGAAATAAACTTCTACTTGTTAAAGTCATTCACTTGTGGTATTTCTGTTATAGTGGTGGTTATATGCTAAGGAGTTGGTTCTGACTCATAGCAATCCAGTATAAGGTTTCTGAGGCTGTAAACCTTTATGGGAAGAGAAAACCTCATTTTTCTCCCACAGAGCAGCTAGTAGATTTGAACTGATGACCTTGTGGTTAGCAGCTCAGCATGTAATCCACTATGCTACCAGAGCACTAGATGAAGACATGGTTCCTGCCTTCACTGAGTTTGGGGTCAAATTCAAGGGTACAGTCAATGCTGTTCAGGTTGCAGCTTTACGTATGGAGTATGTGTGGGGGAGGGTGGTGGAAGAGGGTTTCATGGTCAGGGTGAAAACAACTAAAGCCCTGGGTGCTACCAGGGCAGGGGCTTCAGAAAGGAACCCAGGAACAGTGCTGAGGAGAAAAGGGTCATGTTAGTGCTTCTCCCACTGAAAAACTCCAGGAACAAACCTGCTGCCTCTCTCCCTTTCTTAGTGATAATCCATCAAGTCTTCTATTCCTTTCTTTAGATCACTGAGAAGTAATAATACAACCTGGACCAAAAAAGAAAGCAGAGTCAGGAATAGGAAGAGGAAGTGGAACGCATGACTAAGTGAATCCATGGATACTTGCCTCCTTTCCATGAGACCAGAGCTAGATGCTGCCTGGCTACCATTACTGAACAGTTTGATCAAAGATTCCATAGAAGAATCCAGATCAAAAAAGGGAAAATTTTAGTCATAGAATTTCAAATTCTCATGGACTTTAGATTTTCAGGTGCACCCCTGAAACCACTGCCCTGAAATAATCTTTAAGCCTTAAACCAAAAATACCACCTAAAGTCTTCTTAAAATTGCACAGTAGTCTAGCTTAACGAGTAAAAAAAGATTTGCCTTGAGCATTGTGCTCTTTTAAGAACTCTCTTTTTGGGATCAAATTGACAACAGCAACTCAGAAGATTAGAGAGGGACCTTAGGAGGCTTTGAGTTTATGTTAATGAGAGAACCAACTCAGAAAAGGTGGGAGAGAATGATTGCACACTTGAAGAATATCATCAGTATCATTCAGTTGTCCATGTAGAAACTACTGAACTAGTGTATGGTTTCCTGGATATATTTGTAACAACAATAAAATAAATAAAATTTAACGAGAAAAAGAATAGCAGCTTTAGATCACAGAGAGTAAGTCTAGTAGGCAGCTGCTTACAGTGTCCCTTGTGAAGCCTTTTGTACACATGTTGTCATTGAAGTCTCACAACCTTTCTGTGGGCGAGGCCTTATTGACATCTACTTTGTAGAGATGTTCCATCTGGCGAAGTCCATGTGT
>NW_006408544.1:9333575-9351027 GCF_000296735.1 Chrysochloris asiatica
CCCCACGGTCAGCAGCTCGAATCCACCAGGCCCTCCATGTGAGAGATGAGGGAATACACAGAGTGGGGTCAAGCTGAGGTCTTATGGTTATAAGTGGCAGAGTAGGGATTTCACCCCAGGTCTGTGTGGGACTGTGTTTCTCTCTCTGTATCAGGCCATTTCCTGGGTGTCAGGAGTAGAGGGGATTACCATGGCTCCTCTCCCAGCCCAGCTCAGGCAGGAAGGAATTTTATGGATGTTGCGGGTCATGGAAGGAGCTTAAGCCAGGAAATCAGGGCATGCTCAGCCCTTTCTCTGGTTCTGAGTCTGCTTATCTATCAGATAGTCTAGTTTCCTGCTCCTCTCTGGAAATTCCTGTGAGGCTTCCAGGTAATGGGAGGTATAAGGACTTTGGGGTACCAAGACTCTGTCTCCAAGATGGAAAGAGGTTCTGGAGTCTGGACCATTTGGACTAGGCAAGTCTCTTCCAGGCTGGGTGGAGCTTGCACCCTTTGGTGACACTGAACATCCAGTGCTCACTCTGCCAAGCCCCAGTTCCAACCCTGACAACACATGGATTTGATTGCTTGGGGAATCTGCTTGGGGGGTCTGGGGTGGAAGAGTAGAGGTAACAGTGAGTGGATCTATCTAAAAATATCAGAGTCTGGAATTCTGAGGGGCTCGAGGGTGCCCCATTCCAAATTTGGAAGTGGCCTGTGGTGCTCCCAGTAGGAGGCAGCCGACGTGGGTGGCTTTTCAGTGACCTGGACAGGCACTGCCATAGCAGCAGCTCTGGGCTGGGAGTGTCTGGGTTCTGGTCCTGGTGCAGTCTTTCCCTGGCTGAATGACCAGGCAGAGAAGGGCGACATCTTCTCTGCACCACTGCTGCTTATCTTGCCTTGGTGGCTGGTGGCTGTGTGCCGTGGAGTCGGTTCCGACTCATAGTGACCCTGTACAGGGTTCCTGAAGCTGTAAATCTGTATTTACAGGAGCAGAACACCTCATCTTTCTCCCACGGAACAACTGGTAGTTTTGAACTGCTGACCTTGCAATTCACAGTCCGATTCGTAACTGTTATGCTACAAGAGCTCCTTTAGAGGTCTGATAATTCCAGCCCTGGTCATCTGTCAAGGTAGCTAGGAGGATGCCCATAGAACATCATAAACCATGAAATGCTGTGTGGACTCATGTTGTCCCTGGTAAAGGGCAAGGCACCCTGGGAGGGCAGATTTCTGACCACCTGTGGCAAGCCTCAGCTTTCTCCAATGAGGTTCACAGCTTCAAATGTTCTTTCATAGTTCCCAGCCTATTTTCCTAGCTGTTCCGTTTCATATTCAGAGAAAATGCTTCCTTTGTTTGAGTTAAAATCAGAACAGACAAACAATGCAATTAGATAGTGAGCTTTTTGTTACCAGAGGTATTCAAGACAAGACTGGACAACACCTGGTGGGGAAATGATGGCTTAGACTGTTGTTGTTATTAAATGCTGTCTAGTTGATTCTGACTCACAGTGACGCTTTGCGGCAAATCTTTGCGGTAGCAGTAAGCCTCATCTTTCTCCTGCAGAATGGCTAGTGGGCTGAGACCGCCAACTTTGTGGTTAGCAGTCCGGTGCTTATCCTATAGTGACACACTAGGGATGCTGCAAAGTTTTGTTCTAACTCTCAAGATCTGGGCCAACCTGCTCCCTCTGCCTTGGGAGGCCCCTGTTCATATTTAGGCACAGACTCGATTTCTAGCCCCTCGGCATTGCTCTAGGTTAAAAAGTCTCAGCATCCTTGCTTCCCCTCTGTCATCATGGTTCATAGGGTTTTCAAGTTGTGGTCTTTCAGAAGCATAAAGCTAGGCCTTTTTTCTGGGTGGGTTTGAATCACCAACTTTTTGGTTAGTAGCCTAATGCTTCATGTCGGCATCACTCAAGAATTCCATGCAAGCCCCCAGGGCCTCATCTTTCCTACCTACAACGTGACACCTGGCACTCCCACGTGGCAGAGCTAGGTAGGGATGGGATGGCATCAATCACAGGCACCTCAGAAACCACAAAGTTCAATTTCTTTTCAAGAACTCTCATATTCCAGAGATGAGAAGACTCAGGTCTAGGGGAAAGGGACCTACTCAAGGCCACAGATGAAGCAGAAACAGAGCCAACCCTTGAATCCAGGTTTCTCCTGTCTAGTCCTATGCTTGGAGCAGGTACTGAAGGAACGCTCAGATGCTAAGGATATCTGATGTCATGATTATGAACCAGAGTTTGTGTCTTTCTATTTACTGGCTGTGTGGTTTTGGGAAAATCACATCACTTCTTTATGCTTCAGTTTTACTATGAGTAAAGTCTATCATATGAGGTTGCTGTGGGGACTGGAAGGAGACTGGTAACACAGTGCTTAAGGGTTCACCTGCTAATGGAAAGGTCAGTGGTTTGAACCCCTCAGCCTCTCCACTGAAGAAAGATGTGGCAATCTGTTTCCTTAAAAATAACAGCCTTGGAAACCGTATGTTGTACGGTTCTGACTCGTAGTGACCCTGCACAGGGTTTACCGAGGCTGTACATCTTTATGGGAGCAGAAAGCCTCATCTTTCTCCCGTGGAATGGCTGGTAGTGTCAAACTGCTGACCTTGAGGTTCACAGCCCGATTTGTAACCACTATGCTACCAGAGCTCTTTGAGGTTCACAGCCCGATTTGTAGGGTAGATCTCTTCTGTCCTACAGGGCCTCTATGAGTCGGAATTCACTTGATGGCAATGGGTTTGGTGGAGACTGGATGTGATCCTATGTGATCTAAGGACCCAGGCTGCAGAAGACAGCAAAGTGGGCAGCTGAGCTCAGAGATAGGGAGGAGGATGGGGCTGGGCAGCTAGTGAGGCTTCTTGGAGGAAAGAGACAACGATCTCCATCTTCAGCAAGTTTCCCTATTAAATTCTTACTCACCCTGTGGGTCTAGATCAAAGAGGCATCATCTGGAAGAGCTGGCTCCTGCTCTTGGCTTCCTGGCACTTGTGATACCTGCTGGCAGAAAAGCTTCTTAAGACAGTGGGGGATTCAAAACTTGGGTTTGAAAGTCACTCTGTTTTTACTCCTTGATTGTTGTTGTTAAGTGCCACTGAGTCAGTTCCAACTCATTGTGACCCTGTATCGGGTTTCCTAGGAGTTGCTGGTGGGTTTGAACCACTGACCTTGTGGTTCAAATTTACCTTGTGTTCCAGTGCTTTATCCTACTGTGCTACACCAGGACGTTTTGATTAGATATCTATTTTTGATTGTGATAAAACATATATAACAAAACATTTGCCATTTCAGTTGTTCTTTACATATACACTTCAGTGACATAAATTATGGTGATCATGTTGCAAGTAACTCTTTAATTCTTAGTTCTCTCAGCTGTAAATGGGACTGTGGGGTTAATCTTGTGGAGATGCTGTGAAGATAGCATTTGGTCTACAATGAGTACAATAAATTGCAACTATTGTTGTGATACTGAAAATTATGATGATGACATTCATTCACTTACTCATTCATTAAAAATCACTCAATGTATCTTTTCTTTCTGAGCTTCAACTGGGACATGGCAAAGGATCAAACAGTCCTATGGTCCCTGACTCCTGGGAGTGTCTAGTGAGGTGATGAACCTATAAGGCTACAGCTTCAATCCAGTATAGAACAAGTGACAGTGGAGGTTCCACAGATCCAGAAGAAATACAGAAGGAGCCCCCCAGGCTGCCAGATAACAGGGACCCCTAAGCAGACTGGAGTGTCTGGAGGGTAGAGGGTTATCCTGGACCCAAGACTCCACCAAGACTCCTTGCCAAGTGGCCATGGAGAATCATAGCCAGAAGGATCCTATGGGAAGAAGGGTCTTGATGAAGATGAAGATGATGTGAAAGTGATTTTTTACAATGACACTGCCTGGGCCCTGTTCTGTATTGAATGTTGCTTGCAGTTGGGTTGCAGCCCCCACCCCCGCCCCACCCGCCTTAGATCTGGAGTACACAGGCACAGGGAATTGGAGCCACTCAATGTTCTTGGTAAGTAAGAAAGAGCTCTACCATCCAGAATGCCCTTGCCCTGACATTCTAGCCCGGAAGAACCCTGAGGTTGCTGAGTTTCCACTATGGGGTGGTCTTCACCTCTGTGTCCCGTGTGCCTAGCCCAGGGTGGCAGTGACCAGGAATTCATAAATATCATAGGATCCGGTCCCCTCATGGTCATACAGATGGAAAAGGAGGCCCTCAGAATGGGACAAGGTTGCAGAGTTGTCCCTGCCCGTGGACCAGCTGGCTTCTTCATTCTATCCACCCGCTCGAGCTTTTGATACTGCTTCCTTTCAGCCTGGTGAATGGAGCCTTCATCAGAGGAGATGCAGGCAGGCAAGGCTGGCAGACAGCTCCATCCTCCACAGGGCCTGAGCCCTGCCTGCAAAGACTGCCCGTGACCAAGTCTCTGCCTTCCAAGGATTCCATGAAGCCATCCTTGTCTTCTTGACAAAAGGCATCTGGGGCCTACCAGCCCCTCCTCCACCCAAGTGGGAAACACAATACGCTGATAATGATCTAATATTTATACAACGCCTTTCTACCAGATGCATCCCAACAAAGTTTACAAGCTGTCTTCACTGATGGAGCAATGTATTCCAGATCCTTCCCCCCACCCCAGCCCCGCCTCCACCCTTCAACTCTTCTCATATTCTGGGTCCCCAGTGCCTGCAGAGCCTCAAGAATCTACCTGAGAGATGGGCAAGGCCAGCTGGCCACTAAGGGATCATCCCTTCTCATACTTCTCTGGGCACTGCTCCTAACTGAAGAAGAAAAAAGAACTCATCCAGAGAAGAGGCAGGACTACACTCAGGTTCTGAAGTTTGGCCAAAACTCACAGCACCCCACGAGCTTCTCCTCTAGTCCACTGCCTCAGACCCGTGGGAGGGATACAGGGAGGGCCGGCTGCCCCAGCACAAATGTTCCTCCCCAGTCACTTCCTCCGAGGCTGCTCCATGAATGAGGATTTGTGTTCGTTCCCTTCCCATAAATTGCCCTTGGTCACCAGGGCCATGTTCTGTGTCAGAGTCCCTGACCACCAGCCTCAGACAAAACCTGCTTTGTGAAGTCTGGGTGGAAGACAAACAAATGATTATTACCTTCATCTATCCCCTCCCCCTCCTTTTTTCCTTGGCCTGGAGTTAAGACCTTTTTTCTCTGTCAACAATCTTGACTTTGTTCCCTGAGAAGGAAACAGCTTCGGGAGGGACTTCCAGAGATGCTGCTTGCAAGAAAACCCTTTGGGAGGAGGGTGAAAAAAGACAGAGGTTACAGGAAATGGCAGGCATTTTTTGTTGAATTAAACCATTAGGAGTGACCCCCAAACCAGAGCGAGGCAGAGGGAACAACTGGATACATTTAGGTCAGGACAAGCAGCCAAGTGAGGAGCTGAAACCAATTACCATAAATGAATGTTTCTCTTTTATTCACGACCACCGTGCCTGTTCCCAGGATGCTCTTGGGCGTCTTATAAAAACAGATGAACTCTCTGGTTTTGTTCGGAGAGTTATTAGCTAATGCAACTGTTGGGCAATTTATCAAACATTAGCACATGCTGCGATTAACGACCAAGGAGAAGCTGTCACTGGTTGGTCCTAAGCTGCAGAGGCGGCCCTGGACTTGAGGGCTCAGGTTTTCTCCTTGATGGGATCATTTATTTAGGATGTGTATACCCTTTTATGAGTCCTTTCACCCATGATTTTCCATGGCCACTTGGTGAGGAAATGATCCTGAGACCTTGGTAGACTCTTGGGTCCAGGATTACGTTGTACCCTCCAGCCATCCCAGTCGGCTTAGGGGTCCCGTTCTCTTTCCCATCACTGGACTATGGCATATGCTGCACTCTCAGCCTGTGTTGTTTCTCTCTAGCTTGTCTACCTGACCAAAGTCCTTCAGCTCTTCAGCTCGAATGCTGCCTTCTCTGACTCTCATGGTAGCCTGGGAGTCCTTTTTTTCTCCTGTGGATCTGTGAGACTTCCACTGTTACTTGCACTATACTAGGTTGGAGTTGTGGGCTCACAGTTAGGTCTTCTCACTAAACTCTGAGCTCTCAGGACTGTGAGAATATTTGATCCCTTGCCTGTGTCCCTAGTGTTCAACTGGAGCCAGAGAAGAGGTGCATTGAGGGTTTTTGAATGAATGAATGAGTGACTGCTTTGATAAGTGAATGAAGGAGTGAATGGCAGATTCCTGTTGAGCAGTGTTCTCCATTCACTCTTACAGTCATAGGTTGTCTTTCTGTCTTCCAAGAAAAGGGATTGTGATTCTTCCAGGGCACGCTCCTCCTCACTGCGGAGCAACAGGAAATGGCATCCAGCGGAATGCCAAACAGAGGCTTGCTGCAACCACTTTCTTTGCAGGCCTCAGACGCCTCATCTGTGAAATGGGGTAGGAAACTCATCTATGGAGTGTTTTGAGAGGGAAGTTGCAGAGTGGTACCTTGAAAAATTGTAGTTGTTGTTGGAAAGTGCCATAGAGTTGGTTCTGACCCATACCCGTATGGGGTTTCCAAGGAGCGGCTGGTGAGCTTGAACCGCCAATTCAAAGTTGGGTTCAAACTGACTTTGCAGTCCAGCGCATTAGCCCACAGTGCAATTTGAATAATTAGTGGGTTAAATAATGGTTTGAGGGGCCTTCCTAATTCAGAGGAAGAAAGAGGCAAACCACATTACAGCTGCACTGTTTTTTTTACCCTTGAATAATTCTGACTTGAGGAAAGAAATGGTTCGTTTTCTTTACAGACTTTCAGATAAAATGATTCTTGGTGTGAGGAAAAGAGCTGGTAGTGAGAGTCACGAAGACCTGGGTCCACTTCTGTTCAGCTGTGTCCTTGCTGTGTGACCCCAGGCAGGTCACATATCATCTCTTGAAACCTTGGTTTTGGTTCTGAAAAATGGGACAATAGTACCTCATACCCCTGGGAATAGCCAATGTATGCAAAGTGCTGAGTCTATAGTTCCAGAGCAGGGACTCTAAATAATAACTTCTATTATTGCCACTAATTATGTTAATAAACATCACTGGTGGGTGAGAGAGTGGAGGAGCAGCCTTGAAAGTCTGCAGTCTTCTCTGTTGTTTCCTGCTGACAAGATACATGTTTTGTTTGAGTCTTAGTGTTGCGGAATTAACATTCTTCATCTCTGTTAATTTCTCTCTGTTAATTCTCTGGAAAATGTGTTTCTAGCCTCACAGCTGCCCCTCTGCCAGACTCTGCAGCAGTCTTTCCTTGCCGAACTGCACCATCCTTGGCCAGCTGGGGCTGACATCTGCCAGAAAAGCAGACCACCTTCTCGGATTTTCCATTTGCAGCTGGGAGAGAGACAAGGAGGGCGGGCTGGCAACGTAAATGACAAAGCGGGCTGGAGCTCCTGCTCTGGTGAGGCAGGCCCCTCATGTGGTGGGCCAGGCACTGCCAAAGCCTAGAGCAGCGGACGCCATGGAGCCTCTTGGCCAGCAGGGATCACCTAGGGCTGCTGACAGGGTGCAGATAATTTTCCAGGCTGCAGGAAAGGATCCAGGCTCAAGGCTGAAGTCTGGGACTTTGGGTTGGGGTAGGCTGTCCCACCTCTGTCAGACTCAGTTTCCTCTATCTGCAGAACAGGAACAAATATTGACCCGCAGTTCCTTATCTGACACTCTTGGAGCCAGATTTGGAAATCTGATTTTTTCAGATTATTAGGATGTAATGTAGTATGTATAGGATATATATACAGTGGCAGCAGCAAAGGGCTCAAATATAATAACAGTTCTGAGGACGGCACAGGACCAGGTAGAGTTTCCTTCTGTTGTGTATAGGGTTGTTGTGGGTTGGAACCAACTTGACGGCACCTAACAAAAACAACAACAATGTATACATCATACTATATAAAACATCACTAGCAGACTACGGAGCTGTCAACCTTGATTTCTGCAGTGAAATATATGAATATTCACATCAAGTGGGATTATTAAAGACCATGTTGCTGTTAAGTGCCGTCGAGTCAATTGCAACTCATAGCGACCTTGTATAGGGTTTCTAAGGAGTGGCTGGTGAGTTTGAACTGCCAACCTTGCGGTTCAAACCGATGTTGAGGTCAAGTGCTTATCCTATGGTGACACACCAGGACTTCTGTTAAAGACCATGAATAATCTCATTAAAAAACAAAACAAAACAAAAAACTACCAAATGAATTTGCTGCAAATTTATGGAAAGGCTCTCCTTTTTCAGTTTCTTGGATTTCTTAGTTGGAGACAATACACCATAGATAGGTCATGTCGGTCATACAACTATTATAAAGATAAGAAATAGAGAATGCAAAGTAGCTTGCAGACCAGGAAATGGGTGGCTATGGTTCCCCATACTCTTGCTTCTCAAGCTTGGCTGCACGTTGGAATCACTTTAAAGAGCAGTGATTGATGCTCAGATCCAACCCAGGCAATTGGAAGCAGAGCTTATTTGAACACAACTCTGGTGGTGATGCTCCAAAGGACTCCTTGGATGAGTTTATTTAGTGATACTAACTTTATTGAGATATAATTCATATACCATACAACCCACTCTTTAAAGTGTACAAATCAATGGTTTTGGGCTTTAGTGCACAGAGCTGTGCATCTATCACCAACTTTAGAACAGTGTTGTTGTTGTTATGTGCCATGGAGTCGGTTCCGACTCATAGCGACCCTGTACAGGGTTTCCGAGGCTGTAAATCCTTACGGGAGCAGAAAGCCTCATCTTTCTCCCACGGAACATCTGGTAGTTTTGAACTGTTGACCTTGCGGTTCGCAGCCCTATTTGTAACCATTATGCTACTACCTCCAAAAGAAACCTATACCTCTTAGCTATACCTCCCAACCCATATCTCCTCCCCAGCTATATCCTCCCCAGCCTTAAGTAACCACTAATCTCCTTTCTATCTCTCCATATTTACCTGTTCTGGAATTTTACAGCATAGGGGCCTTTTGCATAAGGTTTTCAAGATTCATGCATATTGTAGCAAGTATCAGCTCTTTACTGCTTTTTATGATCTGGGAATATTCCATTGTATGGGTACACATATTATATTTATCCACTGATCAGTTGATGGATACGTGGATTGTTTCTACCTTTTGGCTATTATGAATAAAGCTGCTATGAACATTTGTAGGCAAGATTTTTTTTGTGTGGATGTATGTTTTCATTTCTCCTGAGTACTTACTTAGAAGAAGGACTGCTAAGAGCATCAAAAGAAGATGGAAGAATTACACAGAATAACTGTGCCAAAAAGTTAATTGGCATTCAACCACTTCAGGAAGTAGCATATGATCAAGAACTGATGGTAAGACGTCTAAGCTGCACTGAAGGCATTGGTGAAAAAGACTCCAGGAACTGACAGAATACCAATTAAATGTTCCAACAAATGGTTGCATTACTCTCTTTGCTCTGCCAAACATTTTGGAAGATAGTTCAACTGGGCTACTTAACCAACTGGAAGAGATCCATATTCATGCCCATTCCAAAGATAGGCGATCCAACAGACTGCAGAAATTATTGAGCACTATTATTAATATCACATGTAAGTAAAATTTGCTGAAGATAATTCAGAAAATCAAGCTGAGTTCAGAAGAGGACATGGAATGAGGGATGTCATTGTTGGTGCCAGGTAGATCTTGACTGAAAGCAGAGAATAGCAGGAAGATGTTTATCTATATTTTATTGACTGTGCAAAGGCATTTGACTGAGTGAATCATAATAGGTTATGGTTAACATTGTCAAGAATGGGAATTCCAGAATACATAATTGCATTCATGTGGAATCTGTACATAGACTAAACATCAATATTCAAATAGAGCATGGGAATCCTATTTGGTTTAAAAATCAGGAAAGAGGTATGTCTCAGGTTATATCCTTTCATCATATTTATTCAATCTGTGTGCTGAGCAAATAATCTGAGAAGCTGGACTATATGAAGAAGAACATGGCATCAGGATTGGAGGAAGGCTCATTAACCTTCGATATGCAAATAACTACACATTTGCTTGCTGAAACTGAAGAACCCTTGAAGTACTTAATGATGAAGAGCAAAGAGTACAGCCTTCAGTATGGATTAAACCTCAACATAAGGAAAACAAAAAGCCTCACAATTGGACTAATAAGTAATATCATGATGGTGGTGATGGTAGATGGAAACTATAATGAAGTTGTCAATGAATTCATATTTTTTTGGACCCACAATCACTGCCCATGGAAGCAGCAGTCAAGAACTCAAATGACATGTTGTATTGGGCAAATCTGCTACAAAAGACCTCTTTAAACTGTTAAAAAGCAAAGATGTCATTATAATGATTAAGATGTGCCTGTTAGAAGCATGGTCTTTCCAGTTGCTTCATATGAATGCAAAAACTTGATAACTAATAAGAAAGATGAGGAAGATTTGATGCCTTTGAATTATGGTGTTGGCAGAATTATTAAATATACCACAGACGGCTAGAAGAACACAAATTTGTCTCAGAAGAAGTACAGACAGAATGTTCTGCGGAAGTGAGAGTGCAAAGACTTTGTTTCTTGTACTTTGGACAAGTTATCAGGAGGGACCAGTCCCTGCAGAAGGACATGATGGATGGTAAGGTAGAGGATCAGCAAAAAAGAGGAGGCCCTTCAGTGAGGTGGACTGACACATGGCTCAATAACAGGCCCAAATATAGGAATGATTGAAGGATGGCACAGGACCAGGCAGTGTTTTGTTTAGTAGTATATAGGGTCATTATGAGTTAGAATCAACTCCACAGCACCGAACAACAGCAACAGACTGATGGCTCATATGATAGCTCCCTGTTTAACTTGTTGAGGAACTATAGACTGTTCACCATAATGGATGGTTACATTGTTTTGCATTCCTACCAGTAGTGTGTGAGGCTTCCAATTTCTCCACATCCTCTCCAAAAGTATTATCTGACGTTCTGATTGTAGCTATCCTAGACAGGTCTTTGTGGATTACGTTATTCCAGTTGAGCTTGATGTCTTCTGAATCCCCAGGCCAAGCAGATAAGGCTTTCTGCTCCCACAAAAACTTAAAAGCCTCAGAAATCCTATACAGGGTTACTGTGAGTCATAACTCACTCGACGGTACTTAACAACAACAAAGCTTCACCACATTCATGGAAATATTTGCAGCAAAGCTAAATGTTGTTGTTGTTGTTAAGTGCTGTTGAGTCGATTCCAACTCATAGCAACCCTGCATGGGTTTCCAAGAGGTGACTGGCAAGTTTGAACTACTGACCTTGCAGTGCAAATTGACCTTGAAGTCCAGCGCATTAACCCTAGCAACACACATGTACAAATATTCTCTGTCAAAACTTTATATATGTGGATATACTCCCATTCTCTTTCCCACACCCATTCAGTCTGCATGTCTATGTATGTATCTACTCATAGATTGCCATTATTGCAGGATTGTTTATAAGCAGTATTAACCTCTGTTGCCTTTAACTTTTGTATTCTTCCCAGTGGCTTCCCTTAATGTCTTTTAACTTTCTTCATAGCGTCCTTTGAAGCACAAATATTTGTAACTTTGAAGTCCAATTTATTTATTTATTTTTTGCTTTTGGATTCCTATCTAAGAAGGAATTGCCAAACCCTTGAAAATTTACCCCTCTGCTTTCTTCTAAGAGTTTTATATATTTTGCTCTTACATTTAGGCCTTTGATCCACATTGAGTTAACTTTTGTATATGGTGTGAGGCAAGGGTCCAACAAGGAACACTGGTGGTGCCATAGTTAAGCATTCATCTTCTAAATGAAAGGTTGACTGTTCAAACTCACCCAGAGACGCCATGGGAGAAAGAGCTGGTGATCTGTTTCAGTAAAGATTACGGAATCAGAAACCCTGTAAGGCAGTTTGACTCTGTCATATAGGATTGCTGTAAGTTGAAATCAACTCAAGAGCATTTAGCAACAACAACAACAACAAAGGTCTAATATTACTTTTTTGTATGTGGCTATCCAGTTGTTGCTCCTCAAGTGATTGTGATTCATGTAAAGTTTGAGAGCCACTGCTCTGGATTGTAAACCCCAGGAAAGCAGAATTTGTCTTTGTTAGAAAATTGAAAGTTGTCAAAAATGAAGTGGAATGCATAAACATCAATAGCCTAGGCATTAATGAGCTGAAATGGACTGGTACAGGCCATTTTGAATTAGAAAATCACATGATTTTCACACAATATGCTGGGAATGGCAACTTGAAGAGGAATGACGTAGCATTCAACATCAAAAAGAACATTTCAAGATCTATACTGAAGAACAATGGTGTCTGTGACAGGATAATCTCCATACATCTACAAGAAAGACCAGTTAATACAACTATTATTCAAATTTATGCACCAACTACTAAAGCCAGTGATGATGAAATTCAAGAATTCTATAAACTTCTTCAGTTTGAAACTGATCAAACATTTAATCAAGATGTATAGATAATTACCTGCAATTGGACTGTAAAGTTACAAACAAAGAGGAAGGATCAGTAGTTAGAAAATATGGCCTTAGTGATAGAAATGATGCTGGAGATTACATGATAGAATTGTTGCAAACTAATGCAAATACCTGTTTTCCAATAACATGAAAGACAGCTATACACATAGGCCTCACTAGATGGAATACACAGAAATAAAATAGAATACTTCTGTGAAAAGAGGTGGTGGAAAAGCTAAAACAAGACCAAGGGCAGACTGTGGATCAGACCATCAATTGCTCATATGGAAGTTCAGGCTGAAGCTGAAGAAAAGTTAAACAAGTCCACAAGAGCCAAAATATGACCTTGAAAATATTCCACCTGAATTTAGATATCATCTCAAGAACAAATTTGATGCATTAGACAGTAATGATCAAAGACCAGAAGAGTTAGGGATGACATCAAGATCATCATATGGGAAGAAAGCAAATGGTCATTAAGAAGACAAGAAAGAAGGAAAAGACCAAAATAGATCTCAGAAGAGACTCTGAAACTTGCTGTCCAACGTAGAGATGCTAAAGCAAATGGGAGAAATAAGGAGGTAAATGAACTGAAAAGAAAATATCAAAGGGCAGCTCAAGAAGACAAAGTCAAGCAATATAATGAAATGTGCAAAGACCTAGAGTTAGAGAACCAAAGAGGAAGAACATGCTCAGTGTTTCTCAAGATGAAAAAAACTGAAGAAAAACTTCCAGCCACAACTTGTGGTATTGAAGGATTCTATGAGCAAGCCCCCAACGAGATGGATCAGGCAGGTGGCGTCATTGATGGCGTCAAGTGTGGCGGCAGTAGTGAGGTTGGCCCAGGATCGGACATTGTTTCGTTCTGCTGTGCATGGGGTCGCTATGAGTCGGTTCCGACTCGATGGCACCTGAGAACAACAACATGAGCAAAATATTGAATGATGTAGAAAGCATCAAAATAAGATGGAAGGAATACATAGAGTTATTGTACCAAAAAGAAATGGTCGATGTTCAACCATTTCAAGAGGTAGCATATGATCAAAAGCCAATGATACTGAAAGAAGAAGTCCAAAGTGCATTGAAGGCATTGGCAAAGAAAAAGGCTCTGGGAATTGATGGAATATAAATTGAAATCTTTCAGCAAACTGATGCAGCACTGGAGGCACTCACTCATCTATGCCAAGAAATTTGGAAGACAGCTCCCTGGCCAACTGATTGGAAGAGATCCATTCAAAAAAAGTGGACCCAATGGAATGTGAACATCATTGACAGTATCAATAATACCTCATGCAAGTAAAATTTTGCTAAAGGTAATTTTAAAATGGCTGCAATAATACAATGACAGGGAGCTGCCAGAGGTTCAGGCAGGATGCAGATGGGGATGTGGAATGAGAGATATCATTGCTGATGTCAGATGGATCTTGACTGAAAGCAGAGACTACTAGAAAGATGTTTATGTGTGCTTTATTGAATACACAAAGGCTTTTAATTGTGTGGATCATGACAAGCTATGGACAGCATTGTGGAGAATGAGTGTACTGGAACACTTAATTATGCTCATGAGGAATCTGTACAGGGACCAAGAGGCAGTTGTTCAAACAGAACAAGGAGACACTGAATGGTTTAAAATCAAGAAAGGTGTGTGCCAGAGTTGTATTCTTTCACCATATTTATTCAGTCTATATGCTGAGCAAATAATTCGAGATGCCGGATTATATGAAGAAGAACAAGGCATGAGGATTGAAGGAAGACTGATTGTCAACCTGTGATGTGAAGGTGATACAACATTGCTTACTGAAAGTTAAAAGGTTGAAAAATACTTACTGATGAAGATCAAAACGACAACCATAATTATAATGTATGAATTCTTCTACAGCCTTCCTTATTCATTCAGGTATGGGTTGTATGTACCCTCAATGTAAAGAAAACAAAAAAATCTCACAACTGGACCAATAATAACATCAAGATAAATGGAGAAGATATTAAAATTTTCAAACACTTCATTTTGCTCATATCAACCATGAACACTTATGGAAGCAGCAGTCAAGAAATCAAACAACGTATTGCATTAGGCAAATCTGCTGCAGTGTTCAAGAGCAAAGATGTAAGTTTGAGGACTAAGGTGTGCCTGACCCACGCCATGGTATTTTCAATCATCTCATGTGCATCTGAAAGTTGGACAATGAATAAGGAAGACTGTAGAAGAATTCATACATTTTAATTATGGTGCTGGAGAAGAATATTGAAATACCATCGACTGCCACAAGAACAAACAAATCTGTGTTGGAAGAAACACAGCCAGAATGCTTCTAAGATGTGAGGATGGTGAGACTTCATCTCTATTCTTTAGACATTATGTCCAGAGGGATCAGTCCCTAAAGACGGACATCATGCTTGGTAAAAGGGAAGGTCAAAGAAAAAGAGGAAGACTCCCAGCAACACGGATTGACATAGTGGCAATAACGATGGGTCAAACATAACAACAATTATGAGGATGGCACAGGCCTGGGTAGTGTCTCATTCTATTGTGCATAGGGTCAATATGAGTTAGAACTGACTTGAAGGCACCTAACAACAACAACAATAACAGTGTGCCAGCATGATGATTAGGGCGTAATCATTTACTTATTAGAACTTCTATAAAAAATCCAGGGCTGAGTTGATTCTGACTCACAGTAACCCTCCAGGATAGAGTAGAACTGCCCCATACAGTGTCAAGGTCGTAAATCTTTCCTGAAGCAGACGGCCTCATCTTTCTCCCAGAGTAGGCGGTGGGTTTGAATTGCCCATCTTTCAGTTAGAAGCTGAGCACTTAACCATTGGGGCCCCTTATCCTCCATTAGTCAGTTACTGTACTGTTTTTACAGAAAAACTGTGGCTCAGAGAGATTCAGCAACTCACTCAATGCCACAGAACTTGGGTTTGACGTTGCCTTTGACTTTGAAATCTATCATGTTAAGCACTGTGCTATCCTGCCTCCTGGGGACTGTTCTTCATGAGGCATTGCTGCCCCTACCTCTCTTGCCCTATCTTGGTAGAACTGGGTCGGGCCAAGGGTATACCAGCACCCTAGTCCCTGTTTTGTGGCAATGTCTTTGATTTTACCCTCCCCATACTTACTTTCAAGGAGCTCTAGTAGCATAGTGGTTACGAGTTGGGCTGCTAATCTCACAGTCAGCAGTTTGAAACTACCAGGTGCTCCATGGGACAAAGATGAGGCTTTCTGCTTCTGTAAACATTTATAGCTTCAGAAACCCTATGCAGGATTGCTATGAGTCAGAACCAACTGCACGTCACATAACCACCAACCATACCTACTTTCTTGTAACTCTGTCTTCCCTCAGCATTTCTAGCTATCTTCTATATCTCTACTGGGAAGTTCTGACCAGATCAGTCATGATTATAGGATAGACCTTTTCTGCTCACTATGGATCCTGCCTAGCCTAAGCAAGAATCCTTGATGGCTATGCAGTGGGTTGGGAGCTCCACTGAGGAACATTATCTTTGGTCTATCCAACTACCTCCTTTGGGGATCAAAGAAGTAGTCAGCATCGTGCTTGTCTTCCTGGTGCTTCCCAGAGCAGAATTGCCCAGCTTACCTTTCCAAGGAGGAGTGGGCATCAAGCATAACTCCACTGTCCAGATAGGTGCTGAGATCTGGCAGAGCTGTTATTGAACATAGCTTTGCAGCCTTGCTCTGTGCTCGCTTCTCCAAGGAGGTGCCAGTAATGCCCATGCTGCCAGCCCAACCCAAAATCTGCGGCTGTGAGCATGAGTTGGGTACAGCCTTTGAAATTTTCTATTCAGTTGTTTGATCTCATTTCTTCCATTTACTTTAGCATCTCTACACTGGAGATCAAGTTTCAGAGTCTCTTCTGACATCCATCATGACCTTTTCCTTCTTCTTGGCTTCTCAGTGACCTTTTGCTTTCCTTCTGTCTGATGTTTTGATGTCATCATACAACTCTTCTGGTCTTCGATCTTTAGTGTCTAATGCATCAAATCTGTTCTTGAGATGATCTCTAAACTCCAGTGGCATATGTTCAAGGTTGTATTTTGGCTCTCATGGACTTGTTTTAATTTTCTTCAGCTTCAGCCTGAACTTGCATATGAGTAATTGATGGTCTGTTCCACAGTCTGCCCTTGATCCACACCAATTCTCCTCCAAAGAGTGACAGTTAGAAATCAACATACCAACTGAAATGAGGACCTGTACATTTTGCAGATGGATTTCCTGTTGTGATTGTAGTTGCTGCTGTTTCTAGAATGATTTTTTTTTCTTTATCTCAGTGTTTTTTCCCTCTGTTATCCTTATATCTGCATTTCAGTGTCTGAGAGGCTAGAATAAAGAAGCCGTCACCAGTTAGGGTCACCTAAACTAGAAGACAAGGGACTGAAGCTGTGACTTACTCTTTTTAACTTTTTATTGTAAAATAAGACACAGAAAATCACAAAACAAACATATAATTTAATATATCATTAGAAGGTGAACATCCTTACAACCACTACCACGGTCAAGAAACGGAGCTGACCAACTACCCAAGGAATGCCTGTGTGTGTCTCCGCCCCATCATAACCCTTTCTTTCCCTAAAAGTAACCACAATCCTGACTTTTGTCATTATAATTTTCTTGCTTTGTCTTATGGTTTGTCACCCAAATGCACAATCCTAGACACTAGCATTTAGTTGTGCCCAGTTTTTGTATTTGATGTGCTTCTTAGTATCCCTAGGTTTCCACTTCCATCTGTTGCTTTTCTTGTCAACTTGAAGAAACCTGGTTCTCTAACCTGTTTAGTTTCCCACAGTCTGGGTTTTGCCAATTGCATACTCATGGAACCCCTTGCCATGTTGATCTGTTCTCTTTTTTAATCCTTCAAATTGGCAGCTAGATCCAGAGACTAGATTAGTCTCAGCCCAAACACCTTTGGCAAAACAGTAGGTGGAACTGTGCTCTTTTGTCAGCAGTGCATAATGTCTGGTTGTGTCTCTTTTGGGGGAGCTCTGGTAGCGTAGTGGTTAC
>NW_006408544.1:9351502-9370435 GCF_000296735.1 Chrysochloris asiatica
AACAACAACATTATTCTTGATGCATGAATTTCCATCATTCAAGGTCACAGGTTTAGGTCTTCAATGGAGGTGATTCAGAGTTGGGGGAAAAGTCACAATATGGCACATTTAATCTTAGAAAGCTCTTAGCAACTTAGGATAGGAGATAAAACCACCTCTACCTACGCATCTTGATCAAGAAGCCACTCTGCTGCCTCCCTAACATTTGGCTGTTCAGCCCCTGCTCGGATACTTCAGATATCAGAGAGCTCACTACTTCCCATTCTTGGAAAACTCTATGAGAGGGTCCTTCATGCGTTACTTCTGCCTCCTTGTGCCCTCCCTTGGGGGATCCATAGACCATACATGCTCACTCTACCCAGGAACAACCTTTCAAAGACTCCTCCCCCAGGAAGTCTTCCCAGAGGTTCCTTTCCCTCTTCTTCCTTCCCTTCTGCCTTTAATTTCATATAAAATCCCATAGCAGTGGCGCTGTGATTGATGTTTGTTCAAAATTTCAAAGCTGGCTTATCTATAATTTTCAAAAGGCAGACAATCATTTGGAGGCAACCAGGTCCAAGTGTCAAGCTAATGCTTGTCTCCCACCCGGTCTCCCCACAGCCCATGCCAGCCACGGCAAAGGAAAACTCATGGGTGGGTCTTCCATTATATAGCCCCTTTCATATCTGTACCAAGAAGCCACATTTCACAGACACCCAGATGTAAGTCAGTGGAGATGGATGAGGCAACCAAAACTCCCCCCTTCTCCTGGCACTTGACAAAAGCAGACAACATGAATCAAAAATGAAATCAACACCAAAAAATGTGGATCAAATTGTAATTGAAAGTTGGTTTTGAAGAGGAGGTCTTGAAGCCATCATCTTTCCTTCTCTTCTTGAAACCCCTAGTGTCCTCCTTGGTTAATGACATCACTTTCCATTCAGACCCTTGAACAAGTAAGCTAAGAGTTATTCCCAAAGCTTCTCTCACCTCAGCCCCCACATTCAGTTACTCATACAAATACAGCCTTTAGGCCTCAGGAACATCTCTCAAACAGGGGCCCTAGTCTCCATCTGCAACCATAACTCTGGTCAAGTTGCCATCTGTCTCACCTGGACTGAACCACCACAGCTGCCTTCTAACAGGGTTCCCTGCCTTCAAAACTGCCTGCACACATGCCTCTTGCCTTTAATCCCTCACTCTGGGCCAGAATAAAAATGACTCTAACATCAAGTCAATAAATCCTTACAATTTGATCTTTATTCCTCCCTCCTTACCTTAACTCACATTTCTCACTATCATCACACCTGCTCAGCTCAGATCACTGCAACGCAGGGTCTACCTTTTTCCACTTGCTGAGTACTTGTCGCACCAACTTAGAATGCACTGACATCAATATCTGTGTCAACACAAGCATCTCCAGCTTCACACCCAAGTCCGCAGGCCTCCATCCCTAGCAGCTATCCTGAATCCTAATCCCCTTCAAAAGCTACCTTCCCTCTAGTAGACTCAGTGCTACCTTTATTAGATGAATGCGTGAATGAAAGAATGAGAAGATTCATTAATTCTGTAAACAGTTATTGAGCTCTTCATGTGCCAGACACTGGTATAGGTGCTGTTGTTGCTGATGGGTGCCATAAAGTCGGTATCGACTCATAGTGATCCTATGCACAACAGAACAAAACATTGCCCGGTCCTGAACCAATCTCACAATTGTTGCTCCACTTGAGCCTATTACTTACTGCTGCCACTGTGCCAATCCATCTCATTGGGTATCGTCTTATTTTTCGCTGACCCCCTACTTTACCAAGCATGATGTCCTTCTCCAGGCACTGAACCCTCCTGATAATGTGCCCAAAGTATGAGAGAAGGAATCTGGCTGTCTTGGCTTCTAAGGTGCATTCTGGCTTACTTCTTCCAACACAGATTTGCATACTTCTTCCAACACAGATTTGTTTGTTCTTTTGGTGGTAACAAAAACAATAGAAAAAAAAAAAAATCCTTGTTTTTTCTAGTCAGCAGAGTCACACAATAAAATAAATTAATAAATTAGATAGTTATCTGAGGTGCTATTGAGAACATTAAAACAAGTGAAGAGCTTTCCCTGTGGTGGGGGAGGTATGAGGATCATCGCTGCAAATGTGGCATTTGAGGAAGTGGACCCATGCAGTAGCTGGGCAAATTAACACAGAGGAAATGAATGACTGAACAAACAAACACAGTCATGACCCACATAACACCCATTTAGGCAACATCTACCCACATAGACGTTCATAGTCCCAACCCCCATAACATATATGAAAATATGAGCTGCTGATGGTGGTTCATAATAATGAACAGGTGCTACTTTGTGATGCACATCCAAGCATTGCTATTAGTATTACTGTGTTATTATGTTAAAGATGATTTCATGTATCTGGAAGTGTTCCTTCAATGTTTTTTACACATAGAAAGGTATACTATATAATACATTAAGACAAACATTTGTCTAACATTAGATATGAGCCGTACCTAATTGCTCTGATTTATACATCAATTTGACTCAAAGACAGACTTCAGGACAAAACTGGTTTGTAATCCGGGGACTGCCTGTCTATCATATGGTGTTTGTATAATGTTCAAATCACATAAGCTCCTATTTCACAGAACATACCACGGACATTAGACAACACATGACTATAATTGAATACAGTGAGTGATGAATGAGTGAGGAAGTCACTAAACGAATGAGTGGATAAGAAGGTATGAATTATGTCTAGTTTATCTGTTATAATGAGCTACACGGGACTGATTGGAATTGCATTCATGCCTCAGAATCCACCGAGGGGCAGCTAATAGCAACAACTACACTTACTAGAAATAAACCACCAGCTACTTCCATCACTTCACACAACCCATTTGAGCTTGAATGTGTACCTAATGAGCTTATGAGGTGGTTCTGTGGGCATTTCTCCTCTTAGATATGCCATCCCCTTACAGCTCTCCTTCTGTAAAGACTTACAGCCTTGGAAACCCTATGAAGCAGTTCTACTCTGTCCTACGGGGTTGCTGTGAGTAGAAATCGACTCAATGACAGTGGCTTTTTTTTTTTTTTTTTGTAGTTCAAAAGAACAAACAAATCTATGTTGGAAGAAGTATAGCCAGAATGCTCCTTGGAAGCCAGGATGGCCAGAGTTTGTTTCGAATACTTTGGACTAGTCCCTGGTAAAGGACATCATGCTTGGCAAAGTAGAGGGTCAGTGAAAAAGAGGAAGACCCCTAATGAGATGGATTGGCACAGTGGTAGCAGCAATGGACTCGAGCATAGCAACAATTGTGAGGTTCATGCAGGACCAGGCGCTCTTTCCTTCTGTTGTACATAGGGTCACTATGAGGTGGTATCAACGTGAAGGCACCTAACGACAACAACACGGTTGGGAACAAGTGTGGGCCTGGGTGCCCATGAAAGGCCTGAGCCTGTCTAAACCTTCTCATCCTATGGTATACTCACTATCTGGGAGTACACCTACTCCTCACTTCTCTAAAGACCAGGCTATTACGCAAAAATCCACATCATGCAAAAATGGAGATGACCCTATCAGATTACAAAATGGAAGATGGCTACATCATTACGTAGCTGCCACATTTCATCATTACATACTAATACCAAGTCACTGGGAACCATAGCCCAGCCAAGTAGACATGAAACCTTAACTATCACAGCCAGTGTTACTCTCAACTCACCTCTCATTGTTAGTAATGTACATTGTTAAATAGTTGGAGTAGGGTTTTCACCATTGATGTAAACGTGAAATGTCAGGTAATTAGTATGATTCGGCACCAACTCGATGATACTTAATCACCACCACAACAAGGTGTATTGCCTTGGGAAGCTCTGCAAGTACCCTGGTTCTCTCAGCTTCTTGGGAGAGGTGCCCATCAGTTTCCTATAGAGATAAGGCACAAGGAAAATATTTTGATGAAAACAAAATCAAGTTGAAATCAAGTTGAAAGAGTGTGTGGAAAGGTTGTGGAGCCCACTCAGTGCCTCCAAGTTTTACAGTTTGGTAAGCAGGAAGCCTAATTCTTTTTCTGTGTTAGAAGCAGCAATCAGGCCACCAGAACCATACATGTATGGTGTGTAGTATATGGTATAAGGTGTGTGTGTGTTTCTGTTTGACTGTCTTGTTTGTGCAAATTGGAATGAGGAGCCCCCCACTCTTCTCTGTTCTCAGGAGACACAGCCTCATGGCAGTGCACAAAGCTTGGCAGCAGAACAAGAGCTGAGTTTTAGCCCCCACTCACCCCCTTGTCAGCATGCCTTGGCCAATGAACAACCTGGACCACTACTTATGATGGCCTATTCATAAAGATTTCACTGACCGGGGTTCCTGAAGGAGCTAGTCCTCCATTTTTGCTCCCATAAATGAAAATAAACAAGCAGAGAGGGATCTTTGGAAAAGTCCTTTTCATCTGAGTCTCTAGGGTCTAGCACAGCCTGGGAGAAAGTAGGAATCAAAAGAATTTAATGGGGTTTCCTACATCCTGGTCACCAATCTCAGCTGAGACCCAAACAGAAGCTACTGCCATCCTGGTGGGCAGCTTCAAACCTTCTTCCACATTCTCAGATCTCCCACCTACCCCTCCATTCCCCAACCCACCATGACCTAGCAGATAAGACCAAACATTCTATTTATGGAGAAATGGAAGCCAGCATGTGGTTTTTCCTCATTGTCCTGCCACTTGCATCAAGGATACAAGCCTACTTGCATCCTGGGGTCCCTGGGTGGTGTGAATTGGTAACCTACTCAGTTGCCAACCAAAATATTGGAGGTTCCAGAGGCTCCTCAGAAGAAAGGCTTGGCAATCTATTTCCAGAACTTTGCCAGTGAGAATCCTATGGAGGACAGTTCTACTACGACGCACATAGTGTCACCGTGATTCAGAATTAACTCAACAGCAGCTGCTACTTGCATCCCACTATCCTTTTCTTCTTCCTTATATGTCTAGACACACAGACTTTCTTGTAATTTTCTGGATTTATTACCCTCACTTCTTCCCTACCTAAGCCATGTACTCAGAGTCAAGGGGAGGTGATGGGGGTCTGACACTCTACAAGAGGTCTGCCTATGACAAATTCCTGTCACTTGCTGCACTTTTTCATGCTAATTAGTGCAATTGTGTGGCACTGTGGGATAAAGCACTGGTCAGTGGTTCAAAGTCACCAGCCCCTTATGTAAACCCTAGACAGGGTCACTATGAGTTGGAACTGACTCACTGGCACTTAACAACAACAACAACAACAACAACAACAACAACAACAACAGCAACAACAACAACAGTGCATTTCTAATTCTTCAGTTTCTATCCTGCCCTGATAGTCTATAGGCTGTCTTGTTTATCAATGACTATAATCTCAGTTTCTGGCTCTCAGCCTGTTGTTGTTGTTAAGTGCTGTCGAGTCAGTTCTGACCCATAGCGACTCTGTACAGGGTTTCCAAGGCTGTAAATCTTTACAGGAGCAGAAAGCCTCATCGTTCTCCTGTGGAGTGGCTGGTAGTTTCGAACTGCTGACCTTAAGGTTCATAGCCTGATTCGTTACCACTACGCTACTATATGGAAAATTGGAGTGCATGGTTGATGTCTCATGGCTGAATGGATAAATGGATGAGTGACTCATACAAATTACTTTGTGAATTCGTGCTCCAAGCTCCTGTGGTTCCCTTCTCTTGACCTCATCTGTAACATGGACACCTGGAGCTCATGAGGGTCAAAACTGAAAAGAACTATAAGATATCCCCTGTATACCCATCCTGCCATCCTATAGTTTAGGGTTGGGAGCCAGAGATGGTAAAGGAAGAATGAGCCTGCCTTAAGTCATGCAGTGAAGGAATAGCAGAGTCTGAGTTCACACCAGGGCCCTAGCCCTGACCCAGGCCCAGAGATCATAGGAGAGAGATTGTCCAAGGGATTGTGTCCTTGTTTGTAGCTATTACTAATGATAAGCAATAGCTCCATGTGCACAGCACTTCACAGTTTCTTAAAAGTCCTCACACTAGCTCCATAATGTAGGCCACACATAGCTGGCTCTCCCCATTATTCAGATGGAGAAACTCAGCCCAGTGCCTCTTGTGTGTAACTGGGGCTGCTGCTTCATTTCCATGTCCCTGGAGGAGAGTCCCTCGTGCTGTGCAAGTGAAGGGACCTGAAATCTAAGCTTCTGTAGCTTCATGGTAATCTGCTTTTGAAAGTGTGTGTGTGTGTGTGTGTGTGTGTAGGAAGGTTATAGCATCAGCTGCATTGGGGAGGGAGACTGAGACAGGCATGGAGAAGATGGTTGTAGTGCCATGCTAAGGCGTTTGATCTTTGACCAGTATTAGAAGGGGAGTCATGTGTTTGAATCATGAATAATATGGTCAGAATGGATTTGGGGAAGACCCCTTTGGTATATGTGCTAGGTGAGAGTCTGAAGCAAAGGTAGGGGGGCAATGTGAAGTCGAGTTTTCTCTTCTATTGGGTGGTCAGCTGTCAGGCTTCTGGGTAGGATAGGGAGGGAGGTATCTGGAGTGAGATCTGTAAGAACATCACCAGCCTTCAGGCTGTGGAAGAACAATGAGCTCATAATTTTAGGAGCCATAAAACAGCCCACCAGCATCCGGCCTGGGAATGAGCCACCCAGCCACACACTCTCCTGCAATAAATCCCACCCAGAGCTGTTTCCACAAGGACCAGCCCAATGGAGAATGGAGAAGGTAGAGTAGGGCCTGGATGTGCACATAGCAGGGAACTCAGGCAGCATGCCAGGGAGCAACATATATGTCACCCTCCACTGGTGCTGGCCACAGACACCTGCGAGCTTTCTGTGTAGAGAGCATATATATGAGAGTAAGGCAGAACTGGGCGTATCTGAGGGAGGTGGGTAAGAGTGTGAGGCATGTCTAGCACTGAGTGTGAGTGAGTGAATCCGTGAGCACGAGACTGGGGATAGTCATGATTGTGTCTGTGGGTGGAATTGTGCGTGAAGTAAATGTGAGCTTGCATGTGGAACACTGTGTGTGTATGTGTGTGTGTGAAAGAGAATCTGTCAAGTGAATATGTGTATAACTCTTTGGTGTAAGTGGGTGTGTGAGAGATGGTGGGTCTCTAAGATGAATGTAAATACACGTATGTAATTCCTGTGTGTGTGTAAATCTGTGGTGTGAATGTGAGCATGCATGAGGCAGATTTAAAAATTTCATGGAAAAATTCCAGGATTTTTGCATTCCATTTGTCCACAAACTTTTGAAGCCCCCTCATATATGTGGAACTGTTGTGTGAGTCTGAGAGGTGAATATGAATTGTGTATAACCCTGGGGTGTGTTTGTGGAGGGTGTGAATGAATCTATGAAGTGACTGTAAATGTGTGTATGTAACTCCGTGTGGAGTGTGTATGATATTCTCTCTATGTTCATACTCAGGCGTGATGTAGAGGCAGAGAGGGCTCTGGGAGTACGGATCTGCTTTTTTGGTGATGCCACTTCTCACTGTCAAACCGATTCCTATAGGAACTCTTTTGAAGAGGGTGGCAAGAAGGTGGAGAGATTGAGGGCTAGAAGTGAGGAGTCAGTCGCCTTCCTCAGCGCTTAGAATGCTGTGGCCACAAAGGCCATCTGAGGCCCTCCCCTCCTAGGCTAAGCTCCTCCTTAGTCATAGCAGTGCCAAGGGGTCTGCCCAGACCTAGTGGTGCTGCCTTCCTGTTGGGGGCTCTGCTTGCTGGGTCTGCTGCTCCTAACATGTCTCCTAACATGTCTGCTCTCCACCGTGTAGCTGAGCCCAGGCCAGAAACAAAAGGGTCTCAATTTAGGGAGTTGGTTTAAGCCAGTTTGGTTCATTCAGTGGGGAAGAATCCCCCGTGCTGAGAACAAAACCAAAAAAAACTCTGACTGAGGGCATGAGCCTAGAGACCTGGCTTTGTTATAGATCTGCTGTGTGACCTTGAGAAAGTCCCCTGAACTCTTGGGCTTCAGTCTTTTCTATGTACAATGGGCAGATTAGCCTGGATGACCTCTAATCTCAAATCAGAGGGGACAGTGAGGCCTACCTGGTTTCCAAGCTCCAGAGGAGTACTTGTGAGGCAGGTGACTAAAGTTCTACCTTGGAGTTCCTGAGGGCAGGTGATGAGTGGCTTCCAGCACAGGGTGAGCACACAGTAGGTCCCCAGGAAGTGCACCATGAGCTGAATGGGGACTCCATTGGAGAAAGGCTACTGGGTCTGCTGCAGAGGGCAGAGGTACTGGACTAGAAGGTAGGCGCCAGACTCATACTGGGGGAGAGAGAGAAGCAGAGGCACAGTCACTAGTCCTCTTTACCACCCTTCCTGTGAATGAGAACATGGCGCCCCCTGTGGGTGGTGCATCCCAGCAATGAAGGGCTTAGTGAGGGTTTCAGGAGCCAAGGACTGGGTTGAGGGTGGGGGGCTTCCTGCTTTCGGTTTTCTAGTAAATTCTCACAATTATCCGCAAGGATAGCATTGTTATTCCCCTACTTGTTAGATGAAGAAATAGAGGCGGGGCAACGGAGTGCAGCGAGGGGGAGTCTGCAGTAGAAGCCGAACTTCTTTTGCAGAAAGCAATAGGGCCCAGGGCAGGCTGCGTGGCAGTGGGCGACCCTCCTACCGGCATCTCCATAGCCACAGCCAGTTGAGGGCTGACCCCTTGGAGTACTCCAGAGGATTTTCACAGCGCAGTTTCTGGAGAGAGCGGGATTAAGGGGAACTGCTCGGGTGGGCCAGAGCCAGGGGCCAGGAGGAGGCCGGGCGGAAACCCAAAACCTCCGCAGCTGTTTCCAGTTTGCCGCCCTGGCTGGACCGCTGTGGGTGCGCAGCAGAAAGGCAGGCGCTATGCTTCAGAGCGCTATGCTCCCCCTATCCCTGTCCTCTTCCTCTGTAGAGCTCTCACTTGTCCTCTCTGCTTCCATGGACTTCGGCCTGTCTCTGTCTGATTGTTTCTGCATCTCCTGCACTCAAGGAAATTGACGCTGCCTCTGGTCCCTCTCCATCTCTCATTTGCACTGGACGCTAGTTCCCCATTCTGGCTCATGAGGGGAGGTGGCTCTGTGGGCCAGGGACAACTGGTTCATAAATCCCAGGATGGCAGAGGGACTGCACAGAGGGCCACACCAAGGGCTTAGGGGACCCTTCACATCTCAGTTGGGTTCTGCTACTTCAACATCTAGCCCCTCATGTCCTGGTCATTTCCTCTGTTTACTTTCACTTTCTGCTCAGAGCCTACAATATGGGATTCTCAGTGTGGCACCGGGATTCTAGCTCTGATTTAATACTCCAGGCAGGGGCCGGAAACCTCTGTTTTGGGATGATCTCAAAGCCTTGCTCCCAGTAGACAGCTCAGGTGGGCATGCTGTGATAGTGGTGTCAAGAGAGCCTGGACCCCAGAGTCAGACAGACCTGGGTGCAAATTCTGCTCTGCTGCTTATTAGCTGTACTGCATTAAGCAAGACACCCCGAGCTTCAGCTAGAGAATGTTATTGAGCAAGCAGCAGACACAGTACTTGGTGTGGAATAGGCCTCGGGTAACACGGTTGCTGCTCAATCCCTTTCAGTCAGACTCCGTATGACTCCACCACTCTCCTGTTCTAATACTTTCCATGGCTCCCAGCACCTATAGAATAAAACCCAAGTCCCACTCTTGGCAGCCGAGGCCTTCTATGATTGCTGCCAAATCTACTTTTCAATTTCTTATTGCATGCTCACACTCAATTGTACTTTTGAAGGGGACTGAAACAACACACCTTGCAATCTCCCACTGCCATGCTTTTTCTCAGGTTGTTTCTCTTACCAGGAACACGTTTCCCACAATCTTCTACATGTCCATGATTTTATGTACTTTCAAGGCTGCAAGGCCTTCCATGATGTCATCCCTAGTCCATCAGTCAAAGGAGGTCATGTATGCATTGCTTTAATTGACCAGTGATGGCATAATGGGTTACAAGTTAGGCTGCTAACCACAAGGTCAGCAGTTTGAATTCACCGGATGCTCCACGGTACAAAAAGAAGGCTCTCTGCTACTGTAAAGATTTATAGCCTTGGAAATGCCAACTAGGGTCACTATGAGTCAGAATTGACTTGATGGCAGTGTGTATTAGTTGATCGTGCAGCTTCATGAAGGACTAGCTTGATAGCAGGCCCTGAACTAGGCACCAAGGACAGAGAAAAAGCCCTGCAGTTGGGTGGCTCCAGTTTAGTGGGCAAATGGGGTGGGGGTGAGGTTCATCTTGCCATCTAGGCAGAATCCAGATGTCTGCCAAGGAGAGGTGCATGAAGGAAGATGTTGCTGAAGGCAGCTGTCAGGACAGCACCATCCACATGACAGGGGCCAGTTCCTCTTTCCTCTGCCCATAAGCATATCCAGGAGGGTTCAGCAGGACTCCTTACTCAGCCCTCTTCAGTTATTAACTTACCAGTTTCAACTTTGGTTAAGTCTTTGAATGGACAATTTTAGTCACAGGCTAGATGCTTATACTGAGTCAATGCCTTACTCAGGAACCCCCACCACTACTCGTCTGTCAGTTTGTCATAAAGTTGGGGCTTGCATGTTGCTGTGATGCTGGTTATGCTACTGGTATTTTAAATACCATCAGGGTAAACCATGGCGAACAGATCTAAGTGGATCTTTCAGACTAAGACAAACTAGGATGAAAGAGAAGTGGAAATCTTATGAAGAACAGAGGAACATTCTCTGATATAGTGCCAGAAGATGAGTTGCTCGGGTTGGAAGGCACTTAAAATACAACTGGGGAAGAGCTGCTTCCTCAAAATAAAGAATTGACCTCAATGATATGGATGGAGTAAAGCTTTCAGGACCTTATTTTGCTGATGGGGCACAACTCAAAATGACAAGAAACAGTTGCAAACATCTCTTCATAATTGAAATGTGGAATGTACGAAGTATGAATCTAGGAAAATTGGAAGTCTTCAAAAATGAAATGGAGTGCATTAAGATCGATATCCTAGGCATTAGGACTAATGGACCTCACCAGATGGAATACACAGGAATCAAATTGAGTACATGTGTAGGAAGAGACAATTAAGAAACTCAGCCAAAATAAAACTGGGGGCCAATTGTGGAACAGGCCTTCAATTGCTCACATGCAAGTTTAGGCTGAAGTTGAAAATTAAAATAAATTCACAAGAGCTAAAATATGTTCTTGAGTATATGTCATCTGAATTTAGAGATCATCTCAAGAACAGATTCGATGCATTAGACACTAATGACTGAAGACCAGAAGAGTTGTAGGATGACATCAAGAACATCATACATGAAGAAAGCAAAAGGTTATTAAAAAGACAGAAAAGACCAAAATGGATGTCAGAAAAGACTCTGAAACTTGTTCTTTAACTTAGAGAAACTAAAACAACTGGACGAAATGAGGAGGCAGAGGTAGAAGCAACACGGAGGAAATGGGAATGACCCGAGAACGCTGCCAGCACCATGAGCCTCCTCAACAAGCCCAAGAGTTAGATGACCCCAGAGGAGCTGCAGAAGCGGGAGGAGGAGGAGTTTAACACCCGGCCCCTGTTGGTGCTCATGCAGTCGGTCGAGAACAACACCCAAGTGCTCATCAACTGTCGCAACAAGAAGCTGCGGGGCCGCGTCAAGGCTTTCAACAGGCACTGCACATGGTGATGGAGAATATGAGAGAGATGTGGACCGAAGTCCCCAAGAGTGGCAAGGGCAAGAAAAAGTCCAAGCCCGTCAACAAGGACCGCTACATCTCCAAGATGTTCCTACGTGGGGACTCTGTCATCGTGGTCCTGCAGAACCCACTCATCGCCGGCAAGTAGGGGCCCAAAGCCACCTTCCACCACCCCGTGAAGACCTGCCCTGTGTTGGGAATAATAAAGTCCCTGTTTTTTTTTTTTTTTTTTTTTTTTAACAAAAATGAAATATAAAAAAGAAATGATGAAGTAAAAGAGCTAAACAGAAAATTTCATGGGGCAGCTCAAGAAGACAAAGTCAAGTATTATATGAAATGTGCAAAGACGTGGAGTTAGAAAATCGAAAGGGAAAAACACATTCAACATTTCTCAAGCTGAAATACTGAAGAAAAATTCAAGTCTCACATTTCAATATTGAAGGATTCTCTGAGGGAAAATGTTGAATGATGTGGGAAGCATCAAAATAAGATGGAATGAATACAGA
Source organism: Chrysochloris asiatica (assembly GCF_000296735.1). NCBI lineage: Eukaryota > Metazoa > Chordata > Mammalia > Afrosoricida > Chrysochloridae > Chrysochloris > Chrysochloris asiatica. Next base: position 9,363,658 of record NW_006408544.1, read on the forward strand.
GTCATTGTACCACAATCTTCTGTCATTTCATAAGATTGCATAAAATAAAAAAAACTGATGATATTGAAGGAAGAAGTCCAAGCTGTACTGATGGCATTAATGAGAAACAAGGCTCCAGGATTTGATGGAATACCAATTGAAATGTTCCAACACACTGATGCAGCCCTGAGACCCTATGCCAAGAAATTTGGAAGACAGCTACCTGGCCCATTGATTAGAAAATATGCTTATTTGTGCCCATTCCAAAGAAGAGTGATCCAACAGAATGCATAAATCATTGAACAATATCATTAATATAATTTTTCTGAAGATAATGTAAAAATGATTATAGTAGTGCATCCACAGGGAGCTGCCAGAAATTGAAGCCAGGTTCAGAAGAGAATGTGGAACTAGTGGTATAATTCTGATGTCACATGGATCTTGAATCAAAGAGTACCAGAAAGGTGTTTACTTGTATTTTACCTACTATGTGAAAGCATTAGACTGTGTGGATCATAATAGACTATGAACCACATTGAGAAGTATGAGTATTCCAGAACACTTCATTGTGCTCACGAGGAAACATAGAACAGAAAAAGGGAATACTGAATGGTTTAAAATCAGGAAAGATGTGTATGCTAGGATTGCATCCTTTCACTACATTTACTCAGTCTATTGTTGTTAAGTGCCATTAAGTCAGTTCCAACTCATAGTGACCATGGAGTGGCTGATGAGTTTGAACTGCTGACCTTGTGATTCAAACCAACCTTTCTGTCCAGTACTTTATCCTATAGAACCACACCAGGACTCCTTATTCAGTCTGTATGCTGAGCAAATAATCTGAGAAACTGGGTTATATGAAGAAGAACATGATATTTGGATTGGAGTAAGACTCATTAATAACCTGTTATATGCAGATAATCATAACCTTGCTTGCTGGAAATGGAGAGAACTTGAAATAGCGGTGAAGATCAAAGATTATAACTTTCAGTATGGATTGCATCTCAATGTACAATTGAACCAATACATAACATCATGATACCTGGAGAAAGACTGAAGTTATCAAACACTTCCTGTTTGCTTAGATCCATAATCAGTGCTCATGGAAGCAGCAGTCAAGAAATAAAACAATGTATTGAACTTGGCAAATCTGCTGCTGAAGACCTCTTTGAAGTGTTAAAGAGCAAAGATGTCACTTTGAGGACCAAGGTATGCCATGGTATTTGTCCCATATGCATGTGAAAGTTGGACAGTGAATAAGGATGACCATAGAAGAATTGATGCAATTGAGTTATGCTGGTGATGAAGAAAATAGAAAGTATCATGGACTGCTAGAAGAGCAAACAAATCTGCTTTGCAAGTAGTATAGCCAGAATGCTTCTTAGACGCAAGACTGGCAAGACTTGTGTCTGTCATATTTGAACATATTATCAGGAGAGACCATTCCTGGAGAAGTACATCATTCTTGGTAAAATGGAGGGTCATTGAAGAAGAGGAAGACCTCCCCACCTCCCCCAGTGAGATTATCACAATGGGCTCACACATAACAATTGTGAGATTGGTGCAAGCCTGGGCAGTGTTTCATTTTCTTGTACATAGGGACATTATGAGTTGGAATAGAATGGATGGCACCTAACAACAACAGCAAGTGGAATCCCATTAGTAGATCTTCCCAGCAGGGGTCATCAGCGTCTACCCTTCCACCTTCAGAACATGGAGCTCAACACTTCTAGTGAGAGAGGAAAGATCAGCTGCCTTCCTATGTGAATTTTGCTTCTGTTGCTTTTTAACATTAAAAACTTTGGCAAATTCCTTAACCTATTTCAGTTTCCTCTCACAGAAAAAGAGAATAAAGGAGATGATAAAGAACAGTGGTTCTCTAGTGTTAGCATGTGTTGGAATTACCTGTAGGGCTTTTTAAGACACACTGCTGGGCCATACCCTCAGACATTCAAAATTAGTAGGTCTGGGTTGGAGTCAAAGAATCTGCATTTTAACCCACTCCCAGGTGATGGTGATGTTAATGGTGCCAACATGTGGATGATACTTTGAATGGCACCAATATAGGAACAAATGGTTGGCACAGGGTCAAATAGTTGTGGTTGCTGTTATGAATGTCACATGCTATGTGTCCAGTGTCCTTTTGTGACTGCTCTCCTTGGGACAGACCCCTAGTTTGTCTGTTTCCCTCTGACACAGTTCACTTCACCTGGCTGGGCTCTAGGCAATGAACAGTCTTCCAGCCACAGAGTCTCTGTCTGCAGAGGTTGACAGTCAGGGCTGTTAAATCAAGCCATTAGAAACAGGGCTTGTAAACCCAACCACCACCCTTATGGCCTCAGGATCTCAGGCCTCCATCATCTCAGCAGCCTGGCTCTGGACCAGTAGCAGAGGAGCCCTGCCTGGGGTGTGACAGCGGCCAGGAAGACGAGTGACTGGGCCATTCAGGTTCTTCTGGGCACTCACTGAAGATCTTCCTGGGCTCTGTGGTCTCCTTTAAGCCAGGTCACAAGGGAGACCTCTGCTCTTAATTCATGCTGGAAAGCCACTTTACTTCTCCAAATAAAAGAGTCACAATAGCTGACATTAGTTAGGGCTTGCTCTGTGCAGGTTCTGGGCAGAGTGCCTTTTGAGTTTCATTGCTTTTGGCCCTGGAAGCAGGTTTCTAAGCAAGCACTATTTTTATCCCTTGAAACCCAGACGTTAAGTGACTTAACCCAGGTAATTCATTCAGTGAGCAGAATAGACTTATCTATGACTTAACACAGCAAGTTTTTTCTGGGTCAGAGGGCTAGAACCAGTGTCCCTTTCCTGGGTTTTCTTCCTCTTTTCTCTATACTCCCAGAATGATGGTGATGGCAAAACCCTGTCTCTGGTGGAATACCTGTGGCAGCATCACAAAGACATGGGATGATGGTAGTAATTGTGGTGGTGTGTGTGCTTGTACACAGACACACACACACACACACAACTCCCTTAGGAGGTACTACTAATAACAGTTTTTTGAGCCCTTGTGTGCTTGTCGTATGTGGTAAACTCCATACGATAAGCACTGGACTGTGAACCACAAGATCCACAGTTCAAGCCTACCAGCTGTTCTGTAGGAGAAAGATGAAGCTTTCTGCTCCCACAGAAATTTTAAAAGCCTTGGAAAACCTATACAAGGTCACTATGAGTTGGAACCAACTTGACAGGACTTAACAACAACAATACAGCATGTGGTGTATTAATATATGTGTCTCAATTGAGCTTCAACCAATCTTTGATGTAATTGTCATTATGGTCACCATTTTATAGATGAGGAAACTGAGGACTGAAAGGTTAGGTAACTTGTTTAAGGTCACACAGCTTCTAAGAGATGGAGGTGAGCCCAAACTCTTAATCAGTACTTATAGGTGTGTCAGAGTGTTCCCTATCTTTTCCATCCTACCCACCACCCCCTAATCCCTACTTGATCATCTTCTGCATACCTGCTCTCTCCTGGTTTGCAAAGGAAAATGGAGCCTGGAAATCCACCATCTTCATGCAAATACTGTCAAGCCCTTAGGCCAATGTCATCATGAGCCAGGAGTCCAGAGAGAGTTCAATTCAGGCCCTGACTGTACTTGCTGAATGACCATTGACAAGTCACGTCTCCTCTCTGGTTCCCTGTCTATGTAGTCTGCAATGAAAGTTTTGTCCCATGAGCATGATGAACACTCACCTGGAATGCACTCAGCCTGGGCCAAGGTTGGGTAATCTGGAGCATGCTACTGTTCTACGACCCCAAGTTGTACAAGGTCCTCCTTTCTTCTCCACAGCTCCTTAAATATCCTTCACTGTATGATAAACAAGTCTTGATTTGTCACCCATCCCTGGTGAGCGATATTTTTGTACCCCTAACATAAGGAGCTCTGGTAGCGTAGTGGTTACGAATCGGGCTGCGAACCTTAAGGTCAGCGGTTCGAAACTACCAGCTGCTCCGCGGGAGAAAGATGAGGCTTTCTACTCCCGTAAGGATTTACCCCCTCGGAAACCCTGTACAGGGTAGCTATGGGTCGGAACTGACTCGACGGCACTTAACAACAACACCTCTCAGTATCTGAAATATACACTCAATAAGTGCTTGTGGTTGAATGAATGACCCTCCTGAAACTTGACCAGGTCTTCCCTAGCCTCTCCCTGTGGCTCACTGGGAGTTCTTGGTGTACACATGTTGACTGAGGGCCCACTTGGGATGGATGTCAGGGTATACATAATGAAGTTCAGATGTCGACAACAGTTGCTGAGATGGTGGTAGTGGTGACACAGGTAGTTTTGGTGTTTTCACCAAAGCAGGTTTTCCCACATGAAAGTTTGCACTGAGTCCCCACTGGAAAAATGAACAAGGATGCTGGGATGGAACTGGAAAGAGTTTGGCTCTTATGACCCCATCCCTCTTTAACTAGATCGTACTGGGGGTGGTGGAGGGACAGACCCTTTCTTCATCAACCTGGATGCTTCTGGGGGAGAGGGACTTAAACTCCTGTATTTAGACATAGCACAGTAGAGGGGGGCGCTGGAGGCTACCAAGGTTTCTTTCATTCCTCCTGGGGCAAGGACCTCCCTTCCTTTCTTCTTTCTGTTTGTCCCTCCTCCATGTCCAGGCCAGCGTTTCCATGTGGGGCAGCACTGGCCAGAATGACATAAACAACATCTGCACAGCCATGTAAAAAGCTACTTTTACCTGTCATAAGACGGCTGATCTCACCCTCTGCCATTCATGCACAGATTCCCACTACTTTGCTCCCCTATCTACACCAAACCACAGTGCCTGGACATACATTATGAATAAGCCTCAGACTCAGGTCATTGTTCTTGGACCTTGGGTCTTTGAGAAAAGTGAGGCCCTGCTGGAGTTACAGCTCCACTCCTGCTGGTGGAGAGAAGTGCAGCTTGGATGTGCTGGGGTCTCACCATCTTGTCTCTGAGCTTGTAGCACAGTGACCTGTAGCGCAGGAAATGGGTCAGGGGGCTACTGCTCTTCTTCTCTTCCCACTCTTCCCTAGAGCTCACAGCCCTATCTATTGCCCTTGAGGAACACACACTGAATTTTAGAAACTTAGACTCAGAGAACATAGGTATTCTGCCTCTGAGCTAGGAGGCTACTTTCTGGGACTTCAGGCAGCAGCCTGCTGGAGTCCAGTCATGGAGCAGTACTGTTTTCTTGGGCAAAATCAGAGTATCCCAGAAATTGTGCCAGCCTCGGTGAGGGCAGAGCCCAAGGTTTCCCAGCATTCTGTGAGCTGTTTTTGCATGGTTGACATCAGAGTCCAACTCTGGCATCAGGGAAAGGTTGATTTCATCTCCCCAAATATGGAAGATGTATACCTCCAGAACCTGCATCCCACACCCAATGATGTTGTGTTCAGGCTGACTTTGTGTCATTGCTTCCTTCACTAGGTCACTTTCTCTTTCTCTGGCAACTAAATGCTGAACTATGATTTTGAAAATCCCATCTGTGATGTGGAGTGCAGAGACTGCCTGAATCATGGTGGTAGACTGAGCCCAATCTGGGCCACAGGCTGAGATCCTTGAGATTCACTCTGTGGGGACCGTTAGTCACAGGGGCACTTGGAGAGAGTAGAACAACGTACCAAAATCTTTTGTCCACCAAGAACCTTTAAACTGTGAATTTATAGAATCCCTGCATGTATTTAGTTAGACTTTGAGAAAGGAAATAAACTTCTCTGTTGTTCAGAAAACGTGACGTCAAACATGCATAGCAAAAGACATAAAATCACTGTAAATGTGTAAGGCCCTAAACTCAAAGGCAGTGCAGGAAGAACTTGTCCTCAGGGCTCAGGAATGGTGGGAAAAAGACTTCCCTTAGTGCTCATCTCTGAGTCTCTTTGGGGAGTTTGAAGATTTAGGCTCCAGGTTTGTGGAGTCAGGGCCCTTGGATTTGGTTGCTGGGTTTTATTATGCTACATGAATATATGCGTGTGAGTATGTGTGTTGACTTGTGAGTCTGTGAGTCAGTGTGTAAGTGTTGAGAATGTATGTGTGTTAAGTGAATGTGTGCTTGTGGGTGATGTGGGCTGTGCCTAGAGTGTGTAGTGGTGTTGGTGTATGTGTGGTGGTGGTGGTGGGGTGAGTTGTGGGAGCCTGTGTGTGGGAGGCAACCTCAGAAGGTCTTGGAAGTCTGTGTGTGTTAAAGGGCTCTTCTGGAGTTTGTTGTGGGTTTGTGGAGGCCTATATGAGTGGTGCTGAGTAGCAGAGCTGACTGGAACCTGATTAGGACACTAAACAAAATACATGAAACGTATGATCTTTTAAATCTTGCCTGAACTGAGGTTTGGTCTGATAAAAAGGCAGCAGTTGGAAAATAGACCATCAAACAAGACCATTTCTGATCTCCTTGCTTTAAAAAGAAACCAGCCCCAAATGACAGTGCATTGGTACAAAAGTTTTGGTGTTCCAGTAAAAACATCTATCCCAAAGGAGCTGAGGGCATGAGGCTGGTCATAGAGTCATGCACTTTGTCTGTTTCTCAGCCCAGCAACTCCACAGCCAGGTGTTTGGATGATGTCGTGATGCAATGCAAAGAACACGGATCTTGGAGCAACAGAGATCGTGGTTCAAATGCCAGCTGTACTATTCACTAAGTACATGATGTTGGGTGGGTCTGTTTCTTCTCTGCTTTAGTTTCTTAATTTGCATTTGGGGAAAGAATATCACCTTATGCGGTTGCTGAGGGAATTGAAGGATGTAATGCATAGTAATCATTTAATAAACAGGCACTTACTCATTGATATGGTTCTTTTTTTTTTTTTTTTTT
>NW_006408544.1:9371600-9373443 GCF_000296735.1 Chrysochloris asiatica
TGATTGCCTAGCTTCTGAAAACATTAACAGGCAATAAAACCTACGATGGTTGATGAACGATTGCAAAGTCAGTAACATCTATTAACTCCCCATTCCCCCTGCCCGACAGGCAAAGCAGCAGAAAGTCTCTGGAGTTTAACCAGTTCTCTAAGGGTTAAACAGTTCTTAGAGTCTTCTCTACTGTGGAAACAGCTGGCTGGCTCCTTGGTGCTCTTGCCGGAGGGGCCTCAATGGAGATGCAGACTCATTCTTTCAGATGAGTCCTTGGTGAATGCTGGCTCCCTCAGGCAGGGTTGCTCCGAAGAGGGAGAAGTGGCTGTCCTCTCGCTATAGGATCGAATTAGTCAGGCTGGAATCCATACTGGAGAGTTTTTTGACCTGTAATACAGACTAAAACTCTCGCCCCTTGGTTAATCGTGCAATAAAAAAAACAAAGCATTCCAGCATCTTAACAGGATTCCCGCCCCCCCCCATTCCAATCATGACTATTGATATGGTTCTTACTGCCTGCGTCCCTCCCCAACACTCCCCTATTCATTCTCTGCCTTGCCATGTGCCACAGAAGGTTGGTTTTATGGTCTGCATCACCTGGGCTCCCTTGTCCTATGACTTCCTATTGTGTTCAGCCAATGGAAGATTGGGGGCAGGAGAGAGAGGTTGGCATGTTTACTGCTTCCTCACTTGCTCCCTCCCTGTTGGGGTTTGACTCTGGCCATGGTTGTGTACCTCTAACTTTGACCACAGCTCTTGTTGGCAGGCCTTCTCTCACAGCTGTTGCTTTCACCTGTAACACCCATGAGGTCAGAGAAGTGCTAATGATTGACCCCTGGGTGCTTCACCATCCCATGTTGGCAACCCTAAACCTGCCTGCATCTCTGTAAATAGTCCTTCATTAAATAGCCCTGATTGGAGCATGTGTTTTGAGCCAGTAATCTATAAGACAGTTTCATTCATCATACACCTTGGTGTGATCTAGTATTTTATCCTTTTGGGTGCGGCATAAAAAATAGATTCATTGGGTTTGTGTGAGCTCAGACTGTCATGTCCTTCATTTTACCAAAAGGAAAAAAAGAAGCTCACAGTAGGAACAGGACAAAGTCATATCATAGAATAAGAGAGTGACCATATGGGATGAAATCTTAGGGCTCCTGCCTTCCAGTCCTCCAGCACTGTGATAGCAGCTTCAGCCTTTATTAGAAACATGCACATGTTGTTTCTTAACTGAATTATGAGTCTGACTATGACAGTATTTCTGATTATTTAGGGCAGAAATTAAGACATATATTCTAAACATCCCCAGATCCTAATACTGCTCTCTTCATGTAGTAGACACATAATACATGTTTCATATATAATTAGCAAACAATTCTCAGGATCTTATAAATAATAGTTACCATGCTCTGAGTGCTTCCTATGTGTTAAATACTACTTTATGTACATTTTCGTATCCAAAATGAGGAATTTAGAGTGCAGAGCTTTTAAATGATTTTCTCAACCTCACAGAGCTGTATATGACAGAGCTGGGGATTTCTTAAGCACTTGGCTTTTCTGACTGTTCAGAGTCTCTTCTGACCTCCATTTTGGTATTTTCCTTCTTTCATGTCTTCTTAGCAACTGTTTGTTTTCTTCCTGTATGATGTGTTCTAGATATCATCCCACAATTCTTTTGGTCTTCAGTCATTGATGTCTAATGCATCAAATCTGTTCTTGAGAAGAGCTCTAAATTCAGATGGGGTATATTAAGGTCATATTTTGGCTCTCATGGACTTGTTTTAATTTTCTTTAGCTTCAACCTGAACTTGCATATGAGCAATTGATGGTCTGTTCCACAGTCTGCCCTGGC
>NW_006408544.1:9375383-9376653 GCF_000296735.1 Chrysochloris asiatica
TTGGAAGAAATACAGCCAAGATGGTCAGACTTCATTTCTGATACTTCAAACACATTATCAAGAGGGTCCAGTTCCTGGAGAAGGACATCATATTTGGTAAAGTGGAGTCATTGACAAACAGGAAGTTTTCTGGCAAGATGGATTGGTACAGTGGCAGCAGCAGTGGGCTCAAATGCAGCAACAATTGTGAGGTTGGCACAGGATCGAGCAGTGTATAAGGTCACTTACTATGAATTGGTACTGACTCTTCAGCACCTAACCACCACAACAATAATGTATCAGGACTCCTGATGTGATGCTTTAAGATAAGCATTGAACTGTGAACCTCAAAGTAGGCGCTTCAAACCCACCAGTTGTTCCTCAGAAACCCTATACAGGGTAGCTATGAGTCAGAACCAACTCAACAGCACTTAGCAATAATAACATAATGTATCAAGATCTGAAGATCTGTGTCAGATGCCAAGGTTGATCAGACATGATCTGTGTTCTCAAGGAGTTCGTGATCAAGTGGGCAGATGTATATGAACAGATATTCTAAGGACATGCAAATGCAAACACATTGCTTGATATCCCACAAGATGGCAAAGTAGCATGGGTTACTGAAGTCCTTCCCCAAACCCAGCCCTAGAGAATTCCCTGGTGATGCAGAATGTGGTCCTAGGGACATGAAGGGTAAATGATAGCTTGTAGCAGAGGAATGTAGGGAATATGGAGGGGGCCAGGCTGGGGAAGAGGTTGTGTGGTACTCTAGAGTATCCCCCACATTGCCAATGATGGATGGCTTCCCATCCTGTTACCGTTGTAAAACAGAAAATACTGGTGACAGTGATAATAACGCACACAGGGATGAAGCATTACTTGAATATTTCATCTCTCCAGTGCCTACTAGTTGTTGTCCTGAGACCTAGGTGAGACAGCTTCTGGAAAATAAGTGTTCAGGCTCTTGTGGTTGAAAATGACAAGTGGCAAAGGAGTTGTATTTTGGTCCAGAAGATAACACTTCAAGCTTTCCCCCTGTGAACCATGCATTTCTCCTTAAATTTCCACTCAAAATCTACCAGGATTGCCACAAGTTGGGACCTGAACTAACGTTCCCTTGCTTCAGGACTATAATATAAACCAAAAGAGTTGACACTTTCGGATATAATGAACCACTTGAGGAATCACAATTCCTCTTCTATCAGTTTGTTGTACTGTAGTGGTTTTTGTGTTACTGTGATGCTGGAAGTGATGGCATTAGTATTTTAAATACCAGCAGGGTCAGCCATGG
>NW_006408544.1:9377884-9379884 GCF_000296735.1 Chrysochloris asiatica
TGAACACTAATGACCAAAGACCAGAAGAGTTGTGGGATAACATCAAGAATATCATATAGGAAAAAAATCAAAAGATCATTAAAAAGAGAGGAAAGAAAGAAAATTGGAAGAAATGAGGAAGTCAAATAGCTGAACAGAAAATTTCACAAATGCAGCTGGAGAAGACAGTCAAATATTATAGTGAAATACGAAAAGACCTAGAGTTAGACAACCGAAAGGAAAGAACATGCTCAGTGTTTCTCAAGCTGAAAGAACTGAAGAAAATATCCAGGCCTTGGATTACAATATTAAAAGATTATATGGGCAAAATGACTCCATAAAATAAGATCTGGACTGTGAACCACCAGGTCAACGGCTTGAAACCACCAGTCCCTCCAGGGGAGAAGGTTGAGGCTTTCTGTTCCTCAAAAGATTTAAAGCCTTAGAAACCCTATGCAGGGTTGCTATGAATCAGAGCTTACTCGATGGAACCCAACAACAACAACAACAACATGGGCAAAATATTGAATGGTGCAGGAAGCATCAAAAGAAGATGAAAGGAATAGTTGGAGTAACTATACCAAAAAGAATTGGTCAATATTCAGTTATTTCAAGAGATACCATTTGATCAAGAACCAATGGTACTGAAGGAAGAAGTCTTTTTTATTTTATATTTTGGAACTGTTTTCAGAAGGGGCCAGTCCCTGGACAAGGTCATCATTCTTGGTAATGTGGAGGGTCATCAAAAAACAGGAAGACACCCAACAAGATGGATTGACACAGTGACAACAAAAATACACTCAAACATGACAATGGTGAGGATAGTGCTGGACCAGGCAGTATTTTATTCTGTTGTACTTAAGTGTCTTTATGAGTCAGAACTGACTCAACAACACCTATCAATAACAGCATCAACAATGGCTAATGATCTGAAGTATTTCTTCATATGTTTGTTGGCAGTCTGAATGTCTTCTCTGGTAAGTGTCTGTTCATGTCCTTGGCCTATATTTAAATTAGATTATTTGTCTTTTTCTTGTTGAGGTGTTGATGTTTTCTAGAATTTTTAGAGATTAGTCTCTTGTCTGATATGTCATTGCAAAAAATATTTCCCTAGTCTTTTGGTTCTCCTTTTACTCGTCTGGTGAAATCTTTTGCTGTACATAAGTGTCCAGTTTTTAGGAGGTCCCAAACTAGATGGTTTATCTTGTGCTGTTTATGTGTTTTCATTTATATTTGATAGTATAGTTGTGCCATGTATCAGAGCCCCTAAATTTGTCTCTATATTTTCATGAATGATCTCTACAGTTCTAGGTTTTACATTTAGGTCTTCGATTCATCTTGAGTTTATTTTAGTGTATGATGTGAAATATGTCTTTTAAAATCTTTCTTTCTACAATTGAACTTCCAGTTTTGCTAGCACCATTTGTTAAAGAGACTGTGTCCTCCCCAGTTGATGTGTCAAAGATCAACTGATTATATTGTTGTTGTTAAGTGCCTTCAAGTCAACTCTGACTCATAATGATCCTGTATAGGGTCTCTGAGGAGCAGTTGATGGATTTGAATCACTGACCTCATTGTTAAACCAACCTGTGGTCCAGTGCTTATCATACAGCACTACACCAGGACTCCCAGCTGACTACAGGTGGATGGATTTAGTACTGGATTCTCAGTTCTGTTCTATTGATGCATGTGTCATTTGTTGCACCAGTAGTAGGCAGTTTTGACTGTTGAGACTGTGTAATAGGCTTTGAGATCAGGAAATGAGAGGCCTCCTAATTTGTTCTTTAGTAATACATTGCTTACAGAAGGTTTCTTTCCTTTCCATGTAATATTGGTTTTTTTCTCCATCTCTCTGAAGAATGATGTTGGAATCTGGATTGGGATTATATTATACCCCATTGACTTCTCTGCATGGCTTCTGCTGAGAAACCAGAATTTAGTCTTATTGATTCTCTTTTGTAGGAAGCTTTTCCTCAAGCTGCTCTCAGGATTCTTTCCTTGTCTTTGGTTTTGGAAAGCTT
>NW_006408544.1:9380814-9381850 GCF_000296735.1 Chrysochloris asiatica
AACAATGATTGTATGTTGGTGTGTTCTTAGGCATTTGCCACCTGCCTCCTAGTGGGTATGATAGAGAATGGAAATGTGACTGAGGTCAGGGTCTTTGTCCCCAGAAGAAACTCTTTCAAACCAAGAGGATTGCTTGGGGCAGTGCCACTCTTTATGAGTTCCTGTTTGTCCAGGGTTGGCTGGGGTCTGGGTCTGTGCATTCTGTTGGTTTGAAGAGGCATAGTTCACTCATCTCCAAATGCAGGGTTGGTGCATCTAGCACCCAGCTCACAATGGTGTTGATCTGACCCTGGCAGAGCAGGGGCCATGCATGGAGTGAACTATGCCTAACCTCTGGTTATGCCTAACTATAACTATGCCTAACCTCTGGTTATTAGGAGAATCTTGAGAACAAGACAGAAATGGACCTTTTCTTGTTGTCAGCCACTGGTGTACATTTGGGCTGTCATGTGGATCAAATGCTTCTTGCAAAAGTTCAAGATGGCTGGTCCAAGTCAGGCCAATCAACACTTCATTGAATTTCTCCTTTCTTGTTGCCCTTGTTAAGATTCTTCTCCTTTTCAGTATTCAATTTACTTTTTTATCTGTTCCTCTGAAGCTCAGGGTTCCAGGATTATCATCTGTATCTGTTTCATTTGCTATCTCATATCTTTGTTGTAGACCAAGGGTGGGGAAACTGTTTTTCTGCCAAAATTTATAACATGGTTTGTGGGCCATACAAAATTATGAACTTAAAAATTAGCCTGCCATATTTGGTCAAACATTTAATTAACTCACTTTGAATCGGGCTAGTAACCTCAGGGTCAGCAGTTCGAAACTACCAGCTGTTCAGCAGGGGAAAGAGGAGTCTTTCTTCTCCTGTAAAGATTTACAGCCATGGAAACCCTGTACAGGGTCGCTGTGAGTTGGAACCGACTCCAAGGCACATAACAACAACAACAACAATATGATAGTTGGAGCTGCAATTGTCTTGGCAGGGCCAAACCAAATGATTTCGTACAAGCAGCAGTCAAGAGATCAGACGACGTATTGCATT
>NW_006408544.1:9390452-9395581 GCF_000296735.1 Chrysochloris asiatica
AGGAGCCTAGATCCAGAGGGCGTAAAGGAAGGTAGAATCTCCACTAAGTAGTATCCAATTTTTCTGGGTGGGGCTGATGAGAGGATATGTGGATACCACTCATATGGTACAATAATGAATAATTACTATTAGGACTGACTGTGAGGGTTGGAAATGTAAAGGTAGACATTTTGTAGCAAAATAAGGGGAGTGATTGACTTTGCAGTCCAGGATCGGAGGGCCCAGGGATCATTAAGGGAGAAGACCGGAGTGCAGGACCCTACCCAGAGACACAGTGATGCCAGAGATGGAGGCAGAGATGATGATGAGGAGAGATGGAGTGGCTGGGAACTCTAGACCCAGAGAGGGAGAGGGACTGTGTACTGATGACCAAGGGGCTGTCTTGCGGGGTGTACCGTTTGGTTGGTGGATGATGCATGGAGAGGATTGTAGCCATGGCAATGTAACGGTATATGATAGGATGAATGTAAAGCTAATGTTCTCCCGTGTTAACTATCACACAATTCACAATAAAACATTAAAAAAATTACAGAGTGCCTAAAGACAAATTACTTAAATGATTAAATTTTGGTAAAATTTCTGGATATAAAAAAATAAATATATAAAAATTAACTATTTTTATACTACACAATAAAGTGTTAAAAACAAAACTTTAAATGATACATTTAATAGGAACATAAGGTGCCTATCAACAAATCTAACAAAAACTGGAAGAAAAGTGAAAAAATTTGCTATATTAAAGAAGATCCAATTAATGGAAAGATATAGCCTATTAATCGATAGGAAGAGTCAAGACCCTCAATATGCCAGCTTTTCTGCATGAATAATACATTTATTGGAATTAAACTGAAATTCCAAAAATGTGCATGTTGTTAATTTTGAAAACTTATTCTAAAATTGAAATATGCAAGAGTTAAGGGTAAAGAATATATGCCTCTCTGAACTAGTACATCCTTTGCCATGAGGCAAGAAAAATAATGGATGCTTCCCAGCTACCATTATTGAACATTTCATCAAAGACCCAATGGCTGGATCATGATCAATAAGAGGAAAAATGTGAAATATAACATCAGATTCCTATGGAAACCAGATGTAATGAATACACTGAGACTGTGGGACCCCTTAAATAAGCTCTAATTTTTCATCCAAAACTACCCAGTGAAGTCACCTGTAAACAAAGCAACAGTTTAGCTAAACCAGTAACAAATGTTGACCTTGAACATTTCATTCTTAAAGAATTATCTACATGGGATCAGGTTGTCAACAGTAAGTGTAAGCACAGATGATGACTTTAAGGGATATAGAGAGGTTTAGAGAGTGAAGTTAATCATGGTGAGACAAAGTGGGAAGGGTCGGTAGGGATAATGAGAATGGTGACAGATGTGAAGAATGTAACCAGTGACACTAATCTGTATGTACATGCAGGAACTGTTGAATGAATGTATGTTTTAACCAAATAAATAAATAATTTAAAATTGTAAATAAGAAAGCAGTTATGAAAAAGCTGAAGAAAATTACAAAGTGATGTAATTTGACATAACAAAAAGTAAGACTTATTTTAAAGCCTTAGTAATTAAGACATTGTGTACATCTGGAATAGATATGGTTGTGCAAATCAGTATTTCTCTCCTTCTCTTAGAAATCATCCAAAAGCAACAAAAGGATGAAAAAAATAAGCTCAATTTTTGGCAAAACTTGAGGACAGGTATTATCCAAGACTCCCAAATATGTGTAAAACCAGCCCAAAGAAACTGAGATTAGGAGGAACACATACAGGAGGAAATAAAGAGAAAGAAAAAGAAAACATTTCTTTGATGGAGTTATTGTTAAATGCCGCCAAGTCGGTTCTGACCCATAGCGATCCTGTGTAGAGTTTCCAAGGAGCAACTGGTGAACTTGAACTGCCAACATTGCAGTTCAAATGGCTTTGCAGTCTGGTGCATTAACCCACAGCGTCACACCAGGAGTACCCAGGTGAAAATACTCCTCCTATACTTAAGGGCTATAGCCAGAGATGAGAATAGTTTCTTTCTCTTGTGTTTTCAAAAACAGTTGCAATAATTATAGTGGAAGAGTCTTAAGAGGAAAGTTTTCCTGGAGCTGACCTGATTGAAAAAAGTTGAGGAGGTAGGACTACACAAATAACCGTAAAGATGAATACTATTTCAGGAAGCACTCTGTTTCTATGACAGCAGGGAAGAGACCATCTTCTGGTAAAAACTAACAAGTCTGGGATTTCTTCTCTCCCCTACCAAAGTACTCTCTAGTAATAGAAAGTTCCGGAAAACCTGACTAACTTAATACTACCAAGGATATTATTCATATTACTACAAGGAATAAAAGCAAGGACCTAACATCAATACAAAGATACTATAAGGAAAACATCAATACCAAGATAAATGTAGAAATAAAAGAGGAGAATAGACAAGTTTATTAAAGGACAAAGACTCCTCCTCAGAGAAAGTTTTCCAGAGAGCAGATGGGAATTGAGACCAAATATTTTATCATGAATTTTAAAAATCTTAGAAGAAATTTACCTTATGAAGTAAGATAATAAGCAAAGATGAAAGAATGTAGGGAGGAAGGGTGAAATAACAACAGGAAATAATACAGAAGTTGGTAAAATTTTAGAAAAGAGTAGAAATGAAGACAAAGAGAGCACAATGGAGAATAGATATTGTTAGACACAGTAAATAAACAAGAGAATGAAAGTAAGAAAAGCTAATAAAATGAAAGAGAAGCAAAAAGATTAAAAATATTTGAGAGAAAATATTAATAAACAAAAAATCCAAAAATCTAACTTTTCCATTTTTGGAGTTCCCCAAAACAGTGAGCCAAAATAATAGCACAGAATACATGCTTGCAGACTTCAATCAAGTAGACTTTTCCTAAAATAGACTTGATTTAACATAGAATTGTAGTACTAACTCATAGCTTGGCAAATTTATTCTATTTCAAAGACAAGGAAAGAAACTTTGGATCACCAATGCAAATGTAGGTCATATATGAGAAAGAAAAAAAAAAGAAGAGATCAGCCTAGTTTTAGATTTATTCAGATTAGCTTTTAATGTCAGAAGATAGTGGAATAACATCTACAAGATCCTCAAGGAAAGAAAATGAGACCCATGGAGTTTCTATCCAGCCCAGCTGTTCTTCAGTTAATAGTCCTTCAGCAGTAAAGGTTATAATAGACAATTAATTTTGAATATTCATGATTTCAGGGTGATGAACTAGTCTTAGTAAAAAACACACAACTAAAATCCTTAAAAAGTATGCCGATTAGGTTGAAGAGCAGAAAATAAATATCATTTGCTATAAAAATATATAGATGACACAACTAATACAAATTATGAGGAAACAAGGTAGAGGTTTGAAGCAGAATATTCACTGTTTGCTTCAACTTTTATAGCTGAGAGTAACAGTCTATATTTTAAAGTTGACAAATCAAATAATTAAAGCATATGAATATGTAACAGTACAGAGATATACTCTAGAAAATGTCAATATTATTGACACAAATTGAAGTGTGGTGGAAAAGAAGGAAAAGTATACCAATTTTATCATTATTTGTAATAGATATTTAATAGATGTTGTCTGAATAAACAAGAGAACTAAAAGCAATATAAAATGATAATTATGAATGTAATCACTAAAACAAAAATACAAACTTTCTTAAAATAACTTCATACACACACATCAAAACAATAAAGGGGCAACACTTTTGCTATTGAAATAAACAAATTCAATAGCAAAAAAAGGTTCAGAAACCAAGAAAAACACATTATCCTATCAATAAATGAGAAACAGGCTAAAATTACTTATATAAAATCACCTATGAATAATTTTCAGATTGGATCTCAAACGGGGAAATTCTATAACGTATAAAAGAGACACATCTTAAAAGCAAAGCCATTCAGATAAGTTAAACATAAAGTTTTGGCAAGGGAATATTAGTCAAATTTGTATACAAAGAAACTAGAGCTAATCAGCCCAAAAAGCATTAAATGAGTTGAAGATGGGCACATTACCATGTAAAGCCTGACATTTATAATAATCAGTCAGTTATCTATTGTTCTAACAAATTACCCTTAAAATTTATCAGCTTAAAACAATGAAAATTTCTATTTCATACAGTGCCATAACAAACTATGGATAACATTGTGAAGAATGGGTATTCCAGAATACTTCCCAGTCCTGTGCCAACCTCACAGTCGTTGCTACTCCTCAGCCCATTGCCGCTGCCATTGTACCAATCTATCCAGTTGTGGATCTTCCTCTCGAACCTATACATAGACCAAGAGGCAGTTGTTCGAACAGAACAAGGTAACATCTAATGGTGTAAAATTAGGAAAGGTGTGTACCAGGGTTGTATTCTTTCACCATACTTATTCAATCTGTATATATGCTGAGCAAATAATCTGGGAAACTGGCATCAGGATTGAAGGAAGACTCATTAACAATCTATAATATATGCAGATGATACAACCTTGCTTGCTGAAAGTGAAGAGATCTTGAAATACTGATGAAGATCAAAGACCACAGACTTCAGTATGGATTTCACCTCAATATAAAAATTAAAATCTTCACAAGTAGACCAATAAATAACATCACGATAAATGGAGAAAAGATTAAGGTTGTCAAAGACTTAAATTTGCTTGGATCCACAGTCAATGCTCATGGAAGCAGCAGTCAAGAAATCAATGGACATATTGCACTATAGAAATCTACTGCAAAAAACCTTTTTTAGTGTGTTCAAGAGCAAAGATGTCAGTTTGAAGACTGAGGTATGCCTGATCCAAGCCATGTATTTTCCTTCACCTCATATGCATGTGAAAGTTAGACAATAAATAAGGTTGACCATAGAAGATTCAGTGCATTTGAATTACGCTGTTGGAGAAGAACATTGAGAATGTCAAGGACTACCAGAAGAACAAACAAATCTATCTTGGAAGAAGAACAACCAAAGCACTCCTTAGAAGCAAGGGTGGTGAGATTTTGTCTCACATACTTTGGATATACTTAGGAGGGATGAATCCCTGGAGAAGAATCATGCTTGTTAAAGTGGAAGGTCAGCGAAAAAAGAGGAAGATGGATTGGCATGACAGCAGCAACAGTGGACTCAAACACAG
>NW_006408544.1:9413848-9437185 GCF_000296735.1 Chrysochloris asiatica
GGTTCCGACTCGATGGCACCTGACAACAACAACAACAATGATGGACATAGCATTGACTTTTTCTAACTCATCATCAAGAGCATCTCCACCTCTGTCTGCTCCTGGGGAAATTTACTTATCGATTTTCATGGTACATTTCCATTTTTTCCAACCGCAGGACAAAGATGAGGCTTTCTGCTCCCGTAAAGATTTACAGCCTTGGAAACTCTGTACAGGGTCGCTATGGGTCAGAACCGACTCGATGGCACTTAACAACAACAACAACAGTGGCATCCTTTGGCCAGCTGGGAACTTCCAACTCTGACTGCATTTCTCTGAGTTCTCATGGACAGCCATACATTCATAAATAGCCCAAAATTAATGTCAGTTCCTAAGAGAATCATTCACGAGAATTTCCGGGAGTTTGGTGTACAATGAGTATCTATACTCTGCTTGGAACAAAATCACACAGCCTCATCCAGGCAGTTGGTGATGAGACACTAAGTTCTGGTAGAACAGGGACATCATTTGTGTCCTGTGAACAGGTTCACCAAGGACCTCATGGGCCTGAAAGTGCTCTATATCCTGTTGTTGTAAGCCTCCCTGATAGTGTCCATCATTTCACCACAGCCTCACCAGTCAGACACCACCTCATCTGCATTGAGAAGGTGAGGGGCAGCTCTTTAGGATAAGGTTGGAGACTTCTTGACTGAACACACCTTATTCCTGTTGAAGGAACTGAATAATAGATGGGGGATAGACACATCATCTCACGTGATGCTAGTGACAGTCTCTTACTTTGATATGAGAACAGAGTAAAGAGTTGGAAATGCCATTGGTTTTCCTTCAGAATTCTGGATTCCACAGACTTTTAAAAAATCTTTACAACAACTCTATGAGGTAGTGCTACTAGTTCAGGTTTACAGAAGAGGAATGTGAGCCTCAGAGAGGTTAAATAACTTGGCTAGGAAACATAATGAATGCTTGGGGCCAGTGGTGATGGAGTCAAGATTCAACCTGGTTATGTTTGATTACAAAATAACTTCAAGATTAAACCTAGATAGGTTTGATTGCAAACTTGCTCTTTCTGCTATTAATCCAGGATGCCTCATGTTGGGATAATATGGCAGGGGATAATAGTAGAATGATTAAAAAAGAGTAGTTCAGCATTTGGGCAGGTGTTGGGCGGGGAGAACAGAATCTTAAAGAACCCTGGTGGATTCTCAAGAAGTCATCTTGCCCAGGTCCTGGTATTCAAAATATTGACCACTTCAGGACATCGGCTCGTTCTGTCTTGTCTACTTCTAGGTTGTAGATTCTCAAGTCCATGGCTCATGAACTCTCTGAAAAATCACTACATCATGTACTAAGCCTATTTCCACCATCCCATCCCAACTATTACTAAATTTAACCTCAGGCATAGATATCTGGTCCCATTCCACACTCCTCCTGCAAAGTAGGAATTACTTTCTCAGTAAGTGGGGATGGAAAGTTTTAGAGGAATGGTGGCAAGGGGACATGATCTCAGGAGCATGGCACAGGCTTCAGTGGGAAGCGATCGATTGTGCTGTTGTTGTGTGCCGTGGAGTTGGTTCCGACTCATAGTGACCCTGTACAGGGTTTCCAAGGCTGTAAATCTTTATAGGAACAGAAATTCTCATCTTTCTACCACAGAACAGCTGGTAGTTTCGAACTTCTCACCTTGCAGTTCGTAGCCCGATTAGTAACCACTACGTTACTAGAGCTCCTACGGGTGCCAAATCCAGAATCTGCTAAAAGTCACTATTTCTAGCCCACAAGTTTCATGTCCATGTTTCTGACTTGTTGTCATACAAATATTTATATGTACACGAGTGCTTGGTGTGGTATGTGTGTGTGTATCATATATGTGTATGGAGCTGTGTGTGTGTATGTGTGTGTGTATGGTGTGGTGTGTGCATGTTATATATGTGTAATTTTGCTCTGTTAGATGACTTCATTGTTCTCATTGTCTTGCATTAATTTACTAAATGTTTCAATCCAATTAGGAGAGTACAAGACCCCTTCCATAGATCCCTACATCTCTGGGATGATGTCCAAAGTCCTTTCTAGAGTACATTGACTCTCCCTGACTCTCTTGACATTTCTAATCACCCCCAATGGTACCTTTCTCTCCTCCCTCCCCACGTGCTTGTCATTCCCAGATTGCTGCATGCTCACTTACCTCTATTGCATGCAGTATCCCTTTGCCTGGAATGTACCTCCCTATTTCATATTTGGTCAACACAGTCAAGAGTTAGTTACCTCCTCCAAAAATTTTTCCCTGACCTGACCAGGTTGGCTGTACTGACCACTGCCATGGG
This sequence comes from Chrysochloris asiatica, assembly GCF_000296735.1. Classification (NCBI taxonomy): domain Eukaryota; kingdom Metazoa; phylum Chordata; class Mammalia; order Afrosoricida; family Chrysochloridae; genus Chrysochloris; species Chrysochloris asiatica. The sequence goes on from NW_006408544.1 coordinate 9,416,170, forward strand.
CGCTCCCACACTCATCTACCGTCCAACCTCATTATAATTACCCATTTCTGTGTCTGTTATTCTTCTACTAGACTGTGACCTCCTTGTGGGCTAGAGTGGGTTTAATCCATTCATGTGTTTCTTCAGCCCAACTCAGGGCCATGTGCAGTGTAGGTGCCTCGTGAGTGTTTGATGAATGAATGAGAGAATGAATGAATGAATGAATGAATGGGTGAGCGGCACCATGTTGGGGCTGTAAGTACTGGCTCTGAGGTCCTGATCCCTGGATTGTAATCACTGTTGCTACAGTTAATAACTACCTCTGACTATACACAAGTGACTAATATTTCTGTATCTCAGCTTTCTTATTATAAAATAGGGCTAAGTAAGAGAACTTACTTCATGGAGTTATTATGAAGACGAATTGAGCCAATGCATGAAAAGCCCTTAAAACTGCATAGGACATGGTAAGAGGCACAGTAAATATTAGTTATGATAATTATTAATTTGATCATCACTCACTTGATTTTCCATTGAACATTTTATCTAATGCCTTTTCTTCAATAAATTATTTGCATCTTACAGATAAGGAAATTGAGGTTCAGAGGGTAAAAAATCTTCAAAGTCATGTAACCAGTACGTGTTTGTGACTTCCCGTTCCATGCTTCTGTGGATGTATATTTGTATGCTTCTTTGTAGACACTGAAGGGTCCAGGTGGTGTTGTGGGATAAGTGCTGAGCTGCTAACTGCTAAGTCTGTGGTTCAAACCTACTAGCCGCTTCAAATGAAGCTCTGTCTGCTTTCTTAAGATTTACAGACTTGAAAGTGCTAAAAGAGTCACTAAGAGTCAGAATTGATCCGATGGGGTTTCGATTAATTTTTTTTTAAAATTGTTCATAGGTACTGTATACATTGTATGCACTTGTTTGTAGTAGAGAGGAATAGATTGTGAGTGTTACTTTGGAGTATTGCATTGGGTTGGGCATTGGAACCACAAATAAGACTTCCCTTGTCCTCAATAGAGCCCAGAAATTACATCCCCAGTTCTCAGAGGGGCATGCTTCAGGGTCTTTGAGCTGATGGAGGTCCCAGGTCTGGGGCAGACACATGTCACAGAAGCTCACTGAGGACCAGGAAGCACTAGGAAGAGGAGCTGTGTGAATGGGTGCTGGGCCAGGGAGACCCTCAGGGTCTGGGAGCCTTTGCTCAGCCTTCATGGGCAGCTGAGCTTCAACATCTAGGCCTTTGATTTTTCATTGACTAATGCTGCATTTCATTGAACAGAAGCTTCTTGTTAAATAAAAACAGATGAGGTTCAAAAAATCATTCTAATTGATTCCATCCTTAGAGTTCAAATCAGTAGCTCTCGAATCCAGCCAAGAGAGGATTGTGTGTGTGTGTGTATGCTTGTGTGTGCACATGTATGTATGGACAGATAATAACAGAACTCACTTTTCAAACCCAATGCGCTGGTCACAGCACAATGCTAGGCATGTGACCTATTGGATTGTATTTCATTCTCACAACTTCGCTAGGAGGCAAGTGCAATTATTAACATCATTTTAAAATCAGGAGACTAAAGTGCAGAGAGGTCAAGTGACTTGTCCAAGGTCAGAAAGGTGTAAGTGGTAGATTCAGGGCTTGATATCAGTGCTTTACACTTCAAAGAAAGTTAACTGGAAAGACATAGTGAGGGATTAGAGAGGAGTAAAACCAGAAGGGCAAGAGTCATGGACTTGTTTGACCTGCCCAGGGACCTCAGAGGCATGTTGTAAGCCTAATAAATAATAATCAGTGATACCATTAAGGGAACCTCCTATTGTCTGTCAGACAGTCACTGGTGATTGCAGATATTAAATCTTCACACTATTTCTGAGAGGTCAATAAATTATTTGCATCTTACAGATAAGGAAATTGAGGTTCAGAGGGTAAAAAATCTTCAAGGTCATGTAACCAGTAACTGTTTGTGACTTCCTGTTCCTTGCTTCTGTGAATGTATGCTTCTTTGTAGACACTGAAGAGTCCTGGGGGTGTTGTGGGTAAGTATTGAGCTGCTAACTGCTAAGTCTGTGGTTCAAACCCACTAGCCGCTTCATGGGAGAAAGTTGAAGCTCTGTCTGCCCGCTTAAGATTTATGGACTTAGAAACGCTATAAAGAGTCGCTATGAGTCAGAATTGACCCGATGGTGGTTTTCAATTAAAAACAAAATTAAATTGTTCATAGACACTAAACACATTGTATGCACTTGTTTGTAGCAGGGAGGAACAAATTGTGAGTGTTTCTTTGGAATATTGCATTTAGCTCTCATAGTATGGGGTATGAGCTGTTTCACTCATTCATCCATGTGTTCACTCAACAAGTATTAAGGAAGCACCTGCCCTGGGCTGGTGACAAGGAGACAAGGTCTCTGCTTTTTAAGGATTGTTGTTGTGGTTCAGGGCTGTTGAGTCAGTTCCTAGCCGTAGCATCCCTGTATAGGGTTTCTGAGAAGCGGCTGATGAATTTGAACTATCGACCTTGCAGCTCAAACCGACCTTGTGGTTGAATACTTATCCTACAGGCAATAAGTTCCTGAATGAAGACACCAGGAGAGCTATGCTTGGTTGGAGCATGTTTAGGGAGCAAGCAGGCACTGAAAAATGATAGGAAAGAGTCCAACATGTACGATTTTCAGGGTAGAGCATTCTAAGCAGAGAGAGCAGTGATTGCAAAGGTACTGGGTTTGCATTAAGCTTGGTGTGTTTGAGGACCCGAAAGAAGGTCAGGGTGACTGATGCGTAAGAGGTGACTGATGCAGGAAAGGAGGTGGAGCAGAGGAAGAAGCAAATGTCTGGATCAAACGGTGTCTCGGAGTCCCTTGCTGGTGCCAATGGTTAATGTGCTTGACCATTAACTGAAAGGTTGGAAGTGCAAGGCCATCTGGAAGTGTGTTGGAAGAAAGGTCTGGTGACCTACTTCTGAGAACCCAGTCATTACAAGCCCTGTGGGACACAGTTTTCCTGTGCCAGAATGAGATTGCCATGGTTTAGAACTGGCTTAACAGTAACTGGTAATGGTTTTCAGGCCACCATACAGAGATTGAATTATGTTTTAATTGCCATGGCATGCCATTGAAGGGTGTTAAGCAAGGGTGTAGTCTGATGTAATTTATATTTAAAAGGATTGCTCTGACTGATTACTCAATAGATAATGTTGGGATGGGGTCAAGATGGAAGCAGAGAGGCCTACTTGGAAGGTCTAGAAGAGAGACTCTGAAGAAGATGTTAACAGTAGTATTGAAGAAAATTGGACAGGTTGGGAATGTATTTCTGAAGGATGAAGCTTTTTGATGGATAATATGAAGAGTATGAGGAATAGAGAAAGCAATGGTAATTCTTAGCTGAGTAACACAGTCAATGCAGAACCATTGATTGGGATACAGGAAGAATGGGAGGATCAGGATTTGGAGCTAAATTAAGAACTAGACAGATAAGTTGGTGAGGTCAGTTAAATATCCAACTCAATGGGTCTGAATTCATGGCTATGGATACAGAGTTGGAGTAATTAGCATATAGATAATATTAAGAGACAGGAGACTGGCTGAGGTCACCTAGGAAGAGATTATTGTTGTTGTTAAATGTTGTTGAGTTGGTTCCAACCCATAGCAATCCTGTTTAGGGTTTCCGAGTATTGACTGATAAGCTTGAACCACCAACCTTGCAATTCAAACTGACCTTGCTGTCCAGCGTATTAACCCACTATGCCACACCAGGACTCCAGGAAGAGATAGGCGGTGGAATAAAATGAGCCAATGGGAAATATACCCCTATTCATGGACCAGCAGGAAGGACTTACTGGTGTTCTTACAAATCAGTGAGTCCAAAATTCAGCCTCTTGTGATTATTTCAGGGCCACCCTGGGGGAAAGCAATATGGATTTCCAGGGAGAAGATCAGTGCTTTATTCTTGGCTCTGTTATTTCATAATGTCTGTCAGTAAGCTTTCTTCACGAAGTCTCAGTTTATTTATCTGTAAGATAGGACAATAATATTCGCCAGAGAAGTGAATGAGTTAATGACTGTGAAAACAAAGCAAGAATGAGGGATATTGAGGTGTCCCAGTAAAAAAATAGGATGTTTCAGATACCTAGATTTTTGTTTTCTTTTCTTTTTTGGTTCAAAACTAGTTTGTCTTGAGATTGCTTGAGAGTATGCAAATTGTGAGGATCTCTCAGGTCTGGGCAGTGTTTCCATCTGTTGTACATCAGGTTACTATGGGTCGGAGCCTACTCCTAGGCACATAACTGAACAACAGCAATGCTAATTGTAAACCAATTGTCTTCAAACTCCACCTTCAAAGGGCCTCCTCTCTAAGACTTTCTCAGATCTCTCCAGCCCAGTGGTCTCAACGGATGCTTCCATTCCGGACTGCTCCTTGAGGGAGAAGGAGGAGGGAAGAAAGAAGGACTTATTTGGGTGCCAAGTTTTGGAAAAGGAACTGGGCTTGAGCAGCTCAAATCTATTCTCTCTTAGGGATCAATCTGCTTGCAGAACAATTGTCCAGGCAACCAGCCTCCTTCACCAGCTCCATAGTCATCTTTCATATGGCTGTATTAACCCTATAGGTCCTGACTTTCTTTTCAGTCCTTTCCCTTCCTCCCAGCATACATTAGAGAGCCAACTTGGCTGACTTGAGAGATTTGGCTGGGTTCCTATTGCATTCTAGTCCATACACTATGTGCGTTTCCTCTCTGCAGATCCTGTTCTGGGCTCTGGGAGGAGATCAGACAAGTGCACAGGAAACCGTCAGTAAAACTCTGAGGGGATCTCATCCAGACAGGGTGTGTGTAACTTGGACCTTTCCTGTGGTGGTGGTTATCATTGTTAAGTGCCATTGAGTTGATTCTGACTCATAACAACACCGTATAGGATTTTTGAGGCTTTAAATCTTTGCAGGAGCAGAAAACCTCATCTTTCTTCTGAGGAGCAGCTGGCTAGTGGGCTTAAACTGTGGACCTTGTGGTCCCCAACCTGTATTTATCCTACAGAGCCACCATGCTTGTTAGGGTTTGTGTAAATAGTGTGTTGAGACAGCAGGGGCACACAAACTCATATCCTTCCTTGGGTACCAACCCCTCATGTGCAAGCAGCAGAGTAGACACCTTCACTGCAACCCCCAAATTCCCACATCCCCAGAGGAACCACCATTTTCCCTATAAGCCCTCAACTGCATCTGTGTGCAGAGCCTCTCTATCTCCTCCAGTGAGACTACAAGTGCTGTGAAGGCAACAATGATGTCAAGTCCATATCTGTTTCCTTAGCGCCCTGTAGAAAGCACCATGTGCAGCTGGCTTTCAGAGGAATGACTGAATGACAAAGCTGAGGCAACAGACCTTGAAGCTGTAGGAAGGAAGGGAATGAACAAAGCAGGCTGGTGGGTCATCTCAGTGGGGTGCTGGGAGCTCATGGTGGGCCTGTCCAATTGCTTATGTCCCTTGAAAATGGCTCTTAGACTTTCTGAGACATGTTATCTTTTTTGCCTGGTTACCCTTAGTCCCCGCCCAATAGTTAGACACAGGGGACCGAATGAATTGGCCATTTACTTGGGGAAATTGTAAATGGGAAAGATAAACGTTGGAAAATTAGGCAATGACCCATGGACTCACCACTGGGACAGGGAAATCTGAGCCAAGCTCATGGAAAAACTATAACCGGAGCAGGCCGAGCTGCGCAGTCCCTAAAAAGCAAATGAGGGTAGCCATAAAAAATGACCCCTTTGAGTCAGCCAGGCCAAGCCACACACTATTTTTAGATGGCAGTATTATTTTAAAGCATTCCTCCTCCCTTAAATGTTGCCCTTTGCCCTTGTGTGCAATATGATTGGAGATAAGTTGTCTCGCTTCCCTGGGTCTCCACCTCTCCATCCATAAAATGGGGTTATCTCTACTTGTCAGTCAATTTGGGATTACTTGAGTTATATTAAGAACTTTTTTTTTGCTAGCAGATTATAGAACTCTGAGATTTTGATTTAACCCCACTTTTTATACTGTGGTGAAGGAGAAAGAATATGGGGTTTGGAGTTAGAATCTCAGTTCTCAAACTCTCCTAGCTGTGTGATGTTGAGCAAGGCTATTCAATCTCTCTGAGACTCAGTTCAGACATCTATAAAAAAAGGACTTACTGGGAGGCAAGAGCATTCCCTGCCTCATCTTAATCCACCTTCCTAACTCCACTGCTTACCTTCCCCTCTGTAGGCCCTGTGTCCCTGTGATCACCATCTGGAGGGCTTGTCTCTTGTTCTCCTTTATCTCCTTTATCTTTGGTTTTCACAAAGAGTCATGGGGCACCTGCCCTCTCAAGCCATGTGGGCAAGATTGTAGAAGGGAACATGCAAGTGAGGGAAACTCAACAGACTGGTGGTTCAGGTGTGTAAAATGCAAGTTTGAGAAGCGGTGGGGACAGAGGGAGTTTAGGGCTACAGGAAAAGAATCTGCACTTTATCTGATTGAGGGCAGTGGGGAACTATTGAAAGTTTTAAGTAGGGGAGTGATAGCTGGTTTCCCTCCCTGTAAACCCAATCTGACTTGTAGATCATGTGTATTTTCCTTTTTTTTAAGCAATAAATCAGACACTATAGAAATAAATAAAAGTTCCCATTATCCTTCTTTACTCAAGTTAGTATAGATTCTTCTAGAATTCTATGCGTATTCTAACAAATAGTCTTAGTATGTTGAAAGAGAAATTATATCACGTATACATAGAGATAAGGAGCACGGAAACTTAGCGGTTACAGGTCAGGCTGCTAACCTGAAGGTCAGAAGTTTGAAACTACCAGCCATTCCATGGGAGAAAGATGAGGCTTTCTGCTACCATAAAGATTTACAGCCTAGGAAACCCTATACGGGGTCACTATGAATCGGAACCAACTGGACGACACTTAACAACATATGCACATGTATAATTAGTCTGTATATATCTTTGCAATTTGGTATCTTCATTCTCCTAATATGATATTTTGGGCATCTTTCTGTATTAATATACAAAGCTCTTTCTTATTTATTTTTAACAGCTGTGTTATAGGTTTTGTTATATCACTATGAGTTGGAATCTACTTGAAGGCACTTAATAACAACAAAATGTTTTATTTAACCACTCCTCTTCTTTAAATTTTATTGTCATAAAATATATATAACGTAAAATGCCATTTTAACTATATTTAAGTGTAAAGTTCAGTGGCATTAACTACCTCCCCAGTGTTGTACAACATTCACCACTATCTGACTCCAAAATGTTGTAATTATCCCAAACAGAAACTCCATACCCATTACACAATAACTTTCCATTCCGCATTCTCTTCAGTAACTGGAAACCTCTAAACTACTTTCTGCCTCTATCTATGAGCCTATCCTAGCTATTTCATATAAGTGGAAGCATATAATATATGTCTTCTTGGGTCTGGCTTCTGTCACTCAGCATCAGGACCAGTTTGACACCTAGCATAGGATTTTGCCCATTCCTTTTCCTGCAGGTCCACATCCTAAACCCCAGGTGTCATGCCCTCTAGATGGGGACAAGCCCTTAAAGATCATCTTGCCCAACCCCGCATTTTATGGATGGAGATCCTGAGGTCCAAATAGGGTTAGATTAAGGGCTGTAGTCTTGGTCTTCTGACTCCCAGACTAGGACCCCAGGCCCTGCCTTTCAGAGCCTGGCTAGTTCTGGGCAGGGTGGTAAGGGAGCGAGGAGACTGTGTCTGAGGGGCTCTGGGTCCCATTTCTTGTAATTCTGTCAGTATTTCATCCCATCCATTTTAAGGACAAGTTGCTTGTAAAAGAATCAAAATGAGGTCATTTGTAGCAAAGGAGTTTAGGGCGAGTTATGAAAATGTGTGGCTTGGGGCAGAGAAAATGTTTTTCTTTTTCCACTTCTCTTTAGACTTTCTCTTCCAACAGTTAAGCTGGAGTTGTCTGGAGCTCAGAAAACTTCTGAGAAATCAGTGCCAGCCAGAGCTCAGTTGTGGAAAACTGGGAACTGAGTATCCACCCGGCCAGCCATTTCTGAAGAAGGTAGGGTCAGGATGGACACCTGCAGCGGAAGAGCTTGGGAATCCAGAATGTGAAATTCTAGATCTGCAGCCCCAGGACCTTCTCTGATGAATTTCTGAAGAAGAAAGGGGAGGAGATGTGGGAGAAATAAAGGAGGAAGCCAACAGGAGAGATTTCAAAGTGAAATCAGAGTTTGGGAAGGGAGAACCCCACAAGGACAGGGCAGGCAGAGGTAGAGGTGGTGTAGTTGAGGTTAGAAGAACTTTGCATGACTGTATGCATTTCCAGACCCTCAGTATTTAAACTGCCCAATCAGAGATGATGGGGGAGGCCACAGCATCCTATAAAGGTCTAACAAGGAAAGAGAACCAGTCACTCTTCTTATTCCCGAAGGTCTATCAAGCTTGGGCTTGTGCCCTGGGAGAGTCAAAGCTGAGAGAGGGCCCTCTGCAGAGCTCTGAGTGGGTACCTCATCCCCACATCTAGTTCTGCAGTAATCTCCCCTCACCCTACAGACCGACAGGCAGAGCGCTTCTCAGTATATGCACTCATACTTGTCCAGCATCCCACTGAGCCCTCACCCCAAGCTAGTGGAGACCATTCATACTGGGTAGTGATTTGCCCAAAGCCATGAATGGAGCTACTAAGTACTAGAGCCAGCACTCTGAACTGAACTACTGGGTTCCCTAACAAATAAATACCATCAAAGTTGGCATCACTTAACACCATTTATAAGCTCCTACTCTGTGCCAGGAGTTCTGGTGTGGCGCTACTGGACAGGCACTGGACTGCTAGCACAAGCTTTTCGTGGTTCAAACCCACCAGCTGCTCCTTGGAAACCCTATACAGAGTCGCTATCAGCCGGAACTGACTTGACAGCACTTAACAATAACAACTCTGTGCCAAGAAGTCTTTGGGTGGCACAAATATTACGCACTTGACTACTAACCACAAAGTTGGCAGTTCAAACCCACTCAGAAGATGCCTTGGAAGACAGACCTGGCAATCTGCTTCTGAAAGGTCACAGCCTTGAAAACCCTTTGGAGTTGAAATCGACATGACAGCAGCTGGGTTTTGTTTGTTTCATTTTCTCTGAGTCAGGTGCTCCTCTAAATACTTTACAGACACCGCAGTTCTTTCATCCTCACAACAACCCTATGAAGTAGCTACTATCATCATTTGATATTTTATGGGGACACACAAGCATAGGGAAGGTAAATAACTTGCCTGTGGTCACACAGTCAATCAATGGTGTGGTACTGGAATGTGAACCCATCAGGTCTGGCATTAGTCCAGGCTCATAAATTCTAGCTGTATGCAAATTCCCTCGGGGAAAAGGTCCTGGGGGAAGTTCCTGGAAGAGAGTGAAATGTGATGATGATCTAGTTCTTTCCTGAGATCAGCCCTTGGCATGGAGGCCAGAGAGTCCCAGACCTGTGGTGGGAAAGTCAGCAACTATGAGTTCCAGGGTGAGGCTTGTTTAAGTGTCCTTTGGTACTAAAGGTCTCGTGTGTCGTGCCAGCTGACAAGAGCAGAGTACTCCCTCAGAACTCCCAATCTTCCCACCCAGTTCTAAGATCCAGAAACCTGGGTATCAACCTCTTGGTTCTTTTGCCCTCCTCCCCTACGTTCAATCCGTCATGAGTCCAGGCAGCTCTGCACCGTATCTCTTGGATGAGCCTACTTCTCTCTGCCTTCCTGCTGCCACTCTCTGGGATTAATAGCTTCCTAGCAGGTCTCCCTGATTCCCTCTCACCCTCCTACCATGCATTCTCCACACAGCTGCCGGAGGGAGTCTCTTAAAGTGTAAATCAAGTCTTGTCACTCTTCACTTAAACACTCTTCATTGCATTTAAATAAAATCCAGACTTCTGGCCATGACCTAGAAGGTCCTATATGACCCAGTCCCTGCTGACCTCAGCAGTCATCTATCCTCACTCACTATGTCCCAGCCAGACGGGCCTTTTGTCAATTTCTATAGTATACCAAGACACTTTCCTCTTGCGATCTTTGCACAAGCTGTTCCTTTGCCTGGCACAGTATTCCCTCATTCTTTCCAAGGTCTGCTCCTTTTCAGAAATGTCACCTCCTCAGAGAGATCTTCCCCAGAGTCCTCTTCTTGTTCTTGGTTTCTTTTAAATCACATGTTATGACTTGCAATTATTTTGGTGGTTTGGCCTTTAAAAAAAATCTTCTGTCTAGAAACTCTACAAAGATTAGAACAGTGTTAGTTGGGTTCAAGTTTGTCTTCCCCAGCAATTAGCAGAGACAAGAACAGGGTATTATTGTTGTTAAGTGCCTTTGAATAGGTGCTAAACTCATAGTGAGCCTGTATAGGATTTCCAAGAAGCGGCTGGTGAGTTTGAATTGCTAACCTTTCAGTTAGCAGTCCATTGCGTACCCTATAACACCACACCAGGATTGCAGATGTGCAATAAATATTGTTGAATTAATGAAATCTTAGGAAACCAACAGGGAGATTATGGAAGCCAAAGGCAGATTATAGACTCTTTCCTTTGCTAGCTGCTTCCTTCCCCAACCCATCTCCTGCCCATCCCTCCATTCATATCAGCTCCCTTGTGGTTGCCTTCCCGCCCTCAAATCCCTTGGATGACATATTCATCCATATTTCCTGGAACAGCTGTATCATTCTGATCCTGGTCAAGCTTTCATTGTTAAATGCCATCAAGTTGGTTCTGACCGATAATGACCTGGGTTTTCAAGGAGTGGCTGATGAGCTTGAACCACCGATCTTACAGTTCAAACTGACCTTGCAGTAGAGCACATTATCCCACAGTGCCACACCAGGACTCCAAGCTCTCATTAGCATGTTTAATTTACATAACCCCCTTTAAAGTAGATACTGGGATTATCCCCATGTTACAGATGAGGAAATGAAGAAAGGTCAAGTCACTTGTCTAAGGTCCCAGAACTTGTAAGTGGAGGAACCAGGATTCACACCCAGGTGATGTGACTCCAGAGTCCATGCCCTTCCCCACAGTCCTTACTGTAATGAGCGTTTGAACATGTCTCTCTCATGAACTCCTGGTGTGGTGCTGTAGGACCAGTACTGCACTGCAAACCACAGGCCGATGATTCAAACCCACTAGCTGCTCCTTGGAAACACTGCACAGGGTCACCATGAGTTGGACTCAATTTGAGGGCACTTCACAACAACAAGAACTCCTAGGGACAAGACCATCCAGCAGCTCAGTGTCTTACCCAGTTGTATTTCCCAAACTTGCCTAAGTCATAAGAATCACCTGTAGGATAAGCACTTGATCACAAGGTCAGTTTGAACTACCAGGTCGGAGGTTCAAACTCACCAGGCGCTCCTTGGAAAGGTTGCTATGAGTCAGAACCAACTTGATGGCACTTAACAACAACAACAACAGCAAACGTATTTAATCAATAGCACTGAGTGAAGGTCCAGGAATCTGCATTTTTAATAATTACCAGATAGGACTCTGTGGATCAGCTGGCCCGTACTACCTCTGCCTCCCTGGTTTTATTAATAGCACCATCAGCAAGGGCTGGGGGTGTCTATAAACTTTGAAATTGGGGCCAGGGAGCCTGATGAGGCTAGGTTTCTAGTTGCAAGGTCCATGTAGCAGTGACTTTCCAGGGCATGCTCAGGGACAACAGCCTTTCAAGGACTTTGAAAAGGCCAAGTGTCAGTTATTAGGGTCTCTTACTGGCTGCTTGTGTGAGGTGAAGAAAAGCAGGCATTCTGGTGTAGCAAGCACACGTGGGCTATGTGAATGCATGCGGAATGTGTGTGTGTATAATGTGGTCTATGTTGTATGTAGGAGTCCTGGCGTGGTGCTGTGGGCTAATGCGCTGGACTGCGAAGCCAGTTTAAACTACAAGGTCAGTGCTTCATGTTCACCAGCTGCTCCTTGAAAACCCTATACAGGGTCTCTATGGGTTGGAACCTACTCGATGGCACTTACCAGCAACAACATTGTTGTGTATGTGTGTGCATGTATAGGTGTGTAGTGTGTGTGTGGTGTGAGTCTCTCGTAGGAGTGTAGATGTGTCTGTGTCGTGTGAGTTTGTGTGTGGTGCATTTCTGTGAGGTGTGGAGTGTTTGTGTATAGTTTACATGTGTGTGTGGTACATGTCTATGAGTTATGTGTGTGTGCACAGATGTGTGTTTCCAAGGACATTGTTGTCTGTCTGTCTTTGTGGATATGTATCTGAGTCCCAGTAGTGGATGTGTGAGTGTGTGGTTTGTGTGACGGCTGTGGGTGTGGGGTTGTCTCGAACACATGTGCTCCCTTCAGCTGGTGTTAAACACTCTTTGGACAGCTCACTAGGTAAACATTCAATAATGTAATTTGGAAACCTGTCCCTAGGGCCCCACTGTGTGGCCAGGCAGCTGGCGGGTGGTGGCTGGATTAAGATATTAGCGCATTAATGCCATATCAAAGCGCAGCACCCACAGCCGAGGGAGTGTCTGCTGACAGCCCCACAGTACCCAGGCTCGGAGGGTCTGCAACCCCCACTGCATCTCTCAGAATTACAAGGAGGCCTTGTGCTCAGAACCCACTCTGAGAGCCATGGGGCTTCGCAGACGTGAGCTCATGCCTGCCGGTGCCTTCAAGAGGAGGTGGGTGGCCTGCCTACAGGCCCAACCACTAAGCCTCATCCTGTGGGAGGGGTGGGAGCTGGGCTTTGGGTCTAAGTTGGTCTTTTTGACTGGCCAAGCAGATGTTTGTGTGTTTGTTGAATGAATGAATGAATGAATTTCTTGGAACTTTCTTGAAATTCCTCAGTAACATAGGTCAAGTCCCTTTCACCTCAAGATTTCCATTACTTGATATGCAGTTGGTGCTTAATTATTATATATTGAACTGATAGACTTCTGACACAGAGAGAGGACTGCTGTGATTTTGAGGTCAGGAGACCTGAGTTTGATGTCTGACTTTTGACTTTGATCTGCTTGTTGTCCCTAGGGAAAGGTCTTCACCTCCCTGGGGACACTTGGCTCCCATGACGTAAACAGTGATGTTGAGTCTAGTCTTCAGTGCTAGACTCATGGATGTGTAGGTGGCTGGATCTGGAAGACTAACCTTTTCCTACTTGTGGGAATTTTAGGATATTGATGCAAGTCCTCATGGGGGAGGTCCCCAGCACTATCCCATAAAGGACAGAGGCCAATGTAGAGTTTCCCACCTATGAGGCTGGGCTGGGCAGAAGAAGGAACACAAACACAAACCAAGATTCATGGTCCCAGGAGTGTGTGAGCTGGGCCCACCTCAAAGACAATTTAGTGTGAGCCTCCATTTTCTACCTGTGGAAACTGAGGCCCAGAGAAGCAACAGGATGTGCTCAAGGTCAGCAAAGAAAGTGGTGTCTGAGGTAGGACTAGGACCAGTGTCCTGCCTTACCTGAGAAAATAGATTCCTTAGTCCTGAGAAGATGGATTCTGTGGCTCTTGGCACCTGAATGCGTCAGGGGAGGGCTGATGAGAAGGGAGAGGCTGGGGCTGAGTCTCTTCAGTTCCTGAGTCTGCCCCAGACTCAGGAACTGAAGAGACATTTTCTGACAATTGGATTGCTAAATGATACAGTACTTTTAGTAATAATACTATAGTCTACAGTTGTAGAGTTAATTAATTGTAATAAAAACTACCTCTGATGGAGGTCTTGTTGTACACTGGTTGATGTGTTAAATACTCTACACATTTTGTCTTCTTCATTTCCACAAAACGTTTTACCTCATCAAAATTTCAGAAAATTTAGCCCACTGCCATCAAGTTGATTCTGACTCATAGTGGCCCTACTTAGGGATGTTCAAGCTTGTAAATCTTTACAGGAGAAGACAGCCCCATCATTCTCCTCTGCGTAGTGGCTGGTGGGTTTGAACTTTCAACCTTGTGGTTAACAGCCCAGTGCTTAATCCACAGTGCCACGTTACAATACGAGGAAGCCAGTGTGCATACCAGAATCAGTCTTCGTCACCACTAAATGATATGATGGTCCTTGGAGGTGGTGAGGTTGTCTGCTTCTGGAACCTTGAGAAGAAGCTGGTGGAGGTGAACGTGGAGTGTGGAGAGCTTTTGGCTATGGGGTCACTGGGAGTAGTGGAGAACAGCAGGCTTGATGACTTCTGAGACTATTATCTCACTGCTGGAAGAGTCTCTGACTTCTATGAATCTGTATGATGAATCAAGGAATTTGAAGATCTGTGTTGACCTCTACCAGGCATCATGATGATCTTTGCTCCTCCAACCCAGAAGGGGGCTCTGGATAAAGATCAGTAGGCTATCCCAGAGGCCCATGTCCATCAGCAAATGAGAGACAGAATGGAATGGGTATCCTCTCTGTCTTTTGAACTCCTGATTCTTGGAATCTAGTTTGTCAGAGTTAGAAAGGTCCTTGGAGGTTATCCAGTTTGAGGCATGATAGATAGAGCAAGTTAAGAGAAGAGTTAGGTGATGGAATAAATGTCCCAACTAGTATTTCCAATAACCTCGTATGCATGCGAAAGCTGAACAGTGAATAAGGAAGACTATAGAATAATTGATGCTTTTGAGTTATGGTGTTGGAGGAGAATATTGAAAGTGCCATGGGTTGCCAAAAGAACCAATAGATCTGTTTTGGAAGAAGTGAAGCCAGAGAGCTCCTTGGAGGCCAAGATGGCCAAACTTCATCTCTCATACTTCGGACATACTGTCAGGAGGGACCAGTTGCTGGGGAAGGATATCATATTTGGTAAGGTGGAGGGTCAGGGAAAAAGAGGAAGACCCCCAACGAGATGGATTGGCCAAGTGGCAGCATCGATGGATTCAAGCGTGGCAACAGTAGTGAGGTTGGCCCAGAATCAGACAGTGTTTTGTTCTGCTGTGCATAAGGTCGCTATGAGTCGGAATCGACTCAATGGCACCTAACAACAACAATAACAACATCTAAATCTACTTTAGTTCAACTTAGTTTAACTCAATACAATGGAGCTCATCTCTTCTCAACATATTACAAATCAAATTTAACCAACTAAATCCAATTCACACCACATGAATGGAACACAACTCAAAAACTCAGTCTAATCAAATTCTACTCAACTCAATTCAACTTATTGCAACTCAACTTGCTTTCCAAGTGGAAGAAACAGCATTAGCAAAGATAAGAGACAGGACTGCTTGTTCAAGAGACAATGGGTGTAGGGGTGCAGTAAGCTAGGCTGTCCTGACTAGAACAATGCATTAGAACAGAAAACACTAAGATGGTACAGACTGGGTGGGAGGAGTGACTATCTGAGGAGGGACTTTACTGTCTAGCTCAAACCAGACTAGGTAGACAACTTTATGCACTTTCTCTGCCTGCCTGCATCCTTTCTGGTGCTGTGAGTTTCTTGGAAGGGATCATTTTCTCCTGAGAAAGAAAGAAAGAGAGAGAGAGAAAGAGAGAGAGAGAGAGAGAGAGAGAGAGAGAGAGAGAAAGAGAGATAGGAGAACCTCAGAATTCTGCCCAAGGGTAGCAGAATCAGCAGTTTTGTTCTGGGACCTTGTTACTCAGTCTCTGTATTCTGTCAAATGGACTCTCACATGGCTGTTTTGAAAATATCCAATGAGGTAACTTAAACTCAGCATGAAGTGCAGTGCCTGGCACCCAGAAACCATGATTAAATAACAGAGTTCCCATCTAACTATAGCCAAGATGCAGGGTATCCCAGGGGATAGGCATAGGGCTCTGGAAAGTGATACCCTTGGAGTGTACCCCAGTGCTGCATATTCTAAGTTATCTTGGAAAATTTCCCCACACTGTCTTGAGCTTCAACCTTCTGAAGTGAAGACAGTATAGCAGTTTTCTTAAAACACTGAACCCAAACCAAACCCAAACCCAAACCCACTGCTGTTGAGTTAGGTCTGACCCAGTGATGTTACAGGCCAGAGTAGAATTGCCCCATAGGATTTCCAAGGCTGTACATTTTTATAGGAGCAGGTTAACACACCTTTCTCCATGAAGCAGCTGGTGGGTTTGAACTCTCACCCTCCTGATAGGCAGCCAAATACTTTAACACTGTGCCACTTGGGCTCATTGAAGCTTTGATGAGACGCTTGAAAAGATTTGACTTAGGTTTTACTACTTAGGAACCATTCAATTAATGCTTTTATAATTACCAACCTCCTCCCATCTAGGATATAAATTGAAAAAAGGAGAAAGTTAATTGTCTTCTGCTCTGGGCCTCAGTTTCTCTACCTTCCAAACAGGTTTGTGGAGCACACTTTAAGTCCCGTATCCCCTGATATTCTAGGATTTCCAGGTTATGCTGGAATGTACCGGGTCATGTACGGGGTCAAGTAAAGGGATGGGTTATGGGGTTAGGGTCAGTTTCCCAGTCTTCTGATGTGAGACCCAGGGTGTTCCTGATCACAACTCCTGGGGACCTACGGTTCCCTCCCCTTTTCCCTCTGCCTGGGCTGCCATGGGAACCATGCAAACCGAGTTGCAGCAGCTTGTGATAAATATGCATGAGTGGGCTGTGGTCATGGCCCCACCTAAAGTCCATTTGAGGCACCTCAGTGAGCTAACTGAGGGTGGCCATTGTCCCCGAGGCTCCTAGTGCCTGGACCCCATTTTCACATTCAAGTGCTTGGCCTCGGTTTAAAGTGGTCGAGTGGCAGGTGCTATTTTATTCAACAAAAGCCCCTTGAGAGAGGATGGACGGAGAACTCTGTGGGCTAGCCCACTGCCTGAACTCATTCCTGTCCGGGCCGAGGAGGAGGGGGTCTCACCAGACCACCTGATGGCAATTGAGCACAGGCTGTGGGATTGGCACAATGGCTGCTCGAGAGGCCAGTTCAGCCGCTGTGATGAATAGAGGGTCTGCTTTCCCTGCAGCCCCCCATTAGAACCTGTTGTAATTTCCCTCTGAATGGCGGTGGGGAGGGGGAAACGACAGGCAGTGATAAAGCCAGGGTCCCTTTGAAACCCACCCAAAAGGCCCGGCTCCATTGCTTCCTCTCCTCCCCCCGCCCCCCCAGGAAAGCATCCACTTAGCTTGATGATGGCTCAAGTGGCCTTCACACAGGGTGGAAGAGCCTGGGGACCACAGATGAAGAGGAAACGTGTGGTCAAGAATTCGAGGTGTCTCATCCCCACTCATACATCCCATCATGAAGGTGTTCTTAGCTAAAATGCAAAGTGTTCCCATCTCGACACACACGTAGGGGCTACAGACAGGTGGTCCATGGGAGTCAGCTGGCTATCCTAGCTACCAAAGAAATGGCACTAGTCAGGAGGAGAGACTGGGAAGACAGAGGGGACACACACCACCTCTCTGGACCACACACCACTCGGGGAGCCAACATGTGGAGACAGACTGCAGAGCTAACCTGGCATGAGCACCTTCTCTCCCAAACACTCCATGAATCTAACAAACTTATGGAGGAGGGTTCAATGTACCCATTTTAATGATGAGAAGATTGAGACTCAGTAAGCTGAAATGACCTGCCCAAGTTCAGTCACCAGAAGGCAGTGGGAGGCCATGGAGAGAATACTGGATTCAGAGGCAGTTGGTTCTGGGTGGCCAACTAGGCAGAATTGAGGACAGGACCTTGGGGAACTAGAAAATAGACCTAGAAAAGACAGAAGCCAGTGAAAAGGAGAGTGAGAGAACTGGAGTCAGCAGTGATTCAGAAACCAGGAGAAGAGACAGCACAGGGATGAGGGGGACGCAAACAGCATCAAAGTCAGTAGAAATTTAGGCAAGATGAAGACTGAAAAAAATAGATTGAGCCCAGGGAGATGCCTGGTGACTAGTGAGGGCTGTTTAATGAAGCAGAAAGGGTACCAGCCAGATTGGACAGGACTCAGGAATAAGTGGGAAGGGGAGAAGACAAGATTATCGGAAGGGTATGTGGGGTGAGCTACAACTTTGGTGGTGGGATTTGAATTTACAGGCAAGGGGAGGGGGTGCCTTTGTTCACTCGCCACATGGCACCACCAATCGTGGTAAAGAGTTCACAGTTGTTGTGGTCAGTCCATGGAGAGCCCAGGTACAGCAGAACAAAACGCTGCCTAGTCCTGTGCTTTCTCAGGATTGTTGGCAATTTCAAGTCGATTGTGGTGGCCACTGTGTATTTTGAGTGTCTTCCAACCTAGGGGACTCATCATCCAGCAAGCATTGTATCAGCTGATACTCACATTATACGCACTGTATAATTTTCAGAAGCTGTTTTCCAGGCCTTTCTTCCTAGTCTGTCTTAGTCTGGAAGTTCTGCTGAAACTTTCAATAATGGGTGACCTTACTGATATTGCATAGTGTCCAGAACCACAAATAGGCAGGTGATAGAAGAGCTTAGAGTTAGGCTTCCTGGCTTCAGGTCTTAGATGTACCAGCTCCCCTGGATGTATCTCCTAAGGGCTTTCAGAAACCTACCTGTGACTCCATTCAGTCATGCTTTCCAGGGCCTGATAAAGTTCCCTGGTAGCTCTTGGCTTGTTGCTTTGCCCAAGATTCTGTGTGAACTTGTCCAAAATACTCCTCCCTATGGATTCCAGTTTCCTCCTCAGTAAAACCAGATCTCTGGGTTCTCAAGACTGATTTCCTACCATTCCGATCTGTGTATTTTGAGGCCAAAATATGGATTGGACCAACAATCAACTTTGACAAAATCGCACAAGTGGGCACAGTCAGGGATTTTCCTCTTAAGATCTACCCCCTTAAAAACAAAACAAAACAAAACAAAAACCTCCAGAAAATGGAGGAAGTTAAGGATGTTTTGGAAGAAAAATTGGGGTGGGGTTGGGTGGGGATGATGTTTTGGAAGAGAAAGTGGAGGTAGGGATGGGAGTGGGTGGAGAGGGTGGTGACCCTGCTGTGCAGAGCTTTGAAGGCCAGAGAGTAAGGACATACACTGTGTGCT
Source organism: Chrysochloris asiatica (assembly GCF_000296735.1). Lineage (NCBI taxonomy): Eukaryota > Metazoa > Chordata > Mammalia > Afrosoricida > Chrysochloridae > Chrysochloris > Chrysochloris asiatica. The sequence goes on from NW_006408544.1 coordinate 9,435,046, forward strand.
GCTTGGTTTCTGAGTGTGGGATGGTGTAGGTGATAGGTAGGCAGATGCCAACTCTACATAAGGAAATACTCAGCAGTCAGAACTACCCCATGATAGAGCCAAAGCCCTGCAGGTAGTGAGGGCCCTGTCACCAGAGGTGTGCAAACAGGGATTGGTGCCTTCTGGGATGATGTTTGTTGGACGTAGCTTAGACAAGATGCCTCCAATTTCCTTCTATCAGAATCTAGACTGCCCTCAGACACTGAGGGTGATTTGAGTTTGCTGAGTGGAATGAAGCCACCTGGAGCTTCTTGGCAAACAACTGTCAGGAGAAAGGCCCCCAATGTGCCAGGCCAAGAAGAATGTCCATAGGGAGCCATGGTGAATGGGCCAGACCACAGCCTTGGCAAGAGCACATGATTCCATCCCAACTGACAGGCGTTGTTAGGATGGAATAACTCTCATGGCTGTTCAAAATAAACTGGGCCACTGGGATTTATGGCAGTGCAGAGGGGTGGTTCTGGGAATGGGTGGGATGGGTGTGTATGCTCAGCTCCCTGCTGAGCGTACATCAGGTGACCAGTCAAAAAGTATTTTGTTGAGCAACTAGGGTATGCCAAGGGCTGGGGCTACCACAGTGTACAAGCCCAACCTGGGTTTTGCTTTTAGAATCTAGCAGGCACACACATAAACACATAATAGGTAACCTGTACACAGTGCTTACTTTCTGCCAGATCCTATTCTAAATGCTTGCATCAGTCATGATAGCAGAAACAAATATCACCCCCTCATGTCCCCAAATATCATTCATACTACATTTGCATTATGGGTCAACAGGAGGTACTCAGCAAATCCTACTCAGTCAGGGACCCAGGCTGAGGGAGGTTCCAACATCACAAAGACAGGGCAAGGAGATGTGGCAAAGTGAACATTGTCTCTTAGGGCTTTCTCCTGGTAGTGGCACACAACATTGGCTCAGAATTTATTGACATGGTCACACACAACTTCTGAGGTGGTGGGCATGTTCTATCTTGCCAAATACCCAGAGAAGATATTTGTGAATAGTTCTAGTGATGACCACAGGGGTTTAGAGTTGTTAATAAATTTGAAATATACCACAATCCTACTGAGTGACTCATTTCATCATCTCCATATTGTGGTTGTTAGTTGTTAATTGCTGTTACTGTTGTGCTGTCTTGGACTCATGGCAAACCCATCTATAACAGAATGCAACATCACCTGGTCCATAATCATGGATTGGTATGTTTGAGTCTATTGTTGCTGCTGTGTGTCAACCCATCTTATTGAAGGTTTCCTTTATTTTTGTTGGCACTCTAGGGGTTGGCACTGAAGGAACTCTGGTGGCACAGTTGACGATGTTGTTGACTGTTAACTGAAAGATTGGTGGTTCAAATCCATCTAGTGGCCCCATGGGAGAAAGTCCTGGCATTTTGCTTATGTAAGGACCACAGCTAAGAAAACTCTATGGAGAAGTTTTACTCTGTTACATGCGGTTGCTACAAGTCAAAATTGGCTTAGTGACACTTATCAAGCTATAATGATTTTATGAAACATGATGCTCTTTTCCAGCAATTGGTCTTTCTTGATGACATGTCCAGAGTAAATGAGTAGAAGTTTTGTCATCTTCACTTCTAAGGGACATTCTGGTTGTATTTCTTCTAAGATTGATTTGTTCATTCTTCTGGCAAGTCCTGGTATATTTAAGATTTTTCACCAACAGCGGTTTGAATGCACCAATTCTTCTTCTGCCTTCCTTTATCATTGTCCAGGTTTTGCATTCATATAAGTGATTAAAAAGACCACAACTCGGGTCAGATGTACCTCAATCATCAAAGTGATGTCTTTGCTTTTTAAACTTTTAAAGAGGTCTTTTGCAGCAATATGTCATTTTAATTCTTCATTTTACAGATGAGAAAACTGAGGTGTAGAGAGGGATCTTTCCAAGGACACAGGGACTGGAAGTGGCAGCACTGGAACATGAGCAGGGCAGTATGGTTCTAGAGTGCATGCTTTTAACAACTGTACTTCACTGCTACACACAGAATCAGGAATCTATAGAAATACTAGAAGGCTTCCAAAAGATTGTGTAAAATGGGATTAAAAGAAAATGGAACAGCCAACTGATTTTTGACAAAACCCC
>NW_006408544.1:9453649-9454909 GCF_000296735.1 Chrysochloris asiatica
GGTTGATGATGCATGGCGGGGATTGTAACCATGGCAATGATACAATGTACGATAGAATGAATGTAAAACTAATGTTCTCCCATGTACACTATCATATAATTCACAATAAAACACTAAAAAAAAAGAAAGAAAGAAAATGGAACATTCTGAAACTCTCTTTTATCATTGCAGTGGCAAAGAGGATTAGTGGTGATTCAAAGAGAGAATTCTCACCTGGGTTCAATTCCTGGCGAATGAACTTCATATGTACAGCCACTACCCATCTGTCAAGGGAGGCATGTGTGTTGCTGTGATATTGAACAGGGTTCAGCAGAATTTAGAGATTAAAATGGACTAGGAAGAAGGTTTGGCAACCTGCTTCTGGAAACCCCCCAATGAAAACCCTATAGATCAAACAGTTTTCATTCTGTTGTGCATGGGGTGGCCATGAGTTGGGGCCTGACTTAATGTAATGTGGAAATCATCAGACAATATTGTTAATATTACATGCAAGTAAAAGTTTTCTAAAGTTAATTTAAAAATGTCTGTGACAGTACATTCACAGGGAACTGGCAGAGGTCCAAGCCGGATTCAGATGAGGACTTGGAATGAAGGATATCAGATGGATATTGGCTAAAAGCAAAGAATACCAGAAAAATGTTTTCCTGTGCTTTATTGACTATGTAAAGTCCTTTGACTACGTAGATTATGACAAGCTATGGATAATATTTCAATGATGGATATTATAGAACACTTAGTTTTGCTCATGAGGAACCTGTACACAGAGCACAAGACAGTCATTCAAACAGAAGAAGGGGACACTGAAAAAATTGGGAAAGGTGTGTTCCAGGGCTGTATTTTTTCATCATACTAATTCTGTCTGTGTGCTGAACAAATAATCTAAGAAACTGGATAATATGAAGATGAATGTGACATCAGGATTGGAAGTAGACTTATTAACAACCTAGGATATACAAATGATATCTGTATTTGCTTGCTGAAAATGAAGAGGACTTATAATACTGATGAAAATCAAACACCACAACTTTCAGTATGGATTACACTTCCATGTAAAGAAAACAAAAATCTTCAGCACTGGGCCAATATATAACATAATGATAAATAGAGACAAGATTGAAGTTGTCAGAGATTTCATTTTGCTTTCATTCATTATCGACATTCATGGAAGCTTGTTGTTGTTGTTAGGTGCCATTGAGTTGGCACCGACTCATAGTGACTTTATGCACAGCCGAATGAAACAATGTCTGATCCTGGGCCAAC
>NW_006408544.1:9455334-9461397 GCF_000296735.1 Chrysochloris asiatica
CCAAGAAGAATGAAGTCCTTGACAACTTCAATCTTTTCTCCATTGATAAGAATGTTGTTTATTGGTCCAGTGGTGAGGATTTTTGTTTTCTTTACATGGAGATGCAATCCATACCAAAGGCTGTGCTCTTTGATCTTCATCAGTAAATGTTTTAAGTCCTCTTCACTTTCAGCAAGCAAGGTTGTACCATCAGCATATCGCAGGTTGTTAATGAGTCTTCCTCCAACCCTGATGCTACGTTTTTCTTCATAGAACCCAGCTTCTCGTATTATTTGTTCAGCATACAGGTTGAACAAGTATGGTGAAAAAATATAACCTTGTTGCACACCTTTCTTAATTTTAAAACATTCAGTGTTCCCATGTTCATCGAAGCAGCAATCAGGAAATCAAGAAATCAAGTGACGTATAGCATTAGGCAAATCTGTTGCAGAAGACCTCTTTAAAGTGTTCAAGAACAAAGATGTCAGTTTGATGACTAAGGTGCACCTGATTCCAAACCATGGTATTTTCAATAGCCTCATGTGCATGTGTCATTTGTACAACAAATAAGGAAGACTGTAGAAGAATTGATGCATATGAATTACGGTATTGGAGAAGAATATTAAAAGTACCTTGAACTGCCAGAAGAACAAACAAATATCTGTTGTTGGAAGGAATACAGCCAGAATACTCCTTAGAAGCCAGGACTTTGCCTTTCATACTTCAGACATATTATCAGGAGGTATCAGTCCCTGGAGAAAGACATCATGCTTTGGCAAAGTAGAGGATCAGTGGATTAGAGGAAGAACCCCGATGAGATGGATTGGCACAATGCGTTCAAGTGTAGCAATGATTGTGAGGATGGCACAGGACTGGACAATGTTTCATTCTGTTGGGTATGGAGTCGATATGAGTCAGAACCAACTTGACGACACCTAACAACAACAACAACAAAGGGTTGAGGGGACCCTGCCCAGCATAGAGTTGAGGTCAAGGACAGTCTCTGAGAAAGTGACCTTTGTCCTGAGCCAGTAGCATGAATGGGGGCTGCCTGGGTAAGGAGAGAAGACTGAGGGAAGAGTGACAATGATGGCTCAGGAAGGAGGGAGCTTGATGCCCTGAGGAATCCCTGAAGTTAGAGCTCAGTGAGCAGGTGCCAGGGACATGACAGGGCCTGCTATGGCCAGGCTAAGGGTTTTACATCAGAGCCCTCAAGGCAATGGGGAGTCCATGAAAGAAACTGTAGCAAAAGAGATACCAAGAAACGTTGGGAATATGAACCTTCTTTTTTTAATTGACTTATTCAACTTACTCTCTTGAGTTCTTATTAGGTGTCCAGCCCAGGCCAGTTAAGAAACATGGATGGCTGCAAGTAATCACATAATCTTGATGTACCAGAGAGTGGGGACATTGATGAGGGTTTTCCTGGAAGAGAGGGAAGGTGATCTCCAGGACTGAATAAGTATCTGTACTTGGACAGGAGAACCCTCAACCTCACCTCCTCTCTCTGTGAGCATCTTTCATACACTGTCCTGCCCTTCAATAAACAGAATCATTCTGATTAGGCTCTGCAATTTTGCTTATACTGTTCTTTCTGCCTAGAATGCTTTTCTTACTAGCACACACTTTGTTGTTGTTGTTATGTGCCATAGAGTCGGTTCCGACCCATAGCGACCCTGTATAGGGTTTCCGAGAGTGTAAATCTTTTACGGGAGTAGAAAGCCTCATCTTTCTCCCGCGGAGCGGCTGGTAGTTTCGAACCGCTGACCTTACGGTTCGCAGCCCGATTCGTAACCACTACGCTACCAGAGCTCCTTAATTAAGAGGATCTAGCACATACTAGATCCTCTTAATTTTTTTGATTCCCAGATCAAATGTCACATTCTTCAGAAAGCTTGAATATTCATCTGTGCCACTCTGAATATTCATCAGTGTCCCTCTTAGGTAATTTATCCCAACCTGCTTTGTGGCAGAGTTTGGATACAGCTGCCACAGGCTCCTAGTGTCTGTATACTCCTGGAACCAGGAATCCTGACTGGTTCATTTCTGTGTCAGGCCTGACCAAGGAAAGCATTTAGTAAAGGTGCTAAGTACAATTGAATGAATGAAATGTTCACCTTGTTGACTGATTCTCCTTCTTTGAGACTTGCATAGCACTTAGCACAGTGTTAGGTACTCAGTAAACCCATAAAACGCAAGCCCACTGCTGTCGAGTTGATTCTGAACTCATAGTGATCCTACAGGACACCGTAGAACTGCCTCTTCAGGTTTCCTGGGCTATAAATCTTTATGGAAGCAGACAATCACGTCTTCCTCCTGAGAAGCAGTCGAGTGAGTTTGAACTTCCGACCTTTCTATTAGCAGCTGAGTGTTTAACCCATGGCATCACCAAGAATTCTGCGTTTTTGGCCAGCTGTTTATATCCTTTTGTTACTTATCACACTATAGAAAGTTGACAGTAGGAAAAGACATGGGCAGGTCACATAAGGCAGTTTTGAGCTCATAGCAGTTAGCAGCTACACAAGGGCTAAACCAGGGCTCCTCACTCCAGACTAGGCATCCTTTCTAGTGCCATAGGCATCAATGACCAGCCCTCATTCTAGAACCTTGGCACTTTATGGGACAACTCTGTGCTCATTTATTCATTCAGCAAATACCCTCTGAACCAGACCATGTGCTCGGGGCTGGCAGTCAGTCGAAAATCAGGGAGGTCCCTCCCCTCACAGAGCCATCAGCAGCTCAGTGATCATTGCAGTGGTGGGGACATTGGGGATGGGGAGGGGGCTGTGGGAACACAAAAGTGACTCTAGTCTGGGAACATCAGGGAGGGCTCCTGGGAGAGGTGGCATCTCAATTGGATACAGGCTAGGACGGAATGAATAGAGGGCACAGCAGAAACATAGATCAGGAAGGAGGACATGTCCTGGAGAGCCCAGGGTAGTGTGGCTGGCTCCATCGGCCTGGAGCTGAGGGTGGGGGTGAGTCATGTGGGAGCAGGATGAAACTTGTGCTAGGGGAGTGTTTCTGTCTCTCTTCACCATGGATGCTGGGACGTTGAGACTCACAGGGTAGGAGAAAGCCTTCTGATGCCAGACATTGATTGAGAGCCTCTGTGTACCAGACCTTGGAGTCAGGGCTCTTCAAGCCCTTATCTCCTATATGGGGTCTCTGATGTTTGGGCTGGATGGAGGGGCTGCCCTCTGAAGCTGGGATGTTCTGTTCTTATCTCACTTGCTTGTGGAGCCACTGTCAAGTGGCTCTGGGAGTTAGTCTAGACCCCAGGGGTGTGGCACTGTCTGACTTCAGCAACTGGTAATGCCACCCTTTCCTTTTCTGCTCTCTGTCTGTGAAGACCACCAAACCCTTCTTGGCAGACAGTCTGGAAACACACCCAACATTCTATCTCAGAATGCAACCTGGTCCTCGACAGGGCAACTCGTGCACTCCCAGTCTGTGAGTAGGGTGAGCCCAGTCCTGCGGGCTGTGGACATGCTGGCTCCAACCCTGGCTCAAACGTATCCTGACCCTCAGTGAGCTGGGACCGGCCAAGCCTTCTAGAGTAGGAAGACATGTCCACTCTATTGCAATAAGGAGATCGATTACCATTTAAGTCACCTTATCTTGATTGCACTGAACTGCAAGGTGGATCTGAACTGCAAGGTCAGAGGTTCAAGATCACCAGCTGCTCCTTGGAAACCCTATACAGGGTCACTATGAGTCGGAACTGACTCTATGACAGTTAACAACAACAACAGCATCTTGATTGCACACTTACTATGTGTCCTGTCTTTGCTAGGCAATTTGGGGAAGCAATTGCTTCATGGTCATCTCACTCCTTCCTGAGTCCCATTAGTAGTATCAAAGTGTCATATGTCCAGAAGATGGAAATCTTCTTCAGCATTGTACCAGTCACCCAGAGGGAAAGCTCAGCGGCATGCTTGAAGAACATTCTCCCCTCCAGTATCCAATCCTTTACCATGCCCTGTCAGTCTACCTCCTAAACAGCTCTTGGAGTCCTGGTGTAGTTCTGTGGGATAAAGCACTGGACCACAAGGTCCAGTTGGTTTGAACCACAAGGTCAGTGATAAAAAACTCACCAGCCACTCCTTGGAAACCCTATATAGCGTCGCTGTAAGTCGGAACCAACTCGACGACACTTAACAACAACAAGAAAGTCTTGGATCCGAGCTTGGTCTTCATTCCCTCTGCTCAGCAGTGTGCCGGTCTCTTCATCTCTTGTATGGAGTCTGTGCAAACTCTTAACTGGTTTTGTACTATACTGTAACCAAATGGACCTTCCTGCTTAAAATCCTTCAACATTCCCCAGATGACCTCAGGATAAAAACCTAAACTTTTAGACTTTCCCTTTGAGGTCTGCGCATACTTTTTTCATTTACCTGAAATGGACACAGTTCTCATTCTCTCCTTAGCCAAGACTCTTGTCTTTTTGGGCTCAGCTCCAGAAATCTTGGATCACTCGGTGTTCAAAGATTGCTCCCATTTTCTCTGCCTCTAGGTCTGTTTTGCTCAGCCCTGTCCCATGTGGATTTGGGTATTTAACTCTGGTACCATCCTTTTCAAAGAGTTCTGTAGCATAGTGATTACGAATCAGGCTGCTAATCTCAAAATCGGCAGTTCGAAACTACCAGCGGTTCTGCAGGAGAAAGATGAGTCGGTCTGCTCCTGTAAAGATTTACAGCTTCGGAAACCCTGTGTAGTGTCACTATGAGTTGGAACCGACTCCATACTTAACAACAACAACCATCCTTCTCACCTCTTTTCTCATCTTTCTCAAACACGTGTTTTTAGACTGACTGTTACAGGTTAATGAATGAATGAATGAATGAATGAATGAATAAACAAACGAATGAATGAAAATGTAGAAAATGAATTCAATAGAAGGGAACCCTAAAGACAGAATGGAGAGGAGGATGTTTCTCACTCCACATGGCCTTGGGATTCAGGAAAAGCCTAGAGGAGGTGATGACTAAGCCAACTCATCAAAGGGGTAGTTATTTTCTAAGAGAGCAGAGATCCAGCTAGAAGGAGGCGCATGCTCACAGCAGGAAGGTGACAAGGAATTTTGCATGTTTGCTTGACTGGAAGGCAGCAAGAGATGAAAGCTAGTACCAGAACATGGACAATCTTCTAGGCCTTAATTTACACACACACACACACACACACACACACACACACACACACACGGCTTCAAAATTTCATGGTCCTGGTGTGGCACTGTAGCATCAGCACTGGACTGTAAAACACAAGATCAGCTGCTCAAACACACCTGCGGCTCCTTGCAAACCTGATACGGATCGCTATGAGTAAGAATCGACTCCATGGCACTTAACAGCAACAACAACAACATATATAAATAAGCTTCAAAAACTTGTGGAAATATGTTTGTATTGTTTTGGAGTTGGTTCAGACTCATAGTGACCCTGTACAGAGTTTACAAGGCTGTAAATCTTTACAGGAGCAGAAAGCCTAACCTTTCTCCTACGGAACAACTGGTAGTTTCAAACTGCTGACCTTAAGGTTCGCAGCCAGATTCATAACCACTATGCTACCAGAGCTCCTTATATGTATATATGTATAGATAGATATTAATGTCCTTAGCTTTTACTTATTTTTTAGTGTGTTAGCTATATATGTAAGATATTACAACAACATATATAAATAGTTTTCAAAAACTTGTGGATATCTATTTCTATCTATCTATCTATCTATCTATCTATCTATCTATCTATCTATCTATCTATCTATCGCTATTAAGGAGTCATATTGTGGTGCTGTGGGTTAATGTGCTGGACTGTAAAGTTGCTGCAAGATCAGCAATTCGAGCTCACCAGCGCTCCTTGGAAACACTATACAGGTAGCAGTTGTTGTTGTTAGGTGCCATCGAGGCAGTACCAACTCTTAGTGACCCTGTGCACAGCAGAATGAAACACTGCCTGGTCCTGGGCCAGCCTCACAAATGTTGCCACGCTTGAGCCCGTTGATGCTGCCACTTTGCCAATCCATCTCGCTGGGGGTCTTCCTCTTTTTCTCTGACCCTCCACCCTACCAAACATGATATCCTTC
>NW_006408544.1:9461867-9466965 GCF_000296735.1 Chrysochloris asiatica
ATGATATCCCTCATTCCATGGCCTCTTCTGAATCCAGCTTGAACCTCTGGAGGTTCTCTGTCAATGTATGATTGTAGCTGTTTCTGTATTACCTTTAGTAAAACTTTACTCAGGTAGCAGTTAGGGTGTAGTAGTTTCCCGTGATGAGATCTAACATAATGCAATCACCTCCGTGATGAGGTGATTTCATTATATTAGATTGAAAGAATGTCTCCTCAGAGATATGGCCTGTAACATCTTTCATCTTATAGAGACGAAAGGAGAGAGAAGTGAGCAGAGAAAGAGGGACCTACTATCACCAAGAAACAAGAGTTGAAAGTAGAGTGCATCCTTTGGACCTGGAGTTTCTGCACTATGAAGCTCCTAGATCGAGAAGAAGATTGATGCCAAAATGTATGGAGATCTCCAAGGCATGTTGGGCCTGCAGATGCTGAAAGGTGACAAGGATCTTTCTCCAGAGCCAACAAAGAAAGAACACCTTCCCTTAGAGCTGGCCCTCTGATGTGGACTTGTAGCTTACCAAACTGTGAGAGAATAAATTTCTGTTTGTTAAAGGCATCCATTTGTGGTATTTCTGTTATAGCAGCAATGGACAACTAAAACTTACTTCATGGTTGATGCACTTGAATCATGGTGTTGACAAAGACTATTGTATATACCATGGACTGCCAGAAGAATAAACCAAGCTGTCTTGGAAGACGTATAGCCAGAATGTGCCTTAGAAGCTTGGATGGTGAGACTTTGTCTCATGTACTTTGGACATGTTATTAGGAGGAATCAATCCCTGGAGAAGGACATCATGTTTGGTAAAGTAGAGGGTTAGCAAGAAAAAGGAAGACCATCAATGAGATGGACTGACACAGTGTCTGTCACAGTAGGCTCAAACAGAACAATGATGAAGGACTGGGCAGTGTTTATTATGTTGTATGTAGGGTTACTTTGAGTCAGAACTAGAACTAACTCAATGGCACCTAACTACAACAAAACGCCCCACTGTATGGATAGACCACATCTTACTTGTCTGTTCATCTCTTGATGGACTGTTTCTACTTTTTGGCTATTATGAACAGTGCTGCAGCGAACACTGTGATATAATATCTGTTTGTGTTTCCTCTTTTATTTCTTTTGGTTATATGCCTAGGAGTAGGATTATTGGAACATATGTTAAGTCTATATTTAACCTTTTGAGGAACTTTTATGGGCTTTATCTTGACTAGTCCCTGGAGAAGGACATGATTACTTTGGTAAAGTGAAGCATCAAGCAAAAAAGAGGAAGACCCCCCCAACAAGATGGACTGACACAGTGGCAGCAGCAATGGGCTCGAGTTTAGGAACGATTGTGAAGGTGGCATGGAAGCAGGCTGTGTCTTGTTTTGTTTTGCATAAAGTCAAGTAAGAGTCGGAATCAACTTGACGACACCTAACAACAATCGTGACTCCAGATTGGAAGGTTTAAAGCACTTTGACCTAAGCTCATTTGTGCTTTAAAAGGGAGATTCTGCTACAATGTTGAGAGCAGATTGGGGCCAGGAATGTGGCCGAGAGGCTGCTGTGATAATCTAGGTAATTGACAGATTCCAGGGACATTTAGGAGCTAGATCTGGCAAGTCTTGGTGACTGATAGGAAGTGAGGAGGATGGAAGAGAGGAGAAACAAGATCATCACTGTTGAAATGCCATGGGCCTGGTCTCTGACCAGAGTCCACAGTGAGTCCTTACAAGTGCTTGGATACTCTCCCTGGGACTCTCAACTTGGAGCCCCTGATGTCACTTACACTGAGCAGACCTTGTGTCTTGTCTAACTCTGGAGGCTTTAGAGCGAGGCTCTGGAGGCTAGCCCAAGGGCTTCATGTGTCAGAGTGTCCTGGCTAGAATAATAGAGCTTGAGGGATGGAGTCTGGGCTCTCAGCATATACATTCTTGCCTGCTCCCAGTCACCTTAGGGTGAGGGTGGGGTGGAATGGGGGCAGTGGACAGAGGCCAATGTCTTGGCAGTCAGAGGGACAGCAGATAACAAGGAAGATTCATTATTTTGAAGGCTTGGTGAGTAGGGTGTGGATCAAAGACCTATTTAATATGCACTAATTGAGCCAAGCACTGTGCTAGTTTCTGGGATCATCAGAGAGATGCAAGATACACATTCCTGTCCTTGGAGAGCACCCAGCTTCAATTAATAAAATGTACTGAAGGGTTCTTGCTTTTTAGCAGCCCTAGAGCAGGTGAGGGAGGGGAAGAGATGTGGACCACACACACAGAGACAAGGTGGGAGGAGGCCAGAGGAGGAGGAGAGGGCTTTCCACAGACTGTGTTCCATCAGCTGGGTCCTGGCGTGCCACCCACACCCCTCATCACCCTTGACTGCTCAGGAGGATCCCACTGGCTGTGGTTGACTTCTGGTTGCTGGGGGCTTATTCACAATTGTCATTCTCTGTGAGATACAGCCTTCTTTTTGCTGAGATTTTCAGAGACCATCTTTCCTGCGACTTTGCCAGCCCCTGGATATCTCCCTCCTAGGACTTGCTCAGCCTGGATAGTTTGTGTCATCCTTGGAGTCTTCTGGCTCTCTGACACTCCATAGCTCTTCCACTGGGATATTGATCTGTTTCATTCATTCATTCACTAAATAAATTCTTATGATCCTTCCATATGGTCACTGGAATAGACACTGGGGATATAGTAACAAGGCATTCATCTTCCTGTTTTTTATAGAACTCACAGTCCAAGGAAGGGTCAGGCAATACATAGATCCTTATACTAAATCAAGGAACACGGAGCTACTAGAGTAAAAAGCTCAGAGTCAGCTTTTCTGGGCAACTAAGTGATGCCTAAGCTGAAAGATGAGGATGGGTAGAAGTCACATAAGCAAAGGGTGAGGGTAAGAGTTACAGCCATAGGGAACCGCATTTGAAAAGGCACAGAGGTAAGAGACAGCATAAGGCATCCAAGGAACTGAAAAAGGGCTTATAGGACTTTTGTGGTATGTGACTGAGGTATCACCCACACTATTTCTAGTTCTCCACTTGTGAGCTTATGAAAGGGTTGCCTTTTCTGTCCTCATTGTAGTTGGATGGTCCCATGTGACTGGTCCTGGCTAATGAGTTGTGAGAGGAAGTAGCATGCTACTTCCAGGTTCAAACATTTAAGGGTAAAACCTTCCATGACAATCTTTCCTTCTGACACAGTAACCAGCAACATTCATGGTGGTGGCTGCCGCATTTGCTGGGGTCTGAGTGGCTGTGAGGAGCAGAGCTCCCCTATCAGCCCTCAGTGGTCATGTGTGAGAGATAACTTTGTTGTTTTAAGCGTCTGAGCTATCTGTGAAGTTAGTTACTGCAGCATCACATAACCCATCTGGACAAGTACAGTGACAAAGTGAGGATTTAACCAGATAGAGTCCCTGGGTGGTACAAATGGTTAACAAAATCAGCTGTGTCACCCAGAGGTGCCTTAGAAGAAGGACCTGCTGATCTACTTCTGAAAAATCAGTCATTGAAAACCCTTTGGTGCACAGTTCTACTCTGACACACATGGAGTCACCTAAAATCAGAGATGACTTAATGGCAACTAGTATATACACATAGGAGTATTGCTGGGACACTGTAGGACAAGCAATAGACGGCAAGGTTGGTTTGAACCACAAAGTCGGTTGTTTGAACTCACCAGCTGCTCCTTGGAAACCCTATACAGGGTTGCTGTGAGTCAGAACCAACTCCATGGGACAAAACAACACTAGAACAACAACATATATACATAAGGAGTCTTCTTATGTATACAAAGCTCACCAAAAATGAAATAGAAAGGTAATGTAAAATTTCCATCAACTTTTGAAGTCCCTTTGTATAAATATAAACATAAATACACACACAGATGTCTGCAGAGAGAGAGACCAGGTGAGATCTGTGTTTTAGAAAGAGGACCATGGTTGCTGCTTGGAGGATGAATGGTGGGGTGGTGTGTTTGTGTGTGTGTGTGTGTAACTGCCTGCAGGGAGACCTCTTGGAACAAACTGCAGTAAACTAGGACTAAGATGAGGAGACTTGAAGTAGTGTATGGAGAGTAGGGATAAAAAGATGCGACTGGGTTATAGAAATCTTTGGAAGGAAGAGCTGATATGTTTTCAGGTCAGAATTAGATGTGAGAGAAGAGAGGCATCCAGGATGACTGACTTCCCACTTTCAGACTGGAGTACCTGGTGGGTGGTGGATCCTTCTCTGAAATTGGGAACACTGAAAAGGTTACTTCATGAGGTGATAGGTTCTGGTTGAGATGGCTGGTTCTCAGAGTCGGTAAGAGACAACTGAGAGGGGGTGTCTGTCTAATGGACGGTTGGATATATGGGTCTCACCTTAGGAGACAGAGACAGGCTGAAGGCTGTCAGAACACATGAAGTTATCATGTCAAAGCACAGACATGGTAACTGGGTGGTTCACCCAAGGAGAGAGTTTTCAGTGAGAAGCAGAGGGTCTAGGAAATTTCCTAGGGCAGGAGAACAAAGGCAAGAAAGAAGCATTCAGGGCTTCCAAAGAGAAGCATCAAAAGAAGTGGCAAAGAACAAGGCACCAGGAATTGAAATCTTTCAAGAAAATGAGGCAGCACAAGAGGCACTCACTCATCTCTGCCAAGAAATTTGGAAGACTGATTGGAAGAGATCAATATTTATGCCCATTCCAAAGAGAGGTGACCCAACAGAATGCGGAAATCATTGGACAATCTCTTTGATATCTCAAGCAAGTAAAGTTTTGCTAAAGGTAATACAGAAATGGCTACAATCATACATTGACGGGGAACTTCCAGAGGTTCAAGCTGGATTCAGAAGAGGCCGTGGAACGAGAGATATCATTGCTGATATCCGATGGATCATGGCTGAAAGCAGAGAATACCAGAAGGATGTTTACCTGTGCTTTATTGACTACTCAAAGGCTGTCGATTGTGTGGATTATGACAAGCTATGGACAACATTGAGAAGTATGAGTATTCCAGAACACTTAATTGTACTTCTGAGAAATCTGTACCTAGACCAAGAGGCAGTTGTTTGAACAGAGCATGGGAACACTGAATGTTTTAAAATTGGGAAAGTTGTGAGACAGGGTTGTATTCTT
>NW_006408544.1:9467755-9477615 GCF_000296735.1 Chrysochloris asiatica
GAGGTTGGCCCAGGATCGGACATTGTTTCGTTCTGCTGTGCATGGGGTCGCTATGAGTCGGTTTCGACTCGATGGCACCTGACAACAACAACAAAGAGAAGCACTCAGTCCCTCCTGGCCCAGCCCTTATCCAGGGATGGGGGTCCTCACTGCTATCTGAGTTCTCCTTGGACCTTAGAGGCTCAGGGACCTATAGATCTTCATTCCCCCAGTCTCTCCACTCTTTACCTCCAGGTCCTTAAACTCCTTCTTCAGGAATCAGTACATCCAAGTGCAGGGACACATCCAAACCTTAGAACCTTATGCATCAAGTAGGGAAGCAGGAAGAGTCAAAAATTTCCAGAGCACTCCACTGCTAAGGATCTAAGATGCCTCTTAGAAAGGCATAGTTTCAGATCTTCAGAGCCTGTTATTCTAAGACCCGGTGCCCAGGATCCACACTAACCTCTTATATCTCAGAACCCTGGTGGTCCAAAGGCCTGAGTCACCCAGTTTCTTCTTTGTCTATGTTGTCTCTGTCTTGAGCTTAGGTGGCCCACGTGTGTGAGTTCATCACTTGGCAAGTTCTGAGGGTGTGGCCGAAGGGGCCACAGATGGTTTGGGAAATGGGTATCTTTGGAGAGTCAGGCCTGGACTCGGAGCTTTGCTGCATTAGCTTTGGCTGTTTCCCAGCCACTGGGCCTGGAAGGCACCAGGAACCCAAAGGATCTTTATTGTTTTGTAGCAGCTTCTGCTTCAGGGAAGCGAAAACTAGCTAGAGAAAGAGTCTAGAGTTTGACCTGGGCCTGTTTCTTGCTAGGAGGTTGGAAGGGTCGGTGAGGTGGGCCAGGACCTTGGTCCTGGGCCTGACCAGCCCCTGCTGCCCTCGACTCTCCATCTGGTGCTTGGGCCATATTAATGATTTAAGGAACGATTATTGTTAGGCTGAAATTCTTTTTACAAATGCAGTGTTCCATCCTGCAATGAATTCCAGATGGTGGGAGCTCTCAGTGAGGGAACTGACTCCTCTGAGGATGGTCTGCCTCCTCCAGAGTGACAGCAGGCCACGGTCCAGCCAGCGGTCTCCCCAACACCTCGGCCTTTACAAGTTACCCGACTCCTTTCCAGTTTGTTTAAAACCTTTTTCGTTTTCCATGCAGATGTTCCTCCGGGTGAGCGATCTTTATAGTTTTGAAAAGATTATATCAGTTTTCCATGATATTGTGTTACTGTGTTTCTTGGGCTCCCCCCGTTTTAACAGCACTAGAAAGGCCAATTTCTTAATCAGACATAACTAATGGAATGCAGAGAGGGAGGTGGAAAAGCCAAGCGAGCTGGAAGGACTAAGCCCAGGGCTCAGAGTAATGCAGAAGGAAAACAGACTTTTTCGGTGGGCTCCTTCCAGGGGTGGCTGTTCTGGTCAGAGAGCTGAGAAAACTGCTTGGGCCATGCATTTTTCGATGATTATCAAAGGTGTTAAAATAGAGACAGAGGCACATGTTTGGCTGGAGTGCGGGAGAGGCCACCACACAGTTTTGCAAGCTTCAGCTGTCTTGAATCAAAACTATCACTTTGATACTGGAAAATTATTATGAAAATGTTAGTTTTGGGTCTTGGAGCACAAAGCAGAGATTGCTTGGAAGCTGGGGGCTCTTCATTTAGCATTTGTGTTGAATCCAAAAATAACCTCTCCCAACTGCTGAATTTCACCTTGATCCAGGCTCCATCCTACCCCACTGCTCTCTGATTAAGGGTGGGTGGAGCGTATGAGGGAGCGGAAGGCCACCTAGGCTTCAGGTTTGGCAAAGGTTAAGGTTGGGGAGGAGGTGAGGGAAGACTTTCTTGGGGGAGAGGGATGTTTTGGAGGTGAAAAATAATTTATATGGAGCAAGAAGGCAAGGACATTGACATTTTCTGATTGCATAAATGGTTAGGTGCTTCAGAAGAAACGTCTGGTGATCTGCTTCTGAAAATCCTATGGAGTGCAGTTCTACTCTGAACACATGGGGTCACCGTGAGTCGGAATTGACTCCATATGTGTGTGTGTTTGATGCAGCAGATATTAGTCCTCTGTAAGATAATCATTGGACTGCAAACCACAAGATCCATGGTTTTTGAGACTACAAGTCTCTCGTTGGGAGAAAGATGAAGCTTTCTGTTCCCAAGATTTACAGCATTTAACAACAACAGGGCACATCTTACTCTCCACCCCTGCCCTAGAGCACCGGGTGGAAGAGATGAAATTCAACCTGCACTTTTCTAACCCTAGTGACCAAGAGGGTGAGAAGAGGAGAAAGGGAGCCTGGAAGAGTGGGTCTAGGGGTGAGGAGTGAATAGCCCTTGGGTGTTTTATCAACAATGTGGATGTGGGAGGGGCAGAGATGAGACTGGTTGTTGCTATTAATGCCGTATACTTGGTTCTGACTCATAGCGACTCAGTATAGGGTTTCTGAAGAGCAGCTGGTGGATTTAAACCGCTGACCTTGCGTTTCAAACCGATATTGCAGTCGAGTGCTTATCCTATAGTGCCACCGAGGCCTCAAATGCTACGTCATTAGAGAGGACTTTAGTCTATCAAACACTGGAGGATTTAAGAACTGCCTGGCTTTCTGTTCCTGTAAAGATTTACAGCCTCGGAAACCCTGTACAGGGTTGCTATGAGTCGGAACCGACTCCACGGTTCCTGGTGTGGCACTATAGGATAAGCGCTGGACTGCTAGCCATAAGGTTCACTGTTCAAACCCACCAGGCACTCCTTGGAAACTCTGTACAGGGTCACTATGAGTTGAAGTCAACTCAATGGCACTTAACAACAACAATAGTTCAAATCTAAATTAATCTTCCCATTCTCAAAAGCCCTTTGCTGTATTCTATTCTCAGAAAGGAAGGGGAAGAGATACATAGATGTCTGCTGACCTTGTACTGTGTGCTGAGCTCCAGGAAACAGATAAGGAAGATGCAGTTCTGCCCTCAAGAGGCTCTCTTCATTGGGGGAAACAAAGAAGGTCAGAGGTCACAGGAATCTAATCCAGGAGCTCAGAGGGGACTTCCTGGAGGGGGAGGATAAAGAAGAGATGGCTGACCTGAGCCTTAAAGGATGCGCAATGATCACCAAAGAACCCCTGGGTGGTGCAATCGGTTAACACGATTGGAAGTTTGAGTCCAGCCAGATGCACCTCAGAATAAAGGGCTGGCAATCAACTTTTGAAAAATCAATCACTGAATACCCTATGGAACACAGGTCTATTCTGATACACATAATGTCACCATGAGTCAGAATTAACTCGACAGCAACTGGTTTGGGTTTAGAGTCCACCAAGGAAAGGGTCAGGGAGGGGCATTTCGGGCAGAGGGCACTGTTAGCTGGTTAGTGCTGTTGTGGCTCAAAGGAAGTGGAAGCCCAACACGGTTGTTGAGGGCAGAGTCAGGGTTGTCCTAGCAGAGCTATCATTAGAGAAACCAGGGCCTACTGTCCTAGACTCCCTCCCCGCCGTGGGTTCTGTGTTTCCTGCTCTGTAAGGGGCAGATAGATGTGGGGACTGGCTGGGGACTTAGCCTTACAATGATGTTTAAAGGAGTCGGGGCAGTTATGCTGGGAGTTGTAAGGACTCAAGACAGAGTTGCTGCCTTCAAGTCTTGGCCTGCATGCTGTCGGCATGGCCTTGAGTCAGGAGGATGACTGATGATGTCATCATCAGTGTCTGCACAATGTGTTCAGGTGTTAGCATAGTGTTTTCAGTTATGCCGTGTCATCCCCAGACCTTCTGTCCATCGAACACCTGTTTGCACCTGAGACCTTACACCTGTCCTCTTTGGTGTAACTTTGGCCTGTATACTCTCCCTCCAATATTTGATTGCCATCTTTAAGATTGTCCATTCCTGCAAGATCTGGATCTTCGTGGAATGCTCGTTAAATTTGCTGCATGATATTTGGCAAGCTCAGTCACCTCTCTGGACCTCAGTTTCCTTAACTGGGCAGAGAACTAATGATTCCTATCCTATACACATTTGCCTCCCTCTCCAAGGTTGGTGGTAAGTACCATTGTAATTGATAAAGAGGCAAAGCAAGCCTGGGACAGAACCTGAAATGTCCTGGACTCTTGGTACTTATTGGCCATGTGAATTTGGGCCAATCCCTTGCAGGCGATTGTGAGGAAGTTTCATTCATAATCTCAACTATGCCCTTGACAGAACATTTAAAATGCAAATATAGAAGTGTGTGGAGCAGCCTCTCTAAAAGCACCTTGGGAATTTTCCATCATTCTAGGCTAAATTCTCCCACCTTTGCCTGCCTCAGGAAACCCTGCCTGCTTCGGATTTTGTGCACTTTTCCAGTCTCGCCCCATGCCACACACTCCTCACTCTCTGCCCACAAGGAGGAAATGAGCCCAGTACTTCCTTGCCTCAGGGCTTTGGCACATGCTGTATTTTTGCATGCAGTACTCTACCTCACACTCTTTCTTTCTCTGGTTTACTCCTAGTCAGCATTCAGGCCTCAGCTCAGACATGATTTCTGTAGTGAGGCCTCTTTCACTCCCTACCCTACTGTGTTGGCTTTTTTTCACCTAGCATGCCCTTTACAAAGCATTAGTTTAATTTGTAAGTTGTATATTTATTTGTGTGGGGGTTTGTTTTTGCTTGCTTACCACTCGAAGCCATCAATTCTATGAAGTCAGGGACAATGTCTATTTTATTAATCACGTTGTTCTCAGTACCTTGTCCAATGGTTGACCCACAATCCATCATCAGCAGTAGTGGCCATTGGGCTGACTTTGATTCATGGCCACCCCATGTGTGCCAGAGTAGAACTGTGCTCTCTAAGATTTCTAATGGCTGATTTTCAGAAGTAGATCACCAGGATTTTCTTCCATAGATTTTGCAGTTGAATGAATGAACTATCTGGTAAACTTGGAGGTTATCATGAAAATGTCTGTGCTACCTGAAGGAATACTAAGACTCAGAGGGATAAGGCAACTTGCCTAATGTATACACCTGGTGCAAATAGTTTGGGTATTAATAAACCCTGAGGGCCTAAGCTTAGAAACAGGAGACTAATCAGATGCAATGAATGGTGCTGGAGAGAGAGGTCAGTGGTTTATTCTAATGGCCCCTCAGTACCGCCATACTGGGCAGGTCAGTGGGACCTGAGCCTGATGGGCAACCTGAAACTCTCCCATGTTCCTGCCGCCTACAGGTGCAACCCACATGAGCAGGTGAAAATGTGGAGGTGCTGACAGCTCTCAACCCAGCGCGCCCTGGGGCATCTGGTTTGGATTTGGTCAGGGTTTTTACTAGTTATTTTAGAGACACTTAAGCTTGCATATTACACCTTGAGCCCACCACATGGCTTCTCCAGGGCCTCACTGAGCCACCCAGGGGCAGGGAAAGGGCATCCTAGAGACATTCCACAGGGAGCATGAGAAGTTCCACTGAGGACCAGGCCATCAGCTATTAGCCTATGACAGTCACACAGAGGTATGGAAAAGATGCTCAGAGTCCAGCACTGAAGCTGCCAAAGCCTCCATCCTTTAGCCCTAACATCCCATTCCAACATCTCTCTCAATGCCCCTTTAGGTCCCTGACACCTTGAAAGGATCACCTTCTGTGAATATGCTCTATGCTTCTCAGTCCCTCCACCTTCAATTGTGTGCTTGCCACCTGCCAAGAGTTCCCTTGCTAATGTGGGACAAAGTCCCATGAATCCTCTTCCACTAGTCCAGCAATTTTGCAGAGGGCAGAACTTTGACAGGCTCCTGGCTCTATACAAGCAACTCATTTCCATTAGAGCTGCCCAGCAATGGGCCAGATGGCCTCAGCTTTGCCAAGGGCCAGGAGAACCCTTCATTAGTAGGAAATGGGGCCAATCAAGGAAGTCTTGCCTCCAGCTGAGACTTTTGCTTATCTTCTTAGAGGTCCTTCTGCCCTTGATCGTTGTTTCTGACTTAGCTTTGTGGCTCATCAGAACTCCTGCTATTGGTCCCCATTCTCCTTATTCAAGTTAATTTCCTCTCCCTGGCACATGTCCTGGTTGTCGCCTTACCCTTGACATTGTAGCAGAAACTTCTTTCCTCCTATGAACTTAAGCCATGGTGGGTGGGTTGGCTTGGTTTCCAAGGACCTGTGATTTTGGATTTTATTTTCTAATGTTTTGAGATTCTCTGTGCTTGTGTGTTTCTTTTATTCTTTTTTTTTTTTTTTTACATTTACACTTTTATGTCATACAAATGCAAATAAAACACTGTTAGCTAATTCAATATTTTTCACATGTACGATTCCGTGACACCAATCTTATTAATCCAATTGTACAAGCAGCATCATCAGTATCCGTTGCCAAAATTTCCATCACTATATTCTTTTTCTCTGATTTCACTACTCTGGAAATTCTATGAGTTTTCAAATTTCCAGAACTCTTGAGTCTATAGCTTGTTGTTTCATTCAACACTTGACAGAGACTAAGCCTCCCTCTTTCGATTGTTTCAGAGACAGAGTAAAAATTGTTGGGATTAGTCTGGTTTTGGGGTGGGTGGCAAAGGAGTGGCACACCCCAGAGGTGGTCAATTCTTTCCAGCCCATTTCCTCTAGTTAGATGTGGGTCATGGTATGGAGACTTTGGGTCAACTTTCATGAAAACAGGCTGGTACAGATGACAGGAAGGCAGCTTTTATGACCCAACAGCACATATGCCGCCACCTGTACAGCCTATGTCTCAGGAAGGAGCA
This sequence comes from Chrysochloris asiatica, assembly GCF_000296735.1. Taxonomy (NCBI): domain Eukaryota; kingdom Metazoa; phylum Chordata; class Mammalia; order Afrosoricida; family Chrysochloridae; genus Chrysochloris; species Chrysochloris asiatica. Next base: position 9,474,454 of record NW_006408544.1, read on the forward strand.
CTAATGAGGAGCAAGCTGAGGCCAGCACAGACCTTGGAGAACCTCTAGGTATACCCATGGGACCTCAGAACTCTTATAACAGGAGATGGGAGCCTTCAGGGTGCCCAGTCCCTCAAGGTGTGGGATTCCTGGAGTGTTTCCCCAGAGGAAAAAACACAAGTGACTTGTTGTTAAGTGCCGAAGAGTCGGTTCTGACTCATAGCGATCCTATGTAAGGTTTCTGAAGAGTGGATGGTGGATTTGAACCTCAGACTTTGTGGTAAGCAATCCAGTGCTTATCCTACAGGATAAGTGACTCTAGGTGGTCCTTTTATTCTCGTGCACTCTGAGAATGAGCTCTGAGAGAGGGTGCGCTCTGCCCCTGATAGACCCAACTTCCTCTGGAGGCATCAAGGGCTTGAGACTGGCTCAGAGAATGAAGGCAGAGTATCAGAGGACCCACCTCTGGGAAAGAATCCTCTGGGGGAAGGAGAGATAGGATTCACATCTTAAGGACAACAAAGTACCATCCCAATACTGATAGCCCCTGGAAGGAAGATTATAGCCTGAAAATCAGAGCTACCAATCACAAAGCAGGCTACCTGGGCAGTGGTGATCTCCCCATCACAAGGAGTATGCAAGAGATTGCAGGGGCACGAATCCCAGATGGCTTTTGAAAGGGGTTGACCACATGACTTCAAAAACCTCTTTCTATTAAGGGAAGTGATATTTAAATTCAGAATGTCAGAGCTAGAAGCCCCCAAGATAATTGTACAGATGGGGAAACTGAGGCCCCCCAAAAGAAATGGTTTGTGCAAAGTCATACAGAAAGTTGATTGCAGAGTTGAGACAAGATATTCAAGACTTTGCCTTATGTTCAATGATCCTTTCTTATTATTAGCGATGCATTAAGTGAGATAGATATGTGACTCTTGGGCCCCTAAAATAGAGTGGTTGTAAGTACTGTCATTAACAAAACTTCTGGGTAAGTTGGATCTTTGTTTGAGGACTAGCTCAACCACATGGATGGATGTACTTGGATAAGTTAGTCATTCCAAGTCTCCATTTTCTCACATATAAAATGATAATAATACCCACCTCAGAAGATTCTTAGGCTATTTGTGGTAAAAGATGATTTGTTATACTCAGTCCAGTGCTGACCAGTCATATTTTAGTGAAATGCAATAAATTGGTCCTGTCAAGCCACATGCCTATAAAAAATTCTAAATGTTTACTTTTGATTCTGTGAACTATTGGCATAAAAAACAAACAAAAAAAAACCCTTCAAATTCCATTTCCGTTGAGTTGATTCCAACTTGTAGTGACCCTATAGAACAAAGCAGAACGGCCCCACTAAGTTTTCACAGCACATCTTTCTCCCACAGAGCAGCTGGTGAATTCAAACCACCGACCTTTCAGTTACCACTTCTGCGCTCAACAGCTGTGCAGCTAGGACTCCTTACTCTTTGCATGCTGGGAACCAAACAGTTCAGGGACCACACTTTGAGAGGTGCTGATCTCTGCTGTGTGTATTTAAGTGTTTCTCGAATAATTTTAAGGCAGAGGAAGGAATTGGCATGAGTTGTAGCATTATCATGTATTAAGGCAGAGGAAGGAATTGGCATGAGTTGTAGCATTATCACGTATTAAGCACTTGCTCTGTATCTATTTGTGCCCTCAGGTTAGAAGGCACTCAAAATGCGACTGGGAAGAGCTGTCTCCTCAAAGTAGAGTTGACCGTGATGACATAAATGGAGTAAAGCCCATGAGAGAAAACCCTGTGGGACCTTCATTTGCTGATGGGGTACAACTCAAAATGAAGAGAAACAGCTGTAAACATCCATTGAAAATTGGAACATGGAATGTACGAAGTATGAATCTGGAAAAGTTGGAAGTTGTCAAAAATGAAATGGAACGCATAAACATCGATATCTTAGGCATTAGTGAGCTAAAATGCACTGGTATTGGCCATTTTGAATCTGACAAGCACATGGCTTACTATGCAGGGAATGACAAATTGAAGAGGAATGGTGTTGCATTCATTGTCAAAAAGAAAGTATCAAAATCAGTCATGAGGTACAACGCTGTCTGTGATAGGATAATATCCATGCACCTACAGGGGAACACCAGTTAATACCACTATTATTCAAATTTACACAACAACAACTAAAGCCAATGAGGGTGAAATAGAAGAATTCTACCAACTTCTTCAATCTGAAATTGATCAAACGTGCAATCAAGATGTATTAATCATTACTGGTGATTGGAATGCAAAGGTTGGGAGCAAAGAGGAAGGATCAGTAGTTGGAAACTATGGCCTTGGTGATAGAAATGATGCTGGAGAACGCATGATAGAATTATGCAAAATCAATGATTTCTTCATTTCAAATACCTTCTTTAGACAGCATAAGAGATGAACATCATGGACCTCACCAGATGGAATACATAGAAATCAAATTGACTACATATATGTGGAAAGCCAGGGGCAGAGTATGGAACAGACTATCAATTGCTCACAGGCAATTTCAAACTGAAGCTGAAGAAAATGAAAACAAGTCCATGAGAGCCAAGATATGACCTTGAATATATCCCACCTGAATTTAAAGATCATCTGAGGAACAGATTTGATGCATTAAACACTAAAGACCAGAAGAGTTATGGGATGACATCAAGAACATCATACATGAAGAAAGCAAAAAGTCATTAAGAAGACAAGAGAGAAGGAAAAGGTCAAAATGGATGTCAAAAGAGTCACTGAAACTTACTTTCCAGCCTAGAGATGCTAAAGCAAATGGAAGAAAGGAGGAGGTACAAGAGCTGAACAGAAAATTTCAAAGGTCAGATCGAGAAGACAAACTCAAATATTACAACAAAATGTGCAAAGATCTGGAGTCAAAAACCAAAAGGGAAGAACACGCTCAGCGCTTCTCAAGCTGGGGGAACTGAAGAAAAAATTCAAGCCTCTACTTTCATTATTGAAGGATTCTCTGGGAAAATTATTGAATAATGCAGAAAGCATCAAAAGAAGATGGAAGGATTACACAGAGTCACTGTACCAAAAGGAAATGGCTGATGTTCAGCCCTTTCAAGCATATGATCAAGAGCCAATGATACTGAAGGAGGAAGTCCAAGGTGCATTGAAGGAATTGGCAAAGAACAAGGCTCCAGGAACTGATGGAATAA
>NW_006408544.1:9478610-9483842 GCF_000296735.1 Chrysochloris asiatica
GACAGTAAATAAGGAAGACCATAGAAGAATTGATGCTTTTGAGTTATGGTGTTGGAGGAGAATATTGAAAATGCCACGGGCTACCCATAGAACCAACAGATCTGTGTTGGAAGAAATGCAGCCCGAGTGCTCCTTGGAGGCCAGGATGGCCAAACTTCGTCTCTTATACTTCAGACATACTGTCGGGAGGGGCCAGTCGCTGGAGAAGGATATCATGTTTGGTAGGGTGGAGGGTCAGAGAAAAAGAGGAAGATCCCCCAGCAAGACGGATTGGCCAAGTGGCAGCATCAGTGTGCTCAAACGTGGCAACAATAGTGAGGTTGGCCCAGGCTCGGGCAGTGTTTCATTCTGCTGTGCATAAGGTCGCTATGAGTCGTCACTGACTCGATGGCACCTGACAACAAGTGTGCCTAGTGGGCTACATACATTATTTCATGTAAAATACCCTCCCACTGGCCTGGGTGGCATGATGACCTCATTCTTCAGACATTTCTCTGGTTTCCATGTTCCTTCCTCAACAAGAAATGTCCTGGATGATGATCACACTGCTCTGCCCAGAACTGGTCCTGAAAGTGGTTATGGAGGTGAAGAAAATGAGCATTTCCGGTTACGGTTTGGAAAAATGCCTCTATTCTTTTGGTGAAAAGTTCAGAACTCCAACTGAGAGAGGTGGCACAGGCCAGGCACCTTCCCTAGCTTCTCCATCACAGGTCCCAGTCTGCAGTGGGGCTCCCCAGGCCTTCAACCCATGGATGATCTGGCACAAAACTCTTCACATTGGCAGGAGACACAAGCCTTGCTCTGCCATTATGAGTGAACATTGGAAGGGAGATTTATGGTGGCAATCTGGGGTGAAGGGATAGTTTATCTTCTCAACAAAAACTTTGGGAAGCCTCTGCTTGGAACCCAGACCTCACAAGGATCTAATTAAAGGCCTATTAGTCAAACTAATTCCCGACATGACATTGGTTTGCATTAGACAAATATCACTGACTTTTCAAACACTCTCTTGGGAGCCAGGACTTGGTTGTGTGACATCTATTGATACATAATTGGGGAAATGGCTGACAAGAAATCCAGCAGTCTGGTGCCAGGGGGGTCACATGGTGGAGAATCACGAGGCCTGGTTTTATTTTGTTTGCAGGTGCTCAGCTCATAAACCCCATGGGGCACCATCGCTTGAAAAGGTGATCCTTTTCATTGGTTTGTTGATTAAAGAAGTGATTAAAAATCTAACAGCATTCTCACCAGTCACTGGACAGGTCATAAGAACATGCGCCTCTGTGTCCCTATACCCAGACAAGGGCTTGATGCACAGTAGGTGTTTAGCAGTGTGGCTAAAAAGGAAGAAAGAGTCAATTACTGGATCATAAGGAACAAACACAAACCTGGTCCTCACAGAGAACAGTGGCCAGCAGAGTGGACGTACACATAAATGCTGACACAGTGGGAGTCAAGTGCCATGGTAGGGGAAGCATGGTGGGCATAAGAGATAGGGGAGGGCCCCCATATGCTTTCAAAGGCTAGAACTTGGCTCACACAGTAAAGCTATGCATACAATACTTGCACGTTTGCCTCAACCATTGAGGATTCAGACATGTTCCAGGCATGCAGATGCACTGCACTGAGGCATCTACACACATTCTCATCTGCCACCTCCCTCATCCTAAAACAATAGACATCTGTTTAGAGTTAAGGCTCAGTTGTGAGCAAGATCAGAACTCAGTTTATAAAAGGATTAAGATCCAGACTGCAATCTAGCCCAGTCTGAATGGGCACAGGACTTAATCTATAATTAGGTTCAGTGCTTTGCCATTCAAGATTTGGGTTGAGTTTATAAGAGGAACAGGGTCCAGATTGTGGTCTGCATCAGGGCTCAGTGAGAAAGCAGAGTCAAGGGCTTGCTCTGTGATCATGGTCAGGGCCCCGTAAATTCCCTTCTGGAAGCTCTTGGAGGCAGGTCCCACTTCTTACTCAGCTCTCTCTCCCTAAAGGCTTGTTGCACCGGGAGTTCTCAGATAATGTTTACGAAATTGATTTCCGCTGATTCACATGAAGAATGGTTCCTTGTAGGATTGTCCTGTAGGAAAGGGACATTTTCTGAGTGACTCCACAAGGAGTACATCCCCACTTTCTTTATAGGTTGTTGTTGTTGTTAAGTACTGTGGAGTCGGTTCTGACCCATAGCAACCCTGTACAGGGTTTCTGAGGCTGCAGATCTTTACGGGAGCAGAAAGCCTCATCTTTCTCCCGCGGAGCGGCTGGTAGTTTCGAACCGCTGACCTTAAGGTTCGCAGCCCGATTCGTAACCACTACGCTACCAGAGCTCCTTAATAGTCTTTATAGGTAGTGAGCTTCTTATTCCTGGAGGCATGCAAGCACTGTCAGTGCCATATCAAGAAATCAAGGAAATAGCAACTTCTTACCCTGGTAAGAGATGAAGAACAGTTCAGAGTTTTGGACTGTGAGCATCCAGCTCCCAACACCAACCTGCATGACAAAGAATCTGCACAAACAGCAGCCTCGCAGCCACAGCTAGAGGCCAATTCCCAGCTTCCGACTGTTCCCAATGTCTTCAAGTCTGTAGGGTCAGCACCATCCATCAGCCACGCTGCCTGTCATCAGCACTCCAACAGGCTCTGTTGCTTGGTGAAAGTCCTTATTAAAATTAATCTCATTTTTACGACGGTACCATCTATCTTCCATCCAGTGGGAACTTGAGGGTCACTATATTTTTGTTTACTGTCAGGCGACTTCCTTTGGCCATAAATTGCTTCCCTTCCCAGCTGAGCATGAGCCCTAGAGAACAACCCGATTTTGTTAAAAAAGAAAAACAATCAGCATTGCTTGGCTTTCCCCATTTCGCTGGCCTCTGTTGCTGCCCTCCATCTGCAATTCATTTGAGGAGCCTGAAGATTTCAATGTTTTCTGTCTCTAGGTGGCAGCCACCCACACTGTGTTCTCAGCTTCCCCATTTTTTCTTGTCTAGAAAGTTTAATTTTTTTGCCCCCAGTTCAAGAGATAGATGTTAAATGTCTATTGTGAGCAGAGCCCTGCGCTAGGGGGCCAGGGAGCACAGTCCAGCAGGAAAGACGGAGAGGTTACACATGCTGCTATTCTTCTGTCTAGAGTGCTGTCTCTCCAACTATCTTCCTAGAGAACTCCTACTTATCCTTCAAAACCCAGAGTTAATGGCCTGCTCTGGGAAGTCTCTCTTCATCCTCCTTCAAGACTGGGCTGCTTGTCCTGTCCTCTATATTTGCCCAAGGACATCCTTCTTGATAGCATTCCCATGCTACTTTAGAGTTGACTGCTTATGTATTGCTCCTTCAGGGTGGAGAACCTTTTTTATTCATTGTTCTATTCCAAGCATCTACCAAGTAGGTGCTCAGGAGGTTTGGTTAAAGAAAAATTTAAAAACGATTAAACAAATATGTAAAATACAAGGCAGCAAAAGGTGTAACTCCCAATGAAAGAGAAACATTAGAGCTCCATGTGTCAAGTATTAGCTGTTGTTACATGCTTTCCAGGTGTTACCAAATCATGTGACCTTATGCACAACAGAAGTAAACACTGTTTACTTGTGTCAACGTCACAGTCCTTGCTACGCCTATTGCTGCTACCACTGTGCCAATCCATCTCCTTGAGGGATCCTTGTCTCTTATTCTGACCCTCTGCTTTACCAAGCATGATGTCCTTCTCCAGGGACTGGACCCTCCTGATAACATGTCCCAAGTATGAGAGACAAAGCATAGCCATCATGGCTTCTAAGGAGTATTTTACTGTACTTCTTCCAAAACAGATTTGTTTGTTCTTCTGGCAGTCCATGGCACTTTTAATATTCCCCTTCAACACCATAACTCAAATTCATCAATTCTTCTATGGTCTTCCTTATCACTGTCCTACTTTTGCATGCATATGAGGTTATTGAAAATACCATGACTTGGGTTAGACATACCTTAATCCTCAAACTGACGTCTTTGCTCTTGCACCCTCTAAAGAGGTCATGTGCAGGAGATTTGCTTTAATGAGGTCTTGTGCAGCAGTTTGGTATCTTGACTGCCGCTTTCATGAGTGTTTATGGTGGATTCAAGCAAAATGAGGTCTTGGACAATTTTAATAATTTTTCCATTTACCCTAATGTTGTTTACTGGTCCAGAGGTGAGGATTGTTGTGTGTGTGTGTGTGGTTTTTCTCTTTTTACGCTGAGGTGCAAACTATACCAAAGGGTATTTAGTCTTTGATTTTTAACAGTAATTATTTTAAGTCCTCTTCATTTTCAACAAGCAAGGTAGTATCATCTGCATATTGCGGGTTGTTAATGAGTCTTCCTCCAATCCTGATGCCATGTTCTTCTTCAAATAGTTCAGCTTCTCAGAATATGTGCTCAGCATACAGATTGATTTGTTCTTGTTGTTAGGTACCATTGGGTCAATACCATCTCATAGTGACTCTGCACAACAGAGAGAAACACTACCCTGTCCTGGGCCTACCGCACAATCATTGCTACACCTGAGCCCATCGCAGCTGTCACTGTGCCAATCCATCTCATTGGGGGTCTTCCTCTTTTTCTCCTGTCCTTCATTTTACCAAACATGATATCCTTCTCCAGTGACTGGTCCCTACTGACAATATGTCCAAAGTATGAGAAACGAAGTCTGGCCATCCTGGCTTCCAAGGAGCATTCTGACTATACTTTTTCCAACACAGAACTCTGTTCTTTTGGCAATCCACGGTATTTTCAATATTCTCCTCCAACACTATAACTCAAATGCATCAATTCTTCTATGGTCTTCCTTTTACTCACTCACTTTCCAACTTTTACATGCATATGAAGTTATTGAAAATACCATAGCTTGGGTCAGGCACAGTTTAGTTTTCACACTAACATCTTTGCTCTTCTTTAAAGAGGTCTTCTACAGAAGATTTGCCCAATGAAATATGTTGTTTGATTCCTTGACTACTACTTCAGTGAGTGTTGATGGTTTGACCACTACAGTCTTTTCTCCATAGATCATGATGCTATTTATTGGCCCAGTGCTGTAGATTTTATTTTCTTTACATTGAGATACAGTCCCTACCAAAGGCTTTGATCTTCATCAGTATTTCAAGTCCTCTTCATTTTCAGCAAGCAAGGTTGTATCATCTGCATATCACAGGTTGTTATTGAGTGTTCCTCCAATTTTGATGCCATGGTTTCGTCACATAATCCAGCTTCTTGGATTATTTGCT
>NW_006408544.1:9484867-9491525 GCF_000296735.1 Chrysochloris asiatica
CCATTTTTGTCTTTTCCTTCTTTCTTATCTTCTTAATGACCTTTTGGTTTCTTCCTGTATGATGTTCTTGATGTCACTGCACAACTCCTTTGGCCTTTTGTCATTAGTGTCTAATTCATCAAATTTGTTCTTGAGATGATCTCTAAATTCAGGTGGGATATGTTCAAGGTCATATATTGGCTTTATATAGACTTGTTTGAATTTTGATTGTTTTTAATTGATTGTGTCATAGTCTGCCCCTGGCCTCACTTTGGCGGATGATAAAGAGATTTTCCACAGATGTAGTCAATATTATTTCTATGTATTCCATTTGGTAAGGTCCATGTGTATAGTCATCTTTCATACTTTAAAAAGGTATTAGAAGTCGTTGGTCTTGCAATCTTTCATCATGTGATCTCCAGTATCATTTCTATCACCAATCCAACTACTGATCTTTCCTCTTTGCTCCTAACCTTTGCATTCCAATAGCCAGTAGTAATCAATACATCTTGATTGCATGTTTGGTCAATTTCAGACTGAAGAAGTTGGTATAATTCTTCAGTTTCCTCATCATTGACTTTAATGTTAGTGCATAAATTTGAATAATAGTTGTATCAACTGGTCTTCCTTGTAGGTGTATGGATATAGACAGCATTGTACTTCAAGATGTATCTTGAAATGTTCTTATTGATGATGAACAGGATGCCATTCATTTCAGTTTGTCACGACCAGCATAATAAACCAAGTAATTGCAGGTTTAAAATGGCCAATACCAGTCCATTTCAGCTCACTAATGCCGAGGATATCAATGTTTGAGTGTTCCATTTAATTTTTGACAATTCCCAATTTTCCTAGATTCACATTTCATGCATTCCATATTCTGATTATTAATGGATGTTTACAGCTGAGTTGTGCCCCATTAGCAAATGAAGGTCCCAAAACTTTGCTTGGTTTGCTTCATCATGGTCAACTTTACTTTGAGGTGGCAGCTCTTCTGCAGCTGCATTTTGGGTGCTTTCTAATCTGAGAACACTATATCTGACAGTATTTTGATGCTCTTCATCATGTTTCAATATTCAGTATTCTGGTGCTATCTGACAGTGTTCCATTGCTATTAATTAGGTTTTCAATGACTAAATAACCAGAAGTAGTCTCTCCTTTGTCTTAATATGTCTTATCTGGAAGCTCATTTGAAACTTGTCCAACATCGGTGACCCTGCTGGTGTTTAAATTACCAGTGGCATAGCCTTAGAGACCCTATGGACCAGTTCTAGTCTGTCCTATGGGGTTCTTTATTATGAGTTGGAAATGACTTCATGGCAGTAGGTTTTGGTATGGACCTATGCTTAATTTTCACTTTGCAATTCCATTTTTCAGACTCTTTAGTGACTGGTTCCTTCAGTTATAAAGTATAGGGAATAGAACAGGCTAAAGAGCTTCACCTCCAGCAATTCCTCTAATATCTTTTTAAAAATTGTACAGTCAAGAATGCTTCAGGCATGGAAAAAACTCCCATTAACCTCTTTCTCTGCATGAAAGCCTTGTGAGTGATGAACTCAGCTCACAAAGCACAAAAGCACATCATTGAGAGTAGGTGAGGCAAAGAGCTGGATCTAAAATGACAAGTCCAGAGTCATGGTTAGCCACATGGACTCCAAAGATAAAACATCTTTACTAGCCAAAGCCTGAGCCTGTGTTTTACTACCTGTACATGAGAAATTATGGTAGTACTCATCCCATGGGGATTTGGGGGAGAATTAAATGAGTTCATATATGTGAGCACAGTACACTGATAGAAATGGGTGTTGTTAAGTACTGCCGAGTTGGTTCTGACTCGTAGCTACCCTGTATAGGGTTTGCAAGGAGCGGCTGGTGGGTTTGAACTACCTACCTCATGGCTAGAAGTCTAGTGCTTATCCTACAGCAGCACTGCTATTATTATTTTATTAAACCGAACTTCACAGATAGACTGGGGAGGGAATGGTTTGGTCCTGTAGTATATTATCTATGATAATGATTATTGTTTAAGTGCCGTCGAGTCATAGCGACCCTGTATAGGGTTTTCGAAGAGCAGCTGGTGGGTTTGAACTACCGATCTTGTGGTTCAAAGTCCAGTGCTGATCCTACAGTGCCACACCAGGAGTCCATTTAGATGCTTGTTGTTGTTGTTAAGTGCTGTTGAGTCAGTTCTAACACATAGTGATCCTGCACAGGGTTTCTGAGGAACAGCTGGTAAGGTTGAACTGCCCACCTTGCTGTTGAAATGGACCTTGCAGTCCAGTGCTTTAACTTGCAGAGCATCACACCTAAAATCATTAACTTTCAATCTATATATACACATATATACATAAATAAATAAAAATAGCATTTAGCTATAGAGACCTTTGACAAAATCCAGCGTCATGTTTGCAGAAATGCCATTGTACAGTACTGCTACCTACTTCACGCTGGATTACTGAGAAAGGATGAGGGGGCAGAGTAGAATCTGGTGACCATTCTTCTTGAGGGGACTGGTGAGGGTGCTTAGGACTGGAAGCAAAATCAGAGATTTAGGAAACAATTACTGAAAATAGATAAGACTAAAAATAAAACATTGGTTTGTACCTATTCATTGATTTATTTCAATCTTATTCATTTTTATCTTACTTTATATGTATCTCTCTATGTATATGGAGTCCTGGTGTGGCGCTGTGGGCTAATGCACCAGACTGCAAAGCCATTTGAACTGCAAGGTCGGCAGTTCAAGCTCACCAGCTGCTCCTTGGAAACCCTATACAGGGTTACTCTGGGTCAGAACTAACTTGATAGCACTTCACAACAACAACACAACTCTATGTATATGTACATGGTGGTGGTGGTGGTTGTGTGCTGTGGAGTGGGTTCCGACTCATAGTGAACCTATGGAGGGTTTCCAAGGCTATAAATCTTTACTTGAGCAGAATGCCTCATCTTTTCCCATGGAGTGGCTGGTAGATTTGAACTACTGACCTTGGGGCTAGCAACCCAGCTCACAACCCACTACACTATGCTGCATGTGTTTTTTTAAAATAAATATTTGTAACTTTAATATACTTGTAACCATCTATCTGTCACGTTGTTGTACTGTGATAGCATGTGTGTTGCTTTGATGTTGGAAGGTATGCCAGTGGTATTTCAAGTGGCAGATGGATCACCTGTGATAGACAGGTTTCAGCAGCACATACAGATTAAGACAGACTAGGAAGAAAGGCCTGGCATACTACGTTTGAAAACCAGTCAATGACAACCCTGTGGATTGAAACAGAATACTGTCTAATATAATGCTGGAAAATGAATCCTCCTATGTTAAAGAGACTTGGACATATTATCAGTGAAGACCAGTCCCTGGAGAAAGACATCATGCTTGGTGAAGTGGAAGATCAGCAAAAAAAGAGGAAGACCCTCAATGAGATGGATTGGCACAGTGGCAGCAGCCATGAACACAACAATGATTGTGAGGATGGCGTAAGCCCTGGCAGTGTTTCGTTCTCTTGTGCATAGTGTCGGTATGATTTGGAACCACTTTGATGTCGCCTAACAACAGCAGGCTGGAAGACACTCAAAATACACAGAGACCATAACAATGGACTTGAACAGGTCAATAATGGGGAATATGATGTAGGATCAGGCAATGTTTCATTCTGTTGTCATGATTCAGTGGCAACTAAGAACAACAATAAAGCAACTGAATTTAATCTTTAAAAAACATACTACTATTTGGATACAGAAAAGGCCAATATCTTAGGCTGCGGAAAGCAGAGGATTCTTTGAGAACAGCTTTTGCCTCACCAACCTCGAATAAGCAATCAGGTGCTAGATGCACACTTCCCCGCCCCTTCTTCCCACAATGCCATGGTCTGGCCTGATTCAGTATCCCTCCCTTGGAGCCCTGCAGTTGCTCGCTCTTCAACCTCTCCTCCCCACACTGAACAAGTCTGCTGGTTCAGGGAAGTGTTAGTGGAGATTGGCATTCTAGACCCCAGGATTTGGCCCCAATGTCTGTTTCCCAGCCTTTTTTCTACCACTGCCTAGAACATAGCCTCCTCTCCAGCCAAACTGGAGGACAGCTTATGTGGGAAAAGAAAGGAAAAAGCATTAGGCCCTGAATGTAAAACCACAGTTTAAAAAAAAATGTTCATGTCTCTATAAAGTTTGTGATTCTTTTTTCACCATGTTTCCTGAAATGTCTTCCCAGCTTTCTCCTCAACTCTCTATTGATGCCCTATGTTCCCCCATCTCTACTTCCGTAGCTCTTTACTCCTCCCCTTTCCTTTGACTTTTACCATCATCTGCCCTTTATTTTACTTATTTTTGTATATATAACATCTTTACCAAGTGCCAGAGTCCTAGAAAGAATAGACTTTTTGTCACTCACTCACTAATTCCATTGACTATCCAGAATGCCAAGTCTGTTTCTAGCTATGATGATACCAAGAGAAATAATTCCCTTCAAGGAGGTCATGTCTGAATTAAAAAGCTAAAACAAAAAATCAATGGTTCTTATTCTTTTGGGGCCTGTGACTCTTTGAAGATTTTAATGGAAATGTTCACAAGCGAGAGTCTGCATACAAATTGTCATCCAGCTCTCAGTGTGATTCTGTGGAAGCCAGGGACACCTGGTTTAAGAGCTCTAGACCTAAAGGGACTTGGAGGCCCAGAGCAGACTGGCTTGTACTGGTGGCTCCGGGTGAGCTGGTACATGCCTGACTCAGGGACACGGCTGGGCTAGGCCAGTTAGCCACAGCTCAGGCCACTCAGGCCTCTTTAATCTCCCTGCTGAGGGATGGGGTAAGTGGTCGCTGCCAGGAAATTGTCCTTAAGACAAGAGGGTTGTTCCTTTTTACTGACTTACTTTGTGTTTCTCTAAGAAAAAGTTTCCTATTTTAGACTTGTCACTGGGACCGGATGGCCTCACTGTGGAGAGATGACTGTGGGAGTTAAAATGTCACAGGCCTGTCACACAAGAGGCTCCCTGACATGTATTTCAGCGTCTCTGTCCACTACAGCCCCAGTAGCACTAGAAATGTGAGAGGAAGAGTCACTCAGATGGACCCTTTTGGCGCTGGGGAAGCAATGAAGACAGACAGTTCAGAGAGCCCAGGAAAAGTGGGACCTCTAGTCTTGCTCTAGCACAGACCCGGGACCTTCATCCTTGAATGCGGCCATCTTGGGCCATGTTTGTATGGAACATTAATCTAGAAGACACTTTTTAGTTGCTTTTCCTTTTTTGTTTTCTTCTTTTTTTCTTTCTCCAGCAGAAGATTTGTGGTATCTGGGGAAAAAAAAAGAAAGGAAAAACTATTAGGTCTTGAATCTAAAACCACAGGACTTTTTAAAATCTGTTTATTTTTCTACAAAGTTTGTTTTTCTTCCAATGGGAGCCAAGATACTCTCGAATGTGGGTCTCTACTGGCAGCTGATAGCAGTGGAAAAGATTGCTGTATATGGAAGAAGTTGGCTGATTGAGAAACAGCAGGCCTGAGTGGAATGGGGGTCTGATTTACACAGATTCCTATGAATAGTTTGTGTGTGAAGATACGAGGAGGAGAATGTGGGTAAATTAAGGCCACCTTCACTAGCAAGAGAGCTGTCTGGACTTCAGGACAAAAATGATGCCAACCAGTCAGTTCCTGAGTACTAAACTAAGCTTCTTACATTGACACCAATTGCTTCTCACAACAAACCTGTGAGGTTGGTGTTGTTGTTATTACCATTTCAAAAATGGAGACGTTACGTAATGATCCTGTAGCAATGAAGTGATACAATTGGGATTTGAACCTATGTCTGGTCTGTTTTCCACATCTTTACTCAAGTTCTATGCCACACAATCAGTCTCTCTCAAGTGACCTTGGGAAAATTATTTTATCTTTCTGTGCCTCAAATTCCAAATCTATAGAATGTAGATAATGGAATTTTTTGAAGGATTAAAAGAGTAGATAGGGATAAAGCACTTAGTGTAATGCCTTGCTAGTAGTAATTGTTATGTGAGTGTTCGCTAAAATAATTATTATTACACTGCACACACGTTTATGCTTGACATCTGTACAGATGGAGCAGAGGCTGGAGAAGATTGGTCCCTATTCTCAGAACGTACACTTTCTGCTTTTACAGACCTGCCTCATCCCAGGGAGCTACCTCACTGTGTGAGGTTCTAAGTGTCAAGGCTGCATCCTTGGTCATTAACTACTTCTTATACAATGTGTATTACCTGCTCGGTATGTGCCAGGCCCGTTTCAGTTGTGGGAAGTGGATACAGCTGCTGCCCTGGGTATTCCCCATGACCCAGGTTACTGGGGAAAACAGATGTCTCAACAGACAATGACAATGCTATGTGGCCTCTGCCTTCATACTCACATTGGATTCTAGCAGCAGTCTTGCCTGGGCTGCTTCCTCTTTCTAGGTGGCCCTTGCCCTATCCTTACTGGGTTCCTTGCTCCATCTATCACTTAGCTACCATTTCCTCTGAGAAGACTTTCCTGATACTTACCACTCCCACATTGGGTTGGGAATGCCTTCTGCTCCCATAGCTGTTTGCATTTGCCCCTTCACTACCCTACCACCTCTACTACTCATCTGTCAGTTTGTTGTACTGTGGTGGCTTGTGAGTTACTGTGATTCTGGAAGCTATGCCAGCCACTGATATTTTAAATATCAGCTGGGT
>NW_006408544.1:9494145-9495130 GCF_000296735.1 Chrysochloris asiatica
CTGTGTTGCAAGAAGTGCAGCCAGAGTGCTCCTTGGAGGCCAAGATGGCCAAACTTTGTCACTCATACTTTGAACATATTGTCAGGAGGGACCAGTTACTGGAGAAAGATATCATGTTTGGTAAGGTGGAGGGTCAGAGAAAAAGAGGAAGACCCCCAGCGAGATGAATTGGCAAAGTGGCAGCATTGATGAGCTCAAGCATGGCAATAGTTGTGAGGTTGGCCCAGAGTCAGGCAGTGTTTCATTCTATTGTACATAGGGTTGCTATGAGTCAGTATTGACCTGATGGCACCTAACAACAATAACAACAACCCTACTGCCTGCTCTAATTTCCATCATGCATCATGGCAATTGTCTACTGCTCTGTCTCTCCTTTGTGGGCAGGCATGCAATCCCATCTACTTCACCCACAGCACCTCACACAGTACCTAGAACAGGCTCAAGAATCTTTGCTGAACTCTCTCTCTGTGTCTCTCAAAAGCAGGTGAGACTTTTTTGGCAATCATGGCCAAGGAACCTCCTGGACAGTATGGTTTGAAGTTCTAGTTGGAGAAAGGAAGACAGGTTGGGTAGATTGCAGCACTCCAAGTGGTGGCCCTTGGAGTTGAACAAACAAGGGTCAGAGACCAAGTTTTGACACGTTTCACTGATGCCTTTGTGTGATACATTTAGTCTTAGTCTCAACATCTGGAAAAGGGGTAGCAATAGCCCCAACATCACAGGTTTGTCAGGAGCTGAAATGAAATAGTAAATGTAAAGCGCTTAGCACCCTATGTCTGGCACATGTAAGAAGTCAATCAGTGCCAGTTTTTGTCACTACTGTTACCCATTGGCATTAAGGGAGTTACCCACTAGGGGGACCAAGGGGTGTGGCCCACACCAGGTGACACTATCAGAAGGGGTGACACCAAAATGACTGTCTATAAAATTTTTGTACAGTGCTTCAGCAGAAATAATTTTTTATAAAATAAAATCTCTTTAGTTA
>NW_006408544.1:9500108-9524541 GCF_000296735.1 Chrysochloris asiatica
TTTGAGCCTTCTAAAATGCTCCCATCAAAGCTGTCAATGTTACTCAATTACAATGATGCTTTGAGTATTGTGGTTTTGTCTATATGAGCTATTCTTTGTTTTCATTGCTGTTTGAGGTTTTATGATCACTGTTTTTACTGAACAGTATGCAAAATTGTCAAACAATGTCATTAACATCACATGCAAGTTAAATTTTTCTAAAGATAATTTAGAAACTATTACAGCAGTACATTAACAAGGAGTTGCCAAAAATCCTATCTGGATTCAGAAACAGCAGTGGAATGAGGGATATGCTATCATTACTGATGCCAGATGGGTCTTGGCTAAAAGCAGATGATACCAGAAAGATTTTACTTATGTTTTATTACTATGATTGTGTGGATCATAAAAAATATCGATAATATTCAGAAGAAAGGGAATTAAAGAACACATAATTGTGCTCATGGCATGGCAGAACCTGTACATAGACCAGGAGGCAGTCATTTGAATGGAACAAGGGGATATGGAATGACATATCTCTAACTTCACAATGGAGGAAAGGAGAATCATCAAGGCCAAGTCCTATGAGGCCAAAGTTCTGCTGCTGTCCCTCTGATGTCACAGCTCTATCTCCTGGAACTAGGAAAGCACAGCTATCTCGGTGTCCGAAGGACATACCACTCCTAGCTTTTCCTTCTTGATGAGAGAGAGATTCCTCTTGATGCTTCTGAGATGGATCATTTTAAACTTAGCAGGATGGCAAAACTGACCAATCTCTACATTACAGTTCCAAGTTTTTGCAATCACAGTTAGCCCTGTTAACAATTGCTCAACTAAATAGTCCTTTTCAGCATATTCCCCTAGCTTATCTTACACAGACCCATGAGGAAAAGAGGAAATACACCCAACCTGCAAACTCAGTCATTTGGTGAGCCTTACAAAGACTATTGAAGTCCTGATGTGGCGCTGTAGGATAAACACTCGACCACAAGGTCAGTTTGAACCACAAGGTCGGTGGTTCAAACTCATCAGCCTCTCCTTGGAAACCTTATACAGGGTTTCTATGAGTCAGAACTGACTCGAAGACACTAAACAACAACAAAGATGATTGTTAGAAGAGACATATGAAGTGATTTACTGCACTGTAGTATGTATGTGCATCAGGGTCGTATCCTTTCATTATACTTATTCAATCTGTATGTTGAACAAATAATCCAAGAAGCTGAACTATATGAAGAAGAAGCTGGACTATATGAAGAATCAGTATCGGAGGATGAGTATTAACAACTTGTAATATTCAGGTAACACAACCTTGTTTGCTGAAAATGAAGAGGACTTGAAGTACTTACTGATGAAGACTAAAGACGAAAACCAGTTAGTATGGACTACATCTCTACATAATAAAAAATCCCCATAAACTGGACCAATAAGTAACATCATAATAAGTAGAGAAAAGACTGGGGTTGTCAAAGACTTCTTTTTCCTGAGTCCACATCAAACTCATGGAAACAGCAGGCAAGAAATCAAATGATGTACAGCAGTGGGCACATCTGCTATAAAAGAGCTCTTTAAAGTGTTATAAGGAAAGATGTCACCTTGAGGACTAAATTGTGCCTGATCCAAGCCACGATATTTTCAGTTACCTTATATGCATGCTAAACCTGGAAAACAAATTAGCAAGACCTAAGAAGAATTGATACCTTTGAACTATGGTGTTGGCAAAAAATATTCATACATAAGACTACCAGGAGAATGAACTTGGAAGAAGTATAGGTGGGATGCTTCTTAGAAGTGACGATGGCAAGACCTCATGTCACATACTTTGGACATTTTTCCACATGCCTGGGACCGACCACTGCCTGGAGAAAGACATCTACTTAGTAAAGTAGAGGACAGTGAAAAAGAGGAAGACCTTCAACAAGATGGATTGAAACAGTGTCTGAAACAATGGGCTTAAGCATAGCAATGATTATGAGGATGGCACAGGACTGGGTAGTATTTCATTATGTGGTACATAGGGTCTCTGTGAGTTGGAATAACTCTACGACACCTAACAACAATCATAAAATCAATGATTCTTCAAATCACGTGCTACAAGTATGCACTGTTTTTGTTACTGTCGGTGTTTTTATATTCACTGATTTTCTTAAATTTTCTGGTGTTTTAGCTACAAGATTGTGTTAATGAGTATCTGTAACCCTTTATCAATGACATTTTGTTTTGTTTTTAGCTAGTAATTAAAGGAAAAGAAAGAGAAAAATAAATAAAAGACTTCTTTCTGCTCAATTACTAATAATATTGTAACTAATAATGTTGCAATTCTATGTAGAAAGATTTCACAAAACAATTTTGTTGTTCATACAATCTAATACTACATTTAAGGAACTTGCAGTGATATTTATCACATGTTATTGTATGATTAAGGAGACCTGGCGTGGCGCTGTGGGTTAATGTGCCCGACTGCAAAGCTGTTTGAAATGCAAGGTTGGTGGTTCAAGCTTACCAGCAGCTCCTCAGAAACCCTATACAGGGTCGCTATGGGTCAGAATCGACTCGATGGCACTTCACAACAATTATATGATTAAAATTGATAGGAATAATTGTTAATGATTCTGTATGGTCTGGTGTAGGAGGAAGCCCATGGGGTGGTGGCCGTGGGGTGACACCAAGCCTAGTGATGTCACTGCTGTGACTGTGCCAATGATAACAATGGCCAACCAATGAGGGCAGGTGGAGACTTGGTAACAGTTAGCATGTTTCTCTCTTTAAGACTTACTTATTCCAGAAGTACTTAAGGAGCCTTTGAAGTGGAGGAAAGAGAAATAAATGGGTGGCATTTTAAAGATCACAGTTCCTGCTTGGGGCCCCTCCTCCAAGAAGCTTTCCCTGACCACTCCAGCTCAGTTTATTCTCCCCACTCTTTGAGCTCTCATAGCACGTAGCATCTGAGTCGTCCATTGAACACTTGATTACAGACTGTCTGGTTTGCTCTCTAATTGCTCTCTCTGTGTATTGGCTTGTCTGCCCAGCTAAATCACCAGATATGTAAGAATAATAATTGCATCTCATTTATGTTTCACGAAGCGCCTAGCTCAGTACTTTTGACATAAGATATTTAATAAGTGATTTGTTGATTTGACCTGCTAAAAACATTTGTGGTCTCACCTGTGATAAGATAAACACTAAGCTGCACCACCCCTCCTCTCTGAGTTGAGACATGGATAAAAGACAGAAGCAAAAAAATTAATGAAACAGAAGCATAAGTGTCCAAGAAAGATGAAAAAATAATTTTTAATCTGGCTTATTACAAATAGAAGCAAATTACATTGAGATCCCATTTTCATTAGCACTCATTTAGCAATTATAAAAGCACTGGCAAGGTAGTGAGGAAACTCGAATGCTGCTGGTTAGAAAGGTGAAGCAACTCTTTCTTTGACAATTTGCAACCTACAGCAAACATCTGAAAAACCCCATACTCTGTGTCTCAGGAACGACAAGGAGATATTGTTGCTGTTGCTAGGTGCTATTAAGTCAGTACCAACCATTAGGGAAACTCCGCACAACAGAATGAAACACTGCCTGGTCCTGCACCAACCGCACAATCCTTGCTATGGCTAAGTCCATTGCTTCTGCCACTGTGACAATCCATCCAGTTGTGGATCTTCCTCTTAAACCTGTACGTAGATCAAGAGGCAGTTGTTAGAGCAGAACAAGGGAACACCAAATGGTTTAAAATTAGAAGAGGTGTAGTCCTTCATCATACTTAATCGATCTGTATGCTGACCACATAATCTGAGAAGATGGATTATATGAAGAAAAACGTGGTATCCAGATTGGAGGAAGACTCATTAACAACCTGCAATAGGCAGATGATACAACCTTGCTTGCTGAGAGTGAAGAGGACTTAAAATACTTACTGATGAAGATCAATGACCACAGGAATGGGTTGGTTGCATCTTAATGTAAAGAAAACAAAAATAACAAAAATAGTTATTTCTGTATGGTGAGATTATGGGTGAGTTTTAGAAGGCCTTCTTCATATCTTTTTGTATATTCTAAAATTGTCTCCAATAAGTATGCTTTGCTCTTTCAAAGAATAAGAAGCAGAAGGAGAAAAAGGCGGATGAGGAGAAAAAGAAGAAAGAGGAGAAGAAGGAAATAGTAAAGAAAAGGAACGTTTTTAAAAGAAAACACAAAAACCACTGACACCCTTCAATAGTTCTTGTGGATAAACAATCTCAGGGCATTCGCTCTCACAATAACTCTGTGTTTGGCTCTGTCATTACTAACTCCATTTTAAGTGAAGAAATTGTGTCACAGAGAAGTCAGTGACATACCAAATGCTCACATGGCTAGGAAATCGCCCAGCTGGCATTTGGATTAAGGAGCTTGCTTCTCAAAACCAGTCTCCCCTCACCATCTCAATCAACTTCCTGATCTGCTTCACTATTCCCGCCTCACCACTTAGAGATACGGATTTCTCCTTCTTGGTTCTTTAAGATCAAAGCTTGATGTGCTTCTATAGACCCTGTGCTTATCTTTCCCTGCACTTAATCACCCCTTTGATATTATTACCATCAGTGTTTTGGGTGGGTTTTTTTGTTGTTGTTGCTGTTGTTTGTTTGTTTGTTTGTCTTTGTTGTTGTTGTTTGTTTGTTTGTTTTAACAAAGAATTCTCTTTCGTCTGCCAAACTATAAGTTTCAAATTATGGGTTGGATCAGACCTACAGATGTTTAGGTTATACAGTGTTAAGACAATTAAGTTGTTGTTAACATTTTAAACATAAATATACTGATTGTTGGCTTCTCTTTTAAAATGTTTTGGCAACGCAGGATGGATATATTTATGCTCTTGAATGGCAGCAATTAGAAGCTGCAGAATAGAGGCTGTTTTCTTTAGAAGATGACAATTTTCCATCATCCCCACTACTCCCTCATGCTCATACCAAGCTAATTTCATATATTTAGTTACGGACTGACTCTGCAAAGAGCCAAAGAGCTCTTCATTGGCAGTGCCATGGTTATCTTTTGCTGCATAGCAAACCACTACAAATCTTAGTGTCTTAAAACAACATCAAGCTCATGATCTTGTTAGCCATTCATTTTTTCTGCACTCACCAGAATGGTTCTTCTGCTGATCTGCTGACTCCAAGGAGCATTCTGGCTGCACTTCTTCTAAGATAGATTTGTTTGTTCTTTTGGCAGTCAATGGGACTTTTAATATCCTTTGCCAACACCATCACTCAAAAGACATTGATTCTTTTCTGGTATTTCCAATTCAGTGTACAGCTTTCACATGCATATGAGACTACTGAAAATACCAAGACTTGAATCAGGTGAGCCTTAGTTCTCAAAGTGACATCTTTTCTCTTTAATACTTTAAGGAGGTCTTTTGCAGCAGATGTGCCTAATGTCCAGTATTTTTTGACTGCTGCTTCCATCCATGAGTGTTGATTGTGGAGTCAAGCAAAATGAAGTCTTTGACAACTTCAATTTTTTCTTCATTTATTATGATGTTATTTATTGGTCCAGATGTAAAGATTTTCATTTTCTTTACATTGAGGTACAATGCATATTGAAGGCTATAGTCTTTGACCTTCATCAGAAAGCACTTCAAGACATCTGCCTTCTGGCTAACCTGAGTTTCTTCGTATGGTGGTGGTTGCAGGATTCCCAAGAGCTGCAAAAGGGCAAGTTTCAATGTGCAAGCCCTTTCCAACCACGTGCTTCTAAGTCATGTCTATTAAGGTCTCACCGGCCAAGACTTATCACAGAGGCAATCCAGAGTCAATAGCTAAAAGAATAGATTGTGTTTCTTGATTGGAGGATCTACAAAGTCACAAAGAGCCAGGCATACAACAAAGAGAGGAATGTATGGTCATTTTGCAAGCTCCCACAGACAGGGACCTTATCTTATTTATCTCTGTTGCACTCAAAAACCAGAATCTGACCCATGGGTTCTTAGTAAAGGTTTGTTGCTGTTGTTGTTGTTAGGTGCCATCAAGCCGATTCTGACTCATAGGGACCCCTGTGAACAATAGAATGAAGAAACACTGCCCATCCTACACCATCCTCACAATGGTCATGTTTGAGACCATTGTTGCAGCCACTGTGCCAATCCATTCAAAGGTGAAATCCAGACTGAAGGCTGTAGACTTTGATCTTCATCAGTTAGTATTCCAAGGCCTCTTCACTTTCAGCAAGCAAGGTTGTGTCATTTTCATATTGCAGGTTGTTGATGAGTCTTTCTTCAACATCTTGATACCATGCTCTTTTTCATATAATTCAGTTTCTCAGATTCTTTGCTCAGCCTGCAGATTGAATAATTATGGTGACAGGATACAACCCTGACACACACCTTTCCTAATGTTAAACCATTCAGTATCCCCTTGTTCTGTTGTAACTATAATTTCTTGGTATACATACAGGTTCCTCATGAGGAACCATGAAGTGTTTTGAATTTCCGTTCTTCTAGATGTTATCCCTTATTTGTTATGATACACACAGTCCAATGCCTTTGCATAATCAACAAAACACAAGTAAACATCTTAAATCATAGTGTGGTGCTTTAGGATAAACACTGGACTGCTTACCAAAAGGGCGGTGGCTCAAACTCACCAGTCGCTCCTCAGAAACCCTATACAGGATTGCAATGAGTCGGAACCCATTTAACAGCACTTAACAACAACAAACATCTTCCTGGTATTTTCTCCTTTAAGTCAAGTTCTGACATCAGCAATGGTATCTCCTCATTCCACATCCTCCTCTGAATCCACCTTGAATTTCTGACAGCTCCTTGTCAATGTTCTGCTGCAACCAATTTTGAATTAACTTCAGCAAAATTTGACTTGCATTTGATATTAATGATATTGTTTGATTATTTCTGCATTCAGTTGGGTCACTTTTCTTTGGAATGAGTACAGTAAGTTGGACAGGTAGCTGTCTTCCAAATTTCTTGACATGGAGGAGTGAGTGCCTCCGGTGCTGTATCAGTTTGTTTAAATAGTTCAATTTGTATTCCACCAACTCCTGAAGGCTTGTTTTTCGCCAATGCCTTCAGTGCACCTTAGACTTCTTCCTTCATTACCATGGGTTCTGGATCATGTGAAGTGACTGAAATGGCTGAATACTGACCAATTCTTTTTGGTACAATGACTATATATTCCTTCCATCTTCTTTTAATGCTTCCAGCCTTATTCAATTTTTTGCCCATAGAATGCTTTAGTATTACAAGTTGAGGGTTACATTTTTCTCTTAGGTTCTTTAAACTTGAGAAATACTGAGTGTGCTAAATTCAGGTAGGATATACTCAAGGTCGTATTTTGGCTCTTGTGGACTTGTTTCAGTTTTCTTCAGCTTTAACCTGAACTTGCATATGAGCAATTGATGTTCTGTTTCAACAGTCGGCTACTGGCTTTCTTTTGGCTGATGATATTGATCTTCTACTACAGATGCAGTTGATTTGATTTCTGTGGGTTCCATCTGGAGAGACCCATTGGGCAAAGGTGTTTGTAATGAATAAGTCATTAATCTTGCAAAATTCTGTCGTGCGATCTCAAGCATCATTTCTATCACTAAGGCCATATTTTCCAACTACTACTGATCATTCCTCTTTTGTTCTAATATTCTCATTCCAATCACCAGTAATTATGAATGCATGTTGATTGCATGTCCAGTCAGTTTCAGACTGAAGAAGTTGGTAGAATTCTTAAATTTCTTCACCATTGACTTTTGTGCTTGGTGGCTAGATTTTAATAATCATATTGTTAACTGATCTTCCTTGTAGGCATAGGGACATTATCTTATCACAGACAGCGTTGTACTTCAAAATAAATTGTGAAATGCCCTTTTTGATGATGAATGCTAAGCCATTCCTCTTCAATTTGTCATTCCTGGTATAGGAAATCATATGATTTTCAGGTTCAAAATGGCCAATACCAGTCCATTTCAGCTGACTAATGCCTAGGATAGCGATCTTTATGTGTTCCATATCATTTTGACTACTGCCAATATTCCTAAATTCATACTTTGTACATTTCACATTCCAATTTTTAATGGATGTTTGCAACTTTTTCTTCTCATTTTGAGTTGTGCCACATCAGCAAATGAAAGTCCGGAAAGCTTTGCTTCATCCACACCATAAAGGTCAACTCTACTTTGAGGAAGCAGCTCTTCCCCAGTTGTATTTTGAATGCCTTCCAGTCAGAGGGTCTCATCTTCCAGCACTATATCTGACAATATTCTGTTGCTATTCATAATATTTTTATTTTCTAGCACTATATCTGACAAAGTTCCACTGCTATTCATAAAGTTTTCAGAGGCTAACCATTCAGAAGTGGTCTGCCTCTTCTTCTTCCTGGTCTGTCTTAGTCTGTAAACTCAGCTGAAACCTGTCTACCATGGGTGATCCTGCTTGCTGGAATTTTAAATAACTTCCAGCATCACAAGCCACCACAGTATGACAGACTGCCGGATGAGCAGTAGAGTAAATGTTTGTTGTGGTAGTGGTGGTAGTTAATTGCCATTGAGTCAGTTCCAACTCATAGCAACCTTGTATAGAGTTTCTGAGGAGCAGCTGATGGGTTTAAATCTCTGATGTTGTGAGTAGCAGTACGGTGCTTATCCTAAAGAACTACAACAGGACTCAGAGTAAATGTTTAATTAGATAGAATGAATGTAATTGAACTGATCTATCTCTGCCTTTGGAATCTCTTCTTAGTGGACTCTTCTAAGCATTCTTTGGCTTATCTTGCATTTTCAAAGGCTCCCAGGGCTGATGAGAAACAGAGAGGGTGGGACATCTCAGAGCCCCTAAAGGGATGGCATGGGTCAGAGAAAACTGTGGGTTAAGCTGTCTGGAGTGAGAAGCTGTTGGCTCAGTCCCACTTTAAGCAAACTCTAATGAAGTGGTGCTGCAGCATAAAGCACTGGACTGAAAGGTCAGTTAGAACTGCAAGGTTGGTGGTTCAAACTCACAAATCGCTCCTTGGAAGCCTTATACAGGGTCACTATGAATCAGAACAGAATTGACAGCACTCAACAACAACAATGAAGTCATAGCCACAATGCTAGTTGGTTAGATTGGACCCCTATGGTTCTGAAACTATACTGAGAAGGTGCTGACACTCCTAAAGATTATCTTTGTTTTGGGTAGGGGAGGAGGAGAATCCTCTTGCTAAGAGGGCAGTTCACCTAAGAGCATAGCTGCCCTGAGCGATACTCTGGAGACAGAGGTATAGGTGATGACAAGGTGGTTCAGCCTTGTGATATAGGATGGAGTCCTGGTGTGGTGCTGAAGGATCAGCATTGGACCAAAGGTTGGTTTGAACCAGAAGGTCGGTGGTTCAAACCCATCAGTCTATCCATGGAAACCTTATACAGAGTAGTTATGAGTTAGAACCGACTCTATGGCATTTAACAACAACAACAACAATACAGACACTTACTTCAGTTTGTCATACTGTGGTGACTTGTGTGTTGATATGATGCTGGAAGCTATGCCACCAGTATTTTAAACAACAGCAGAGTCACCTTAGGTGGACATGTTTTAGCTAAGCTTACAGACTAAGACAGTTAACAACAATAGTTTCTTGTTCATGAGCCCTGGGCCAGGAAGCCAAGAGACAGGAGTTTTTATTTCAGCCTTGCTACTAACTTGGTCTCCCTTTCTGACTCCAGTCTCCTCTAGTAAACTGGGAAAGTGGGCATGGGAATAAAGGTTTCTAAGTGCTCTTCCAGTGAAGATTTGAAGAATTTATACACATATGCACACACATTTTTATCCAACATCAGGACAATCCCAGACTGGGAGTCTACTCACAGACCCCTGTTAAGAAACTCCACTCTCTTCCTGGCTTTCTCATCCACTCCCATGACTTCAGTTACTTACGCCTTTGAATCTTTGCTCAAATGTCACCTTCTCAGTGAGGTCAACTATGATTATCCTATTGAAAATTGAAACCCACTGCCCTTCGCTACCAACCTCCACACCTTGCTCTATTTTGTGGTATCTGTGTATATTGCACATATGGAGTCCAGGTGTGGCTCTGTAGGATAAGTACTAGACATCTAACCATAAGGTTGGTGGTTCAAATCCATCAGCCACTTCTCTGCAACCTTGTACAGGGTTGCTATGAATCCAAATTGACTCTATGGTACTTAACAACAATAACAAAAAAGTACATATAATATTTTAATATATCATATAATATAAGGAAGATCATAGAAGAATTGATGCCTTTGAGTTGTGGTGTTGGAGGAGAATACTGAAAGTGCCATGGACTGCCAAAAGAACCATTAGATCTGTTTTGGAAGAAGTACAACCAGAGTGCTCCTTGGAGGCCAAGATGGCTAGGCTTCGTCTCTCGTACTTTGGACACATTGTCCGGAGAGAACAGTCGCTGGAGAAGGATGTCATGCTGGATAAGGTGGAGGGTCAGAGAAAAAGAGGAAGACCCCCAACGAGATGGATCAGCCAGGTGGCATCATTGATGCCGTCAAGTGTGGCGGCAGTAGTGAGGTTGGCCCAGGATCAGACTTTGTTTCGTTCTGCTGTGCATGGGGTCGCTATGAGTCGGTTCTGACTCGATGACACCTGACAACAACATAATTTACTAGAGTCCTAGTGTGGCGCTTTGAGTTAATGTATCAGACCACAAAGCCATTTGAACTGCAAGGTTGGCAGTTCAAGCTCACCAACTGCTCTTCGGAAACCCTATATAGGTGACTGTTAGTTGGAACACTTGGCGGCACTTAACGACCACAACAACATAATTTCCTGATATATTATTGTTGGGCCAAGATCCAAGGTCACCAAGAAATACACAACTTACACACAGGCACTGGTAGGAACAATGCTTTACTCACATAGCAAAGAGAGAGAGTAAGATAAACTTCAACAATGGCTATCAGTCCACCATGGCCCATGGGTCACGTTCCCTCTGAAAGGGGACATGGTACACTCCAGGTTGTTTAAATAATACAAATGATTATTGTGCATTCACAGGGTGTTCATATCTGTCTGATCAGAGCTAGAACACACAAGATGCTTCCAGAGCATTCACACAAGGAAAGTAGATAAAGAATAAATATAGATCAATGTTCATTCTTAAAATAAATTTCATGGTAAGAAATCCTCAGATATTCACTCAGATAACTGGGTGGGCATATCTTAGATATCAGCAAGTGCATCAAAATTTAAGTGACATGTCCTTTCTCTCTCAGTGTGAACAGACCCCTAAATAGGGCCTACCAAGCCTCTGCAGGGACCCTGCTGGTATGAGAGTTATGTGCTAGCCACATGGTCAACAGTTTGAATCCACCAGTTGCTCCGAGGGAGAAAGGTGAAACTTCCTGCTCCTGTAAGGATTTACAGCCTCGGAAACTCTATGCAGGGTTGTTATGGGTCAAAATGGACTCTTCCTCACACAACCACCACCAAAAACTACCACCAAGCCTCTGTAGGCAGATTCTTACACTGAATCTCCCAAGTCTCTGTAGGTGGGTTCCCTTATGCTTTGACAGCACTCCCCATGCACGCACCCCCATCCCTCTCTGCCCCTACCCTGTGTTTCATGTGTGGTTGTTGTCACTGCTTGGGCTGGCTCATGCTCTCATTACTTCTGGTGCCATTTCCTCCCTGAGCACATTAGTACAGTTCCCCGTTCCTCTCAAACCACTCTCTGACAGTTTCTGTGTAGTAGATGCTGGTTTCTGCTTCTCCTGGACTCTGCTGCCGTTTCTCCTCGCTCTGTCTTCTACTGGGTCCAAGGCTTCTGCTGTTACTGTGGTCATCTCTCCTGAAGAATTTCCTGTCTCTAATCCCCCAGGCTGATAATACTCACCCTAGGACAAGGATTATGGGAAGGAGTGTTCCTCTGTCCCCAGGGAACACACTTACCCAACTGCACCCCTCCTCCAAAAGCTCACCTCATCCAGTGAGCCTTCTCAAGCTATTATTGGCTTCCTGAAATTTACTCAGCATCAGACCTCCAGGTGATCCCTCTTAGTTGGACTGGGTTGGCCCTCCTCAGTGACCTCAAGTGTGGTCCTACTTTCAGAATTAGGACAAAAAGTCCAAATTGTTTACTGCAAAGGAGTTCCATACCTCACACAGAATTAGTGGCCTATTGTTTTTTTTTGTGTCTCCCTTACTGACAGCAGGTCTGCAAGCACCATTGCAAAAAGCTCTTTGTTTAATTTGTTGATGTATCTGTGCATACAATAGTGCCTGGCACATCAGTAAATATCACAAATGTATTGAATGAATGAATCAATTTCCATGCTGGTAGCTCCCCCAAGCCATAGTTTAAGCTCACATTGTGTCCTGAATGCTACACAAACATATTTGACTACCCACTGGACCTGCCGAAGGACCAAGTCAGAATTCTATTTTACCATTCATCTGCCAATGTCCACTATTCACATTTGACAGGGAAGGAAACTGAGGCCCAGTGAAGGACTTATAGATTTTTGTTGTTGTTGTTGTTAGGTGCCATTGAGTCTGTTCCAACCCATAGTGACCTTATGCACAACAGAACGAAACACTGCTCAGTCCTGTGCCATCCTCATAGTCCTTGGTACACTTGAGCCTTTGCTGTTGCCAATGTGCCAATCCATTGTCTTCTTGTGTTGCCCTTTGAAATTTTCTGTTCAGGTCATTTATTTCCTCATTTCTTCCATTTGCTCTAGCATCTCTATGCTGGAGAGCAAGTTTCAGAGTCTCTTCTGACATCCATTTTGGTCTTTTACTTATTTCTTGTCTTCTTAATGACCTTTTGCTATCTTCCTGTATGATGTTCTTGATGTTATCCCACAATTCTCTGATCTTTGATCATTAGTGTTTAATACATTAAATTTGTTCTTGAGATGATTTCTAAATTCACGTGGGATCAAGGTCAAATTTTGACTCTTGCAAACTTGTTTTAAGGAGCTCTAACTGGCTGACTGGTTGGAAGAGATCCATATCTGTGTCCATATCAAAGAGAGGTGACACAACAGAATGTGGAAATCATCAGACAATCTCTTTGATATCACATGCTAGTAAAGTTTCACTAAAAGTAATACAGAAACGGCTACAAACATACATTGACAGAGAACTTCCAGAGGTTCAAGCCAGATTCAGAAGAGGCCATGGAACAAGGGATATCATTGCTGATGTCCGATAGATCTTAGCTGAAAGCAGAGAGTATCAGAAAGATGTTTACCTGTGCTTTATTAACTATGCAAAGTTTTGATTGTGTGGATCATGACAAGCTATAGACAACATTGCAAAGTATGAGTATGCCAGAACACTTAATTGTGCTCATGAGGAATCTGTACATGGACCAAGAAGCTGTTGTTCGAACAGAACATGGGAACACTGAATGGTTTAAAAATTTAAAAGGTGAGACAGGGTTGTATTCTTTCACCATACTATTCAACCTGTATGCTGAGCAAATAATCCAAGAAGCTGAGTTATATGAAGAAAAACATAGCCTCAGGATTGGAGGAAGACTCATTAACAACCTGCGATATGCAGATGATACAACCTTGCTTGCTGAAAGTAAAGAAGATTTTACATATTTCCTGATGAAGATCAAAGACAACAGCCTTTAGTATGGATTGCATCTCAATGTAAAGAAAACACAAATCCTTACCACTGGACAAATAAACCACATTCTTATCAAGGGAGAAAAGATTGAAGTTGTCAAGGATTTCATTCTTCTTGGATCAACTATCAACACTCATGGAAGCCACAGTAAAGAAATCAAATGACGTATTGCATTAGGCCTTTTTAAAGTGTTGAAGAGCAAAGATGTCAGCCTGAAGACTAAGGTGTGCCTGACCCAAGCCATGGTATTTTCAATAACCTCATATGCATGCGAAAGCTGGGCAGTGAATAAGGAAGACTAAAAGAATTGATGCTTTTGAGTTACGGTGTTGGAGGAGGATATTGAAAGTGCCATGGGCTGCCTAAAGAACCAACAGATCTGTGTTGGAAGAAGTTCAGCCAGAGTACTCCTTGGAGGCCAGGATGGCCAAACTTCGTCTCTCATATTCGGACATATTGTCAGGAGGGACCAGTCTCTGGAGAAGGATATAATGTTTGGTAAGGTGGAGGGTCAGAGAAAAAGAGGAAGACCCTCAGTGAGATGGATTGGCAAAGTGGCAGCATTGATGGGCTCAAGCGTGGAAATGATGGTGAGGTTGGCCCAGAATCGGACAGTGTTTCTTTCTGCTGTGCATAAGTTTGCTATGAGTTGGTACCAACTCGACGACACTTAACAACACCAACAACAGTAGCACAGTTGATTATGAGCTGAGCTGCTAGCTGCAAGGTCAGCAGTTCAAATCTATCAGCTGCTTTGTGGGAGGAAGATGAGACTTTCTACTCCCATAAAGATTTTCAACCTCGGAAACAGAGTTGCTCCGAGTAGAAATCAACTCAAAAGCACACAGCCACCACCAGACTTGTTTTAATATTTTTCAGCTTCAGCCTGAATTTGCATATGAGCAATTGACCGTCTGGTCTGTTTCAATTGATGCCCTGGTTCTGGCTGCTGGCTTTTTGACTTATAGCTATTTCACCATTATTTTCCCCTAGTCTCAATAACTTTTTGAGGCTGTAGTGGTAGCCTGATACACCTGCCCCATTCACCATTCTTCCCACAGGTCAGAATGAGAGAGGTCCTCAGAAGAAATGACCCCATTCAGAGCAGCACACCCATCCCAAGAGAAAAAGAATATCCTTGCCTTTGTCTCTCAGACATCCCTTGCCTCCTTCTTCTGGGAAGGGCATTCTCTCTTTCTTTGGGGGAAACTGTGTCTCTCTGATTTCTTGTGAGAGGCTTTACCAATCAGCATCCTCTGCCCTCTCTGCCCACAGACGTCTTTATAATACCCCATCTCTTTGAGCACAGTGATTGGTTTTTACATGAGCACATGACTAGCATAAGACCAATTAAATTCTTCCTTGGGATTTAATATATAGATAGTTGTTATTGTTGTTGTTAAGTGCTGTCAAGGTAGTTATGACTTATAATGACCCTGTAGAGGCTTCCAAGGTGTAGCTGGTGGGTTTGAACTGCAAACCTTGTGGTTAGCAGTCCAGCACCACACCAGGTCTCTATATAGACACTAAGAAAGAGAAAGTCTAAGGCCTCTAAACTGGAATGATATAAGAGTGGCGCTATCTGAGATTACTCCTACCCCATTTCCTGATTCTGCACCCAACTCATAGTGGATACCTCTCTAAAGCAGGGGCAGATGAGATACAGAGAGAAAATGAAAGACAGTATGAGTGAAATCAGAGACATGCACATGATCTACCTCATACATGATTTGGGGGAATTTGGAATCCCTAAGTTGGTGTCTCTTCTGGACTTGCTAATGATGAATTAATACGTTCTCTTTGGGGTGCTAAGTCACTGTCAATTACACCTGAAAGTTCCCTAATGAATGCTCAAAGTCAGGTTGGGAGAAAATCGAACTAAGAAACCCAACCCAATAAAATCCTAACAAATGGAACTAAAGCCAGTGCAATTCACACCAGTAGATTTCACTCCAAATCTACCCAAGATATGCTGATAATGAAATCCCTAGGTTATTCTTATATATATAAGAAACTTATTAAACTAGCTTGTTAAAATGTAGATTCTTATTCAGTATATCTGGGATGGAAATGCAAATTCTCAGAAGGAGTCTAACCACAGGTCAAACCAGAATGAATTGGTTCAACGTTTTTAATAATAATCATACCTAGGAGCTGGCCTCTCTTGAGTCTTGAACCTCTGGTTTCTCAGTCAGTGTAGCTCTGAAAGAGCTCTGGTTGGCAGTCAGAGGCCTGTACCAGGCTTGTTCCTTGTCTACCAATGAGTCTTCTGTGGAGCTTACCTTCACATTTGCTGCATGAGGTTAATATACTGACCTGGGAGTATTCAACAAGATAATGGACAGAGACAAAATTGGATTGAATTTGAATGAGTCCCTCCAGAAGTCCTATTTCTTATTCTAATGTTCCTGCCATTCTCTCAAGAGGACTGCATGGAACTCACCTGGGGAAGAAAACTAAGATGTGTTCAGATTGAATCACGCAGGAGCTATGGTTGAAAGCAGCATAGGGTAGCTCTTAGCACAGGTCCCTAAGGAGCAGGGCTGCCTATGTTTGTGTCTTGAGTACAAGACTTCTTAGCTGAGTAATACTGGGTATTTTACTTACCTGTCTCAAAGCAGCAGTTTCTGCATATGTAAAATGGAGTAGTGATTGTTCCTACTTGGAAGACTCTAAAATACTTAATGAGGTAAATTTTGTCAAGTACTCTGACACATAGAAAGTGCTCACAAACGTTTGCTGCTGTCACAGTTACAGATGACATTTATATAGCATTTTGCATTTCATAAAGGGTTTATATATGTGGGATTTTAGTTAATCCTAACTTTCTATGAGGAGGAAGTTAAGGTCCCATTATTTCTAAGACGGGGTCCCTGGGTGTTGCAAATGGTTGAGAGTGCTGTTACTAATCAAAAGCTGGTGGATGAAACCCACACAGGAGTGCATTGGGAAAACCCCTGGTAATCTGCTTCCAAAAAGTTGTTGTTGTTAAGTGCTGTCAAATCAATTCTGAGTCACAGTGACCTTGTGTAGGGTTTCTGAGGAGTGACTGGTGAGTTTGAATCACTGACCTTGCAATTCAAACCAACTTTGCAGTTCAGTGCTCATCATACAGCACCACACTTGAAAACTCTATGTGTAGGTCTACTTGGAAACACATGGGGTTTTCATGAGTTAGAATCAATTTAACAGCAATTGGCTTGTTTTATTTTGTTTTTCATGTAGGAGGAAGCCTTCAGAGACGTGAAGGGACTTGTCCAAGGTCACAGAGTTAGTGAATGGTGGAGGCCAGACATATATATCATCACTCCACAGCTATAACTAACATGTGATAGTTTCATTTTTCTTTTTTTATGAGCTAAAAGAGGCAGGCTGGATTTTGTTGTTGTTGTTGTTGTTTTTAATGAGGTCAAAGAGATAATCCTTTCTTTCTTTGACCATTGCTGATGGAACTTGAATTGGGGCCGCCTTTTGTTCTGAGATAGGTCAGGCTTGTTAAAGGGAAGGACATTACTGAATCAATAAACTTTTAATAAAGACTTAGAAACCTGCTGGATGCCCAGCCTAGTGCTAGGATCATGGTGGAAATAAGAAGAAGATGAGGCAAAGAAGAAGGAAGACAAATAGAAAAAAGGAGAAAACAGAAGAAGGGTAAGGGAAGGAGTAGGGTCTTCAAGTTGATCATTATTTAGTGAAAATTGTCTCATCCTTCAAAACCCAATACAAACCCATCCCTAAAACCTCTTTCCTAGGGAGGGGAAAGAAAGGATGCCAAGTCTTGTTGACCACCTACTGTGTGTCAGACACTTACATACAAGTATGTTGTACTATTTGGTTTTACTTTGTCTTTGTCCATCTGCCTTTGTTGTTGTTGATATGTGCTGTGGAGTCAGTTCCGACTCATAGCGACCCTGTACAGGGTTTCCGAGGCTGTAAATCTTTATGGGAGCAGAAAGCCTCATCTTTCTCCCGCGGAACAGCTGGTAGTTTCGAACTGCTGACCTTGCGGTTCACAGTCCGATTCATAACCACTACGCTAGCACAGGAAAATTTTGACTGAAGAATGGATTTGGGCATGTCAGGTGGAGCTTGGTCGTAGTACTGGGCTTGAGCTTTAAGAGTCCAAGAAGACATCCTGGACAATGGGGACAGTTGGAGAGTGGGGAGAAGATTGAAAATAAAATATACTCCTTATTGATTATCACAGAGTCATCAGACTAGCACCCCAGAAGTCCCCTTCAAAAACACTACTCCCTCCTTTCATAATCCAGACTTTTTTTTTTTTTAAAGCTTTTATTGTGAGTTAAGTGATGGTTTACAGAGCAGATCATCAATTTTACTACCAGCAAACCATATACTGTGCTTCATTACAATGATTGCAATCCCTTCCATGTACCATCAGTTACAGTATTGACCTCCATTCACTTTTATCTTGCGTTTCTACCTGTGTCTCCCTCTACCTTCATCTTTTCTCTGTTGTATATTGCCTGCCCCATCACCTGTGTTAACATGTGTCTACCCTCTAGTCTGGACTCCTGGTGTGGCACTGTAGTATCAGCACTGGACTGTGAACCACAAGGTCGGGAGTTCAAGACTACCAGCTGCTCCTTGGAAACTCAATACAGGGTTGCTATGAGTCAGAATGGACTCTATGGAACTTAACAACAACAACAACCCTGTAGTCCAAAAATAATTTGTCCTCCCACCCCTGTAACCATCATGAAATGTTTCTCTTATCAATAAAACCTTGTCTTAACTTTTTACAACAGTGGTCTCATACAATATTTGTCCATTGGTGATTGACTAATTTCACTCAACACGATGTACTCCAGGTTATTCTTCCACGTTGCACAGTATTCCATTGTGTGTATATATCAGAGTTTGTTTAACCATTGTTCCGCTGATGGGCATTTAGTGCTGCCTCCATCTTTTGGTGATTGTGAATAGTACTGCAGTGAACATGGGTGTGCCTATGTCTGTTCATGTCATATCTTTTATTCTGTGTAGATGAATTGCTGTATATCATATGCTCTTTCTATCTTCCACTTTTTGAGAAATCACTACACTCTTTGCCACAGTGGTTACACCAGTTTACAGTCCCACCAGCAGTGTAGGAGGGTCCCAGTCTCTCCACACCCTCACCAGCATTTGTTGTTGTTTATTTTTAACTTTGCTTTAACATTAATAATGCTGGAGTAAGATATCTCATTATTGTTTTGATTTGCAGCTCTCTAATGGCTAATGTCCTGGTGTGGCACTGTGGGTTAATGTGCTGGACTGCAAGGTCAGTTTGAACCACAAGGTTGGTGGTTGCAGCTCACCAGCCATTCCTTGGAAACCCTATACAGTGTCGCTGTGGGTTGGAACCGACTCATTGGCACTTAACAACAACAACAATGGTTAATGATATTGAGCATTTCTTAATATGTTTTTGGCCTCCTAAATGTCCTCTTCAGTGCAGTGTCTGTTCAGGTCCTCTGCCCATTTTTAAATTGGGCTATTTGTCTTCTTGTTTAGGCAAGGAAGTATTCTATAAATTTTAAAGAGTAGTCCTTTGTCTGATATGTCATTGCTAAACATTTTTTTTTTCCCAGTCTGTGGGTTCTCTTTTGGTGAAATCCTTTGATGCACATAAATGTCTGATTTTTAAGAGGTCCTGGTCATCTATTTGGTCTTCTGTTTGTGTGTTTTCAATTATGCTTGATAGCATATTTAGGCCATGTATCAGAGCCCCTATTTTTTCATTGATGATCTTTATAGTTCTAGGCTTTATATTTAGGTCTTTAATCCATGTTGGGAAGTCCTGGTGTGGCTCTGTGGGCTAAAGCATCAGACTGCAAAGTTGTTTGAACTGCAAGGTTGGTGGTTCAAGCTCACCAGCGGCTCCTTGGAAACCCTATATAGGGTTGTTATGGGTTGGAATCGACTCAAAGGCACTTAACAACAACAACAGTCCATGTTGAGTTCATTTTTGTATATGGTGTGAGATATTGGTCTCATTTCATTTTTCTGCAAATCGATTTTCAGTTTTGCCAGCACCATTTTTAAAGAGACTATCTCTTTCCCATTTAATGCATTTTGACACATTGTCAAAGATAACTGAGTGTAGGCAGATGGATTGACTTCTAGCTTCTGAATTCTGTTCCATTGATCTGTGTCTTTCATGTACCAGTCCCAGGCTGTTTTGACTACTGTGCCTGTGTAGTAGTTTTTGAGATCAGGAAGTGAGAGTCCTACTACTTTGTTATATTAAAACTTATCCAAGGTCTCTTTCCTTTCCATATAAAATTAGTGATTTGTTTTCCATCTAACTGATGTATAATGTTGAAATCTGGGTTGGGATTGCTTTGTATCTATAGATTGCTTTGTGTAGTGTTGATGTCTTCACAATATTAAGTCTTCCTGGTCATGATTATTGAACAGTGAATAAGGAAGACCATAGAAGAATTGATGCTTTTGAGTTATGGTGTTAGAGGTGAAAAATGAAAGTGCTGTGGGCTGCCAAAAGAACCAGTAGAGCCGTTTTGGAAGAAGTCCAGCCAGAATGTTCCTTGGGGACCAAGATGGCCAAACTTCGTCTCTCATACTTCGGACGTATTGTCAGGAGGGACCAGTCACTGGCGAAGGATATCATGTTTGGTAAGGTGGAGGGTCAGAGAAAAAGAGGAAGACTCCCAATGAGATGGATTGGCCAAGTGGCATCATCAATGGACTCAAGTATGGTAACAGTAGTGAGGTTGGCCCAGGATCAGGCAGAGTGCTCCACTCTGCTGTGCACAAGGTCGTTATAAGTTGGTACCAACTTGATGGCACGTAACAGCAACAAGAAGTCATGATTATGGTACATTCCTCCATTTCTGCAGGTCTCTTTCAGTTTCATTTAGCAGTGTTTTGGAGTTTTCTTTGTATAGATCTTTTGTTTCTATGATTGAATTTATTACCAACTATTTCATCTTTTCGGAACCGACTCGAAGGCACTTAACAACAACAACAACATTTCATCTTTTGGGTGACTATTATAAATGGTATTGTTTTCCTGATCTTCTTTTCAGAGCTTTCTTTATCAGAATAAAGGAATCCATCTGATTTCTGTATATTGATACTGTACTCTGCCACTTTGTCAAATCTATCAATTATTCCAATAATTTTCTTTCTGAGTCTTAGAGATTTTCTAAGTATAAGTTTGTATGATCTGCAAATAGAGAAGGTTTTACTGCTTATATGCCAATTTGTGTGCCTTTAATTTCCATTTCTTGCCTTAAAGCTCTGGTTAAGACTTCCAGCACAATGTTGAACAGGAGTGGTGATAAAGGGCATCCTTGTCTTATTCCTGATTGCAAGGGGGATGGCTTCAGTTTCTTACCTTTGAGAGTGATGTTGGCTGTTGATTTTGTATCTATACCCTTAATTATGTTGAAGAATTTCCTGCCTATTCCTATTTTGTTGAGTGTTTTTATCAAGAATGAGTGTTGGATTTTGTCAAATGCCTTTTCTGCGTCAATTGATATGATTATGCTATTTTTCCCCTATAATTTATTTATGTGATAGATTACACTGAATGTTTTTCTAATATTGAACAATCCCTGCATACCTGATATGAATCACACACTTGGTCATAATGTTTTCGCTTTTATATTATTGGATTTTATTGAGAATTTTTGCAGAAAAGGCATCTAGCAACATCCAACTCCCAGTTGGTAGCGTAGTGGTTACAAATCAGGCTGCGGATCTTAAGGTTAGCAGTTCGAAACTACCAGCTGTTCCACGGGAGAAAGATGAGGCTTTCTACTCCCGTAAAGATTTACAGCCTCAGAAACCCTGTACAAGGGTCGCTATGAGTCGGAACCGACTCCACGGCACATAACAACAACAACATTCCTGATAAAAAAAACTATGAACAATATAGGAATAGACAGGCGATTTCTCAACATAATTAAGGGCATATATGCAAAAACAAGAGCCGATATCACTCTCAATGGTGAGAAACTGAGGCCACTACCCATCTGTCCGTTTGTCAGATAGTGGTGGCTTGCATGCTGCTGTGATGCTGGAAGCCAAACCACCACTATTTTAAATACCAGTGGAGTCCTGGTGTGGCAATTGTAGGATAAGCACTGGACTGCAAGTTGGTATGAGCTGCAAAGTTCGTGGTTCAAATGTACCAGCTGCTCCTTAGAAACCTATAGAGGGTGGCTGTGAGTGGGAACTGACTCGATGGCACTTAACAGCAACAGCAGGGTTCCCCCATGGTGGACAGCTCAGTTTACAGACTAAGACAGACTAGGAAGAAGGAGTGGTGGACTACATCTGAATGTTTGGCCACTGAAATCCCTATGAATGGGAGGGGAATATTGTCAAATATAGTGCTGGAAGATGAGCCCCTCAGGTTGGAAGGCACTCAAAATACCATTGGGGAAGAAGACCTGCCTCCTCAAAGTAGAGTTGACCATGATGACATGAATGGAGTAAAGCTTTGGAACCTTTATTTGCTGATGGAGCACAACTCAAAATGAGGAGAAACAGCTGCAAGTATCCATTAATAATAGGAACATGGATTGTGCAAAGTATGAATCCAGGAAAATTAGAAGCTGTCAAAAATGAAATGGAACATAAAGATTGCTATCCTAGGTATTAGTGAGCTGAATGGATAGCTGTTGGCCATTTTGACTCAGGCAATCATATGATTTACTATATTGGGAGTGACAAACTGAAGAGCAATGGTGTTTATCTAGCATTTTGATTCCAAAGTTCATTCTATTTATAGCATGTATCATACCTTTATGGCTAGATAATATTCCACTGTATTTATGTATCTCAGTTTGTTAATTCATTATCTATTGGTAGACAGTTGGGTTGTTTCTACTTTTCAGTTATTAAAAATAATACTACAAAAAAAATATTGGTGTATATATATTTGTTTGAGCCCCTGCTTTCAAGTCTTTTGGGTATTGTGGTACTTTGAATTCACTAGATATGACTTTTTAATTCACTGTCTTCTTAATTCTCAGCAGGTGATTGAGTGAGACCATGCAAATAAGGTATACAAGACTCTAAGTCTAGGATTAGTTTTTCTGTCAAGCTAGGTTTAAAAGGAGCCATTTCAGAATCAGGACTGGAATATCCCAGGACCATTAAGAAGGAAGAGCATGAATGGAGCATGAGATTCCTACCTAGAAAAACAGCAACGGCAGAGATGGTGGCACGGAGGGATAGAGCAGCTATGGGCTCTAGGCCCATGGACTGAGTGAGGCAGAGGCCAAGGGGCCACATGGCTGAGAGGCCAAAGACAAGAGTGAGGCATGCATTCAGTATGGCAGACAAGAAGGTTTCCTGATGAGAGAGCTGCTGTGTTCTGAGTTGGTTTCGATACTGAATTGAACCGACCTTGTGTTGAATGCCACACCAGGATTAGTGCAGTTTTATAATATAATATGTAATTTCTTTAACATGTTGTTGCTGTTGTTATTTGCCATTAAGTCAATTCCAACTCATGGTGATCCCGCATGTGCAGAGTGAAACTGCCCCCATAGGGTTTCCCAGGCTGTAAATCTTTACAGAAACACACTGCTTTATAGTGTCCCACAGAGAGGCTGGTGGATTTAAACTGCTGACCTTTCGGTTATCATCTCAATACTTAACCCACTGTGGCCAGAAAAAAGCACAGAAGTGTAAGACAATGTTATCTTTGACCAGAAAGAATTCACATTTGCTTAATGAAGGTGGCGATGGCCACGGTTTATCCTAGATTACCTTCAGCCAATCAGTTATTAAGATTACTTAAAGCTCTCTGGTAGCGTAGTGGTTACGAATCGGGCTGCGAACCTTAAGGTCAGCGGTTCGAAACTACCAGCTGCTCCGCGGGAGAAAGGTGAGGCTTTCTACTCCCATAAAGATTTACACCCTCGGAAACCCTGTACAGGGTCGCTATGGGTCGGAACCGACTCGACGGCACTTAACAACAACAACAACAAAGCTGTGCTACTGTCCCCCTTGAGTGTCCTGGTGTGGTGCTGTAGGATAAGCACTTGACTGTTAACTGCGAGGTCAGCAGTTCACACCCAACAACTGCTCCTCTGAAGCCCTATACAGGGTTTCTATGAATTGGAATCGACTGGATAGCACTTAACAACAACAAAACCGACTGCCTTCCTTAGTGCAGTCTGTTTCCTCTTTACCTTTTCTCCTCTCGTGTCCTCAGTCAGGGTCTTAATCAAAAATCTTGGGTGTTACTAGGCTCTCTCCTTGTTAGCAGGCCCTGAATACTGTTCAGTTTATCAGTTTCAACTCCCTCTTTTAAGGATCAGTAGCTACTTCTGGTATGGCGCTGTGGGTTAATGCACCAGACTGCAAAGCCATTTGAACTGCAAGCTTGGCAGTTCAAGCTCACCAACTTCTCCTCGGAAACCCTATACAGGGTCACTATGGGTTGGAACCCACTCGAAGACACTTAACAACAACAATAGCTACTCCTAGGGGGAAAAACAGATTCAAATGCTGAGTCTATCTGAAAGGCGAGTTACCTTCTTTTTTTTGATCTTGTTACCATACTCTTCACTGCTTTGTTAGTTCTCTGTGCTTTGTTGCTGCTACTGGTGTTCAGTTTTTACGGTTGTTCTTAGCAAGAAACGTTTGGTTTGAGTCAACTAGTCAGCTAGTGGCACCATGGGTTAAGCACTGCGCTGCTAACCTCAAGGTCAGTAGTACAAACCAACCAATCAGTCTATGGGAGAAAGATGAAGCTGGCTGCTTCCCTAGTCTCAGAAATTCTATAGAACAGTTCTACTGTGTCCTGTAGGTTTGCTATGAGTCAGAGTTGACTCGAGGGCAGTCAGAGTAAGAGTTAGCTAATACCAAAAGCCATAC
>NW_006408544.1:9525158-9527794 GCF_000296735.1 Chrysochloris asiatica
GTTCCGACTCGATGGCACCTGACAACAACAACAACATAGATATATAGATATAGATATACGTACATGTACTATAAACTACAAAGAATGTGTAGCACACAATTTACAAATAAAAATAAAAATACATTATACTTTGCTAATTCCAAATAATAATTTCTTTGCACAATGTTTTTATTGATTTTTGTCTTCATAGCCAATCTATAGTTGCAGTTGATGAATGGGTATAGTTCCAACATCAATGTTAGTTGGTAATTTGGCTTACATTAATAAATAAGATGAGAATAAAACAACAAAGATCTATGTTAGAACTTTACTCATTCATGTGAGCGAATGATGTGAGTAAAATTCTTTGCTGAATCACAGAGTAGTTTTTGAATACTGGGAAATATCTCCTCTATTTTTGTGTGTGTGTTATAGTCGTGACATACTTTTAAGCTTAATTTGTGTTATTAACACTTTCTTATGTCTAGACTACCAACAAGATCATAACTCAAGTTCTGATGTGTATTCTTAGCTATTTCCGAGGTATTAATACCTCCTCAAAGTAGAGTTCACCATGATGATGTGAATGGAGTTAAGCTCATGGGAAAAATGTCCACAGAACCTTCATTCACTGATGGGGCGCAACTCAAATTGAAGAGAAACAGCTGTAAACATCCATTGAAAATTGGAACATGGAATGTACGAACATGGGTATTGCATTTCCAGTAATCTAGTGTTGTCCCTGCTTATCTCTCTACTCTTGACCTCTCTGTCTGTCTCTCCCTATCTCTGCATCTCAGTGTCTCTGTCTGTATAGCCCATTCCCAGTCTCTGTGTCTGCCTCAGTCACTCTGCTGCCTCTGG
Organism: Chrysochloris asiatica; assembly: GCF_000296735.1. NCBI lineage: Eukaryota > Metazoa > Chordata > Mammalia > Afrosoricida > Chrysochloridae > Chrysochloris > Chrysochloris asiatica. The sequence continues at coordinate 9,526,002 of NW_006408544.1, forward strand.
AATCATTATGGCCCAGGTGGGACTAGAGGAGAGGCGATCACTCCAGCGTCTCCCAGCCCCCACACAGCCCAGAACCTGCACAAGGTCTTTCTGCTCCCAAGAATGTTCTTGGTCTGAGGCCTGGAGCTGAGGAAATCCATCTGTCATTTCTGATGGGAATGGCTCCTTCCCTGGAGGCCTCTGGCCACCCCCTCCCTGCTGATGAACTCTGTGAGCACCTGAGGGAGAGTTGCTTGCCGGGAAGAGGGCTTTCATGCAGGACCAGCTTTCCAAGGAAAACACTGGCCTGACAGATTGTGTGTGTGGTGGGGCTTGCAGGGGGAGCTGGTTCCATAAGCCATAAATTGCCAACCTGGTCTTTGGTTCTCAAGTTGAACTCTTCCTGCTGGACCAGGCTGAATCAGCACAGCTGGACTTGGATCCCAGAGAGGCCTAGGGCAGGTGAAGCTCAAAAGCACTGAACAGCCTGCCCAAGGTCCATCTGAAAAGGGGGGATCAGGGTGGGCCAGACCAGGGAACTGGAGTAATATATAGGGGCTCCCTGGAGTTCTGTAGTTTACAAAGTGTGCTAATAACCAACACCGCTTCTGTCCTCAAATAAAGGGCTTCTTAACTGTATTTTAGGGAAAAGCACTAAAATACAAAGAGAGGAAGTGACTTTGAACGGTCCAGAGCAAACCAGGGGCAGAGCTGGGAATGTCTGGCTCAAAGCCCATTTTACCCCTTTTCCCATCCTTTATTACTTGTCAGAGAAGATTCCTGGAGGAGGAAGGTATTAGCCTGTTAGCCTCGGTTTGAATAGTGAGTAACATTATTCATTCATTCACCAACTATTTCTGAGGTTTCTGCTCTGGGCTGGGCGCAGAGAGCCACAGGGATGAGTCTCATCTGTTTTCACATTGAGGAACTCAATCTTTGGGGTTGATAAACCTTTCTCAGTCAGGACTCGTAGAGAAACAGAACCAAATTTCATATATATAGTGGTGGTGGTGGTGTGCCATGGAGTTGGTTCTGACTCATAGCAATCCTGTGTAGAGTATCTGAGGCTGTATATTTTTATGGGAGCAAAAAGCCTCATCTTTCTCCAGTGGAACTATCGCTCTCTCTCTCTCTCTCTCACAATAACTATATATTGCTGTTAAGTGCCATGGAGTCAGTTCACACCTGGAGTCATACACACACACACACACACACACATACTTCTGGTATGGTGCTGTAGAATCAGCACTGGACTACATACTTCAAGGTCAGCAGTTCAAGCCCACCAGCTTCTCCTTAAAAACCCTATACAGAGTCGTGAGTTAGAACTTACTCTATAGCACTTACCAACAAAAATATATATATTCACATGGAAGCAGCAGTCAAGAAATCAAATGACAGATTGCAATAGGTAAATCTTCTGCATAAGACCTCTTTTAAATGCTCAAGAGCAAAGATACCAGTTTGAGGACTAAGGTGCACCTGACCCAAGACTTGGTATTTTCAATAGCCTCTTGTGCATATAAAAATTGGACAATGAATAAAGAAGACCATGGAAGAATTGATGCATTTGAGTTGTGGTGTTGGAGAAGAATATTGAAATTACCATGGACTGCTAGAAGAACAAACCAGTTTGTATTGGAAGAAGTACAGCCAGAATGTTCCTGATAAGCCAGGATGTTGAGGCTTCATCTCTCGTACTTCAGACATGGAACCAGTCCCTGGAGACAGACATCATGCTTGGTAAATTGGAGAGTAAGTGAAAAATAGGAAGATCCCCAATGAAATGGACAGTTTGAAACTACTAGCTGTTC
>NW_006408544.1:9528004-9536691 GCF_000296735.1 Chrysochloris asiatica
CATTGTTGTTGTTGTTAGGTGCCATCGGTCGGTACTGACCTGTAGCGACATTATGCACAGCAGAATGAAACACTGCCTGATTACTGTTGCCACACTTGAGTCCATTGAGGCTGCCACTTGGCCAATCCATCTCGTTGCCGGTCTTCCTCTTTTTCTCTGACTCTCCACCTTACCAAACATGATATCCTTCTCTAGTGACTGGTCCCTCCTGACAATATGTCCGAAGTATGAGAGATGTGAAGTTAGGCCATCTTGGCCTCCAAGGAGCACTCTGGTGGCACTTCTTCCAACACAGATCTATTGGTTCTTTTGGCAGTCCATGGCACTTGCAATATTCTCCTCCAACACCATAACTCAAATGCATCAATTCTTCTCCAGTCTGCCTTATTCACTGTCCAGCTTTCACATGCATATGAGGTTATTAAAAATACGATGACTTGGGTCAGGAGCACCTTAGTCCTCAAGCTGACATCTTTACTCTTCAACACTTTAAAAAGGTCTTGTGCAGCAGATTTTCCCAATGCAATACATCATTTAATTTCTTGACTGCTGCTTCCTTGAGTGTTGATAGTTAATCCAAGAAGAATGAAGTCCTTGACAACTTCAATCTTTTCTCCATCGATAAGAATATTGTTTATTGGTCCAGTGGTGAGGATTTGTGTTTTCTTTACATTGAGATGCAATCCATACCAATGGCAGTGGTCTTTGATCGTCATTAGTAAGTATTTTAAATCCTCTTCACTTTCAGCAAGCAAGGTTGTATCATTTGCGAATTGCAGGTTGTTAATGAGTCTTCTTACAATCCTGATGCCATGTTTTTCTTCATATAACCCAGCTTCTTGGATTATTTGCTCAGCATACAGTTTGAATAAGTATGGTGAAAAAATATAACCCTGTCGTACACCTTTCTTAATTTTAAACCATCCAGTGTTCCTATGTTCTGTTCGAACAACTGCCTCTTGGTCTAGGTACAGATTCCTCATGAGCACAATTAAGTGTTCTGGAATACTCATACTTTTCGCAATGTTGTCCAGAGCTTGTCATGATCCACACGATCGAAAGCCTTTGCGTAGTAAATAAAGCACAGGTAAACATCTTTCTGATATTCTCTGCTTTTAGCCAAGATGTATCAGACATCAGCAATGATATCCTAACATATATATATATATATATATGTTGTTAAGTGTCGTCGAGATGGTTTCAACTCATAGCAATCCTGTATGGGATTTCTGAGGAGCAGTTGGTGAGTTTGAACCACTAAGCTTGAGGTTCAAACTGACCTTGAGGTTGAGTGCTAATCCTATGGCACCACAGCAGGACTCCATATTTTACAGCTCCACACCAGGATCCATACATATATATTTACATATATAGGAGCATGATGGCTCTATAGGATAAACACTGGACTGTGAACCACAAGGTTGACAGTTTGGGCCCACCAGCTGCTCTGTGGGAGTAAGGTGAAACATTCTACTCCTTCAAGGACGTACAGCCTGGAAAACTCTATACAGGGTCAGTATCAGTTGGAACAGTAGTTACTATTAAGTGCTGTTGAGACACTTCCAACTCATAGTAACCCTGCATAGGGTCTTCGAGGCTCTACAGCTGTACATCATCCTGATGTGGAGCTACAGAATAAGCACTGGACCAAGGTCACTTTGAACTGCAAGGTCAGCAATTCAAACTCACCAGCCTTTCCTCAGAAACCCTATACAGGGTTACTATGAGCCAGAACTGACTTGACGGCACTTAACAACAATACGCATACCCACACACATGGACTCCTGATGTGGTGCTGTAGGACCAGCACTGGATTTCAAACCACAAGGTCAACAGTTCAAATCCATCAGCTACTCCTCGAAACCCTATAAAGGGTCGCTATGAGTCAGAACTGACTCGACAGCACCTAACAATAACACACACACACACACTTACATTCATGCTATTGTGTGCTCTGAGGTTGCCTCCAACTCAGAGAGACCCTATAGGATTGAATAGAACTACCCCATAGGGTTTCCTAAGCTGTAAATAGGTACTGTTGTTAAATGCCATCAAATCAGTTCTGACTCATAGTGACTCTGTATAGGGTTTCCAAGGAGTGGCTGGTGAGTTTGAACCACCAACCTTATGGTTAGCAGTTCAGTGCTGATCCTACAGCACCACACCAGGACTCCAAAAATTTATTCTAAGGGACTTCAAAAAGGTTGTGAAAAAATTCTATTTTTCCACAAACTTTTTAAAGCTCTCCTCATAGATAAATAGAGAGACAGAGAGAGAGAGCTACAAAGAGATTTACTTTAAGAAATTGGCTCATATAATTGGGGGGTAGGAGGGATGGCAAGTTCAAAATTTGTAGGTCAGGTGACAGTCTGGAGACTCCTCCAGGTTTGTGTTTCAAGATCAGGCAAGAAAAAGAAGGAAAAGTGTTCTAGAAAAATGTCTATTAATAGCCTGGAGCCAGAACTCACCTTGGGAAAACTCCCCTTCTGCTCTATGGCCTTCAACCCCTCGATTGAGGTTCACCCACGTTATGGAGGCAAATCTACTTTACTTGAGGCCAGCTGAATGACTCACAGGTAACTCCTTTATAATGTTAACAATTGACAATGATTTGACCAAACAACTGGGCGCCATAGCCTAACCAAGTTGACATACAAAGCTAATCATCAAACACCTAAGACTGGGTAGAAATGTGTGGGGTGTAGAACTCTGTGGTGGATACTACATAACCTAAGGTAAATCTGGGGGAATCTAAAGACCCTTCAGCTTGCAGGAGGGGAGTTAAGGAGGGCTTCCTGGAGGAAGTAGTCTGTAAACTGGATTTGAAACAATGTGGAGAAAGGCTATCCCAGGCAGGTGGAAGAGGCACAGCTGCATGCAGGTAAGGCAGCATGAAAGCAGAACATGTTGGAGGGAGGGAACTGTGAAAAGGAAACGAAAGGAAGGATGAGGAGGGTCTAGGTTCCTGAGGAGAAGGAGGCTGGCCTGTATCCTCAGGACAAGGGTGTCATAAGAGGGTTAAAGTATGGTGAGGGGTATTGATATCAGATTTGCACTTTAGATCTGGGGTATATGAGACAGATTTGGCAGAATGCTATGACACTGCAGGCTAATGTACTGGACTGCAAGGTAGATTTGAACCTCGTGGTTGGCAGTTCAAGCTCACCCGTCACTCCTCAGAAACCCTATACAAGGTTACTTTGAGTCAGACGTGACTCAAGGACACTTTACAACAACATAGTGATTAAATGAAACCCTGGTGGCCCACTAGTTAAGCATTTAGCAATGGCCCACCAGTTAAGTACTCAGCTGCTAACTAAACTGCCTGTGGTTCAAACCCACCAGTGACTCTGTGGGACAGAAGACCTGGTGATCTGCTCTGTAAAGATTATAACCTAGGAAACTCTATAAGGCTGACCTACTCTGTCCTGGTGTGACACTGTAGGATAAAGCACTGGACTGCAAGGCTGGTTTGAACCACAAGGTTGGCGGTACAACCTTACCAGCTGCTCCTTGGAAATCCTATACAAGGTCGCTATGGAACTGACTCGATGGCGCTAAACAACAACAACAACAACTCTGCCCTATAGGGTCACTAGAGGTGGGAATCCACTAAAGGGCATACACATGCAACATAGTCATTATGGTAGTTTAGAATTCTACCTCAACCACAGAGACAAAATTTCTGGGCCTCAGTTTCTTGGTCTGTAAGAAAGGAGTGTTAACAGTACCTTCCTCTTAGAGGTTTTGTACAGAGCATGTGAAGACTGAGGATGACTATTCATAGTGTAGTGGGTGGGAATGTTAAATTCTGTTGTTGTTGTTGATAGGTGCCATCAAGTTAGTACCGACTCATAGCAACCTTGTATAGGACGAAACAGAGCCCAGTCTTGGGCCAACCTTACAATTGTTGCTGCTACTGAACCCACCGCTGCCACCACTGTGCCAATCCATCTTACTGGGGGGTCTTTCTCTTTTTTTCTGACCTTCCACTTTACCAAACATGATATCCTTCTTCAGTGACTGGTCCCTCCTGATAGTATGTATGAAGTATTAGAGATGAAGTTAGGCCTGCCGGACTTCCAAGGAGCACTCTGGCTGCACTTCTTTCAACACAGATCTGTTTCTTCTTTTGACAGTCCATGGTACTTTTAATATTTTCCTGCAACACCCTAACTCAGATGCATCAATTCTTCTACAGTTGTCCACAGCATCATGGACCCTGTATTGTCTAAGCCGCAAGTTAGCTTTTGAATCCCCATATTCATGGGGATGGTGGTGGGAAATGGAGCCTTAGTCATTCTTGGGTACCACTCTGCCCTGTTCTAGGACCTTACCCCGTGCTGAGGTGGGGAGGGGGCTGCTCTGGCCATCAGTCAACAAAATTCACATCTAGCTCAGAGATGTCACTTGTCCAAGCCTACATGGTCCCTGTGGTCTGGTGGCTCATGGTGGGTCCTGTGCTCTGTGAGGGGGCATGTCAGTCTGACCACACACTGACTTATGATCAGTCCTCTCTACTTGGGGGACTCACAGACCTTGCTCTGTTCACCTGCATAGCCTGCATGTGTGGAAAATACACTCCACCATGCTTTAGCCATCTTATGATTTCCTTGTTCTGTAGCCTCCGAACCACTCTGCCTCATCTCTCTTCAACACCTTCTCTACACAGCCCTATTTCTCTCCAGTTCTTCTGCAGAGTCTCCCAGGTGTCCTGGGCTTCGGCTTTGAAAAGAAATGTCAGGAGTATTTACTGGCCACATCATGATACCTTCCCTCAGGTAGTGAGAGGAGAGTTCTTCCCTGCTGGAGTGAGGGAGCTGCCAGAAGACACTATAAGGGGAGTGTTTCATTACTTAGAGCTGTTGTAATGGAAATACCCAAGTGGGAAACTTTAAAGAATAGAAATTTCTTTCCCATTGTTCATTCAGGAGGTTAGAAATCTTAATGCAGAGAGGTCTGACTTTAATGAGTGGTCCTCCCTTGCCTATTTCACCTTCTAGTTGTTGTTTTTAAGCATTGTTTAGTCTGTTTTGACTCAGCAACCCTGTGTAACCTGCATGTGTGGAAAATACAATTCCCCACCACCACCACTCTGTAACCCCCTTATGACTCTGAGTGTAGTAGCTGCTACAAACCTTGGCATTCCTGGACTTTTCAATGTTGACACAGTGACTGTAACAATGGGATCAAACATAACAGCAGTTGGGAGGATGGTGCAAGAACAGGCAGCATTCCATTCTGTTGTGTATAAGGTTGCTATGAGTCAGAACCAAATCGACAGCATCTAACAAATCTCTTTTGTCTATCTTCCTCTTCTCTGTGTGTGAGTTGTGTGTGTATGTGTCTACTGAGCTCTTTTTATTATTCAGACCCATTTTCTACTGATATGACCTCGTTAACATATGCAAAGACAATCCTTATTTCCAAATAGGGTCATATTTGTTAGTTAGTCTTTGTTGTTGTGGAGTCCTCATGTGGTGCTGTTGGTTAATACATTGGTCTGCAAAGTCCACTTTGAACCAGGAGGCCTGTGGTTCAAGTTCACTAGCTGCTTCTTGGAAGCCCTATACAGAGTCACTACGGGTTGGAACCCAACTCGACAGCACTTAAGAAATGTTGTTTGTAATTTTTTTAAAAAGTTTTTATTGTGAATTGAGGGAAAGTTTACAGGGCAGATCATCAGTTTTACATTCAGCGAATCATATACCTTGTTCATTACAATGATTATGATCTCCTCCATGTACCATCAGTTAACAGCATTTCTCTCTATTCATTTTAGCTCTTTAAAAAAAAAAAATTTTTTTTTTTTTTTTAACATTGTGGTGTCTAAAATAATTAAAACCACCAAGGGGCAAATTCTGCAAGCCTGCCTCCTGGCAGCCAGCTCTCAGTCCCTCTCTTTCCCCAAATTTAGAGTCCTCAGCTGCTCCTGCCCTCCATGTCCCCATCTCTACCTCCATCTCTGGTGTCACTGCTTCTCTGGATACGGTCCCACAGTCCACTTGTGCTATTCTCCCTTGATGGTCCTAGGGTCCTCTGTTTCTGGACTGTAAGATTAACTACTCCCCTGTTTTTGTTACAAAATTTCTACCTTTACAATTGTGACAGTCGCAATTAGTCATGATAACAATTACTCACTATTGAATCATAAGAATCTTATCCCCATCTCTTTTCACCAGACCCATCTAGACAACATGAAAACTATTCAGTAGGGACTATACCTTCCCCTGCACACTCTTAAACTAAACTCCCTCTTGAAAACTTGTAAGCCAGTCACTTCATGCCTTTAGTGCCCCCCGCCCCCATTTTCAGTAGCCAATGTCCATCACTATCTACCCTGTACACAGAGTTGCTCATCACTATCTACCCTGTATACAGAGGAGATAGCATTGACACCTGATGTGAAGACTCCCTCCCTCTCTGTTGGTATTTTGAGCTACTATATCCATGAGTATAGGTCAAGTTCATCAAATTCTAGCAATTTACCCTTGTTTCCTTTATCAAAAAAAAAATTTTTTTTTTTTTTGGTTTTTTTTGTATCTTCCTCTATTCAAGTTCTGATTATCAAGCCAGCCAGGATGCTAGGTCAAATGGGTACTATCTGCAAGTTTGGGTGTTCTTGCATATCTCCCCTCACTTCATATTAGCTAGATGTGTCACTCTCAGCTCTAGCTCTCTGAGGCTGTATCCTACCTAGTCCATGGGCTCAGGTGTCCCCAGATCTCACCACATTTTGGACCAACCAGCCCTTCCTCTTCTCTCTCTCATCTCCAAGTCAAGGGGAGACTATGGAATGTGGTTGAACTCAGCTCATTTCTTCATTTCTGCCTTTCCCCCTCTTCCACTCACCAGTAGACCAATGTGGTTGCCAGGAAGCTTACATGCCTGCTCATGTGTTCCCTTTGAGTTTCAATCTTGGAGGGGAGTTTGACCTGAAGGGACTTGACTGCTTGCCTTGATGGCTTCCCAGAGAACAACTTGCTTATTCTTTTCAAGTTTTTGTTGTGAATTGGGTGATAGTTCACATGGGAGTATGTCAGCTTTAAATTCATCCTATCACATGTCATTTCATTGCCATGATTACAATCCCCTGCATGCATCATCATTTAACAGCATTTGCTTTCATTCCCTCTGTTTTGTTTTGTGTTTATTTATTTATTTATTTATTTTTATGTACACCAAAGCACTCAGGAATATACAACTGTTTAAACAACCAAAGGTCACACCTCACAAGCCTGCCCCTCAGCTGTCAGCACACAGCCCCTCTCCCTCCCTGAGTCCAGGGTCCCCACCCATTCCATCTCTCCACATCATCATCTCTACCTCCATCTGTGGTGTCATTTCTTCTCTGTATTAGAGTCCCACACTCCACTCTTCTTTCTTGATGGTCCCAGGGTACTCTGCTCCTGGACTTTGCAAAATCAACCACTCCCCTCCGTTAGTTACAAAACGTCTACCTTTACATTTGAAACACTCACAATCAGTCCTGATAGCAATTATTCACTATTGAACCACAAAAGTCTTATCCCCATCTCCTTTCACCAGCCCTGTCTAGACATGTTGGAAACCACTCAGTGGGTGTTCTACCTTCCCCTACACCCTCTGAACCTAGGCTCCCTCTTGAAAGCTTGTAAGCAGTCACTTCGTGCCTTTGTAGGCCCCTACGCCCCATTTTGGGTAGCCAATGTCTGTGTTGCCCGTTCCTGTCAACCCTATGTACTGAGAGGGTCCGAATGATCCTTGCTGTAAAGATTCATTCCTTCTTTTGAGCTACTACATCCATAAGCATAGGTCAAGTTCATAAAATTGTAGCAAATTACTCTTTTTTTTCCTCCAGTCAAGTTCTGATCATACAGCCATTGAAGCAAGGTCAAATGGGTACTATCTGAAAGTATGGGTGTTCTTGTGCATCTCCCCTCACTTCATATCAGCTGGATGCTTCACTCTCTGCTCTAGTCCTCTGTGGCCATGTTCCTGTCTCTGGGCCTCGGAGTCCCACGTCTCACCATACTGTTGGTTAACCAGGTCTCAATCCAGGTTGAAAGGAGTATATTAAACGTGGTTGGACTTAGCTCACAACTTCATTGCTTTTCCCCCCTACCTCTCTTTTTCAGTAGACCAACATGCAAGACCACATGCCTGCTCGTGTATTCCTCTTGAGTTTCAGTCTTGGAAGGGGATTTGCCTTGAGAGGAACTGACCGCTTGCCTTGATAGCTGCCCATTGAACAACTTGTTTGTTCTTGTAGCAGTCAATTGGTCTGCCTTTATTGTTTTTTTTTTTTTCCTGCTGGTCTTTCTTTCAAGAAGTATCTTCTGTTCTTCTAGCAGTTCCAGACTGGTTTGCTTGTCCTTTCAAGTAAAAATTTCTTACCTCAGAAAATTCTGAATGGGGATCTGGATACCACCTATGGTCTTATGCAATGCAAAGACTCTGCAAGAAGCCTTCTTTCTTGGGCAAGTTCTAGGCCCATTTTAGGTTTTCCAATCAGTAATAGGATGAAGATGGACTTGCATTCTTTCTATGGTGATACTTCTAGCTATTCCTTTCTCTCCCTCTCAAGTGTCTATTTTACAGTTTTAGGCAAGGAAAACCAAGAATCAAGAGACATCCAAGCATCTTAACATTATTTCCCTTCTTTCACTTATTCAAACCATGCCTCAGTCTCTGTATCCCAGAGCCCT
>NW_006408544.1:9545747-9576932 GCF_000296735.1 Chrysochloris asiatica
GTAAAGATTTACACCCTCGGAAACCCTGTACAGGGTCGCTATGGGTCGGAACCGACTCGACAGCACTTAACAACAACAACAACAACAAAAATTGTAAACCCTGTACAGGGTCGCTATGGGTCAGAACTGACTCGACGACACTTAACAACAACAACAACAACAAATGATGTTATAAATTTTGGCAGAAAAATGTATAGGATTTCCAAGAAGCAGCTGGTGGGGTTGAACATTTCCTTTAGTAGTTTAGTGCTTATCATACAGCACCACAATACAGGACTCCATTTATAAGCATAGGGATTAGGATTTCATTATATAGTTTTGGGGAACACAGTTTAATTCATAACAGGGAAAAATAAAACATTGACTATTGTTCTGCCATATCATTCAATATCATCACTCTGATCTCAGAGGAATAAAGCAGGAATCAGGGAGCAAGCACGTTAAAGAAGGAGGAACACATAACACAGCTCTGATGGCTGAACTGAAAGAGTGTTGGGGTGGATGTGGGCATGTGCTGCTCCTCTATGGGCAAAGACACACCAGGCTTTCATGTAGGAAACCCCGGGAGGAGAGGTGGGAAAGGAAGCATCTCAGACAGGACTGTCCTTAGTAACTGGGTGGTTGGGGCGGGTGCAAACAGCCTGAATTTGAAAGAAAAACAGGAGAGTGGGAAAGTTGCAGATGCCAAGGGCATCTGAATATCAGCCCTGGGTCTACTGTGGATCTTTGGATAAGTTACCTTGCTTTTCTGAGCCAGTTTCCTCACCTGTATAATGAGGAATTACAGTAAGGAATAAATGACATTAAGTATGTAAAATACTTAGCACAATGCCTCCTCTCCAGACACTGGCAATATGCATCATACCCCACAGTCACCAGGTCCTGGTTCCATGCCCCAAACATCTCAGGCTTTCTCAGAGCTCTGTGCCTTCAAATATATTGCTCCTTCTACTTTGAAGTTCCTTCCCATCTTCTCTGCACTAACACCTCTCATTATCCTTTTCTTCAAGACTGACCTCAAGAGTCAGGTGGCCAGTGAAGCTGATACTAGTCCACTAGCCAGTCAGCTGCACCATTCCTAGAGTGTCTGGCAAGCTGGGCCCACCCCTCTGTGACAGCTCCTCTTCCTACTGCACTGCCTCCTCTTGACTCATTAAGAGTAGGCACTAAGGTTGACAGGGATGGGCAACACAGACATTGGCTACCCAAAATTGGGGGGTGGACAACAAGGCATGAAGTGACTGGCTTACAAGTTTTCAAAAGGGAGCTTAGTTTCAGAGGGTGTGGGGGAAGGTAGAATCTCCACTGAGTGGTTTCCAGCCTGTCTGGACAGGGCTGGTGAAAGGAGATGGGGATAAGACTCTTGTGGTTCAATAGTGAGTAATTGCTATTAGGACTGATTGTGAGTGTTGCAAATGTAAAGGTAGATGTTTTGTAACAAAAGGAGGGGAGTGGTTAATCTTGCAAAGTCCAGTAGCGGAGTACCCTGGGACCATCAAGGGAGAAGAGCGGAGTGCAGTACCCTATCTAGAGAAGCAGTGATACCAGAGATGGAGGCAGAGACGATGATGTGGAGAGATGGAGCAGCTGGGGACTCTGGACTCAAGGAGGGAGAGGGGCTGTGTATTGGCGATTGGGGGGCTGGTGTGCAGGGTATATCCTTTGGTTGTTTAAATGATTATATATTCCTGAGTGCTTCAGTGTACATCCAAAAATAAATACATAAATAAAAAACAGAGGGATTGAAAGCAAATGATGTTGAATGACGATGGTGCATGGAAGGGATTGTAATCATTACAATGAACAAAATATGATAGGATGAATGTAAAGCTGATGCTCTCCCATGTAAATTATCACTCAATTCACAATAAAAACTTTAAAAACTTGAAGAAAAAAAAAAAAAGAGTAGGCACTTGCCTTGCTCTTTTGAATATCCCTGGTACCTGCACGGGACCTGGCTTCCTAGGTTCTCAGAACATTCTTCGAATGACTGAATGGATGCCAGATTTTGTGAGGCAGATGATGTTCTCTCAGTTTCACAGATGAAAAAACTCAGGTTCAAAAGAATTAAGCAATCTGTCCAAACTTACAGAACCAGGCCAAACTCCTTTCAGATCTTTTTCTGAACGTAGCATTTCTCTGCCTGGAGATGCCACTCTTCCCAGTTTTTCCTGGCTCACTCTTTAGACCCAGCTTAGATAGCACTGCTTCTAGGAAGCCCTCCAGACTCTTTGTTAAGGTCTCATCTAGGGTATCATCTCTCAGAACACTGGAGACTGCTTTCTTAATGGATGGTGAGCACAGGTTTGAGGGCCACTACATTTCAGGAAGTATATTCTAATAAATCCCAGCTCTTGAGAAAGGGAATAGATTGCCTGGGAAGAGAGGTCTCTGCAAAGAGTGGATGGATGGCCCACACTGTGGGAGGCTGCTGGACAGATTCCTACCCCAGGAATCCTAACTCTGAGGTTCTATGAATGTGGCACTCTAGATTAAGCACTGAACTGCTAACCATAAGGTCAACGGTCCAAACCCACTAACTGCTCCTCAGAAATCCTATACAGGGTTGCTGTGAGTCAGAACTGACTCGACGGCCCTTAACAACAACAATAAATCTTTATTGAGAATCTATCTTGTGCCAGATACAGTGGGGTGAAAAGATAAGAGAAACAGGGTCCCAGTCAGAAGACAGTAATCTACATTTCAGTGACAAGTACCCTGATGGATGTGGAGAGTGGAGATACTAACCAAACCAGTTACAGGTGAGTCTACTCCAACTCCTAATGACCCCATGCATGTCAGAGCAGAACTGTACTTCATGAGTTTTAAATTACTGACTTTTCAGAATTAGATCACCAGGACTTTCTTCTGCGATACCTTTGGGTGGACTCCAACTTCTACCCTTTCACATTAATCGTTTGTACTAACCAAGAACTCTAGGTGTTATAAGTGCCCAGAGGAAGGAACTATCTTGCATCATGACCATGAGTGTGTCTTCAAGGGCTAAGGATATTGACCATCAAGAGCAGCATTGCCCATTAGAACATTATAGAATGATAGAAATGGTTTCTATGCATGCTACATAATACTCTAGTTCTTGAAATACAATTCGTGTGATTTATTCAGTTTCAATTAATTTAAATTTCAATAGGCACATGTGGCAAGTGGCTACTATATTAGACAGTATAGATAGAGGACATCCCATCATCACAGAACTCTCGAGTGGACAGTGTTGATCTAGAGAGTTACAATAGGACCCTGAGACCCAGAAAGGGTTGCTGCCCCTAAGAACCCTTCTTTTCCTTCTCTCACGTGTCAGTGCTGCAGAGGAAAAGCTCCAGACTTCAGCACTAGCCTTGCTAGCTTGCTGTGTGACTGGGTAAATCCCTCCACCTCTCTGGGCTACAGCTCCAATAAAATTAGAGGTCAAGCTATAGGCTTTAAAATAAATAATGATTCTTGTCTAGGATTCAGGTCTGGGAATTCAGAGGTCCCTCTCCTGTCTTTGAGGAAAGGAAGTCTTCACTCTTTATTCCTCTTTATTTTCCCCAACCTCCCACCCACCACCCAGGCTTCAGCTCCCAGCGACCCCAAGAACTTTTGTATTTACCGCTTAGCACTTGCTGTACGGGTCTGTGACCTTCTTTAGAAACTTTTTCTTTACGAGTTTATTTTGGCTTGTGCTGAGCATTCATAAAATTCCTAGGGAACTGGAGGTTTAAAAGTCGGGCTTGTAAAAAGGAGTAGGTGGGAGGGGGTGGGAACAGGACAGAACAGGGAGAAGACAGCAGCTAGCCCTGGGAAGCTGGAAAAAAAAAGGCAAAGTTTTCCATTCTTTGCTCAAGGCCTCGCCTCCTATGAGTCCTGGATGTTTTGGGTCCTGAAAGGGGAGAAGAAGTGAAAGAGAAGAGAAGGGTGGACTGGGAGTCTGTTGGAAAGCATTGGAGAGCTGAGAGTTTCCCACTGGACTGGTAGAGCCAGCTGGTTTCTGATAAGGGGTCTCCCTGGCTTTGTCTCCAGTTTTCCTTGTCATTCATCTCTTCCCTGGGCTGCTCCTCAGCAGGTTGGAGGCGCTGGTGAATGGCTCAGAGAACACGGGCATATGAAATGAATTAGGTCTCTGTTACAGCCACCCAGAGGCGGGTGATGGATGGGGGCCTGTGTTCACTGCAAAGCTAATTGGCAACACACAGAGACATCCAAGAAAGTATATTATTTTGCCAGACTTTGGAGTCATTTTTTTTTTTTTGTAGAACATTATACAGTCAGAGATAAAAAAGCACAGTGAAAGTTTTAAATCTAATAAAAGCATTTGACTGTGGAGTAGAAATAACACACACAGAGAAGTTTGATTTGGATTCAGGTTTTATTAATGTTCTTTCATTGCAAAATGTTTCCAATTATAAAACAATTCAGAGAGTGCTTCATTAATAAACTGCTGTCTTTTGGAAGGGACAGAGGTTTTGAAACATTGTAGTGAACAAACACACACACACAGTACTACCAGAGCAAGAGTTAATTATCTCCATGTCTAACATCTCCAAATCGGGGCTTGTATGGCTCATAGTAGGGTAGAAGTGAAAAACCTCATAAGTGAGTTGGAGAAAATCACTTAAAGTTTGTTCAGTGTCTACAGATCTAAGAACCAGAAAATAATACACACACCTGGCTTGGCTGTCCCTAGTAGGGATCAACAAAGAATAGAATATTCTAGGCCTCAGTTTCCCCATTTGCAAAATGAGGCTGTTGGGTTCAATGTTCTCTGAGGATTTCAGGATTTCTCTAGGGGAACCCTTGTTGGAAGAGGCCATGAATGGTATAAAGGGGTAAGTATTCCACAACTAGGTTGGCTATTTAAATTCACCCAGAGGTACCTTGGAAGAAAGTCCTGGTGATCTGTTTCCATGAAAGGTCATAGCCTTAAAAACTCTGGGGAGTGCAATTCTACTCTTCAGTACATGGGATCTTCATAAGCTTGAATTGAGTCCAGGGTTACTGCAATTTTGGTGGGAGCAATTTCTTTAGTTTTTATTTTTAACCCTTCCTGATTATTCCAAATATTCCTCATTCCTTGTTTTAGGGGACAATAACTCAGTCTGAAATTGATGAGCAATGGGAAGAGATGAGGCTAAAGCACAGTTGGATGGAACTTGTCAAACCAGGGGCTGGTGTTTGTGCCTGGTTGCATATAAAGAGTAACTAGCAGTTCGGCTGATTTCACTCATCTTCAAAATAAAGGAGGGCGGGAGTGTCAGATTGTTTTGAAAGAGTGACTTTCATGTTCTCAAAGTGATTGGTAAATGAACCAGTCCCTTGACTAATTCCGATAAGTTGTTTTTAGAATATTTGGTCATTTTCAATTCATGTACTTGCATAACTATATCCAACAGTTTTGTTCTCTGCCCTCACACAACTAGGTTTAGAATTTGGGTAAAGAAATGCAGTTCTAAATTGCTGCTTAATTTAGGGGTTTTAGCTGTTTGGCCCCTAAGGTCTGACCAGTGGGGCCCAATATTGTTGTTGTTAAGTGCCGTCGAGTTGGTTCTGACTCATAGCGACCCTGTACAGGGTTTCCAAGGAGCGGCTGGTGAGCTTGAACTGCCGACTGCCGATCTTGCAGTCCAGCACATTAACCCACAGCACTACACCAGAACTCCAGGGACCAATATAGGGGAGTTAATATCTTCTTAGGAGGACCCTCACACCCTTTTTCATCTCTGGGGTCAGGGAATGCTAGTCATTGACTTAAAGATAAGCACCTTCCCCCCAAAAGGCAAGAAGCAGGGTCTTTGTTCTAGGAGTGTGTCAGATGGGGTTGGGTTTAGTCTTTGCCTGTTTGCAATTTTGGAAACTGAATGTATTTCTTATCAGCACCCTCAATCACTTCTACCCTAAGACAACCCTCTCATTCATCCAATCTCCAAGCCCCAGCCTCTGAGCTCCTCAGAGTCTAGCTCTATAGTGACCTGGTCAGGAAAGCCATGATGAGCTAAGTTCTAGAACATTCACTCTTTCGCTCAGCACAACCAGCTCTACATCAGCTGACAAGCCCATCCTCAGGCCAAATTTTAGGGCAGAAGAGAGGAAGGGCCTGGTCTCCTTTCTTCCCTGCATTCATGATCTATGGAGGCTTTCCAGCTTGCCCTTCCCCATACTTGAGGTGTCTCATGCTGGCTTCCTGGGTCCTGAAGAAAGGATACAACATACTAGGGCTAGAGTCTGGGTCTGGTTTCCCAGGGAGAACAAGAGTTAGTCTTTCTCTCCATCCAACTGTTCAACCTTATGACCCAATGACCTGCCCCATCCCCTCATCTTCCCCCCACCCCCACCCCATACTCCTTGCACCCGAGCAGGCCAGGTCTGGTACTGACCACCGCCCAGGGGGATTCTCTCCTCTCCACCTTCCCAGGGCCTGGATGGCCTTTGAGTAAACAGATAGCCCTTCGAGGTATGTGATCAATTAGCTTTGCTGAAAATACAATCATTTTGTTATTCCAAGCTGATGAGAAGGCCTCTTCGGCCTGCTCTCCCAGCCTCCACATGCCAATCAGCCCGTGTCACCATATAATTTTCCACATAAACACAACCTTTGTGCAACATCTACTCTTGTAAATAGATGTAATTCCCAAACCAAATAACGCACTTGGAGGGGAAATGGATATTATGCATGCAAAAAGAAAAGCTGGCGATTTTTACACTTTCCAGGCAACAAAAGATTACCCCTAATTGCGAATGGAGGAGGGGGTCCCCTGCGGGGGTGAAGGAGGCTGCTGGGAAGCAGGAGAGACCAGTTTCCAGGAGGATTTTTTTTTTTTTCCCTTTTCTTTGCACATGTGTGAGAGCAGACCACCAGGAACTACTTAACCGGGGATTTGTCCTGTTTAGGCAATGGAGAGAACGTGGTGGTTGTTGTTGATATCTTCAAGGAAATGCAAGTTACTTAATTATAAGGTTTGGTTGCTCGTGCCAGGAGAGACTCCCCACCACCACCACCCCCACCCCCCGCTTGCCCCCCAACCTTAAACTATACACATCCTGTTGCAGAATTGTCCCCCTATTTTCCCGGACAGGCACGGCCTCCATCGGTTAATGTGAGTTCTCTGAAACGCATTGGTGGGTCTTTCTCAATGTTCTGCTCATTTACGTGGATCCTTAAATTAGACTTTGAAAGCAGCGGAAGTTTCCAGGCGGCCAGGGAGGGCGAACACCGCAGAACCCACTGTTTAATCCTGGCCAGGTTCTGGGCACGGCCTGCCTCCTGGGCTCTCCAGATGCCTTAGAAAGGGAGGCTGGAGTACCCCCCCCCCCACACACACACACAGCCTACGGTCTCTCCGTACCTCTGGGGATGGAGAGAAATAGCCCTTTGGGGTCACAGTCATCCCCTTGAAGTCCCAGGCCAGCTGGAGTGGGGGCTCTAAAGTTGAGAGTAGTGGGATTAGGAGGAAGATGCGGTATGGCTGAGCTGTCCCCACAGAAAGTCTCCCAAGACCCCTACCTGGGCCCTTGCTGGACCAGGGGAGATCCAAGCAGCTAGGTTCACCTCAGGAGTCAGAGCCCTGGAGCAAGCCTGACATCTGTGAAAACTCAGTCATCCCGTGCATGTGGAAGATAGCCGATTCACCTAAGATGTAGTTTTTAATCTTTTACAAAGACGCAACTATAGCAGGTGAGTAATGACATTTGGATCTCAAGAAGACCTCGATGTTTTCATAGAATGCTTCTGGGTCGTTCTTGGCACCAATGAAGAACTGAGAAAGGGTGTCGGTCTGTCTACAGGGAGGAAGCATGAGCGAGCAGAAAGGAGAGGGAGAGCAAAGTGATAGCAGGTTTTTGGAGCTCCTTTCCAGTCTATCTCCCGACCTGGAGGGGAGGGCTGGGTGGCCCCATAACACTTCAGCTACAAAAGATTTTTCTATCTGACCCCCGCCCTTAGCCCGGCCCCCCTGCCCATGAAACTCGGCCTAAGAACCCTCATCCCTGAGAGTCCATCTTTCCCGGCACCCGAAGCCCATCTGAAACTCATTAGCTGCTTGAAATGATTGTCAGGGGAGCCCTTGATGGAAAACAAGAAAGGGAGAGGGATACTTTTAAAGGACAGCAATCGGGACCCAAACGCTGGCAGATGTTTGGAAACCTAGCTGTTGAGGAGGGGCCTCTGAGAGGCCGGGAGGCCACCTCAACAGCCTGACCCTGGGCTCGGCCCCCACCTCCCCATGCCTTTGTCTTTCTGGACGGCTCCACCAGCCGGGGCAGCTAACCCAGCCGTTTTCAAGACGGAACGACCACGACTTGGGACCTGCTACAGCCTGACTCAGAGGATGGCTGTGGTGATCCCTGGATTCTTTGCTACTTGTGTTTTCATTCCTGTACTCTGTGACTTTGTCTTTGATCACAAAATACAGGAAATGTTGGAATTATGAGAGTCCACACTGTATTAACACTACAAACCCAAGATCTCAGGATTATAGACTCTTTAAGAAATAGAATAAAAATATCTTTGCATTGGAGGATCTTAAAACACCTAGAGAATTAGAATTAGAGCTAGAACCTTAGAAATTTTGGAAAATTAATTTGTAGAATCTCAGAAATGCTTTTAATTCTTATAGCATCAATTAGATTATGAATTCTAAAATATTAAAAATATAGAATATTAAAAAATGTGGAAGAACAATTGTACAGAAATAAAGAATTGTGGTCTTTTAGAGCCATAGAACTTGAGGATTGAGGAACGTTTGAATATTAAATTAAGGAAACGTTAAATGATACAATCTTAGAATCACAGAATATTAGCTAGCATCCTGGAATGGTAGAATTAGAGAAGCAGAGACTCTTAAAATCATAGCAGTTTATAATTACAGACTCATTGGATTATAGGCTTTTAGAATCACAGACCATTAGAATCAGAGAGCATCTGTTTTATTTGAGAAGTATACGATCTATGAATTACAGAACTGTGGAAGTATAGGCTTTCAGACTTAGCCTTGAAGAATTTCAGAGGAAAAAGGAATTTAGAGGCTATTCGGCCTCATTCCGGCACTAGCCCAAACCTTCACCTGAACGCATTCTGTCTTTCTCTCTCTCTCTCAAACATATACACACGGCACCTTGAACGCCTGTGCTAATACTGTCTAGACAACTGAGTCTAATTGTATTATTCCTCACAGCTGCCGACCTCCTTTTCTGACTCCCGTCTTTGCCCTGCCCTTCATCATTATAAATTCCTACCAGCCCTCAGTTTTTTGGGAGACAGCTTGGTTTTTCTTTCTGCAAATCATTCAACGTCTTAATTTACCACGCCTACACCCAAGCAGGACAAGACCATTTTGATGATTAACATATTAGTGAAATGAAGTTTTGACTTCTTTAGGGTAAGGGGAGCAGGAGGAACAGGGCAGACAGGTATTGTGTGTGTGTATGTTTGTGTCTCAGAGACAGCAGCAAACAGGTTCAGATATGAATCGTCACTGCACATTCTTCTTGGAAGAAGGTAGAAACCATACCTAGGACAAGACAGGGTGGCCCAGCCTGTCTAGGTGAGAGGAGATTGGAAACTATAAACCATTTTGTGCTTATTTATTTTATGATCTTCACGGGCTGGGGTTTACACAAATCTGACAAATCTGACGTGTGGATTAGATAATTTGCTGGGAATTAACAGCCTCTGATGGTTATCAATCTTGGGGGTGATTATCACCGAGTTGAGTTGAGAGGATGCCGCTGTGATGAGTTGATGATGTTATCCATGCCCTCATCAGGGCTCAGAGAAATGTGTAGCCATAAATCCCCGGAGGGGGATAGCTGAGTGGAAGAGGATGGTCAGATATCAGCTCGAGAATAACACTCAGGATTCTATTACAACGTTTAGAAATAAACCAAAAGCAAAACAAAATCAGCTTCAGAGTCACCCTGGTACTTTAGAAAACACAGACACCCTAGTGAATTCATCCCCAAATTCTGTAGGTGGAGGACTAGGCAGAGATAAAAGTCAAATTCACAATCTCCTGCTTTTGATTCAGGCAGCACCAAGAGATGGTCTGTGCAGTGGCTGTTTAAATATGAAACTCTTTTCCTCATATGGTCTGTAGCTCAGTTCATACACAGAATCTTTTGGTCCTACATTCACTTAATGTGCCCCAAAGTTCCATAGGGAGGAAATAGTTTGGGCGCAAAATGCCAAGTGATCATGGTTTCCCATGATTTTCCCTGTAGTTTTTGAGAACAATTAATTTCACCTATTTCAAATCTTCTTTAAAACTAATTTAGTTTAGAAATTGCAGGGCTCCATAGCAAACCAAATTGCAACGCCCAACTGGTTCTAGAAATACTGTTTTGATACAAAGACTGAAAATGCCTTCCTGAGCGGTAGAGAGCAGTTGGCTCCAGATGCCTGTGGTGCTGTGTGCCATCAGTAAGTTAGGGCGCCTCTCTGGGCCACAATATGCCCACCCACAAATAGCAAGTTGGATGAAATAATCTAAATGTGGCAGCAAAAATATTAGAAACAGGAAAAGAACAATTTGGCTTTGTTTTCTTTTTGTGAGTTGAATTTCAAATTAGGCCAATGTTTCTATTTATTTTTGAGGCAGTTCAACCAAGAATCGCTGTTTTCATGGCTCTGACTTCTGATTTCAGATGCGAAACAATAGAACCATAACCCCAAACTTCCTAGATTATTGGCTGCAGCTATTGTACACATTTTCAATTGTGTGTGTGGGTGTGGAGGGGGGATGGTTATATTAATGTAAATGACATTTCTCTTCAATTCTGAAATAAGGAAAGAAATGGAGAGAGGAAATTTACTAATGGGTGGCAAACTAGCTGTCAATGGCCCCACTGTGTGGTCCTCAGTTTCCCCCTCTGTAAAATGGGGAGGGGATGGAGCAGGAAGAGATCTAGATGTTATCATTCAGCTCCAGGCCTGATTTTTAAGCAGGGTGTTATGCCCTATTACATAGCAGCCCCTCAGGGGCCACCCTAACTGATCCCGGTGATGGGAGGGGTGGGACTAAGAGAAACAGGAGTGCCTTAACAAAGGGGACAATGGCAAATCCCCAATTTGTGGACAAGTCCCTTTCACTGTGAGCCTGAAAGGCCAGGGAGGGGTTGGACAGGGTGAATAGGGGCAAGAGGGGTGAGGACCCTCTCACCAAGACCCCATTGAAAGTCTGCTGAACCATCAGCAGTGAAAGGGAGTGAGTTAAAGAGGCTGTACTGTGGGGGCTCAGCTAAGCAAGGCCCACACGACTGATCCCCTAACACACTTACCCAGCCAGGGGACAGGGCCTGAGGTCCCAGCTTGCATGGACAGTTCACAGGGTGTACTAGGTCCTCAATTGGGCCTGTCTGTCTCCTTTGTCTGAAGCCCAGTTTTGAACTTCTGACAATATTGTTGGTTCTCTCATGGTCATTTGGGGGTGGGATTTAGGCCTAAATCATTTGAGACTGAATCTCTCTGAAAAAGCCAGGGTTGGCAGTGAACTAGGAGGTGGTGTTGGCTGACTTGATTGCAGGGCTGAGGCCACTGGGTCCCTTCCAACAGCATATTCTGTCAAGACAGCCCCAAAGCAGCCATTGTGGTCCCATAGCAGGTCATGTTAGACAGCCAGTCAGTTCAGCCCAACAATTGGTCTGTTTAGGCAATATATCAGTCAGTCCAACCAAAATAGCCAGTTCTGTTTAAACAATAGTAGTAGTCGGGGGTGGGGGTGGGGGGAGATGATAAAAAAACAACAACAGTATCAGTTTTTGTTTTTGTTTTTTTCTTTTTAAGTAACTATACAACACCAGCGGCTCCGCGGGAGAAAGATGAGGCGTTCTGCTCCTGTAAAGATTTACAGCCTCGGAACCCCTGTTCAGGGTCGCTATGGGTCGGAACCGACTCGACGGCACTTAACAACAACAACAACAATACAACTTCCTTGGCTAATTATAAATAACCAGTCTGTCTGCTGATGCAACTGTTGGGCCTTGTCCAGGTGTGAATCACTTAATAAAAAAAGGAAAGTGATTAGCTCTGTAGGTAGGATCATTTGAAAATGTGATAATGCTCTGACTGAATTTCTTACTGTCTTATCACAGAGATCCAATGAGAAACACCAAAAGAGCTCTCCCCAGCAGGGGAAAATGGACTAGTTCCTCTAGGGAAAAAAACAAACCCATAGCCATTGAGTTGATTCAGACTCATAGTGACCCTACATAGGTTTTCCTAGACTGTAAATGTTTCTTGGAGCAGAGAGTCTCGGCTTTTTCCTGTGGAATGGCTGGTGGGCTTGAACTGCCAACCTTATAGTCAGCAACCGAATGCCTAGTCCACAGCACCACCAGGTTTCCTTGGTTTCTCTAGAGGGCTGCCAAAAGAGACTTGGGATTCCTATGGGCATTTTCCTGAGGTCCCACTTGTTTTGTTAATTGAACAGCAAACAAAAAACCCTCAATCTATAAACAGCACAACTTAGTTAACCAGCTAGGATATACAAGGGGACATTTTTGGAGAAAGTGAAAAAAGAAAGGAAGGGTTAAACAGAAGCTGGCGGGGGGGGGGGGGGAGAGACAATAAGGAAGGAAGGAACAATAGGGAAGAAATAGCAGAAATTATAAAACCACTTTGTACACGTAGAGCACGTTATACATTAAATACACTGTTGCAGTGTGTTTTGTATTCATAAGCTCATAATTGTATATCTTCCCTTTTGAGAACTGTGCCCCTTTTAAAGATGGGAGACCAAGATCCAGAACCATGAAGAAACTTTGCCCATGGTCTCACAGTTAGTTGATAGGGCTCATGGCTCAGGTCTCATGCTGTGAGAGGTTGAGGGTTGGCAGTGAACTGGGAGGTGGTATTGGCTGACTTGATTGTTGTGAAGTGCCGTCAAGTCGATTCCCACCCATAGCCACCCTACCCTGTATAGGGTTTCCGAAGAGCAGCTGGTGAGCTTGAACCACCGACCTTGCAGTTTAAATGACTTTGCAGTCTGGCACATTAACCCACAGTGCCACACCAGGACTCCGATGAGGCTTGGGAGTTGTGAAATCTCTCCCTTCATCACAGAAGTGAGGAAAGGAAGCTCAGGCAGAAGAGTCCAGGGTCCTTACCAAGATGCCACAGTACTTTTAGAGAGTCCCTTTCTCTCTTTGAGCTGAATGTTTCTCAGGAGCAGAAAGTTCTTCCTTGGGTCTAACCAGGTTCTCTCTTGCTGCAGGATCAGCCTGGATGTTCCTTCTTGTCACTAGTGTGCCAGGTATGCTGAGCCTGAGTGTGGGCTGGAAACTCCTCTTCCCCTGAGGTAGCAGAGGGTCTGGATGGTGAAGGAGAGCCCAGAGGGCCCTCTCTGTGTTTGGTGAATAAACATCAGAGTCGGGTTTCTGGCCTGTCACTCTGCAGCCTTTCAGGGAGTGAGAGGCCAGGTGGGCCGGAGGGAGTTCCCTTGAGCGGCACATGAAGAGGCCTGGCCCCGTGAGGGCTGGGGCCCAGGCAGGGCCTTCTCTGGACAGCCAGTAGAGTCAGTTTTTGCAGGCCGTGTGGAACTTCACACCTTTGAAAGGCTCCAGAGCGGCCAGCAGAAAAAATAAACCATTCCTCCCATCCGTGGCAGAGCGGCCATCCTTGGGGGCACCCGGAAACCCTGTAAAAGGCCCCAGTGTTTCCTTTTCCACTCCCCGAAAGGATGCGTGCTGTGCCTTTTAGGGACTGTTACAACTGGGCCAGAGTGCCTTCTCCACGCAGTCAGCCTGGGTCCCCGTCTCACTCCCCCTGGGGTCTGCCACCTCTACTCCCTAGCCTTCATCGCCACATCTGGAAACCAGGAATAAAAATGCCTGCCTTGCAGTTTTATTACAAGTGTGTGTGTGCCTGTGCGTGGCAGTGAAATACAGAAATACCTGTCCAAGTGCCTAACAGACAGTAGGCGCTTACTGTCTACCTCCTTCCTTTACTACCACGTATCTTAGAGCAAGTCAGTTTTCTTTTCCTATCTCAGGAACACAGGGTTAGTCTTATATACATCAGGAGTACAGGAGACAAAGGGCTTAGCAAACGGCGGGGCACACAGAAAGCTCTTTGGTAGTAGATGCCCCCTCTCATCCTTCCTTCTTTCCTTTCAGTCTACCCTCTGGGTCTCAGGTGCGCGATAATACTTTCCACTAGGGCAAGAATGCCGGGAGAATTAACAGTACCATAGCACTTGGCCAGCATTGCTATGCAACAGAACTGGAGTCCAGACTGGATCTCAAAACACTCTGAGAACACGCAAAAAGCATACAATAGTTAGAGAGTCCTGAGATGATTATGAGGGGCTCTGATTGTGCTGTGGATTAGACGCTGGGCTGCTAAATGCAAGGTTTGGCAGTTCAAAACCATCAACCACTCAGAGTGAGAATATGAAACTTGCTGCTCTCCTAAAGTTTTACTATCTCAGAAACGCTGTGGAGCACTTCTATTCTGTTAAATAGGGTTATAGTGAGCTGGAATCGAGTCTACTACAGTGGGTTTTGGTTTTGGAGATGATTGTTAATAAATCTTAGATGGACCACAACTTTTGTCTCACTGAGTTCAGGTAGAGATTTGAGGAGAAAAGTTCTCTGCTGGCTGTGAGTCCAGGGCAGTCTCCCTAAGCAGTGCCCCATTCAAAGCCTTGGTGCTTTGAATACTGACTCATGGTGACCCCTTTATGTCAGAATGTAACTGTGCTCCATAGGTTTTTTAAGGCTGATCTCTCAGAAGTAGATTTCCAGGCCTTTCTTCTGAGGTGCCTCTGAGTGGACTCAGGACTTCAACCTTTATATTAACAGCTGAGTGTCTTAATCATTTGCCTCACCTACCTAATTTGCTACACACAGTTCAAGTCCAGCATGTTCAGAGATGTCCCAGAAGTGCCCCTGTTCTCCTGAGTGGGCTTTGCAGAACTGAGGGGAGATGATCAGAAACAGGTCATAAAGTTGGGGCATATGCAAGAGCCCTGTGTGAGCTCTCTAGCAACATTTGCTGTCTGAAAGGTAATGGGATCCCCGTCATAGCAGGTGTGCAAGCAGAGGCTGGAGGACCCTCTAGCAGGTGCAGAGGAAGAGCTGTGGCAGTGGGCAGGAGGGGGCCGTATTGCTGAGAGACAGGCCTTGGACTTCTGGCAACCTGGACTCCAATCCCAACTTTGCAAAGCACCACCCCTGTGTGGCCTTAGGTTATTCTCCTAAGCTTTATAAAGCCTCAATTCCCTCATATGTAAATTGGCAGTAATGCCTGCTTCAAAGAGTTATTTTGAGAATTAAATGAGCTAAAGCATGTAAAAGGAAGCCCTGCTGGCGCAGTGGGTTAAGTGTTGGACTGCTAATCACAAAGTCTGCGGTTCAAACCCACCAGTCACTCCGTAGGAGAAAGATGAAGCTCTCTGCTTCTTTGAAGAGTCTTAGAAACCCTCCGGAGCAGTCCTCTGTCCTACAGTGTTGATATAAGTCAGAATTGATTTGATGAGAGTGGGTGGGCCCATGATCAAGTGCTCAGCTACTAGCTGTGAGATCTGAGGTTCAAATCCACCAGCCATTCCATGGGAGAAAAGACCTGACCATCTGCTTCCATAAAGATTACTGCATAGGAAATCCAATGGGATAATTTTACAGTGTTTTATAGTCTTTCCTGCTGTGGCGCTGTAGGATAAGCACTTGGCCATAAAGTGGGTTTGAACTGCAAGGTCAGTGGTTCAAACTCACCAGCCGCTGCTCAGAAATGCTATACAGAGTTGGAATCGACTCGATGGCACTTAACGACAACAAACGAAACAGTGACAGAATCTCTAAGGATCTCTGTAGCGTAGTGGATTAGGAGCTGGGCTGCTAACTGTAAAGTTAGCAGTTTGAATCTACCACTCAGTCTATGGGAGAAAGATGAGGCTTTCTGCTCCCGTAAAGATTTAAAGTCTCAGAAACCCTATACAAGGTTAATATGAGTCAGAACCGACTCCACAACGCACAACCACCACCACCATAGAGATTCTGGGACTGCGCTGACTCCATACAATAAGCACTGGACTGTGAACCACAAGGTCCCCAGTTTGAGCCCTTCAGCTGCTCAGCTGCTCCAAGGGCGAAAGATGAGGCTTTCTGCTTCTGTAAAGATTGACAGCCTCGGAAACCCTATACAGGGTTGCTAGGAGTCGGAACCAACTCCACAGCACATAACAACAACAACAAAAGTTTTAAAAAGTCTATTGGTCTCTCCATGAGCAGAAGAAAGAAGAGTGATGAGAATTGACGCTGCTAGGAATCAATTCATCCAGTGGACTAATGGCACATGTGAACATCAGTCTCCACGATTCTGAGACCAGAGGAACTAGATGACACCTGGCTACCTCTAACAACTGCTCTGAAAAGGATGGCATTAGAAGGTCCTGGATACAGTGGGAGAAAATGTGGAACAACACTGGAAATTATTAAAAAAACAAAACAAACAAAAAAACAGGCTTACTGATCAGAAAGAGACTGGAGGAACCTGAGACTCTATCACCCTTGAGGTCTGAAAAGATTCAATTTTCAGCCAAGCAGCAGATAGATGTATAGTAGGGACAGAAACACTACTTCGATATGCTTGCCACGGAATGGTCATTCATTCGGGATCAGAAGCACAACATTTACCTAAGGACAAAGTTCAAAAGGGATGGGAAGGTGGGTGGGAATGAAATGAGAACCAAAGGGAGGAAGTAGGGTAACTGTTGTTGCAAGGAGGGGATTGTAATCACTGAGATGAAACAAAGTGTATGATTTACTGAATGTAAAACTGATGATCTTGTCTGTAACCCTTCACTCAATTCACAATGAAAAGTTTAAGGAAAAAAAGAAAAGGAATGAATGTGACTGTGTTCCAATAAAACTTTATTTACAAAAACAGATGGCTGTGGATTTGACACGTGGGTGGTAGTTTGAGGACCCCTGTTGTCTAGTCACAACTCATGCTGCATCTGCTTTGCTGAGTCCTCTGGTGGGGGTTCCCTTCAGGGTTGAACCTCAGAGGAGCCCAGCTCTGTCCCCATTTGAAGACGAAGGGAGGGGGGCTTGTGGTGGCTAGGGTAGCTCCCCAGAGAGCGGTGCCTCTGAGTGGGGCTCTCTCTTTCTGCCCTGGAGAGGCTGTTGAAAAGGCTGCTCTCTCCAGCAGCGGAGCCTCATTACTCACAGGCTGGAAAACAATGTTAATTTTCCCCAAGCGAGAGGCAGCTGCACTTGTGAGCCAGGGCTCATTTTGCTGCATGAATATTTATGGCATGTCCCCTAATTAAGCCCAGAAATAAAATTTACCTGGGCGAACAGAGGCCATAGAAGACTGAAAGGCCATGTCAGGAACCGGGCTCTTATGCCTGTGAGTAGGACTGTCAATGAAACATTTGT
Source organism: Chrysochloris asiatica (assembly GCF_000296735.1). NCBI lineage: Eukaryota > Metazoa > Chordata > Mammalia > Afrosoricida > Chrysochloridae > Chrysochloris > Chrysochloris asiatica. The sequence goes on from NW_006408544.1 coordinate 9,563,118, forward strand.
CTGTAGAGCCACTTGGCCAGGGCCGATGTCCATAGGAGAGATGGGTGGGCATTTCCCTGCAGGTCAAGCACCCTTAGTGTGGTCACATGCTGGGGTGATAGGCCACCTTGCTGCACAGCAGTGAGTGGTTATTGTCTAAGTCCTGCTTGGGGGGACAGCGGGGTGCCTCAGGGACAGAGCCCTAACAAAACTGTTTTGCTCTAGTCAAGGTGACCCAGGTATTTCTGGAGTGAGCCTCAAAGTCCACTCCAGAAGAAACAGTCCAGAGAGGGCTGGAAAGATCCCAGGGGTGGGGAAGCCAGGGGAGCTGGCTCAGGTTCCTCTTCTGTATGACCTGGGGCTGACCACACCAGCTTTTACTGCTTTTAAATGAGGGAGGAATAGCTTCCAAGCTCTATTACTAACATAGATTGGCTTTGTGAGTCAACACCGAGGCACCTTGAAAGAAAGGCCTGTCAACTTACTTCTGAAAAATCAATCATTAAACATCCTACTGAGCACAATTCTACTCTGACACTCTCGGGGCTGCCTTGAGTCAGGGTCCAGTTGAATACAATGGGTTTTGGTTACCTCAGAACCACTAGCATCACAGGGTTGTTACTGAGAATCGTGGGAGATGATGGAAGAGAAAGTGTTTGGTGGAATGATCTCCACCATGGTTCTTGGATTTCCTTTATTTCCAGAGCTCCCTCCTTTGAATCTTAAAGAAAGGTGACTCTACCCAGCTCAATAACTTTGAAGATGTCTGGAAACCATAAATCTTGTCTTCTCGGTGAGGGGTTCTATCTCCAGATAACTGTTTGTCCTGCATATCCTCTTCCACAAAGCCAATAAACCAAGCAAATACCATAAAACTCCTCACTCTAGCCTGGGATTTCCCTGGTGGTCAGATTTGGAGTCCAGAATTAAAGAGTTTCAGAACATGCCCTTTAAGTTGAATATGGATCCTTCCCACTTATTTGCCGGGTTGGGACTTAACCTTTGATTCCCCTCTTCTTTCTTCTTTGCCATTTTTTAACTCTTTAAAATGTTCACAGCACCTGAGAGATCTAATCTGGTGCCCTACCCCCACCTCTGGACAGTTAGTGAGGACTGGGGTGAGGAAGACCATTTCTGAAGGTGGGTCCAGTTGTACAATCATCCAGGGCCTTGGCAATTGGCACACCTTGTAAATGCAAAAGTCAACAAGATGTGAAAGTCAACAGGAGGAAACCTTCTGCTCAGGTTGGAGAAGAGGAAGTGGGGAGTGATGGTGGGCCTTGACTTGTCAAGTAGGTCAAGGGTGGCTTCAGCGCCCTCACCTCTCAGGCTGGGCCTGCCTCACCCCTGGAGTTCCCAGACTCCTTGCTCTCACCCTCTACTTTCACATCCTGAGCTTGAATCTGATTACAACAGTGTGGACCCTGAGAGGGGCCGTAGAGGTCTTTCCTTCCACACATTCGTGATACAGACAGATATCCTACAGAAGTGGGGCAGCATTGTCCAAGGTCAGTATGACAGCATGCAAAGTAAAAACAGCCCTGGGGTGGGGTCAGAAGGCCTGGGCTCTAGATTGTGCTTTGGCTGAGCCCAGTTTCCGATCCATGGTTCCCCTCACTGCTTAGCCCTGATCCCAACTACAGACTATCTATAGCCTGACCTTCACACCCACAGACTACCATGGAGGTTAGACAAAAGATTATAGCTTCCTGTGACCTATTTCAAACATAGGAATCACTTATACCTATTACCTGCCAGGACACCATCTTGACAGAAGAAGGATGCTATGCTCTTACTGGTTTGATAGTGGGATACACTGGGCTGATCAGGACACCTCAGCAGAGGTGTGACTGTGAGCAGTCACTTTACTCTTCTGGGTTTCAGTTTCCTCATCTGTAAAATGAGGATTTTAATGCCTACTCTGCTTAGCTCCTGGAGTTCTTGTGAGGGTCAAATGAGATACTGATTATAAAGGTGCTTTGTAAACTGGAAAGCCACCCTCCCCCCAGTTGTACAAATCGTTTGCACATGAGTGTGGCTCTGTGGGTTAATGCGCTGGACTGAAAAGTCAGTTTGAACTACAAGGTCGGTGGTTCAAGCTCATCAGCTGCTCCTTGGAAACGCTATACAGTGTTGCTATGGGTCGGAACTGACTCAATGGCATTTAACAACAAAAACTAACCTAAAGGAGTCCTGATGTGGCACTGTAGGATAAACGCTGGATCACAAGGTCGGTTTGAACTGCAAGATCAGTAGTTCAAACCACCAGTTACTCTTCAGAAACCCTATACAGGATCTCTGTGTCTAAACCGATCTGACGACACTTAACAACAACTAACCTAAAAGTTGGTGTTTCAAACCTACCCAGCAACACTGCAGTAAAAAGGCCTGCTGATCTGTTTCTGTTAAAATTACAGTAGAACCTTACGGGCTAATTGGATTCTGTAGCCCGTGGTCGACATGAATCTGAATGGACTGGAGGGCAATGGCTTGGCTTTCATTTTAATAAACTGAAATGTATTTAATATATGAAAGCAGAAGTATGGATAACTATATGTATTGTTTTTGTCAGTATTTGATACTCACTAGCCTTTCTGGCTAGCTAGAGAGATCCTATGTTCTCCAGAGACAGAGAGCCAGGATCAAAATCTGCCTGGTCACAGAGGCCAAGAGCCTCGCTGGGGCCCTTGAGGACTTGGGAATCTGTAGAGTCTATAGCTGAGTCCCCACCCATGTACTCAGGCCCTTTGTCCTTGTCCCAGTGTGTTGGCTGGACTCAATGGTGCCCCCACAACATCCATATCCATCATTGAGTGCTAAAACAGCCTCACAGAGGAACTCAAAGAACTCATGTACCCAGCTTTGCCTCCTCCAAACCCCAAGGAAGCCCCCTTCTCTGCCTGAGAGGACCAAGTAGGCACTGGTGAGGGTGTGCCTGGACACTCTAGTCCTTATCTCTAAATGCTCTTCTTTCAGTTCCACCAGCTCATGTGTTTTGGGAGGAAAATTTAGTCCACAGGCTTTGGATTCATTTACATTAATTAAGCCATCAAGATGCTTTGTAAGAGCTATTTGTGCTTATGTGGCTTGTTGGGCAACTCTCAACCTTGATTTGAAGGCTTTTTCTCCTCTCTGGAAAAACAAGAAATCATACTGTGTCAGGAGCAACCAACAGAAATCCTTTGGTGCTTGTCTACCCCATTGGCCTCATGGTTAGAAGGTTATGTTGTTAGGTGTTGTCCAGTCAGCTCCAACTCACAGTGACTCCATGTACAACAGAATGAAATACTGCCCGGTCCTGCACCATCCTCACAACTGTTGTTATGTTTGAGCCCATTGTCACAGCATTGTGTCTATCCATCTCGCTGGGGTGGGGGGAGGTCTTCCTCTTTTTCATTGGCCCTCTGCCAAGCATAATGTTCTTCTCCAAGGACTGAGCCTTCCTAATAACATGACTCATAGCATCTCTATATAGGGTTTCTGAGGCTTTTTTTTTAAGTCATCATTGCTGGAGCAGAAAACCTCATCTTCCTCCCATAGAGCAGCTGGAGAGCTCGAACTGTGGGCTTTGTGGCTCACAGTCCCGCGATTATCGTAGGGCACCACAGTGCTCCCATGTGCCCCCTAGAATACTATAAATGCTAAAAACCACACCCGCTGCTATAGAGTCTATTCTGATTCATGGTGATTACATGATTCCAAGTAGAACTGTACTCCACAAGGTTTTCAATGGTTGGAATCAAAGTAGATCACCAGGACTGTCTTCCGTGGCACTGCTGGGTAGATTACCAACCAACCAGCAGGAGACATTTCCAATGTTTAGCAGTTATATTCCTCTAAACCTCTGTGCATTTCTTTCTAAGTGTCCCAGAAAACTTACCAATTCTTTGAGGCCCAGTGCTAGCTCAAGCTCTGCCTTCTCTTGATCATCCCTGAGCTGAATCAACTTCTAGCTCAGGGTCTGGTTGTGGGCGGCATCAGTAAATGCTTACTGAAGAATGAATAAATGAATGTATGAATGAATGCATGCCAGGGGCTAGGATAATTTATGGAGTCATTTTCATCTTTTCTATCCCTCCTTCCCAAAATGTGCCAGGCCCAGGTTTTACCACATGTAAAGCTTGACAAATGACTAAAGGAATGAATGACCAGGCAGCGAATGAATGGATCCATGGATTAATTTCTAGAGCACTTACTATGGGCCAGGCACTGAGCCAGATGCTGGAGTTACAGCTGTGAATAACTGTAACACGGGAGTTTTTGCTCACATGCCCTCATGGTTTAGCTGAAAAGTTGGGGGGTAAACAGAGTGCAACATCAATTATTAATTTAATTGCTCTGTGGTCAATGTCATGATGAAGGAGGAAAATGAGGAAGGAAGGAAGTGAATGAGTGAAGGTTGAGTGACAAAGGCATACACAAACAGAATAAGGGAAGGGATGAATATGTAAGTGAAGAAATTAGTATTAGGGTGAATGAGGGAAAGAATAAAGAAACAAAGAGGAGATTAATTAATGAGAAAAAAATTCTGGCCATGCCACCCAGTGCTTATAGACACAGGACTAGAAGTCAGCATGACCTGAAGTCAGCCCCTCTCCTGCTTCCTGAGGGCAGGGATGGCAGGCTGGGGTTGGTGGGGAGAGGCACGGTGTTCAGTGTTCTTCACTCTGAGGTTAGTTTTACTGCCTTAGCATCTTAGCATCTTGGGGAGCCTCAGAAAGAGCAAGACTCAATGCTTAGAATTTCAGGACATTCAGTACCTTATTTTGTGCTCAGCTTTTGAGTTGTGGTATTGGAGGAGAATATTCAAAGTGCCATGGAAGATCCGTTTGGGAAGAAGTACAGCCAGAGTGCTCCTTGGAGGCCAGGATGGCCAAACTTCGTCTCTCATACTTTGGACATATTGTCAGGAGGGAACAGTCACTGGAGAAGGATATCATGTTTGGTAAGGTGGAGGGTCAGAGAAAAAGAGGAAGACCCCCAGCGAAATGGATTGGCCAAGTGGCAGCCTCAATGGACTCAAGCGTGGCAACAGTAGTGAGGTTGGCCCAGAATCAGGCAGTGTTTCGTTCTGTTGTGCATGAGGTTGTTATGAGTCCGTATCGACTCGATGGCACCTAACAACAACAATACTGAACGACCTTCAAAGTGCTTTCACAGTCATACGCAATGCCTCACTTGCCCTGCACAGCGAGTAATCATGTGCTTGCTGGCACACTGATTTCAGTAGGAGAACCCTGGTACAATGGGTGGAGGAATGGGTTGGGTCAGATCCCAGAAGGCACTGACTATGACATTAAGGAGCTCTGCCTTATTCTGCAGACAGTGGAAGCCTCTGTGATCTCTTTCAACCAAGTTCAGCAAATTGACAAGTGCCAATTAGGAGTCAAGTGCTATTCCTGAACACTTTCATATGCAAGTTTCAATTGTTAGCTTGTTAGGTACCATCAAGTTTGCTTCAAATCACAGCAACCCTAGGTACAAACCACTATTAGGATGGTATAGAACCAACAGTCTGGTCCTGCACCACCCTCCCAATCCTTGTTACGTTTGATCTCATTGTTTCAGCCACTGTGTCAGCCCATCTCATTTAGAGTGTTCTTCTTTTTCTTTGACCCTCTATTTTACCAAGCCTGATGTTCTTCTCTAAGGACTAGTCCATCCTGATAACAAGTCCAAAGCACATGAGACAAAGTATTTCTTGCTTCTAAGAAGCATTCTGGCTGTGTTTCTTCCAAATCAGTTTTGTTTGTTGTCCGGGAAGTTCACGGTATGTCCAATATTCTTCACCAACACTATATTCAAAGACATTAGTTCTTCTTCAGGCTTTCTTATTCACTGTCTAGCATATGAGATGATTAAAAATACCATGACTTGGGTCAGGTGCACCTTAGTCCTCAGAGTGACATCTTTGCTTTTGAACACTTTAAAGAGACCTGTCAGTTTGTCATACTGTGGTACCTTGTGTGGTTCCGTGATGCTGGCAGCTCTGCCATTGGTATTTCAGATCCCAGCAGGGTCCCCCATGGTTGACAGGTTTATGTGAAGTTTCCAGATGAAGACAGAGAAGGAACTGGTGATCTACTTCTTAAAAAATTGCCCAGTGGAAATCTGATGAATAGCAGCAGGTTTCAATGTAACTCTGATAACAATCCTTTGAAATCTGTATTATTGTCGTACTTTGCATTTTGGTAAACTAAGCTGTAACAAGGTTGAATAAATTGTCCAAGGCAATCTGATACAGCAGAGCTCTGAGCCTAGACCTAATTCATTAATAAAACCTATAGTCTTCAAGCTCTGGTAGCGTGGTGGTTACGAATCGGGCTGCGAACCGCAAGGTCAGCAGTTCGAAACTACCAGCTGTTCCGCGGGAGAAAGATGAGGCTTTCTGCTCCTATAAAGATATAATAGCCTCGGAACCAACTCCACGGCACATAACAACAACAACAATAGTCTTCAAGTGGGTTCCCACTCATAGTGACTCTACAGGACAGAGCAGAACCGCCCTATAGGGTTTTCAAGGCTGAGATCTTTACAGACATGGATTGCTGCATCTTTCTACTGCAAACGGGTGGCTGGTGGGTTCCAACTGCTGACCTTTTAGCCGGCAGGTCAGTGTTTGACCACTGTGCCAAAAGGGCTCTTGAAACCATGTGTAAATAAAATTACTGTCATCAAGTTGATTCCAACTCATCACAACCCTATAGGACAGAGTAGAACTCCTCCTTGGGGGTTCCAAAGCTGAAATCTTTACAGAAGCAGACTGCTATATTTTTCTCCCAAAGAGGAGAGCCTGGTGGGTTTGAACTGTTGACCTAGAGGTTAGTGACACAATGCTTAACTCATGGCACCACCAGAGCCCCTTGAACCCAGGCTTCTTGTTGTTGTTGTTAAGTACCGTGGAGTTGGTTCCGACTCATAGTGACCCTGCACAGGGTTTCTGAGGCTGTAAATCTTTATAGGAGCACCCAGGCCTAGTTGATCCTAAATCTTTGTATAGTATCTCTTTGTTACTAAGCGGTCTCGTACTCATGAGATGTTTGTTGATTATATGTATAATTTTCCGTTGTGTAAATAGACTTCTAATCATAAGGTGAGCGGTTCAAACCCACCAGCTGCTCCTCTGAAACCCTATATGGGGGCCACTATGAATCAGAGCCAATTCAACGGCATTTAACAATAACAATGACCACAGCTAGTTGGAGCTTTGTGATGTTTAGTCCCTTCCCAGTTTCCAGAAGCAGGACTCCCAAGCTCCAAGCTATGAACCAGGCCTTCCTTCACACGGCCTTTTGCAGACTTGGAAGTCCAGAAGAAAATTCATAGTACTTTGGAAAACACATTTTCTTCTAAGGAAGAATTTTTTGTTTTCATTTCACACAGCCTTGGCTAGTGACGAGTGGTGAGGACAGGGGCCCTGTTTTCCATCCTAACACCTATTTCCAGGTGGGGGCAGGGAGGGCTCCTGCCTGCAATGTTATTTCAAAACTTTTCTGGGCCTGCAGCTCCATTTCCAGGCCACATGCCACAAAGCAAAGCATGATTTCCCATTATGCTTGTTGCCTTTCTGGTCTGAGCACCTTTCCCAGTCTGAAGGCCTATCCTCCTGCAACGCTCCCTGTTCTTAACTCCACACATGCAGTCCCCCTGAGCAATGTGGGACTTAAATCAATAGCCTTGCCAGGCACCCGATGGTCACTCTTTTGACAGACAAGCTTGCCAAGAACAGCAAACTCAAGCTGCTCCTCCCAACTAACCCCTCAAGAGATACGAAGATGAAACTGGTGTGGTGTGAGGGATCCCCAACTGCTTTCCACCATCGAAATGCATTCCACAGAGGAGCGGGCCAGTGAAGTCTGGTCATCTGACAGGGTGTGGACAGAGATGGATAGCTACTTCCTGCCAGAGAAGGCCACATTCAGACACTCCCAGATAACCGACTGCCACTTTATTAACAGCAAATATTCCCATCGGAACCAGGCTGGTTTAAAAAAAATAGATATATTTACACTTGCCTGTCAGAAGAACCTTCATTTTTCTTCTAGGCAAGCCAGTCAAAGGGTTGGTATGGGACAGAGGAGTGTGAGATGTCTGCTGGGTCTGCTCCAGGTCCTTAGGCCTCCGAGGATGGATGAAAACTCCAAAATATCCTTGGGACAGCTCTGAACTGGGATGAGGGCCTTCAAAACAGATAGGTGTCAGGGAGCTTAGGGGGTTCTAGAGTGAGAAACCAGAACACATCCCACCACTCATTAAACTGTAAATGAGAATGTCTAGGTGTAGGGTGGAAAGGCTAAAGTTAGAAGATGCAAATGTACGGTTAAGTCAGCCCATTATTAATGAAAGACATGCTACTGCATAAATCGGAGAAATATTTGTACTGAGAATAAAACAAAACTTTGTAGTGTCAGAAAGTGTCAGCACTAGAGTGCACCCTCTCACTTTAGCTGGCCACGTGCAAGTAGGTCCCAGGGTGCTAAGGTTTGCACTTGGCTGCTAAGCTGAGAATGAGCAGTTCTAGCACACCCAGCGTTGCTGTAGCAAGGTCTGGCAATCTGCTTCCATAATGATGGCAGCCAAGAAAACCCCACGGAGCTCTTCCACTCTGGAACATACTGGATCACCATGAGTCAGAATCAACTCACTAACAAGGGTTGGTTGGTTTTGTCATGGCTTCATTATTTCCACTTGATTTTCCATTGTAATCATTTTTCCTTTCCTTGAAGCATCACTAACACTTGCATAGGATTTATGCTTTGGAGGCACAGTTACAGGGTAAATCGGAGGAAAATTAAAGTCAAACACAAAATTACACACTTAACACAGTGCGTAGTGGTTACGAATGGGGCTGCTAATCTCACAGTCAGCAGTTCGAAACTACCAGCTGTTCTGCAGGAGAAACATGAGGCTTTCTGCTCCCGTAAAGATTTACAGCCATGGAAATCCTATGTAGGGTCGCTATGAGTCGGAACCTACTCCACAGCACATAACAACAACACAGTGCTAGCAGCAACATGGGCTGACTTAAGGTGGTTAGTGTTCTTCTTGCTCAAGTCTAAAAACGGCTGAAGGTTACAAAGGATTTTTAATGCATTTTATGTATTAAAATTAATTTAAACGATTACTTTTATCATTGGTATTATTTTTATCAAAAGTCGCAAGCCATTTTAAGGGTGTGAGAGATGTCTGTAGATCTACAGTCTGCAAAGACTTTTCGATGCTCTGGCAGACTGTTAGATGAAATGAAAGCAATGGAGTTTTAAGGTGCTGGTCTGAACCAGGCAAGGGCCCTGAAGAATGGAGTCTTTGGCCTTGGGGTGGGGGTGGTGGCGGCGGGCAGGATTGTTCTCTTTGGGCCATGGTGGAACTTCTCCCTGCCTCTGAGTAGGCCATGTATCATCGCTACAGAGAATGCACTTTGGAGTCAGGAGACTTGGGTTCAAGTTGTGACTCAACCACTTAGCAGTTGTGACCCCCTGAGCATCTTAATTTAAGTCTCTGTTTTAGATAAAATGAAGCAATAAATACCTCTGTCTTGGGGTTGTCTTGAGAAATAAGTGAGGAAAAGTATGTGTACCACTTAGCACAACGGGAGCTTAATAAAGAGGTAATTAACAGAATTGGTAGAGGTAGTACATATAGCATTGTATTAGCGCTCTGGGAGTATATCAATCTTTTTTAATGATAGATGAATATATATTTGCAGACATGTGTTCATATTTGTATGTGGTGTCTGTTTCTTATCTGTATCTGCTTGTCAACTTATATTTTGTATAAATGGTAATGTGTACTTATAGAAAATAGGACAATGATTGTCTGGAGGCTTATATGAATCTATGTGTATGCCTATGTTTATGAGAGCCTAGCATAGGTCAAACTCAAGGACTTTGTGTGAGTATATCCACACGTGCATGTGTGTGTGTGTGCATAGGAAGGACGTGGAATCAAACCACAGTAGGCAGCTGCCCCTCAGCTCAGCCTGGGAGACCTCCTGTTCCTATCAGCCTAGAAAGCAGGGCAGAGCAGAAGGGTCCAGGGCAGAAGGGTCCACAAGCTCTCTGAGACTAAGGATTTGTCAAGGTCAAGACCCTCAACTGGAGATGCCTGAGGATTTGTTCCATGCTGTGGAGAAGCCTGGCCCCTAAAAGCAGAGCTTACCTGAGGCAGTGCCTGGAGCCTGTCTCTGTTATTGTTGGGAACTTCTTTAACTCATCTTCATCCAGCATGGGACCCATTTTCATTTGTTCGAATGGATCATTTATCTCATGTATGGCCTTCCAAACTCCAGCCCAAATAGCAGTTACTTAGCAATTGGCTCATTTTAACAACAACAGCAAAAAACAAAACAAAAAAAAAACCCAGTGTGTTAGAGTCAATGTGTGTGAACATTACACTGTCTTTCCAAGCTGGGGTTGCAGGGAGACAGGCCCATGGGAAAGGGTGAGAGGGAGGGAGGTGAGTTGTGTTCAGCTGGTCAAGGATCCCACAGAAACAGGCAAACACATTATCCACTCCAACGCAGGCAATTTTTTCCCCCAGGGTGGCTAATTAGCAGGCGGCCGCCAGGATTCTCTACTTGACTTACAGAATTAGAATGCTCTGCACAGAGATATGCGTTTCAGCTCAGAAGCATCCCTCCTCCCTACCCAGGAGTGGAGCCGTGACTGTTCGTTGTGGAGCCAAGAGACTGCTCAACTGGCATTTTCACAGGACTGTATAGGGCTCCTTCACCAAAACAACTTTTTCCCTGTTAAAGACCTCAGAATATGCAGGCCCATCAGTGCAGGTATGCAGGACATGGCCACACACAGACACATAAACGTGATACACAACACAGCCAAACAAATTCACCCCAACATAGGCATCTCACATACCCACCCTAGAGACACACAGATACACACAGAGAGGAACAGTCACAGAGATAACCTGAGACTTATACCCACATGTGCACATGCGACATGTGCACACAGCAGATGCACCTTCATTTGCTTCCTAGAACAGGTGTGTAGAAGCACATGTATGGAGACATGGTACTTAAAACAGAAGCAAAAATTCTCAGATCCGTTCACTTCTGATTCTTAATCAGAAACTCGTATTCGAATACCATATGCGATCATATGAGAACTATACGGTATCTGATAACTTATCAGATATCTGGTATCAGATTCAAACATCATGAGAACCAGAATTTTCCTATCAGAACACCAGGGGGCTTTATATAAATACTCACACTGGGCTCTCCCAGGATCTCATAGTTGGGAGGGAAGTGAGGTGGAGGTAACCGTGGGAATTTGGAATAGCTTCCCTAAATAATAAACACAGAACACTTTTGTCATTGAAAACGAAAATAAATGCTTACTGCTGACTATTAGGAAGAAGAATTTGATTGGGTGAGAACTGTGTTTTTGTTTTTGTTTTTTTAAAGTGATGGCTTTTTTATTTTGTTGTTTCAAAAGCAAAGGATAATTCAGAACCAAATTTTTTCTGGTTAACTTTCCATATCTTTATTAAACAGATAGGAACAATGACAACAAATACAACTTGCCCAGGGGATTTTGATTCTACTACAAATGTTGCAGAACCACTGTCTAAACTGGAAGGGTCTCAGAGGTCATCTGGTCCTATCCCTTCCTGCTACAGACAGGGAAACTGAAGTCCTGATAGGACATGCCATGCTGCGGTTCTAAGTCACACAACCATTGGTAATTCCTGTGAGTTAATGTATGAAGAGCTCATAAATACTCACTGCTTTACTGTTGGAGTCCTGGTGTGCCCCTGTAGGATAAGCACTCCACCTCAAGGTTGGTTTGAACTGCAAGGCTGGCAGTTCAAATACACCAGCCACTCCTTGGAAATACTATACAGGGTCACTGTGAGTCAGAACTTAACAGCTACAAGTTTTACTATTACCATTATTATTTCATCATGCTCATTATTACCGTTAGCAGAGTCAGACCCTGAATCCAGATCTCCTTCTTCCCCATCTGGTTAGGGACTTAGGATATCTCTCCATGTAGAGAAGTCATTTAGGGGGTCAGTAGAAATCGGGAGCCCCATCCAGTCCCAGCTTCTCTAATTCTGTCCTTATTGAAGTTCTCCAATCCATCCAATTCCCAGGGTCAGGGACCAAGGAGGGGCTGTCCCAGTGGTGAAGGTGGTGGTGTGATGAATATGAGGGAGAGAGGGTTTCTGGTACCTGGTCAGGGGCTTCAAAGGCCCACAGCCTCTTTTGCTGCTTCCACAGCCTTTGGAGACACAATTGTGATTAGTCTTGACAAGGCACAAGGGGCAGCTGTAGTTAACGGACTGAGAGCCATCTGATGTTTCTGCATGCAGCTCTCTAGGGAGTCTCTTCAGGCCACGGAAAGATTTTCTTCTTACCTCTTCTCCCTGGGCCCTGGCTGCTGGGTGGTCTAGGGGCAGGAAGGGCAGAGAACAGAATGGAGGTGGGGCAGCAGAGACCCGGTAGTGTTGGAAAGAGTATGGGGTCTCAGACTTGGGCAGTAGGGTGGAAGAAGTATAAGTGGGGGGAGATCTGGAGCATGTGTGTGAGGGTACTGGTGCACAGGAGAGTTGGGATCAGTGATGGGAAGGTTTGGAAGCACTGGGGGAGTAGCGGGGACCAGCAGATGTCAGCACTGCTGGGAGGGTCCATGGAACTGGGTGTGAGTTCTTGTGGGTGAGGGTGTAGATGAAACTCTCTATCCTCTGGACTCTACGGTCCCAGGTGGCTAGCAAGAAGGGTCCACCGCCAAGCACTGAGCCCCCTATACTTAGTGTCTGGGGCTCCAGAACATGTGGCCGATGCGTTTACCCCCCCACCCCCACCCCACCAAGGGCTGCCATTTGGAACGCATTTGCAGACACATGATTGTTTTTAAGTTAATGCTTTTTAATTCACTCTGTTTCCCAGTTGTCGTTTTTTTTTATTGAAAAGGCGGATTCTGCCGGTGTGTGTTCTTTTGCGGGGGCGGAGGGGAGGGGGGCTTCCCGGGTAGAGACACCAGGAGAAACAGAGACAATGAGAGGCAGAGACAGAAACCAAAGCCCAGCGAAACAACGGGAAATGGGTAAACTGGGTCAGAGGGCAAGAAACTGCGAGGGATGCATAGAGGCCTGGACCGAAAGACAGAGAACCTATGAAGGGGAGGGGAGAGGAAGGACCAGCGGCATCGAGGGCAGGGCTGGAGTACGACCCTGAGGGGCCGAGGGGAGAAGGAGTGTGCTGAGAAATCCTGCTCCGGGAGATCCCGGCGGATTCCCCCTCCCCTCGGGCTAACACCCCTGGGGTCGAGGGCTTTTCTCTGTGAGTGTAGAAGAGTCCGAGTTGACTGTAGGGACTGCAAGGACGCAGCGCTCAGCGGACGGAGTACGCAGGACCAGGGTCTGCCTGGGAGAGGAATCCGAGGTCAGAGACTTAAAAAAGGCTTGGGGAGTGAGAGGCGCTTCCTCCTTGGTTAGACCAGAACGAATTTCTAGCCCAGCTAGAGCTCTGCGCGGCAGCTCTGAAGCGAGCGGCGTCCAACCTGCTGTGCCTCCTAGGCGAGCACCCTAACTTCTCTGAACCCAGGCCAGGCCACCTGCAATCGGAGAAGAGGCAACGATGGTGGCGGGGTTAAACGCCGTAGTGGAGCTGGACTGGACAGGCGAATCCCTGACTCCAACCCTAGGAACTTCCAGCCGAACCGCAGCCCCTGGCGTGGGGGGGGGGGAGGGGCGGGGCTTATATTTTTGCCGGACTATGGTTACGAATCAGGCTGCGAACCTTAAGGTCAGCGGTTCGAAACTACCAGCTGCTCCGCGGGAGAAAGATGAGGCTTTCTACTCCCGTAAAGA
>NW_006408544.1:9578517-9590477 GCF_000296735.1 Chrysochloris asiatica
TTGCAGTTCAAATGGCTTTGCAGTCTGGCGCATTAACCCACAGCGCCACACCAGGACTCATGGGCTGCACAGTCCAGGGCTTTTATATAGGCAATAAAATATAGGTAAACCTATTTCTAGTATTCTCTGCTTTTAGCCAAGATCTATCTGACATCAGCAATGGTATCTCTTGTTCTGAGTCCTCTTTTGAAACCTGCCTTGAATTTCTGGCAGTTCTCTGTAAAATATACCGCCACAACCATGTTTTAATTATCTTCAGCATAATTTTACTTGCATGTGATATTAATGATATTGTTCAATACTTTCCACATTCCATTAGATCATCTTGCTTTAGAATAAGCACAAATATGGATCACTTCCACTCTATTGGCCAGGTCTTACAAATGGCTTGGCAAAGACAAGTACATGCTTCCAGTGTGGCATCCCTTTGTTGAAACTTTCAGTTGGTGTTCTTGTCAATCCCCAGAGGCTTGGTTTTATGCCAATGCTTTCAGTGCAGTTTGGACTTTTTCCTTCAATACTTTTTGATCATATGTTACTTCTTGAAATTGTTGAACACCAACCAATTCTTTTTGGTACAATGACTCTTTATTCCTTCCATCTTCTTTTGATGCTTTTTGTGTTGTTCAGTATTTGTCCATGGAATCCTACAACATTGCAACTGGAGGTCTGAATGTTTTCTTTAGTTCTTTCAGCTTGAGAAGTGCACATTTCATTAGGTTTTACTTTGCCTTCTCTTGCCCCACATTGAAATTCTCCCGTTAAGCTCTTTTATTTACTTCATCATTTGTTCTATTCACTTTAGAGAGACTTTCAGTCTCTTTTGACATTCATTTTTGTCCTTATTTTTCTGCCTATTATTTAATGGCCTTTTGCTTTCTTTATGTATGATGTCCTTGATGTTATCCCACTACTTGTCTGGTCTTCGGTCATTAGAGTTAAATGTGTCGAATCTATTTTTGACATGGTCTAAATCCAGGTGGGATATACTTGAGCTTGTACTTTGGCTCTCATGGACTTGTTTTCATTTTCTTCCACTTCCACTTGAACTTGCATTGATGGTCTGATCCACAGTAGGTCCTTGGCATTGCTCGGATTGACAATATTGAACTCATTCATGGTCTCTTTCTATAGCTGTAGTTTATTTGATTCTTGTGTATTCCATCATCAAATTATGTTGTTGAAAAAAGGTATTGCCAATGAATGCGTGGTTTGTCTTTCAAAAATCTGTCATGTGATTTCTGGCATCATTTCTATCGCCAAGATCTTATTTTCTAACTACTGATCCTTTTTTGTTTACAACTTTTGCATTTTGTTTACAACCTTTACATTGCAATCACCGATAATTATCTATGCATTTTGATTGCATGTTTGGTTAATTTCAGACTACAGAAATTGGTAAAAATCTTCAGTTCTCCATCTTTGTCATTAATAGTTGGTATGTAAGTTAAAATAATAGTCATATTAACTGGTCTACCTTGGATGTGTATGGATGTTGTCCCATCATATTCATAATTTGGGGTAGACCTTGAAATGTTACTTTGGACAGTGAATTCAATACTGTTCCTCTTCAATTTGTCATTCCCAGAATAGTACACCATATGATTGATTGTCTGATTCAAAATGGCCAATGCCAGTCCATTTTAGCTCACAAGAGCCTAGAATATCTATATTGAAGCACTCCATTTCATTTTTTGGTAGTTCCAATTTTCTTAGATTCACACTGCATACATTCCAGGTTCCAATTATTAATAGATACATGCAGCTGTTTCTTCTTATTTTAAGTAGTGTCACATAAGCCAATGAAGGTCCAGAATGCTTTATACTCCATCCACATCATTAAGGTGGACTCTACTTTGAAAAGGCTGTTCTTCTTCCGTTTCATTTTGAGTGCCTTCCAACCTGAGGAGCTTACCTTTTGATGATGGTTTGCTGCTATTCATAAGGTTCTCACTGACCTTTTTTTTTCCTCCCCTTTTTTTCTGAAGTACATCTCCAGTGTCTTCTTTGTCGTCTGTCTGTGGTGCCTCACTGAAGTCTGTCCACTATGGGTGACCCTGCTGCAGTAGAAATACCAGTGGCATAGGTTCCAGCATCCCAGCAACAGTGTGGCAAACTAACAGAGAGCTAATTACTACATGTTTGCAAACAGCGCGAGGGCCGGGGCAAGGCGGACCAGTCTTCCTCCCTCCCCACCCAGTGTTGACCCCAGGATCCAGTGGCTGCTAAGGGGAGCTCTCTGTTGCTACACTATGCTGAAAGCAGAAGGTGGAAGGGCACCTTCTGACTCAGGAGTGCAGCTTGGCACCACACACTGTGATCCGCGTGATCCGTGATCCGGGAATTTTGGTATGGTGGGTCACGCAGGTCTGAGACTGTGACCGGAACTTGGTTCCGAACATATTCTGCTCTTCGTTCTAAGAAGACGAGTGAAATGAGCCCAGCATTTGCGCCCTTCGGTGTCTCAGACTGTCCTTAAGCTTCCTTCTGAGATCTCAGTCTCAGCGAAAGAAAGGAGGCGGCTCTTCCCCGCCGCCCGAGGTCTGCGCTCCCAGGGTGAAAGCTCAGGCCTGGAGCTAAAATTGTGGGACAAGGGAGGGACCTAGTGTGGCACTGATGTCGGGAAAACCCGGCTTCCAGAGGGTCACTGCAGAGATGAAGTGCAAGATCCTCAGAGAGGCAGCGCTCTGCGTCTTCGTTTGCACGTGCATAAAATGGGAATGCTGAGGGTCCTGCATGTCTACTCTTCCGTTCCCCCTCCCAGTGACTTAATATGCTGAGTCAAAGGGGGAAAAGAATTCCTCATGTGTGAATTTTACAGTGTGACCAGTGCTTTACACGTTGCAGAGCAGTTTGTACTGCAGCCTGCATTCTCAATTCCATTTGGGGTCTTAGGAGCTGGGTGGAAGTGGAAGTAGGGAGAGAACTGTATTTCTGTAACGTTGTGGTTGTTAAGTGCTGTCGAGTGGTCGGTTTCTATTCACAGCGAATTCATAGGGTTTTCAGAGGAGCAGCTGGTGAGTTTGTACTTCGCCGACCTTGCGGTCCAGTGTTTATCCTATAGCGCCACAGTGTAGCCCTTAAAGAGCCTTAGAGGAACAATGATTAAGCGTTGGACTACTAACCCAAAGGGTTGACACTGTGAACCTACCCAGGCGCTCCTCGGTAGAAAACCCTAGATGTATATTTTCATATAGATTACAGTCGAGAAAACCCTATAATGCAGGAGCCGTGGTATAAAGCACTGAATCTCAAAATCGGTTTGAACCACAGGTCGACGGTTCAAACTCACCAGCCACTCCTTGGAAACCCTACACAGGGTCGCTGAGTCAAAACCGACTCTAGGGCACTTAACAACAACAGCAATTCTGTTACATAGGGTCACTGTGAGTCAAAAACCATCGGACAGCACCAAAAACAAACAGATGAAGCTCAGAGCGTTCGGATGGCACAGACAGTAAGGCACTGGATTGCTAACTAAAAGATTCAAACCCACCCATGAGTCAGAAGGTCACACAACGGAGTGAAACAGCCGGGTTTCTGGACTTCAGGTTTCTAGTTCAGACCCTGCCCAACTCTCTAACACTTCCCGGCCTCCTGGCCTCCGCAGATGTCCCAGGTTCCTCTTGGTTCTTGGAGGAATCTGGGAGCTGTGGGTCGCAGCGTAGAGTGCGAAGAACCATCTCAATCGGCTGGTGCGGCCTCTCCCGCTCGCTGCGGGTCCATGGCACCCCCTTGCGCCCGTAGTCGGAGGTGCAGCCGGCTCCCTTGACCGGGTCTCCGCGGCTCTACCAGGCATGCACTGGCGCCGCTAATGCTGCATTTAGAGACTTGGGCGATTGGGCAGGAGAGGGTTGTTTAGCTGCGGAAATGGTGAGATAAGATGACATGGAGGAGCGCTTGTGTGTTGTGAGGCAGTGTTCACTTCGTCCCAATGTTTGACCACAAGTGTAGTTTTCCACACGTGTTCCCCCAGTTCTTGGACTCTTAGGAGCCCAGTGAGGCTGGCAGGGCAGAGATTATTATTCTCGATATATAGATGGCAGCCAAGACGGACTCAAGGCCAACCACTGGTGAGTACTGCAGCCAGAACCCAGACTTGATCCGCTTCCCCTCCTCTGTACCCCATCCTTCAGAGCTGGAGCTCTGGCTCCCACAAAGGTTAAGAACAAGGGCTTTAAAAACGCCGCTAACACTTGAGTTCTAATTCCACTCTGTACCCGCTGTGAGACTTCAGGCAAATCACAGAACCTCTCTGGGCCACAGTGCTCAAATTCAGAAAATGGTGCCTCTCAGAATTGTCGGGGAGGGGCAGATTAGTGAGACCAGCCTTGGTGGTGCTGTGGGTTAAATGTTTGACTGCTAACCACAAGATGGGTGGTTCAAGCCCACCAGCCACTGTGGGGGGAAAGATGAAACTGTCTATTCCTGTAAAGATTCAGCCTCGAAAATCCTATTTAGGGTCTCTGAGTTGGAATTGACTTGCTAAAGGTGGATTTTGGGTTTTGTGGCACAAAGTGCTGCACACAGTGCCTGGCCTGACTCAGTGGGTCCTTGTCATCAGGAACTGTGCCTCTCCAGGACCTGCCTCTGGCAGTACTGAATGTATGGAACAGGGTGACAGCCTGGGCAAAGGCTGGAACGTGGAAATTGAGCCAGAGTAAGAGCTTCTCATGGTTTGTACGTAGGTGTCAGGGATCTGGGACTCTGCTCTAATTCTCCCTCCATTTTGGTATCCCCGGGGGCCTTCTCCAGGGTCTTAAAAAGGCTTTGGGTGCTTCTGACTCTTATAAGTGTAGACACAGAGACCCTGAAGCAGAAGCTATTGTCCCAGAGCTCCCCCAAGGTAAGACTTGGACTTTACCCTAGAGATGTCAAGGGTGAGGATACCCTTAGGGTGAAGGCAGGGTCTTGTTGGGGAAATGAGAAAAGGAGGCAGTAGTGGTAGGCGGGGTTCTTATTCTAAAGGTGTAAAACCCAAGAGTTTTGGGGAGGAGAGAGGTCTTAGGGTACCTGGTGTGACACAGTGGGAGGGACGAGAACAGGAGACACATTGTGGCAGAGTGAGAAGAACCAAAAGCGGCCTCTTCTCCCCTGCAAGTGTAGGGGCTTGGGGCAGGAGTTCTCTTCAGACTGAACCAAAATGCATGTGGAAAAGTTTGGACTTCCTGGGGCCTAGCTGGGAAGAGCAGTGCCTGGTGCAAGTGCAGAGAGATGGTGAAGTGTGAGACCAGTTGTTCTCCAATTCCTGGACCCTCAGCATTACCCAGGGCTCATTAGAATGTAGACCGCTGCTGTCCTTCCCTGCATTTCTGAAGCAGTAGGTCTGGTTGGGGCGCAGACTCATTTGTATTTCTGACACTTCCCAGGTGATAAAGATCCTGGGTGTCACAAATTTCCATCAGCTACTGACCTAAAGGTTGCTGGTTGGATCCCACTAAGTGGCAATCTGTTTCTATAAAGATTATAGTCAAGAAAGCCCTATGGGACAGTTCTGCTCTGCATCCCATTTTATGGGGCACCATGAGTTGGAATTGACTCATGGCTTTTTGCTTTTCCCAGATGATGATATTGATGCTGTTGGTCCGGGGACCACACTTTGAGAATCACTGCTCTAATCCTTCAGAACATGTCCCTGAGGGCTCTTAGCTCAACAGCACCATATTCACTACACATCTGTCTGATTCATCTCAGAGAACAGGGACTGGTCTTACCTACAACATGCACAGGTATAACGTGTCTGTGTCTCCAATGGCTCAGAGAAGGATGACTTCTGAATCTGCTGGATGGGGTAGTTGGAGCAGGCTTTCTGGAGGAGGTCTGCTAGAGGGAAGCTATGGTGACAACCTGGCCAAAGGCTGAAAGATGGACACTGAGCCAGAGTAAGACCTTCTGATGGTTGCAGGCCACATGGCAGGGTTTGGAGATCCTGCTCTAGTTCTCCCCTCAAAACACACACAGCCCAGGGCTGGGAGCAGAGGCACGGGGGAGTGCTCACAAGCATTCAAATAGCTGAATTGTTCACATTCACTCAGGAAAGAGCCTGGTGTGGCTGCCGCAAGTCCTAGAGGCTGCAGAGTCCTTCCAGTGGTGGCTCCAATGAGGGCAGAGAAGAAGTGATCAAAGCAGCTACCCTTTCTGCCTTGGTTTCTCCATCCAAGAAAGGCTCACCCTGTACTTGCCATTTCCCTGACCTTCCCAAGCTGCCAGCAGGATAATATATGGAAATTGCTTTGACCTCCTGAGAAAAGAGGGTCTCCAGGAATAGAAAGTTCAGCTGCTAATCCCGTCCCCCCAGACTTCCCACTAATTCCTGCTTCCGATGTCAGCCTGGCAGGTTGAGTTTAGTCAAAGAAAGAACAACTTAGCGAGATGATGGTTTTTCTAATGGCCCCCGTTCTCTAAACACACCCACACACAATACACAGGCACACATAGGCTGGTCACAGGCCCACCCTCACGCACAGCCTTTCCCCGACCCTCACTCACACACGTGCCTTCCTCGGAGCAGTCATAATTGTGAAGAATAATTAGAACTAACATTTGCACAGTGCCTGGTGCTGACAGAGTGTGTCCACCCCATGCTCATGTTTAATCCTCACAACGACCTGGGAGGCAGGGATTATTACTATTATTAACTGAGGCTCGGTGAGGTTAAGTGACTTGCCCAAGGTCACTCCGCTAGTAAGTCATGAGCATGGCTCCAATTCGGGTCTTCTGATTTCAAGTGCTTTCTTCTTGCTGCTGGTCCATGCTCCTTCCTCTATGCATCCATGCTCATTCATGTGTTCATTCAATAAATATTTACTGAGCATCAGCTATGGGCCAGACTATGTGCTGGGTGGCAGCTGCTTTTCTGCACTTATTCACCTAGTGTTCACAATAAGCTAGGTGCTGCTCCCACCCCTAGTTTACAGCAGAAGTGAGGCAGACAGGCTGAGTAAGGGGCAGAGTTGAGATATGAACCCACAGGGTGAGGTGAGAGCCCTCTGCTCTAACTCCTGTGCTCGCTGGCTCCCATGTACACTGTCACCTAGAATCACGACACTCCTCCTCACCTGGGCACTGCGAGAATATACACTCTTCCAGCTCCTCCTATCCTAGGCGGGGGCTGGAACCACAAGTGGTATGCCTGGGTCTTGTGTATTAAGAGTCCCCAGCCTGTCCCTGTCACCCAGACATTTCAGCTGAACAGGCCCGGAAAATCAAGGATAGGATTTTCTCCAAAATGCCACTGGCGTCTCTGGGGATAGAGTCACATTTTCCTACTGATTATACAACACGGTAGCATTTACAATAGTCACTCCCTCAGTCAATATCAGGCAGAAACAGTGAGAGATGTACCCCCCACGCCCACCCCATACTGACTCAGGCTGAGAGCAAAGGCAGTGTGGAAGGGCAGAGGGACATAGCTCCTGTCCTTCACAGAGTCTAGGGCAGAGAAGAGCCCTGGAGGGATGGCCTGTGGTCACCTGTCATCGATGTCCAGAGACTTAAGGTTGAGACCTAGACATAGATTCTGGTCCAGGCTTTGCACTCTCTAGCTATATGACTTTGAGCAGTTCGGTTACCTCTCTTGGAGCCTCAGTTGTTGTTGTTAGGTGCCATCGAGTCGATACCAACCCATAGCGACCTTATGCACAGCAGAACGAAACATTGCCCGATCCTGGGCCAACCTCACTATTGTTGCCACGTTTTAGCCCATTGATGCTGCCAATTGGCCAATCCATCTCGCTGGGGGTCTTCCTCTCTTTCTCTGACCCTCCACCTTAGCAAACATGATATCCTTATCCAGCAACTGGTCCCTCCTGACAACATGTCCAAAGTTACCTTATATGAAAAATGGGAATAATGATCCCTCCCTCTCAAACAGAACACATACAGAATCAGATCCTGTTTTGAGCAATGAATGAACAGTAAAGGCATGCAGGCTGGCCATCCTGAGTAGAGTCCTGACTGTCCTCTCTTGGTAGGACTTATTTTCCAAATGAAAACATCTGGCACCTCTATTCTCGGCCCCAAAGACAATCTAAATTAAGGCAGATGGTGAAAGGGGCAACACTTGTTTTGTACCCACCATGCCAGAACTGTGGAGTCCTGGTGTGGTGCTGTGAGTTAGTGTGCTGAACTACAAAGTGGGTTTGAACCACAAGGTGGGCAGTTCAAGCCCACCAGTCACTCCTCGGAAACCCTATGTAGGGTTGTTATGGGTTGGAACTGACTCGATGGCACTTAATAACAGCAACATGCCAGAACTCTACCAAACATGCATGAAGGTCTGAGTCCGGAGGTCTCTCTTTTCTGGACGTGAAGCAAGCAGATCAGGAAGAACATGACTCTATAATCCCACCTAGGCAATCCAAAGAAGCAGAGATAGGCTAACATTTCAAGGACTGGGGACAAGGGGTCCATACCACAAGGGCTAGGTGTTGGTATGTACGTGGGTATATCACCATGGAATCAACATGGGCTTCTGAGATTTGGATTTATCTGCTCATTTATTTAGTAAATGCAATGGATATGTCAAGGAACCCAGATAGAGCAGTGGTTAACTGCTTAGCTACAAACTGAAAGGTCAGTGCTTGGAACCCACCAGCTCTCCACAGTAGAAAGATGTGGAAGCCCTGTGGGGCAGTTCCACTCAACCAATGGGTTTGATATGTCTGTGTGAATGTATATTGAATACCTACTATGTACCAGGTACTACTTCACATGTTGGGACTACAGCCATGAACAAAATGGGCAAAATCACAAACCTCATGGATTCTAGACAAGAAGACAGACCACCAAGTAGTTGCTATTGGATCATCTCCAACTCATGTGACCCCATGTGTGTCCGAGTTGAACTTGTGCTCCACAGGTTTTCAGTGGCTGATTTTTTATAAATAGATCATCAAATGTGACTTTAGATGGACTTTGACCTTCAACCTTTTGATTAGCAGCTGAGTGCACTAACTATTTGTACCACCCAGGGACTCCAAGAAGACAGACAATGTTTATGTAAACAAGCAAACAAAAATGAATCTTAGATCTGTTGTGTGCCTTTAGGCAAGTCATAGCCTTTCTGAGTTAGAGTTTCTCCATATATGATGTTACATAGTGACTTCTGCCTCTCATGCTCTTCTGTGAGAATGTATGTACAAGTTTGCAAAATGAAAAGCTCCATGCTCTTATGCACTACTCTGGGTGTGTGTAGACATGTGTGCTCGCCAGGACCCGTTTTCCTTGGCTCAGTGAACACAGCACCTGTGGGACTCCGGAACTGGTCCCAAATTCCATAAAATCCACAACTCCCTCCCACCAGAAATGTAGGGAGGAAACCATATGGCTCTGATATCCTGACTTTGGGTTTGGTTTTGCCCCAAGACAACACATCATGCAAGTTTCTCTGCTTGGAACTTATTTCCCAAGCCTTTTACTCTAATAGTTTTCATTTTAAGGAGGCAGGGAAGGTTGATCTAAACACTAGAACTGCTTTAATGTTTGGGATAGGTCTGGCTTGGGTGAAGGGGACATTACTTGGCCCCCAGCAATGGAGAAGCAGCCTAATAATGAGGCCCAGCAGCGGGGTCAATATTATTCACACTGTCATCCTTTATGTTATCTTGTCTAGTTCCTATGGACTAAAACTCATTCCACTGGACTCAGAAAGGTTGACATTTGTGTCCAAGCACTGGCCTTATAGTGGCTTCCAACAGAAATTACTCATTCCAATCCAATCTTGGCCAACACTGCCCAACTTGTGGTTCAGTCCAGCTGAACCACACACATCCTAAACTTTTCCAGTTTCATCTAGTGTGACCCATCCTAACCTCTCTTAACTCAGTCTAGCCCAACCCATCCCATCTCATCCTTAACTACTGTAGACTGGCTCACTCAGCCTCTGTTCCATACTCATTTTAATGTGTCTTTTTAGCCTACGGAGACCGAAACGCTAAAAACTACATTTCCCAAACTGCCCTGAAGCTGGAGTGCTGGATGTAATTTAGGTTTCACCAAATGCCATGTGCTCATAGAAGATCTGGCTTCAGAGATCAATCAAATGGGCAGGGAATAAGCATCTATTCAAAGCAATATTTTAAAAGGCAAATACAAGCAAAAATAGAACTGCATGATGTACCTCTTGTACCGATCACCCAGCTTCAACAATTTATGAACAAGCTGCTGATTTTGTGTTATCTATTCATAGAATCTCCATCCCAGATTTTTGTTTTGTTTTGTTTTCTGTAGACCAAAACCTGTCAATGCTTTCATACTGGGTGTGTACTTAACTGTGTGGACATGCAGAGGAGCATGTTTCTGGAGCCAGAAGCTCCATTGGCAGCTTCCTCATTTGGCAGATGGCTTCCTGATGGTTGCAAAAAGAAGCAGCTGCCTTGGTGGTCCAGTTCTGCAGTACAGCTTTGGGAGTTGGTCTTGAAGATGCAACATAGAATCTGTTTCTTCAGCTCTCCAAATATTTCTGTAAGTCATTAAATACCCATTAATACATTTATTTCTGCTTAAACTATCCATAATAGATTCTGTCTCTGCAACTAAACTCTAAGCAATTTTCAACCCAAGCTATTCCCAACTCAGCCTAACCCTGCCTGAAACCAACCTATTTCAAAATTATTCCAATCCATCGAACGCTGTTAATCCTGTTCACCCAATCTTAGCCTAGAAGGCTCCAGAAACCAAAACCAAATCACTTGCCTGCCGCTGAGTGAATTCAACTCATGGCAACCCCACGTGCTGCAAAGTAGAACTGTGCCCCATAGGATTCTTCATGGCTGTGACCTTTTAGAAGATTTTCAGGCCTTTCTTGTGAGGTGCCTCTAAGTGGGTTCTAGCTGCCAGTCTTTCAGTTAATAAAGTGCTTAACTGTTCGTGCCACCCAGAGATAGACCAATCCTACTCAATCCAAATCAATGTTAGCCCAGTCCAACTCAGCCTCAACTGTTCTACACTTTTTCTTGTCTCTTTCCACGTCAGCCCATCTCAGTAGAACCCTGACCAGTCCATCCTATCCCCACCCTCTTCCATCCCAGATCATCCCAATTTACCCCAATTTATTCGACGGCACTTAACAACAACAACAACAACATCTCAACCCAACACATTCCATATGAACTGATACAGTACAACCTATTCAAGCCCACACTCACTTACTGTGTATTTTCCTTGGGAGGCACTGTGAGAGTGCAAAAGATCCCTGATGGTGCTGTGGGTTACATGCTGGGCTGCTAACCACAAGGTTGACAGCTCAAATCCACCAGCTGCTCCTCAGGAGAAAGTTGAGGCTGTCTGCCTCTGTAAAGATTTATAGCCTCGGAAACCCTAGAAAGGATCAATATGATTTAGAATTGATGGCAGTGCGTTTGATTTCGTTCTTGGTGAAAGTGCAAAGGACACTTGAACTTCTCTACAGACATGAGGCTACCTTCTTTTGTTAAGTATTTCTGGTTTTCTTTTTCCCTCTTTTCTGTTTCTCCCTCTACCACAGACCCTGCCTCCTTGTCTTTGTCTTTCTCTTTGGCCACCAGTGTCCCCATGGTGGTTTCTGGGTTTTCAGAATCTCTAGTGGGAAGCTCCTCTCAATCACTCTGCATTCCTGGAAAGGATTTCTTAAAATTCCGTTCTTTCAAAGCTTCCCTGCTGTGATAAGACAGAGCTGCGAAAATGATCTCAAAAAGGTATCCAACCCTAATCACTGGAATTTGTAAATCATATAGCTCCTGTGGCTCCATCTTTTAACATGCTATGTTGTTGTTGTTTGGCGACATGAATTGGTACCTAACATAGGGTTGGTGCAACCCTATGCTCAACAGAATGAAACACTGCCAGATCCTGGGACCACCTCACAATTGTTGCTATGCTTGAGCCCATCTATACTGCCACTTGGCCAATCCATCTTGTTGGGGGTCTTCCTCTTTTTCTCTGACCCTCCACCTTACCAAACATGATATCCTTCTCCAGAG
>NW_006408544.1:9590577-9592080 GCF_000296735.1 Chrysochloris asiatica
ACTCCCGTAAAGATTTACACCCTCGGAAACCCTGTACAGGGTCGCTATGGGTCGGACCCGACTCAACGGCACTTAACAACAACAACAACAACATAGGCGGATGGGAGCTAGTGAGCGGCGTTTCCTTCCTTCGCAGCTGAAAATCATTTCTTCACCCTTGCCCCGACCCCTCTTCTCGCCTTCTGAACCGAACCGGGTTACCGCGATCTTCCCCAGTGTAGCTGCATACAGTGGTGGACACACAAAGACGCTCTCGTGGCAGCACGTGGTGGTCATGTAGACACTGCGCACTCACAGATACACGACAGACACACTGCCCTGGGGACTTGAGTTCCCCGGGGGGTGGGGGTGGAGGGTGGAGAGGAATAGCACAGACACTGACTCCTGGCTGCTTTTATCCACAGAGGCCCGCAGACAAGAACTGACAGCCCAATATAAGTGGAACTAATTGCTGTTGTTGTTAAGTGACATCAAGTCGGTTCTGGTTCTGACTCATAGCCAGCCTGTATAGGGTTTCGAAGGAGCAGCTGGTAAGCTTGAACCACCGACCTTTCAGATTAAATCGACCTTACCAGGTCCAGCGCCATACCAGGACCCGATGTACAGATGTACAAGCACTGCCCTGTCCTTTTGCCTTCCTCCCCATCTTTGTTATGTTTGAACCCATTGTTGCAGCCACTGTGTCAATAGCTAAGTTGAAGGTCTTCCTCTTTTTGACTCTACTTTACCAAGCATGGTGTTCTTCTCCAGGGACTAAACCCTCTTGATCACATGTCCAAAGTACCTGAGAAAAAGTCTCAGTATGCTTGCTATAAAAAGCATTCTAGTTGTATTTCTTGCGAGCCAGATTTGTTTGTTCCTTTGGCATTTCATTCAATATTCTTCCAAAACACTATAATTCAAAGGTATCAATTAGTCTTCAGCCTTCCTTATTCTTTGTCCAAGCTTGAGAGGACTGACAATATCATGGGTCCCCTCATTTGCACCTTAGTCCTCAAAGTGGCATCTTGGCTTTTTTACACTTTAAAGAGGTCTTTTGCAGCAGCTTTATCTTTTGAGTTTTGGACTGCTGCTTCCATGGACATTGATTGAGGATCCAAGTAAAATGAAATCCTTGAGAACATCAGTCTTTTCTCTATTACAGTGATGTTGCTTATTGGCTCAGTTCTGAAGAGTTTTGTTTACTTTCTTTGAGGTTTAATTCATGGCTGTCTTTGATCACTAATCATTATGTGCTTCAAGTCCTCTTCTCTTCCAACTGCAAGGCTGCATCATCTGCATATCACAGGTTGTTAATGAGCCTTCCTCCAAACCTGATGCCACTTTCTTCTTCATACAGTCCAGCTTCCCTGATGATTTGCTTTGCATACAGATTAAGTATGGTGCAAGGGCGCAACCCTAATGCACACCTTGCCTGATTTTAATCCATCTCTTTGAACAACTTCATTTTGATCTATGTACAGGTTCCTCCAGCAAAAGTTTAAGTGTTCTGGAATTTCTGTT
>NW_006408544.1:9598429-9603157 GCF_000296735.1 Chrysochloris asiatica
GTTGGGGGTCTTCCTCTTTTTCTCTGACCCTCCACCTTACCAAACATGATATCCTTCTCCAGAGACTGGTCCTTCCCGGCAATATGTCCGAAGTATGAGAGACGAAGTTTGGCCATCCTGGCCTCTTAGGAGCACTCTGGCTGCACTTCTTTCAACACAGATCTGTTGGTTCTTTTGGCAGCTCATGATACTTTCAATGTTCTCCTCCAACACCGTAACTCAAATGCATCAATTCTTCTACGGTCTTCCTTATTCACTGTCCAGCTTTTGCATGCATATGAGGTTATTGGAAATATGCTATAGTTGGTCTTAAAATGGGGAAATTACTCTGGATTGTCCAGGTGTCCCAGTAGAATCATGAGCTCTTGAATCTGAGAGCTTTCTTCAGCTGGCAGCACACAAGGAAATCAGAGAGATGCAGATGAAGGTGAAGTTATGGAGAACCGAAGCACGAGAAAGCTTGGTCTTGCCATTGCTGGCTTTGAAGATGGAGGGGACGACATGAGAAGGAATGAAGGAGGCGCTGAGGATCTGACAGCCAGCAAGTCATTGAGTACCTCAGTCCTACAACTGCAAGAAATTGGATTTTATCAACAACCTAAATGAGCTTGGGAAAAGATGCTTCCCAGAGCTTCTCAATAAAGTCCCAGCCAGGAGACACCTTGATTTCAGCCTTGTGAGAACCTGTACCCAGGACTTAGCTAACCTGCCTGGATTTCTGACTGTATAGAACTGTGAGGTAATAAATGGTTATTGTTTAAACTTGCAACATTTTGTAGCATTTTAAAATAATGCAATGAAGAATTAATATACCCATCAAATGTCCACTTGCAGAATTTTCTTGATTTTTTTTTTTTCTCAATCAGCAGAAGAATTAGAGAGAATAATGGGTCTTAGACACAGATGTTGGTATGGTGCCTGGGCCAATTAGCAATGTGACTTTAGCCAAGTTATATAGCTCTTTCTTAGCAGAGCTTTATTCATCAATAAAAAATGAAGATCCTACCATTCCCTGGTTGGTTTGCTTGAAAGATTAAATATAGAGCACATTATATCCCTGACACATTGTAGAAGCTTAATATTTCTTTGAAATATCAATTAACCAATAGTAACTAATCAGTTTAAAGATGGACGAGTAAGTGAATCTATTACTTTTCACAAGCATCACACTAGTAGAACAATTTTAGAAGAAGACCAACAACTTAATCCAGATGAAGAGCTAGCTGTGTAATTAAAGCCACTGTGCCAAAGAAAGCATGCCTGCAGACTAGCCATGCATTTGTTCTGAGCAGAGACCATCTATTCTGCCCATGTTTCAGTCTTGGTTCTGGATTCGGATTGCTGTTGTTAGCTGTTGAATAGCCTTATATGTGTATAATATAATAAAACGGTGCCTGACCCTTCACTACATCTTCCTTATTTTTGATATATTTTAGCCTATTTTTGTGACTGTTGTATCACTTAATCTCACCGAGGATTTCTCTCATTTTTGTTGACCCTCTACTTTACTAAACATGCCCCTTTCTAAGGATTGGTCTTTCCTAGAGACGTGTTCAAAGTAAATGGACCGTTTCCCCCATCCTAACTTTTAAGGCGCATTATGGTCTTATTTCTTCTAAGACTGATTTGTTCATTCTTCCGACAATCAAAGTCTAGTCAATATTCTTCAGCAATAGCATAATGCAAATGCAGCAGTCAATTGGCAACATTACGAAATGAGGCCACCAGAGGAAGGAAACAAGGAGTGAAAATGACTTAATGTAGAATAAATAAATGCAGTGTGCTGGAAACAAATCCACCTGCTCCCCTTGTCCATACTGAGGGGAAAGTCGAACCCAGCCATGCCCTTCTTCCCTCAGGACCTGCAAAGCAAGCAGAACTATGCTCACATTGCAGCATCTTGCGAATAATCAAGGAGGTTCTTAGGAACCAAACAGTGTCCTGGTTTCCCCCAAATGTGAACTTTACAAGTCATTAGGTAATGCACAGAATGAGCGATTCTTGCTCCCAAGAAGGATTGTATGTTCACGCCAGAGCCCTGCTATGCTTGAAAAGGACCCTGGCTGTCTGAGACCTGAGGTCTTTTGTGTACAGCACTTTGTCCACCGTTTTCCTTCTTGTGTCCACAGCCTCTACCCTCCCCACCCCTGCTAACGGTGGGTTCAGCTATAAATGGTAAGGATCTCCAGGTTTGTCAGAAAGACCAAATTCTAACCTGTGGTGGTTGGAGCTGGTTTGTATTTGCTTGTGGTAACTGATTTTAAGTATCTCTTCTCAACTCCACCATTCAGTGACCTCACTTTAGTAGCTTGAAATTGGCAATGGGGAGAGTGTTTGCTCTACCAAACTTGGCAAAGGTGACAACACAGGCTTTAGCTCTCCCTTCACCCCTCTAGAGCTGGTGTGAAGGGTTAGGGGCACAAGACTTGATGACCTGGGAGAAGAGAGAGTCCTGTGTCCCTTACTGAGCTGCAGTTTCTACCTTAGTCAAATCCAGGCTACCTTTTAACTATCCTCTGAAGGCCTATTTTTAGTTCATTCTATGCCAAGGGACAGAGAGGACATGCTGATAACAAAATGACCACTTTCATAAAAACCAGTTGCCAGCTGGTGAACACATGTATGTCACAGTAGAACTGAGTTTCCTAGGGCTTTCAACGGCTGAGTTATTAGAAGTAGATGGCTGGGCCTTGCTTTTAAGGTGCCTCTAGGGCAGACTTGAATCTCCAACCTTTTGGTCAGCAGCAGAGAACTGTTTCCAATACTCAGGGACCCCTACAGCTTTCACAGTATTACTTTCACAATAAAAGCAGCGCTCAAAATCGTCACATTTGGAACGAACTTTCTCTTTACCAAGCACCATGCTTCCATCTAAGTTCTGTTTATATTTCAGCCCAGCACATACCTTACTCAATCAGCCAGCGAGTTACTTGGGGACAGAAACTTTTTAAAAAGAAATTTGGCCTCTGAAATTTGAGTGCCTGAATATAAATACGGGCTCCACAACTAAGTTTCTCACTTACTTTAACTAAGTCTCTTAATTTCTCTGCCTTCTGTTTCCTGATCTGTAAAATTAGAATAATGATAGTTTCTCCTACATGGAGCTGCTGTAAGAAAATCCATATGAAATGTGCCAGACATACATTGTTGGTTTGTTTTTGTTGGGTGCTGTTGAGTTGATTCTGACTCATAGCAACCTTCTACACAGAGCAGAACTGCCTCTTAGGGTTTCCAAGACTGTAAATCTTTACGGAAGCAGACTGCCATATCTTTCTTCCTTGTAGCTACTGGTGGGTTCGAACCACTGAACTTTTGGTTGACAGCTGAGCACTTTCACAGTGGCACCACCAGGGGTCAAGAGATCCCATGGAGCTGCACAAATCAACCCAGGTGTGGGGGCTGGGCCTAGACTCACTGGGGACTGCTCTGCTTCAGGGTCTTGAGTTTCACACTTTTTGCCCGGTTCAGATGGGGACTGACAGGGCTGGGGGTTGCCTGACAGTTCAAAGAGGATGTGTGGCTTGGAGGTCGCAGTTCAGCTGAGAAGTCACCGCCCAGCCCCCTCAGCTGGGAAAAATGTGTTCAAGCTGTTGGTTCTTCTGGAGTGTTCTCTCCCCCTCCTTTCCCCTTATCCCTCCTGATGCACTTTGGCGGTGGGAGTAGGGCATTCTGGGATCTACCAGGCCTGGCTCCACTCTGTCCTCCTGCAAGAAGTCTGCTCTGAACAATCTTGTTCCCACCAAGCTCTCTAGTCCCTTTACTCTGATATTACTGAGCACCTACCATGTGCCAGACTTCATGGCAGGTATCAGAGATACTGAGATGGCTAAGACCCTGCCACGTGCAAGAGCTCCTGAGTTGGGTGGGAGAAATAGACAAAACCAGACAATGTCAGTACAACCTGACAAGTTCCAAGCTAATTAAGGGTGGTGGGTGCTATCTGGCTTAGAGGTGACTCTGACTCATGGTGACCTCGTGTGCAGAGGAAATGTTGCCTGGTTTGGCACAATGGCCGGCATGCCTGAGTCCACTGTTTCAGCTGTGATACCAGTTCATCTCATTGAAGGTCTCCCATGCCCTCCTTGACCCTCTGTGTCACCAAATATGATGTCTTCCTCTAGAGATTGGGCCCTGCTAATGACCTGTTCAAAGCAGGTGAGTTGGACAAGATTCTGTTGTGATCCATAAGGTTTTCATTGGCTAAGTCTCAGAAGTAGATTACCAGGTCTTTCTTCCTAGTCGGTATTACTCTTGAAGTTCTGGTATATAAAGTACCAGTAGAATAGCTTCCAGCATCACAGCAACATGCAAGCTACCACAGTATGACAAACGGACAGACTGGTGGGAGAAGATAATGGTGTTGTTGTTGTTGTTAAGTACCGTCGAGTCGGTTCCAACCCATAGCAACCCTGTACAGGGTTTCCAAGGCTGCAAATCTTTACAGGAGCAGAAAGCCTCATCTTTCTCCTGCGGAGTGGCTGGTAGTTTCGAACTGCTGACCTTAAGAAATGGCTACAATCATACATTGACAGAGAACTTCCAGAGGTTCAAGCTGGATTCAGAGGAGGCGGTGGAACAAGAGGTATCATTGCTATGTCCGATGGATCTTGGCTGAAAGCAGAGAATACCAGAAGGATGTTTACTAATGCTTTATTGACTACGCGAAGGCTTTCAATTGTGTGGATCATGACAAGCTATGGACAACATTGAGAAGTATGAGTATTCCAG
>NW_006408544.1:9604046-9612201 GCF_000296735.1 Chrysochloris asiatica
TGATGGACTCAAGTGTGGCAGTGGTAGTGAGGTTGGCCCAGGATCGGACATTGTTTCGTTCTGCTGTGCATGGGGTCGCTATGAGTCAGTTCCGACTCGATGGCACCTGGGAACAACAACAATGCTGCCCCCCCCTTAGATAATAGTAGCTTCGACTTATTGGGGTCTTGGTGTGGTGCTGTAGGATAAGCACTTGACTGGTAACTGCAAGGTTGGCAGTTCAAACCTACCAGCTGCTCCTCAGGGCCACTGTACATCAGAACCAAACTCTACAGTACTTAGCAACAAGAAAACATTATGAGCTATACTGAGGAGTCTTGATAGTGTCCTGAGTTAAATAATGGCCTGCTAACTGCAAGATCAGCAGTTCAAATCCAGCAGTCGCTCCATAAAGATTTTCAGTCTCGGAAACCCTAAGTAACAATTGTACTCTGTCTAAAACGGGTCACTATGAGTTGAAATTTACTCAATGGCAGTGAGTTTTTTGGATTTTTATATTAGCTATAAGTTTATTGTGCATTCTATCACTTGCTCTTTACCTGAAATATAAACTCTGCATAGTGGTTATTAAGGAGCTCTGGTAGCATAGTGATTACGAATCAGGCTGCGAACCTTAAGGTCAGCAGTTGGAAACTGCCAGCTGTTCTGCGAGAGAAAGATGAAGCTTTCTGCTCCTATAAAGATTCACAGCCTCGGAAACCCTGTACAGGGTCGCTATGAGTCGGGACCGACTCCACGGCACATCACCACCACCACCACCACTATGTTGTTGTTGTTAAGTGCGAGTCGGTTCTATTATTATCCCACTGGACAGCTGAGGAGACTGAGGCTTGTGGAAGGAACCCAGCCTGCTCAGCTCCCAAATCTTGCTCTTTCCACCACCACCTGCTGCTGCCTGAAGAGCTATGAGGAGCCTGGAACAACTTGCTTGACTTTGGGTTAAGGAGTTAGGGATGCTCCTTAAGAGAGATGGTATCTGAGCTGCATTTTGAAGGAGTAAGCATTGGTTGTTTGACTTGAGGAAAGGATGGCATTAGGACAGAGAGATGTCTGTGCGAAGACCCAAAGACTTAATACCTATCTTGTCTTTGGGGTCTCGCTTTGTTGTCTGTCGTCTGACTGTTTCTTCTCAGGTCATTTGCTGACTCATTCTTTTATCCCAGACCTTTGCCTCTTACCCTGTTTTCTATCCCACTCGATCCTCTTTGTCTACATGCCTACATGATTTTAGCTACCACCTCTCTGCCAATGACATAAACGTTTCTCCTCTAAGCTAAGAACTAGACACACCCCTCTGCCTATTTGACCTTTTCACTTCAATGTCTTCAACGGATGTGAAATGCCAACACGTCCAAAACAGAACACTTGTCCCAGGTCTCCTGTTTCTGTGCCTGGCACCACCACTCAGCCAGCACACCATCCACGGCAGTTAGCCTGGCCTCCTATACCCTTGCCCCCTCCTATACCAAGCCATCACCAGAAACTGGTTCCTCCTGCCCAAGGGTTTCAGAGGATGCGGCTGAGGCTAAGTCGCTTGCAGGAAGAGACAGAGCAACTGCCCTCAGACCTGCTGCTTCACTGGTTGACCCTCTTTAGTGTGCCTGACTGCCTGCTGTGGCTCCCTTCAAATGTATGGAGTGATGAGTGTGCACTCCCAGGCACATGCCCACACCAGCACCACGCCACAACACACCACACACACCATCACATTTTTACACAGACAACGCATGCAAGCCTGTGCCCCTGACAAAGGCAAAGTACGCACCCCAAAAATCCAACAGGATCCCGAGAGCGACACGGAGTGAAACAGACAAGTGCACAGCACACTACACCCCAACACACCCACTGTCCTCCTCCTACCGCAGACTGCCAGCCTCCCTCGCGCCCCTCACCTTCTCAACCTGGGCGCACCGTGCCGCCTGGGCCCAGGCCATTATGCGGGTGCATGGCCGGCCGCGCCCGGGCGCAGAGCAAACTTAACCTTCATTTGGGAGCACCCAGCGGCCGGAGCGCGCGGTGCAGCCATCGATCGCCGCTAATGGCCTCGTCTAAATGCGGAGCCGTTGCCTCCGCCCCCCGGGTCAGGGCGCCCCCGCCCTCGGACCGCGCTCCGTGCAAAATGGTGTTTACCAAAGTCAATATTGGCCGCGGCGCCCGCCCGGGGCACCGGGGAGCTACCGCTGGCTTCC
This sequence comes from Chrysochloris asiatica, assembly GCF_000296735.1. Taxonomy (NCBI): domain Eukaryota; kingdom Metazoa; phylum Chordata; class Mammalia; order Afrosoricida; family Chrysochloridae; genus Chrysochloris; species Chrysochloris asiatica. The sequence goes on from NW_006408544.1 coordinate 9,606,236, forward strand.
CCGAGCTCAGGGCCAGCTCTGGACTGCCAGGGTCTGGAGTCCCAACTGTCTGGGGGTAATCAGTCAGGGATAGGCTTCAGGGCCTTGAACCCACAGAATTTTTGGTCCTCCTTCCTTTCTGAGGCCTGAAAGTGAGTTGGGAAGTGCGTTCAGGGAAGACTAGAGGTGTGGCCTGGGCTGTGCCTCAGTGCCTGGCTCTGGTGAGTCCTCAGGGCTGTCAGGGGTGTTGAGAGTATCTCATTTGAGATGGTACACAACAGATGACCCAGCGCAGGACGTGACCACAGTAGATGGTGGTGTTAAGTACTGTCCAGTCAGTTCAGATTCTTAGTGACCCTGTATAGGATTTCCGAGGAGCAAGCAACTTGTGGGTTTCAACTGTCGACCCTATGATTCGCAGTCCAGTGCTGATGCTACAGTGTGCCACACCAGCCATCCACAGGAGTGGCTCTGTTATGAAGGAGGTGCTTACTTGCCTCTTAGTGTCAGTCTTTTACTTGGGTTCCTTCTTCAAGGCACTGAACGCTGCTGTCGGTATCCCCTGGTGTGGCGGTGGACTGCTAACAGCAAGGTCGGCGGTTCAAACCCACCACCGACTCTGAAAGCTCTATCAGGGTTGCTATGAATCGGAGCTGACTCAACAGCACTTAACACGAAGCTGTCAGCATCAGTTTACCATGGACAGCACAAGCTCTGTAAGGTTCTCCATCAGAACCCTGGTCTCCCCATGGAAGGGCATGAGGTCTCCACTTTCTCATCTACAAAACAGACAACAAAACCAAACCAAACCAATGCCCTGGAGTTGATTCTGATTCAGAGCATCAGAGTAGAACTTTGCTTCTGAGGGTTTCCAATGGCTGATTCATCAGAAGTAGATCACCAGACTTTTCTTCTGAGGCACCACTTTGTGCACTTGTCCCTCCAACACTTTGGTTAGCAGCCTAATGTGCTAATCATCCACACCTGGGACTCCATCTCATCTGAAACATGGGGTAATCTCTGCCCCCAGGGCTGCTATGCAAACCTGCTGTCTCACATGAATGGGTGTGTGAACTGGCACTGAGAGCCACACATATCCCAGGCACAATGGCAGGCAGGAACCTTTGTGTGAAGCCCAATATATGTTCCTGTCCTGTCTAAAAGGTTTCCCATTTTGCATTTCCAGGTTACATGTATTGAAATTGTTGTTGCTGTTAAGGACCATCGAGTTGGTTCCGACTCATAGTGACCCTATACACAACAGAACAAAACACTTCCCGGTCCTACACCATCCTTACAATTGTCATGTTGAACCCACTGTTGCAGCAAGTACTGGGACGGTATCACATTAAGTTCATTTCCCAATAAAGCTGCCTCCCTTACCCTGCTATGATCCTTTTTCATTCTTGCATAGCTGATCTTCAGATTAATTTTTTAAAATCATGGTAATTGCAACATCCCCTCACTCCTGTTTCAATCTATGTTACCATCAGAGGGGGAAAAAACCCAAAAAAACTTTTAATCAAGAGCTAGAGAGACTTCAGGGCTATCCTTGCTTGAGACTGAGTTTAGGTCTACCTGGGTTCCAGAAGGATGGGTAACCCAAGCCTGCCATCTGGTGGCCACATCTTTAATTACAGTCTTTCTTGCTGCTTTTAAGAATTTAGTTCCTGAGAACTTACAGTCCTACAATATTTGAGAGACACAGACTTTTAGAATCACAGGATGGCACGCTTTTAGAATCAGAGAATTATATATTCTTTAGATATTACAGTTGTGGAGTGTTCAAGCCTTAATAATAACTATAATTTCTCAAGAGCTTTCTCTGTGGCAGACACTACACTAAATGTTTTGTGGGAGCTGCCTCTTTTAAACCTCTTCAAGACACTGTCACCTGGGAACTGTTTTATCACCACTATTTAAGTGAAAAACCTGAGATGAATGTTAAGCAATTTGTCCCAAATCACACTATAATAAACTGTGGATTGAGGTGTAAGCCCAGGTCTCCAGAGTCAAGACTCACTTTTAACCACTGTGGCTTATTCCTGTATCATATGATGTTACAACCACAAAGTTTTAGTGTTGTAGAGTTGTAGGATGCTAGAAACATTAGAATAGGAGAATCTTAGGTTTCTGGATTCATGAAGTAGTAGGGAGATGGCATCTTAGGCTTGAGAACTCAGGAACGGCAATAATTTTTCACATGAGGCCAGAAGGGGAGGTGTCAGCTGGATCCTGCAGTGCATGGTGGGAAAGTTGTGCTTCTTGTCTCCTGACCCAGGGTTCTTTCCATCATGGGTTTCTCAATCAAGGTTTTTCCAATTATGTTCTTTTATAGCCACTGCAATAAAGCTGTGGACTTTTGCTCCAGAACAGTACATAAAATATCCCATTATTTGCCTCTTAACTTGAGCTTCTGTTTTACATCTTGAGTCTAAAGTGTAAGCCTCATAAAAGGTAATCATCTAAGGCCTGTTCAAAGAGAAGTCATAAATTGGCCATTTAGCCCAAATGAGTCTTTATTGTGCTTCTGTGGTGTGCCCAGCCAGTACAAACCTACACCCCGTGGAGAGGAAGGGGCCGCGTAAATCTCAGTTCCGGAGGAGTGCAGAGATGCAGAGTCAATCCAAGATACATCAATGTCACAGATTAGACACAAAATGGGCAAGGGGCCAAGGGGGCAAGGGAGAGAGCAGAGTGGGATGTCAAAAAGTGAGAACAGAGGTTGGATTTTGTTCTTTTACTATTTATTATCTACTGGGAGTCCTGGTGTGTCGCTGTGGGCTAATACGTCAGACTGCAAAGTTGTTTGAACTGCAAGGTTGGTGGTTCAAGTTCACCAGCTGCTCCTTGGAAACCCTATACAGGGTCGCTATGTGTTGGAATCGACTCAACGGCACTTGACAGAAACAATAATATGCATTAGATTTACCACCTGTCTCTCAATGTGTTGCAGTGGTAGCGTGGTCTGTGTCTTGTTGTGAAGAAAGGCCTCTTGATGTAATTCCTTAAATTAGCCAATGAAAACCCCCAGAATCACGACAGACTCTTATCCAATATAGTGTGGCAGATGAGCCCCCTAGTTGTAAGGCACAATACAATCTTTATAACAACGGACTCAAACACACTAATGATCGTAAAGATGATGCAGAACCTGGCACTGTTTCATTCTGTTACCTATAAAGTTATCATGAATCGGAGCCAACTCAATAGAAACTCACAACAACAATTGCTGTTTTTGTTAAGTGCCTTCGAGTCAGTTCCAACTCATATTGACTTATACACGGTTTCTGAGGACCAACTGGTGAGTTTGAACTGCCTACCTTGAGGTTCAAACCAATCTCGCAGTCTAGTGCTTATCCTACAGTGCCACACCAAGACTCCAATCATGCATTAGATACTGCCTAAGTGGGTAGTCCACACTGTCACCCTTGAGCCCTCATAATAATCTTGTGAGGTGACATATGGGCAAACTCAGGCACAGCGAAGTTAGCAGTTTACTCATAATCATATAGGTGGTAATTTCTGGAGGCAGGATATGAACTTAGTATACCTACGACCATTCATCTGTCCATTTGTTGTGCTGTGGTGGCTTGTGTGTTGCTGTGATTCTGGAAGCTATGCCACAGGAAATTTAAATACCAGCAGGGTCACCCATGGTGGACAAGTTTCAACTGAGCTTCCAGATGAAGACAGACTAGGAAGAAGGAGAAAAGGACTACTTCTGAATATTTGGTCACTGAGAAGCTTATGAATAGCAGTGGACAATGTCAACTCCTGAATATTGAATATATAAACATGATGAAAAGCACCAGAATATTGTCAGATATAGTTGGAAGGCCCTCAAAATTCGAACGGGGAAGAACTTCTTCCTTGAAGTCGAGTTGACTGTAATGGCCCAAATGGAGTAAAGCCCTCATTTACTGATGGGGCACAACTCAAAATGAAGAGAAACACTTGTAAACATCCATTCATAATCAGAACATGGAATTTCAAAGTATGAATCAAGGAAAATTCGAAATTGTCAATAATGAAATGGAACACATAAACATCAATTTCCTAGGCATTAGTGAGCTGAAATGGATTGGTATTGGTCATTTTGAATCACATGCCGGGAATGACAAATTGCAGATGAATGGTGTAGCATTCATCATCAAAAAGAACATGTCAAGTTCAGTCGTGAAGCACAGCACTGTCTGTGATAGGATGGTATCCATAAGCCTACAAGGAAGACCAGTTAATACCACAATTATTCAAATTTACACACCAACCACTAAAGCCAGTGTTGATAAAATTGAGGAATTCTACCAAATTCTTCCATCTGAAATGAACAAATGTACAATCATAATGGATTGATAATTACTGGTGATTGGAATGCAAAGGTTGGAAACAAAGAGGAAGGATCAGTAATTGGAAAACATGGCCTTAGTAATAGAAACAATGCTGGAAATCACATGATAGAATTTTACAAGACCAATGATTTCTTCATTGCAAATACCTTTTTTAAACAACATAATAGATAATTACACACGTGGACCTCAGCAGATGGAATACCAGAAATCAAATTGACTACATCTGTGAAAAGAGATGGTGGAAAAGTTCTATGTCATCAGTCAAACAAAGCCAGGGGTTGACTGTGAAAGCAGACTATCAATTGCTCATATGCAAATTCAGGCTGAAGCTGAAGGATAGGAAAACAAGCCCGTGAGAGCCAAAATATGACCTTGAATAGATCCCACCTGAATTTAGAAATCATCTGAAGGACAGATTTGAAACATTAGACACTATACACCAAAGACCAAAATAATTGTGGAATGACATCAAGAACATTACACAGGAAGCAAAAAGTCATTAAGAAGACAAGAAAGAAATGACCAAAATGAATGTCAGAAGAGTCTGAAATTTGCTCTCCATCATAGACATGCTAAAGCAAGTAGAAGAAATAAGGAGGTGCAAGAGCTGAACAGAAAATTTCAAAGGTTAGCGAGAGAAGATAAAGTCAAATATTATAATGAAATGTGCAGACCTGGAGTTAGAAAACCAAAAGGGAAGAACGCACTTAGCATTTCTCAAGCTGAAGGAACTGAAGAAAACATTCAAGCCTCTAGTTGTGACATTGAAGGATTCTATGGGCAAACTATTGAATGATACAGAAAGCATCAAAAGAAGATGAAAGAAATGCACAGTCACTGCACCAAAAAAAGTGGCCCATGTTCAACCATTTCAACAGGTAACATTTGATCAAGAGTCAATGATCCTGAGGGAAGAAGTCCAAGGTACATTGAAGGCACTGGAAATTGGTGGAATACAAATGGAAATCTTTCAAAAAACTGATGTGGTGCTGGAGATACTCACCTGTGCCAAGAAATTTGGAAGACAACTACCTGGCCAACTGACTGGAAAAGATCTGTATTTGTTCTCATTCCAAAGAGAGGTGACCCAACGGAATACAGAAATTATTGGACAATATCATTGATATCCCATACAAGTAAGATTTTATTAAAGATAATACAAAAACAGCTGCAATCATACAATGACTCATAGCCACCTTGTATAGGGTTTCCAAGATGTGGTTGGTGGGTTTGAACTGCTTACCTTGTGGCTCAAACTGACCTTGCGGTTCAGTGCATTTTCCTGCAGCACCACACCAGGACTCCACATAAATTTAGGTATAAATTTGCCTTCCCTGTCACTCAAGTTAACATGTATCTATCCTCAGGTGCTGTGGACTAACGTGCTGGGCTACGAAGTCGGTTTGAACTGCAACGCCAGTTCAATTTGTATTCCAATTGAGCCTGGTTTTTGTTGTTGTTGTTGTTGTTGTTGTTGTTGTTGTTGTTTTTGTCAGTGCCTTCTGTGAAGCTTGGACTTCTTCCTTTAATGCCATCTGGTCTTGATCATATACTACCTCCTGAAAAGATTGGACATCAATCAATTCTATTTGGTACCATGACTTTGTATTCCTTCCATCTTTTTTTTTTTTTTTA
>NW_006408544.1:9621301-9623617 GCF_000296735.1 Chrysochloris asiatica
TTTGGGTTATGATGTTGAAGGAGTTTATGAAAAGTACCATGGATTGCCCAAAGAACAAACCAATCTGTATTGGAAGAAGTAGAGCCAGAATTCTCCTTAGAAGTTAGAATGGCCAGACTTCATCTCTCATATACTTCAGATATATTATCAGGAGGGACTAGTCCCAGAGAAGGCTATCATATTTGGTAAAATTGAGTGTCAGAGAAAAAAAGAAAGACCCCCAACAATTGGCACAGTGGCAACAGCAATGACCTCAAAGATAGCAAGGATTATGTATGAGGTTGGCACAAGACAGGGCAATGGTTCATTTTGTTGTGCACAGGTAACTATGAGTTGATACTGACTGGTTGGCACCTAATAACAACAACAAAGGAACATTTTGGCTGTACAATACGTTGTTTGATTTCTTGACTGCTTCCATGACTGTTGATGGTTGATTGGAGTAAAATGAAGTTTTTGATAACTTCAAACCTGTCTCCATTTTTCATGATGCTATTTACTGTTAGTTACGTATCATTTCATAGCACCATAACCTTTTGAACTGACCTTTTATGCATTGAATTCAATTAGTCCAGCAAAGTCCCCTCCTGATGCCACTGTTTTATTGGATCCTTTTTTGAATGGCCCCCTAGTGAGACTAAGACAAGCATATTACTGAGGTAAGGTGTCTGTGGTCATCTACTGATGACACAGACATGTTAAATATGTTTTGTTTGCAATAAACCTGCCCATATCTGAAATGGTCCCCTACTCCCACACATTTTGACTCACTCTTGTATATATCCTTTGCCCATTTGGAGGGTGGGATGAAGTGTTCATCTTTTAAATTTATTTGTTGAAGCTTATATTTTAAAGGAACTTTACCTTTGTCTGTGATATGAATTGAAAGCATTTTTTCAATTAATTATTTGACTTCCATCTGTCTTATATTTTTCAACTTTCAATTGTTTTACATGTTTGCTTTTCTATAAAAAGGAACCCTGTGACACAGTGGTTAAAACACTCAGTTGCTAACTGTAAGGTCTTTGGTTCAAACTCATGTGAGAAAGATGCAGTAGTTTGTTCCTGTAAAGATTTACAGTGTTGGAAACCCTATGGGGCAGTTCTACTCTATCCTATTGTTATGACAACCTGCCTCTATAACTGTGGGCAGTGGTATTACTTTTCCATATGTACTTTAGACTCAGTTTATGTAGTTAAAAAAAAAAATCCTGTTGAAATCTTTATTGAGTGTTTTTGCCATGAAGAAACTTTATATTTTTATGTAGTTAAATTTCTATTTATTTTTTTCATTTATAACTTCTAGGTTTTGTCATACTTAGAAAAGCCATCTCTGCTCGAAGACTATACAATCCCATGAATTGGAATTGGTTGGTTTTTACATGCTTCTTATAGTTCTTTTAAGTTTTGCATTCATATTTTTTGAGCCATTTTGTATCTAGACCGTGTAAAGTGCAAGAAATAAACCTAATTTTAGTTTATCTCACTCAGACTGCTTGATGGGTATAATGGTATTGTTGTGTGCTGTCGAGTCGGTTCCAATTCATAGTGACTCTGTATAGTGTTTCTGAAAGTGGCTGTTGGATTTGAACTGCTGATCTTGTGGTTAGCAGTCCAGTGCTTATCCTAGAGCATCACACTAGAGTCCAGTCGCTATAATTGTTGTGTTAAGTGTCTTTGAGTCAGTTTTGACTCAAAGTGACCCTGTTTTTCTTATTGATTTGAGATGCTACTTTCATAATATTGTTGTTGTTGTTAAGTGCCGTGGAGTCAGTTCTGACTCATAGTGACCCTATGTAGAGTTTCCAAGGGTGGCTGGTGGGCTTGAACTGCCAGCTTTGTGGTTAGCAGTCAAGTTCTTATCTTGCAGAGCATACATATTTTGCTTCTGTTTTTCTAGACTATTTTGTTTTATTGATCTGTCTGTGTGTCAGTGCCACATAGCACAGTGCCAATAATTATGGCAATATTTATTGTTGTTGTTAAGTGCCGTGGAGTCAGTTTTGACTCATATTGACCCTGTATAGGGTTTCCGATGAGCAGCTGGTGGACTTGAACTGCCAACCTTGCAGTCCAGTGCATTAACCTGTTTTAACTGTAGAATTAGTTCCCCTCATTGACCTCTTTTTCAGAATTTTCTAGGATATTATTGCACACTTATTTTATCATATAAACTTTAGAATGAAATTGTTTAGTTTAAAAATACACTGTTGAGGTCCCACATTCTATTTGTGTGTTCCTCTCTTGATGGTCCTAGGGTCCTCTGTTTCTGGACTGTAAGATTAACCACTCCCCTTTTTTGTTACAAAACTTCTA
>NW_006408544.1:9624950-9646744 GCF_000296735.1 Chrysochloris asiatica
AAAACAAAAACCCACCACTGTTGATCCTTTCATTGAGATTGCATTAAATTTTATATTAACCTAGGGATAATTGACATCTTTATGATGTGTGTCTTCCTGTTTGGGAGCATGGTACACCTTTCCATTTGTTCAAGTATGCTTTTATGTCTCTCAGGAGTGCTGTAAAGTTTTCTTCACACAGATCTTTCACATTATTAGTTAACTTTACTCATAGATGTTTTATCTTTTTTGTTATTATCGTAAGATTTTTCTTTATACTGTATCTTCTAATTGAATGTTATTTGTATATATTAGTGTTTAATTTTGTATCCAATTGAACTACTGAATTCTCTTAGTTTTTAGTTGATTCTTTCTTGAGTTTTACCTTCTCCTCTTCATTTTTCACACCCCAAATTTCTTTGTCTTGTCTTACTGCATTGGCTAGCATTGATGGGGTACGGAGGGGATCCAATAAATAGCTCCCTTCTTCATGATCAAGTCCTGCACCAATAGAGACAAAGTAGTAAAGCACATTGGGGCCAAACTATTATCAGTCTTTCTGTGAAGGATTAGTCATTGGAGAATGTAGTTCATAGCTGTGGACTCTCTACTAATGGGCTTCCTCATGAATTGTTCTCATAGGCAGTGTGGGCATTGATGTGAACCTTTTCATGTGATGAGGTGAGACTGAGGATGGAAAGGGAAAGAGAAAGCAGAAGGAGTGGAAGAGGCATGGAGGGAAGTGTACTCTCTGTGGACAAGTCACTATCTAGAGGAAGGCTTCCAAAGTCATCAACCTAATCCATCCCATTTTCTTTAGAGTAGAGTCAATCAGGAATGTTATTCTAATTCAACTCCCTCTGAGATGAAGAAACTATCTGGAATGGAGAAGAAATAGTTCAGCATTCCCACTTCTGAGAAAAGTAAAAATAGTAATAGAAATAGAAGACATTCTTATCTTTCTCCTGGACTCAATGATAGTGTTTTCATTACATTCAAGACGGTGTTGGTTTTCTTTTCCTTAAGAAAGATAGAAATAGCCATCTATGTTCATTTTAATCAAGAATGGCTGTTGCATATTTTATGCCTTATCATTTCATTGGGGGCCATTTTTCTTCCTAGCTTTTAATGTATTGAAGAATAACAATAGATTCCCTGATATTGAACAACCTTTCATGCTGGAATAAATCCCACTTGAGAATAGTGTTGTTGTTCTGGTTAGGTGCCATCGAGTCTGTGCCGACTCATAACAGCCGTATGTACAACAGAGTGAAACACTGCTCGGTCTTGCACCAACCTCACAAGCCTTGCTATGCTTAAGCCCATTGCTGCTGCCAGTGTGCCAATCCAGTTCATTTGAGGCCTTCCTCTTTTTCTCCAAATCTCAACTTTATCAAATATGCTATCTTTCTCGAAGGACTGTCCCCTCCTGATAATATGGCTGGAGAATGAAAGATGAAGTCTGGCCATCCTGGCTTCCAGGGAGCACTCTGGCTGTACTTCCTCCAACACAGATTGGTTTGTTCTTTTGGCAGTCCATGTTACTGTTAATAAACTCCTCCAACACCATAACTCAGATGCACCAACTCTTCTACGGTCTTCCTTATTCACTGTCCAACTTTCACATGTATGTGAAGTTATTGACAATACCATGGGTCAGGCACAACATAGGCCTCAAATTGACACCTTTGCTCTCCAACACTTTAAAGAAGTCCTGTACAGCAGATCTGCCTAATATGTCATTTGATTTATTGACTGCTGCTTCCATGAGTGTTGATAGTGAATTCAAACAAAATGAAGTCTTTGACAACTTCAAACTTTTTTCCATTTATATGGATGTTGTTTATTGGTTCAGTGGTGAGGATTTTTTCCTATACATTGAGGTGCAACCCATGATGAAGACAGTGGTCTTTTATCTTCATCAGTAAGTATTTTAAGTCCTCTTGGCTTTCAGTAAGCAAGGTTGTATCATCTGCATATTGCAGGGTCTTCTTCCAGTTCTGATGCCACATTCTTCTTCATATAATCCAATTTCTCAGATTATTTGCTCAGCACACAGATTGAATAAGTATGGTGAAAGAATACAACCCTGGCATACACTTTTCCTAATTTTAAACCATTCTGTGCTCCCTTGTTCTATTCAAACAACTGCCTCCTGGCCCCTGTACAAGTTCCTAATGAGCACAGTTAAGTGTTCCAGACTACGCATTCTTTACAATGTTGTCCATAGCTTGTCATGATCCATGCAGTTGACAGACAATCTTTGTGTAGTCAGTAAAGCACAGATAAACATCTTTCTGATATGTTTATGCCAGAAATAGTGTAGCATTCTTTTAATATTGTGCTGTATTCTGTTTGGTAATATTTTACTAAGGATTTTTATATCCAAGTCAGTGAGCTATCCCTGTAGTTTTCTTTATTTTGTGCAACTTTTATTATGATTTTATGATCTTTTTGAAAAAAAGAATTGGAACTTTTCCGTATTGTGTGCTCTTGAACAATTCAAGCGATATTGAAATGACCACTTCTAAAGACACGTCTCTGTGTGTTTGTGTATTTGTGTGCTGGGTAAGGCAGGTGTATGTCATTGACACTTTATTTCTCCTACATCATGTATCTTTTAGATTAGAGTTATACATTATCCATTAGGCTTTAAAAAATTTTACCTTTTGGTTTCCTACAGAAGGCTTCTGGGTTTTGTGTTGGATGCTGGGGGTTCAGATATGAACCAGATAATATTCCTACCTTCAAGTGGGAAGATAGCTACAGAAATAAGTAATTTTAGTGCGATATGCTAAGTTAGAAGATGAACGAGAAGAGTAGAGGTAGGCGTAAGTCTAGTATATGTTGAAGTTCTCCTTGTCTGGATGCTCAGATCTTGAGACTATCAGGCAGTTTCTTGCTATCAAATCTTCTTCTAAACCTACACTTCTTTTCTCTGACAGCCTGGTAGTCACTTTCTTCATGAAACCTCTGAAACTCTGGCCCTTGTTCCCCTCTGGGTTCCCTCTGGTTTATACGCCCTGTATTATAAATGATCTGTTTGCAAGTTTGTCTCCCCAACAGATGCAGTGTGTTTTAAGGGTAGAACTTGCCTGATTCACCTCATCCTTTCCAGTGTCTAGTGCAAAGCCCAGCATGTATTAGGCAGGACACATGCTTGATTAACTGGATAATAAAATGATTTCATCTAATACAATAATTCTACTTTAAAAAGCACTATTATTGTATTAATTACACAGTGGAAAAATAGAGTCTCAAAACAATTTCTTGCATAATGTCATGTAATTAATTAATGAAAAAGATACTTGGCTCAAGGTCAAGCCAAACCCCAAATTAAACCCCTGTTTCATTTATTCATTCCTTTGTTCAGCCACTATCAAGATAAAATATGTGGAGCATACTCCAGACATATCTTGAGTTAGTGTCTCATCTCTGTCACTTTCCAGATGTGTGTCCTTAAGCAGGTCACTTCCCTTCTTGGTATATTAATTTGCTTCTCTGTAAAATGGACATAATATTGTTCCATCTTCACAGGGTCGTTGTGAGGATGAAATGGGGCAGTATATGTGTAAGCATCTAGCAGAGAAGAATTCAGATTCAGCGTGTATGTGCCGGGTCCTTACCATGTGCCTGGCACTAGAGACCTAGCTCTACCCCAGCTCCTCTGTAATCAGACAACTACAGCATGAGGTTGTCATTGTGAGCCTTACAAGTGGGGAGGTCAAGCCTGGGGTAGTGACTTTCACACTGTCGTCTCTTGTGTTTGTCTTGCTCCTCTCAGTAGACTGCAGTGCTCTGTGGCAGGCGTAGTATCTGAGATATGTTCCCTATGTGCACCCAGAAGAAACTGACTGAGCCCATGGCAATGAGCAGATTGACTTGTTTTTCTTGAATCTGGTGGGTCTCAGAGGACCTCAGAGCATCATTTTTCTTTCAGAGATTTTCCAGTTTGAATTTCTGGTGAGGTGTTTTATAGGCTATTCTGAGAACCATTTCTACCCAGATTTATTCTATTATTTTTTTCATTCTTTTTTTTTTTTTCCTCTCAGATTATGCTAATATTTTAAACTTTATTATTTCATTTTATGTTAAACACAAGCTCACTACAAATTTTTTAGAAATAGAGAAAAGGGAGAGAAAAACAGAAGGATCCCCCAGGACAATCACTAAGAATATTTGAAAGTCTTTTTTCGTAACTTTTCTCCACATACATTTTCTTATAGTTGTGATTACACTTCATATATAAATTATAACCTGTTTTTCTTGCAAAAACTAGTTTACAAGTATCTCTGGACACTATTATTACACATTTACGAGCGTTAGTTTCAGTAGCTGCATGTTATTCTAACAAGTGGATGTATCATTTACTTAGTCAGTTTTCTGTTGTTGGGTAGGTAGGTTGTTTCTACATACTTGCCATTTTACACATTGGTGTATTAAAAATTCATATGCATAATGCTATGCCAAATTATGGACTTACTGGACCAGTTGGTAAGATCCTTGGTTCAAACCACCAGGAAAAAAAATAGCATGTGTTTTTAGAGAAAGAGAAATGGTAGCCGAGGACAAGTGAAAGAACACTGTCATGTACCAGGCTTCCTCGGGGGCTCTGTAATTCCTCTTGTTATCTTGCTGGGGCCTTAAATATTGTTGTGGTTCAAGAAGCATTTTCTGTACTATAATATGATAAAAATTATGACCTCATCTTGGGATAAGAGAAACAGAGATGGAGAGATGAAGTGAAGGAGGTAGATCTATTGTTAAGGGAACTGCATCCAGAGCCCTTGCTGTACTTTTGAAGTTTTCTGTCTTAAAGTCTCCACTAGGCACTTAGGGAGCTGTATATATGATGATGAGTTAAATCCAGGAATATGAGGTGTGAGAATCCAGAGATGTGCTGATAACATAGGGTAGAATAGTGCATGGTGGAGTAACGCTGAGCTAGATTGGGCTGGACAGTGGTCAATAGCTCTGGAGTTGGCCCATCTCATGGATGAACTCTAGGTGGTGCTGTGGCTGCAAAAGTTTTGGACTCAGGAATTTTGGTAGCTTCCAGGAATCTCTGGAAGGAAGAGAGGACAGAGAGAAGCAAAGGAAGAAATTTGAAGAGAGAGAGAAAGAAAGAGAGAAAAGAAGAAAATGAATAATAGAAAAGGAAGAGAAATGCCTCAGGCAGTAGGTGTCCCAGAAGAGAAGAAAGAAGCCTAGGATTTATTCATTCACATTCAGACATTCATTTGTTCAACAAACATTTATGGAGACCCACCCATTACCTACTATTGTGGTAAATGATGGGGGGAAATGGTGGGTTGAGCTAACACTAATCAATTAACACATGAGTAAACATCGGCACAGTGGAGATGGGCCCTGCAGAAAGGAACAAGGTTCTATGAAGACCTCTGGTTAAGGTGGTGGTCCCATTTGGGAGCCGGGAGAGGATTGTCAGAAATTTTTGTTTTGTAGAAGGTACTGGAGGTGAGATTTTAAGGTAAGTGAGAATTAATGAGAAGAGAGTGGGGGGAAAGGGCATTCTGTGCAAAGGAAAGAGCTTATACAAAGGTCTGTGGTGAGGCGGCAGGGCACAGCTGTTGGGACTGAATGGAGAATCATGGTCAAACCAGAGATCTTGGGAAAGGGTGGAAAGGAGGTTAGAGATGGCATGGATCTAACAGAAATTTTGGTCTTTATCCTAAGAGGATGGAAGGGGACTGGAGGTTTTATGCAAGGTGGGTAACATGCTCATAATTGGTTTTGGACATTGCTCTGGCTGAAATGGGCTGAACAAATACAAGGAGATTGCTTCGGGGTCATGTAGTACCAACTGAAAGATAATGCTTCTTCAGCTAAGGAGTGATTGGGTGTGGAGGGCATGGATGAGTCTAAATTACCTAGGGGTAAAATTGACAAATAGAGTCCTGGTATGGCGCTGTTAGATAAGTGTTGGATCGCAAGGCCGGTTTGAACCACAAGGCTGGCAGTTCAAACTTACTAGCCACTCCTTGGAAACCCTATGCAGGGACACTATGAGTTGGAACTGACTCCACAGCACTTACCAACAAACCCAAAGTTGACAGAGTCATTGGGTAGCACAAAAGATTAAACTCTCAACTACTAGCTGAAAGGGTGGTAATTTGAACCCAGCCAGAGGCATCTTGGAAGACAGGCCTGCTGATCTGTTCTCGAAAACCCTATTGTCTATTCTAAAGGAGCTCTGGTAGCGTAGTGGTTACAAGTCAGGCTGCTAACCTCAAGGTCAGCAGTTCGAAACTACCAGCTGTTCCATGGGAGAAAGAGGAGGCTCACTGCTCCCATAAAGACTTACAGCCTCAGAAATCCTATACAGGGTTGCTATGAGTCGGAATTGACTCCATGGCACACCACCGGCACCAGTACCACCAGTTCTATTCAGTACACAGGGGTCGCTATGAATCAGAATCAACACGATGGCAACAACCACAAAATGAACCAAGTATTGTGCGTGAGTGAGGGTGATATTCTTGTTAGACTGCTAATGTTGGTGCCATGCCATGTGAATGTGAGTCTTGGAAGATGACCAAGCTTGTGAAATAAGATCAAAAGTTTGATTTAAGATAAATCTGTAGGGACTATAAATTTCTCCTCTTGGTATTTCCACCTTGGCCCATGGAATTGGTACTTCTACCCTTTCAGAAGTATTAGAAAGAGAAGCTTGTCCCTTCTCTGCGTCTTCCCTCGTAAGGAAGGAAAGTGACTTATCAGTTAGTGAGCAGGTGTTCTCTTCTTGTTGGGTTCTAACTGTCTGCAGTATTCATGTGCTCTGTCCCCTCTTTCACGTGGAAAACACATTGTGGTCAAGGTTTGGCCTGCCTTCTGGAGGGTATATAGAGGTCATTAATGTGACTTTAATGGGTGTAGAATTACGTTTGTTCGGCTGACCTAATTGTCCCCCAGGGCAGATCACCCCAAGGATTTGACTCAGGTGAGTTTTAGGAAGCAGGATTGTGGTCATACATCCAAGCCACATTTTCTAATCCAGATTAATCAGTAGTGAAGGTGATATTTTCATCTCTACCTGTATAATTTATGTAACTTTCTACAGTTGACTCAGATGAAAGAGAGGGGAATGATTTATTGCTGTAGAGACATCTGGTGCAGATGTCAAATACATCTGAAGCTTTGAGCAGAAGTCTGAACCAGAGAGAAACATGAATGTCACCAGTGAGGTGATTAGAATGGAGGCGAAGAAAAGGAGCCCTTAGACTGAGCCTGAGGAACTCTAAAGTCTGGGTAGAAGAGGCTGATGTTGCCAAGTAGACAAAACAGGAAGAGTAGGAGGAGAGCCAGAAGGAGGTGGTGTCCTCAAAGCCCAAAGAAAAGGATGTTTCAAGACAGAAGGAATGGCCAACAGGAACACATGTCTTTGATTAAGTGACTGTAAAGCCATTGGTGACCTTAGCAAGTGATAGAGACCACAGAAGCCAAATTGCCCTGGATGAAGAGAGAGTGGGAGTTGAAACAGCTGTAACCCATGTAGACAACTCTTTTGAGAAGTTTGTGTGAGAAGTAGAGGTAGGCAGCTGCCATTTAAAAATTATTATTAACTTCCTAGTAATGATCTTGCCTCACTGATTAGGAAATTCCCTACCTATAAATTTTGCTGATCCTTCCTCTCAATAATCAAGACGTGAGATACTTGTACCCCCATCTTTGAGCTAGGGTATGAGCATAGGAGAGTGCTTGGAAACAGGAGCTACTAAGCACAGAGGAGGAACATGGAGAGATGTTTTCTGACAGCAGCTGGGATTGCAAGAGGAAAAGTTCTCAGGCTAGCAGAAACAGCAGGGCTGGGGAGATTGTTGTGAGTGGGGATTGTGTGGCACCAAACTAAAGACCAGTGGTGGAGGTTGTAGTTTATAGAAGCAGATCTAACTGTTTTTTTCCATTCTCATTGCAATTTGTAAGCTAAACAAATATAATTGTTAAGAATATATAAACTTGAAAACATTACTTATCTGACAGTTTGTTGACTTGCATGTTGCTATAATGCTGGAAGCTGGGCCGCTGATATTTCTAATGCAGTATTACTGTTGGTGGACAGATTTCAGCCAAGCTTTCAGACTGAGACAGACTAGGAGACAGTAAGACAAGAAGAAAAAACTTGGTGATCTACTTCTGAAAATGAGCCAATGAAATGCTTATAGATCACAATGGAACATTCCCTGCCTTACTTGCTTTGGATGTATCACAGTAGGGATCAACTTCTGGAGGCACTTGATCAGATGAATCAGCACAGTAGTAGCAGGCAATGATGGATTTGAACATGCCAGCGATTCTGAAGATGACGCAGCATTGGGCAATGCTCTGTTCTGTGTAAGGTAGCTATGAGCTAGAATTGATTCAGTGGCAGTTATCTGTCAAAAGTTTTTAATCAACTTTATTGAGATATGGTTCAATCAGTTTTGAAAAGTGTATATACATGAGCAACCATTATCTTAATCAAGATATAGATTATTTTCATCATCCCAGAAAGTTTCCTGTGCCCACTGAAGTCTTCAAATGATTCTTCTTAGGGCATTCACCACAACACAAACTCCTTTCTGCCCTCTGCTTTGTCAAATCCAATTAGCTTCTCGTTGACCAAATCAAGTCACATTGCCTGGTCTCCAGAGCAACGTATTTTCTTCTTTAACTACAGAGTAGTTTTGCCTGTTCTAGAATTTTATATAAAAGCAATTAAATACATTTTGTGTCTGGCTTCTTTCCCTCTGCTTAATGTTTTGCGTTATATCCACGTTGCTGTAAATTTATCAGAAGTTCATTCCTTTTTGTTGATATTCCACTTTATTAATATACTATAATCTGCATAAGGAGCACTGGTGTCACTGTGGGCTAAACATTGGGCTGCTAACCGCCAAGTCAGCAGTTCAAACCCAGTAGCAGCTCTGTGGGAGAAAGACGAGACTGTCTACTTCTGTAGTGATTTATAGTCTCTAAACTAAGAAAGAGCCCTGGTGTGGTGCTGTAGGATAAAGCACTGGATCACAAGGTTGGTTTGAACCACAAAGTCAGTGGTTCAAACTCACCAGTAGCTCCTTGGAAACCCTATCCAAAGTCGCTATGAGTCAGAACCGACTCAATGGCACTTAACAACAACACATCTAAGAAACCCTGTTGTTGTTGTTGTTGTCAAGTGCCGTCGAGTTGGTTCTGACCCATAGCAACCCTCTATAGGGTTTCCAAGGAACCAGCTGGCAAGCTTGAACCGCGGACCTTGTGGTTCTAACCGACTTTATAGTCCAGCGCATTAACCCACAGCGCCACACCAGGACTCAGAAGCATTAATTAGAATCTAGTCGATAGTAGTGGCTTTTATAGTATGTTTATCTATTCACCTGTTGAAGAACATCAAAGTTCTTTCCACTTGTTGGCTATTGATGATAAGGCTGCTATGAACTTTTGTGTATGTCTTCTTGTAGACACATGTTTCGAAATCCTTTTAATCCGTTTCATTTTTGCTTAAATTAGCAAGAGTTGGCTTCTGTTACTTGTAGCTAAAAAATCAGAGGAGAGAAGGGAAATTAGCTGGCAGATAGAAGGGGATTTTGAGTCATGGAAAGGATTTTATTTGTAAGATACAAAAGACTAAAACATGTTGAAGTGTTGATACTCATGATCTGGTCGAGAGGAAACTGTTCAGAGAAAAGAAAATTGACCATGTGAATTTCTACAAAGCTGGGAGGGCAGGGGCTCTGAAGGCCAGGTGGCTTTGGGTGGGGGCAGGAGAGTGGAAAGTGCTTCAGTGGAGTTAGGGGGAATGACGAGAGAGTAGGCATAGGTGAGTATGCAGGTATGGCAGCGGGAAATTGAGGGAGGTCTCACATGAGGATTTCAACTTGTAGTTTGAAGCAGGAGGAAATGTTATACATTGAGAGCGACAGAAGAGAAAGGATGGCAGAGGGCTGGAGAGAAGGAGAAAATATGAAATGACCTTTGCAAGTGGGGGGACAGAGCAGTGACCAGAGAAATGAAGAAGAACTGCTGGACAGTACTGAGAGCCCAGCTGAAATCAGTGACTCTGACATTAGAGTAATAGCAAACAGCTCACTGCTGACTCCCTCTCCCTGCCCCAGCAGTGCTTAGGTGCTCAGATGCGAGCCTGAAGAAGGGGCTAAAGAAATGGAAGGTTTTCTTTTTGAGAAGCTAGCCACTCCACGGCATTAAAAATCTTTGTAATACCCCCAAGAGCTAACACATGCGGAATGTTAAATATCTGTGGGATGAATGAATGAGTTTAAAGGCATGAAAACTAGAACTGGTGGGACCCTTAACACTGGTCTGGTACAACGTTCTCATCTGTATGGAAAAGCTGAGGTACAGCGAGGGGAGGGGGTTTGCTCAAGGTCACACAGGAAACCGGTGGCAGAGATGGGATTTGACTCTGGCAAGCTTAGTGTTTGTGTCATGTGTTTATTCAGTGAACAAAGGTATGTGTTCAAATCCTGTCTATCCCACTGAAGTCACTTAAATTCTTGAAAGCATGATTTTCTCCACTTTGTAGATATTGATACTGAGTCTCAGAAAGACTAAATGAGAAGCCGGAGAATACACGACTGGGAAAAAGTTGCGCAAGAGACATCATTCAGTAGGTGAATATTTACTGCATACTGGGATATATTGGAAGGAGCCCTCGTTGCTCTTTAGGATAAGCACTAGTCTGCTAATCACAAGGTTGGCAGTTCAAACCCACCAGCCACTTCATAGGAGAAATATGAAGTTTTCTGCTCCCATAAAGATGTATAGCCTCAGAAACCCTATACAGGGTCGCTGTGAGTTGAAATTGACGCAATGGCAGTGGGGGGAGGGGTTGACTGGAGTTTCTGGGTTGAAAAAATAACTACTAACAGTCAGGTTGGCTGTTCCAACCAACCCAGAGGCACCGCATAAGAAATAGCTGGCGATTAGCTTCTGAAAGGTCACAGTCATTTGAAAATCCTATGGAGCTCAATTCTACTCTGCACACAGGCCATTACCAGAAGTCAGAATCAACTTTGGCAACAGATTTGTCATTGGTTGGGATACATTAAAGTATGAGTCCCAATTTTTCACTCCCTTGTAACAGGGTTATATGACCTGACCTTTTTTTTTTTGCAGTGCTTTCTCATTGTGTGTGTGTGTGTGTGTGGGGGGTGTCTACCTACTTCTTCTCCCATTGGTATTTCATTTGACCTTGTGGCTTGATCAGGCCAATAGAAAGTTAGTAGACATGACACAAAGAGCTTGTATCAGGAGAAGAGCGTGCTCCAGATCGTTGCTGCCCCTATAGCCTGCCCCAGAATGAACACATGTGGATCAGATCTGGACCCAACCTGCAGCCCCCTCAGTTGACCTCTAACTTGAAACAGTTACCTTGCTGAGTCCAGACTAGAACAACCAAGATGTAGCTGACCATGAGTAGGAAAACAAATGCCTGTTGTTCTAAGTTACTAAGAAGTCCTGGCGTCACAATGGTTAAGCACTCAGATTCTGACCAGGAGACTGATGGAACTCACCCAACAGGGCTCCTGGAGGAAGACTTGGTAATCTGTTCCTGTGGAGATTATAGCCTATTCGGCACTATGGAGCAGTTCTACTCTTATCACCTGGGGTTGCTGTGAATCCAAAATTGACTTGATGGTTGTTGTTTAGTGCCATCGAGTCGGTTCTGACTCATAGCGACCCTCTCTATAGGGTTTCCAAGGAGTGGCTGGTGAGCTTGAACCACCAACCTTGTGGTTCAAACTGACTTTGCAGTCTAGTGTATTAACTTGCAGTGCCATACCAGGACTCTGACTTGGTGGTACCTCGCAACAAAAACAACCTTCTAAAGCACTAGGTTTAGGCTATTTGTTATGTGGTTTTACTGGGATAGTAACTGATATAAAGCCAGGCCCTGTGTGAAGCACATTCTTGGGCTACAGAAATCAGGAGCTCACAGCTTTGTAGGGAGATGGGGATAGCACATTGTTGTTGTTATGTGCCGTGGAGTCAGTTCTGACCCATAGTGACCCTGTACAAGGTTTCCGAAGCTGTAAATCTTTACGGGAGCAGAAAGCCTCATCTTTCTACCATGTAACAGCCAGTAGATTCGAACTGCTGATCTTGTGGTTCACAGCCCGATTCGTAACCACTACGTTACCAGAGTATTTAAACTTTGTATCTTAATCAAAAATGCAAATACAAATTTGCTTAATGTTTCTTTTAAAGCAGTCATAGAATAGCATTAGAAAATGAACCCAACACATTAGAAAATCTTTAAGTGTACAAATGGTGGAATCTAAGTGGTGATAACATGAGGTAACCAACCTGGAAGGCGCCTTTATTGCATGGCATCATCAAACAGCACATTTAATGGGCTCAAAGACAAACATAAGCCATGAGTTTCATGAATGAGATTAACTTGACTCTTTACCATGGAGTTGTAGAAAAACATTGATGTTAGTAATCTGGTCATTCTGTTATTGCTGTTGTTAGGTGCCCATGAGCTGGTTCCGACTCAGAGCAATTCGGTGCACAATAGAATGAAACACTGCCTGGCCATGAGACACTCTCACAATTGTTGTTGCTTTTGAGTTGGCCATTTTAGTACTCTTACATTTTTTTCCTCCTCAATGCATAGAGATAATGTTTATGAAAATATGCTTGCAAAGTACTTCAAACAGATTTTAACTATTAAAAGTTTTTTTTTTTTTGATGGGGAATGTATGCACTGGATAAACACATGACGATGTGTGCAGAGGACAGACTGGGGTGGGGAACACCTGCATAGGGTCAACCTGGGCATTCACTCATAGAGAACATTTCATGTAGGGAATGTCGATTTGTTTCTCTACATAGATGATACCTTCCAGAAGGTAGACTACTTGATAGGTTTTGTTAATATATAAAAATAGTGACTTAAGTGTAAAACTATTTTAAAAAGTTTATAATGAGATCAGAAGTGACCTTGAAAGCATACTTGCTCTTTGGAGGGATCAGAAGAAACCCTTGTCAATGTTTTCAACCTTAGGGTCAAGTTGGGTTTAGGTCTTGAAGAAGCGACGTTCTAGAGTAGACAGAACTTGATATGCTGTGTTTTCATCTCATTTGTTTCTAGGAAATTTGTGAGTTCACATTTAATTTCTTCAACTACCCAGTCGCTTTTCAGCAGGGTGTTATTCAGTTTCCATGTATTTGACTTGATTTCTTTGGTCTTCCTATTGTTGATTTCTAATTTGATAGCATTGTGGTCTGAGAAGATGCTTTGTAGTATTTTGATATTTGTAAATTTATGGAGGTTTATTTTGTGGCTGAACACATGGTCTATTCTGGAGAATGTTCCATGTGCACTGGAAAAGACTGTGTATTGTGCTATTGTTGGGTTGAATGCTCTGTACACATCGATGAGGTCCAGTTGGCTGATTGTGTTGTTTAGTTCTTCTGTGTCTTTGTCAAGTTTCTTTCTTGTTGCTCTATCCATTTTTGAAAGCAGTGTATTAAAATTGCCCACGATTATTGTAGATTCTTCTATTTCTTTTTTCAAATCTCTTGTGTTGTTGTTAAGTACTGTAGAGTCAGTTCCTACTCATAGTGACTCTGCACAGGGTTTCCAAGGCTGCAAATCTTTATGGGAGCAGAAAACCTCATCTTTCTCCCATGGAACAGCTGGTAGTTTCGAACTGCCGACCTTGAGGTTAGCAGCCCAATTTGTAACCACTGCACTACCAGAGCTCCTTTAAATCTATTAGAGTTTGCTTTATATAGTTTGGAGCTTTTTCATTGGGAGTATAGATATTTATTATAGTTATGTCATCTTGTTCAATTGTCCCTTTAATCACGAGATAATGTCCATCTTTTTCTATTATGCTTGCTTTTGCCTTAAAGTTTATTTTATCAGAGATTAGTACTGCCACTCCTGTTCGTTTTTGATTGCAATTAGCTTGGTATATTCTTTTCCATCCTTTGACTTTTAATCTGTTTTTGTCTGTGTGTGTAAGATGTGTCTCTTGCCGACAGCATATTGAAGGATCTTGTTTTCTTACCCATTCTGCCACCCTCTGTCTCTTAACTGGTGCATTTAATCCATTTACATTCAGTGTAATTATTGACAGATATGGATTAATTTCTGCCATTATTATTATTTTTTTGTGTGTGGTGTTGCTGCTTTCTTTGTTCTGTGTGTCTTCCTTTGTTGAGTTCATGTGTTTTGTGTTCTTTCTTGTGAGTTTCCTCATAGTTTTAATGTTTCCATGTTCTTCTTGGATTTTCACTTTCTTGTTATGTTGTGGAGAGTTAATTTTCTTTGAGGTTACCTTATATTACATTTACTTTTCTCTCCATTTAGTGCTGTCTATTTTATCCTGTAATCAACCTGATCTTATCATCTGGATCTCTGTTCCTACATGCTTATCTTCTTTTACATTGTAATTGTTTTGATCATAGACTGACCTCTCAGATTCTCTGAGTTTGTTCTTATAGTTTTGTTCTGTTCTTGACTCTTCCTTCTGTTGATTTAATTCTGGAAGGTGCTGCCACGTATGTCAATCTCTGGTTGTTGTCTGTTCTTTTTGGTTCTCAGTCCACAGGCCTCCCTTTAGGATGTTTTGTAGCACAGGGTTGGCTTTGAAAAAGTTCTTTAGCATCTGTTTATCCTGGAATTTTTTGATTATACCACTGTATTTGATTGATAGCTTTGCTGGATAAAGGATTCTTGGTGGGCAATTTTTTTCTTTCAGGGTTTTATATATGTCTCTCCATTGCCTTCTTGCTTGCATGGTTTCTGCTGAGAGATCCGAGCTTAATCTGACTTGCTTGCCTTTGTATATAATACTTCTCTTTTCCCTAACTGCTTTCAGGATTCTGTCCTTATCTTTGATTTTGGAGAGCTTGATTATTATATGTCTTGGTTATTTTCTTTTGGGGGTCTATCCTTCCTGGGGTTCGTTGAGCTTCTTGAATGTTTATCTTTTCACTTTTCAAGATAATAGGGACATTTTCCTCCAGCAGTTCTTCAACTATTTCCTCTGTGGACTTGTGTGGTTCTTCCTGTTCTGGAATGCTGATAATTCTTAAGTTATTCCTCTTCATGTTGTCGAACATGAATCTTAGACCTTCTCCAGATATTTTTTATCCTTTTTTCTGTTTGCTCTTCTATCTTAGTGGTATTGAGAGATTTGTCTTCCCACTCACTAGTTCTGCCTTCCATCTCCTTCCCTTTCAGTGTATTGTCTATTTCTGATATTCTATTATTGATCGTTTGGACCTCTTTCTGTAGCTTTTGAATTGTTTCCAATGCTGTATCTATCTTAATTGATTGTTCCTGTACTGCTTTCCTGACTTCTTCCTTATTTTTCTCAACTCCACTGTAAAGTGTCTTGAAACATTTTATAATCATTTTTCTGAATTCCTTCTCAGGCATTTCCAAGGCCTGCCCTCCTTCCAGAATGTAGTCCAGGTCTACTTCTAGGTCATTTGTCTCAGACATTTTATCTTGTTTCTGGACATGTGCTGATATGGTCATCTGCTTTTGCTTCTTGGACATGTTTAGTGTTTATTTGTGGCCTTAATAATTAATTGATTGTATGCTTTGATATTTTTTATGCTTTCTGATTGCCTCCAGGTAGATGTGATCAGGATGTAGGCTTCAATTTTCACTCTTCTTATGGAACTCATAGTAACTTTCACAGGTGTTGTCTGCCTCTCTGATTTACAGCAGTAGGTACTGATTCTTGCCTGGGTTTTGGTGTTTTATAGAGTGTGATTGTAGCTTGACTATATGGCAGCAGTTGGTGTCTCTTCTTGGGTAATATGGCGAGAGAAAGAGTCCCCCAAAGGTAAAAAGGGGAGCATAAAACAGCAATACAGCAATAACAACAACAACAACAACAACAAAAATGCCACCAAAACCAACAAAAACTAGATTGGACACTGTAGTAGTCTATAATTGCAGAAAGGGAAGAGGAGAGAGAGAAGAAAAAAAAAAAAATCTGTAGCCTAATATGAGGATGACTTTAATGTCCTCTTTCAGCTTCTTGCCTTCAAGGCCGTCTGATAAATTTCAAGATGCCACTGTTGGTTGTTATGCTATACCTCAGGATTTAATTTAATTTTTGGCCTGTTTTGTTTTTAAACTCTCTTTCCCTCTCCACACCCCTTGTTCTGGCCTTTTCCCTATTAAAAAATAGTTCAGGGCCAGCTCTTGGGCTGAGAGTGTCCGTGTGCATGTGTGGCAGAAGAAGCCACCAGTGGTGGGATGGGGGGGTGTCCACTTGCTCAGGCACCCCCTCTAGTCACCAGAATGGAGGTACACAAACAGTGGGTGGCCAGTGAACAGATAGCAAAAATAAGAAAGTAAATCAGAACAAAGAAAATCGACAAAGTGTATTGTCCACCTTTGCTCCAAAGTTCCCGTGGCATTATTCCATGGTGGGTCTCTTCCCCTGCTTGGTCTTGCTGTTTGGTCTCACCCAAGTTGCCAGCTCTAGGCCGCTGAGCCTGGAAGATTCAAAAGTATGCGATTTCTCACTTCTTCTACAAGTTCCACTAGATATAAGCCTTCAAACTTTAAAAAGATTCCTACCTTTGTGGTTCAGCGTTTTAGAGCTCTTCCCTGAACCCACATCGCCTGGTATTCTGTGGCATTGCTGAAGGCGAACTTCATTGCACCTCTACCCTATCTACCATCAAGCCCCACCTCTCCAAGTAGATGGAACTTGAGCCTGAAAGAAGGGGCCGAAGAAGAGGATAAGGATGCAGGAGGGAAGGGACAATTGAAAGACCAAGGTCCTGGAGGCGATGAGGGGTTGGGGTCCCAAGGACAGGTAGTAGAGCCAGTAAAGAAAAGGGATTCTTCATAGACTGAAAATGGGGGTGACACAAATGCCTGTTGTATGTGGGGTGGGGTAGGGCAGGGCAAAGCATGGAGGAAGGTCACACCAAAGATCTTAATGAAATAGGAGGCAAATATCTTCCTTGTGAGTAAGGGTGATGGGGCTGGGGAAACCATAGGACTGGTAGCAAACGGAATGAGGAGTATCCAGTTACCAGGATCTGACAAAGGTGTGGAGGGAGTGGGTGGGTGTGGGCAGGGGCTTCCAAGTGTTGTTGTTAGGTGCCATCCAATTGGTACTGACTCACAGCAACCCTATGCACAACAGAAAGAAACACTGCCTGGTCCAGGGCCAACCTCACAATTGTTGCCACGCTTGAGCCCACTGATGCTGCCAATGTGCCAAGCCATCTCACTGGGGGTCTTCCTCTTTTTTCTGACCCTCCACCTTATCAAACATGATATCTTTCTCCAGCTACTGGTCCCTCCTGACAATATGTCCAAAATATGAGAGACGAAGTCTGGCAATCCTGGCCTACAAGGAGCACTCTGGCTGCACTTCTTCCAACACAAATCTGTTGGCAGCCCATGGCACTTTCAATATTCTCCTCCAACACCATAACTCAAAAGCATCAATTCTTCTACTGACTTCCTTACTTGCTGTCCAACTTTCATATGCATATGAGGTTATTGAAAATACCATGGCTTGGGTCAGGTGCACCTTAGTCCTCAGACTGACATCTTTGCTCTTCAACACTTTAAAAAGGTCTTGTGCAGCAGATTTGCCTAATGCAATACGTCATTTGATTTCTTGACTGCTGTTTCTGTGAGTGTTGATAGTTGATCCAAGAAGAATGAAGTCCTTGACAACTTCAATTTTTTCTCTATTGATAAGAATATTCTTTTTTTTTGGTCCAGTGGTGAGGATTTTTGTTTTCTTTACATTGAGATGTAACTTATACCGAAAGCTGTGGTCTTTGATCTTCATCAGTAAGTATTTTAATTCCTTTTCACTTTTAGCAACAACCTGATTCAGGATGAGGCTGAGCAAATATGCAAGTTTCTACCTACTCAGTAATGTGGTTTAATCTTTCAGAAATGGTTGTTTTTTCTCTGTGGTGCCTGCTCCAGGAAACCTTCCCAGATTGCACCCTTATATTCCCAGCTGGCTTAGGCACCCTTCTGGGTGCTTCCCAAACCTTGTATTCTTCTTTTTGCCATCGTAATCATCCCAGTGCTTGTAGGTGTCTTTCAGCTTTGTTAAGACTGTTGATGACTACTAACCACAAGGTTGGTGATCCAAACTGCCCAATTTCTCTGTGGGAGAAAAATGAGACTGTCTAAAGATTTGCAGTCCCAGAACCTCTAAGAAGCAGTTTTACCCTGGCCTATATTGTCGATATAAGTTAGAATCAACTCCATGGCAATGGGTGGGTCCAGCGTTGTATTGTCAGTCCATACAAGATTCAGATAGTGACTGACCTCATACCCCTTGTAGTGTGGTAGCTGGGGGGGGGGGGGGGGTGGGGGGGGGGGGGGGGGGGGGGGGGGGGGGGGGGGGGGGGGGGGGGGGGAGGGGCAGACACAGCATACCCTTCTTCTTCTCACTAGACATGAGTCTGCCTCAGTCATGGATCACTAATTCAGATAGATCTTGGCTGAAAGCAGAGAATTCCAGAAAGATGTTTACCTGTGCTTTATATGACTATGCAAATGTTTTCCACTGTGTGGATCATGACAAGCTATGGACAACATTGCAGAGAATGAGCATTCTGGAACACTTAATTGTGCTCATGAGGAACCTGTACATAGACCAAGAGGCAATCATTTGAACAGAACAAGAGAACACTGAATGGTTTAAAATCAGGAAAGGTGTGTGCCAGGGTTGTATTCTTTCCCCATACTTTTTCAGTCTGTATGATGAACAACTAATCTGAAAAACTGGATTATTTGAAGAAGAATGTGGCATCAGGATTGGAGGAAGATGCATTAACAACCTTCGATATACAGATGACACTACTTTGTGGGGTTTTCTTTGATCACTTTTCAGTGATAGCTTATTTAAACACACATATATACAATGTCCACAAAGGAAAATACTGCCGGGCTCAGAACAGTTGCTGCACGCATTGGGAGGACGGGCAGACTCTGGTTTCACAGTATGAACTGTGGATTGAAAAGTAGGAAAAGACTGTAGAGCAAATTTCACTGCCCATCACCACATAGAAGGATCTTCAAGCCTAGTTCTGGGAACGTTTTCTGTGTTCTCTCTCATCAAGAGATCTGAAATCAGTGTCTCCCGGCTAGATCGTTGTCCGGATCTCTGCCTGGTGATGAGGCTAATGTAGTGCCCCAACGCCGAGTAGTATCTGGCCAGGTCCTCCGCCGGCGTGTCCTCACCCGGGTTGTCCGACTTGCAGGGGTACGAATCTACCAGCGCGCCCAGGAACATGAACAGGGACAGGGCAAGAGTCAGTTTGCACAGCCCCAATCGCTTGCTACATAAACAGGGTGGCAGCTGGTGGGCGGTCAGCGGTGAGAGCTCCATAATGGGGTGGGCCTCCCTGCGGGAAGAGAGCTGGCTGATGGATTCAATACAACTTTCTTACTAAAAGCAGAGGACTTAAAATACTTACTGATGAAGATCAACGGCCACAGCCTTTGGTATAGGTTGTATCTCAATGTAAAGAAAACAAAAATCCTCACCACTTGACTGATAAACACCCATATAAATGAAGAAAAGATTGAAGATGACAAAAACTTCATTTTGCTCAGATCAGTCGTCAATATTCACTGAAGCAGCAGTTAATAAATAAAACGACATATTGCATTAGGCAAATCTGCTACACAAGATCACTTTAAAATATTGAAGAGTAAAGATGTCAGTTTAAGGACTAAAGTGTGCTTGATCCAAGCCATGGTATTTTTAATAACTTCAATGCATGTGAAAGTTAGACAGTGAATAAGGAAGACCATAAAAGAATTGATGCATTTGAGTTATGATGTTGGAGGAGAATATTGAAAGTACCATGGACTTCTAAAAGAACAAACAAATCTATGTTGGAAGAAGTGCAGCCAGAATGCTCCTTAGAAGCTAGAATGGCAAGATTTCATCTCTAATACTTCGGACATGTTATCAGAAGGGACCCAATCCCTGAAAAAGGATATCATACTAAATAGAGTAGAAGGTCAGCCAAAAGAGAAGACCCCCCAATGAGATGGATTGGCACAGTGGCAGCAAAAATGAGCTCAAGTATAGCAGTGATTGTCAAGTTGGCCCAGGACTGGCAGTGTTTTCTTCTGTTGTGCATAGGATCACTATGAGTCAGTACTGACATGACAACCCCTAACAACAACAACAACAACAACAGTCTGTGAACCAGTGGTGAACCAGTTTGTGCATGATTATTAACCTAAAGATTGGAGGTTTGAATCCACCTAGCAGTACCACAGAAGAAAGGTTTGGTGATCTGCTTTCATAAAGAAGACAGACAAGAAAATCTTGTGGAACTCAGTTTTACCTTATAACACATGGTGTTGCCTTGAATTCATATCTACTAAGAGCTCTGGTAGCGTAGTGGCTACGAATCGGGCTGTGAACCTTAAGGTCAGCAGTTCGAAACTACCAGCCGCTCCGCGGGAGAAAGATGAGGCTTTCTACTCCCATAAAGATTTACACCCTCGGAAACCCTGTACAGGGTCGCTATGGGTCGAAACCGACTCGACGGCACTTAACAACAACAACAACAACAAAGAACAATAGGTTTGGTATTTTGTTTTTGAGTCCTCTTTGAGGGCAGACCCATATCTGAACTCATAGCATCTCTAGCGCTTTGTCCAGGGATGAGCATGTAAATGCTAGTTCATAGCTGTAATGATTGGCTTTGTTGTAGTTTCTCTTGCCATCACCCTAAGCCATGCCTTAATAGTGCAAGGGTGAGTGGTACAGCCCTTGACTAAGAAACCTTCGTAGTAGCCACAAATGATGATGGTGGTGTTTCTGACCCATAGCAACCCTGCCAAGGCAACTGCAGTTGCAGTCATTACATTTCTGTTGTTCTTAAGTGCCGTCGAGTCAGTTGCAACTCATAGTGACCCTGTATAGGGTTTCCTAGAAGTGGCTGGTGTGTTTGAACCACCAACCTTGTGGTCTAGCTCATTATCCTGCACGGCCATACCAAGACTGAGTTAATTAAATGTTTGACCAAATATAACAGGCTATGTTGATAATTTTGTATGGCCCATGAATGATACTATAAATTTTGGCAGAAAAAAGATCCCCAACTCCAACTGTGTAAGGTTTTCAAGGCTGTAAATCTTAGTGGGAGCAGAAAGCTTCATCTGTCACTCACAGAGAAGCTGATGGTTTTGAACCGCTGACCTTGTGGTTAGTAGACCGAGTTGTAACCCCCTATACTACCAAAGCTCAACATATGGAACTGTACAAATCATATTTATTCAATCATGTTCTGAAAAGTGCATCCTGTTTATCCTCTGGGTCTTCAGGACCCAATGAGGAACTGGCACAAAGCAAGTATCTGAGACCTGACCAATGGATTGGTCCCTTCTTAGGAGCTTGATGGGCCAGACTTCCACCTTTACTGTCATTTTACACATCTCACTGAGACCTACAATCCTAAATTCATCACAAATGGAATTTTTCTACATCCATGCCACAAATAATTTTTAAAAATGTTTTATTGTGAATTATGTGATAGTTTGCATGGGAGTACATTAGCTTTACATTCATCCTTTCATATATTGTTTCATTGTCATGATTACAATCCCCTCTATGCATCATCGGTTATCAGCACACAGCCCCTCTCCCATTCTGGGTCTCAGTTTTACCTTGTAACACATGGTGTTGCCTTGAATTCATATCTATTCCCCAGCCACTCCATCTCTCCATGTCATCATCTCTGCCTCCATCTCTGGCATCACTGCTTCTCTGGGTAGGGTCCTGCACTTCACTCTTCTCCCTTGATGGTCC
>NW_006408544.1:9647465-9651047 GCF_000296735.1 Chrysochloris asiatica
AGCACATGTCTGCTCGTGTATTCCCCTTGAGTCTTAGTCTTGGAAGGGGGTTTGCCCTGAGGTGACCCGACCACTTGCCTTGATGTCTCCTTGGTGAGCAACTTGCTTGTTCTTGTAGTAGCCAGTCAGACTGCCGTTATTGTTTTTTATTTTTCCTGTTGGTCTTTCTTTCAAGACGTATAATCTGTTCTTTTTGCTGCTCCATGTTGGTCTGCTTGTCATTTCAAGTGGAAATTTCCCACCTCAGAAGATTCTGGATGGGGTTCAGGATTCCACCTATAGTCTAACGTAATGCAGAGGCTCCACAGGAAGCCTCCTTCACTGGCCACAAATAATTTTTGAGAAAATTATTAGTTTGGATCCAGACTGTGGAGATGGAGCAATGAATGTAAAGGGAAAGTGTGAGGCAGAGGAACTTACACTCTAGTGGTGGTGGTGAAGATAAGACCTTAGACAGGTAGCAACTCATACAGGATAAGGAATAGAGATCATGAGGGCAAGGATTTGTAGAGGAGGATAGGAAAGACCTCCTTGAGAAGGTGATGTTTATGCAGATACATGAAACAAATGTCTGAGGCAAGAACATTCTAGACAGAGGAACAGCAAGTGCAAAGTCCTCACACAGAAAGATACTAGGAATATCCATTCAAAGGGTGATACAAAAACCAATATAGTTGGTGTCGAATAAGCAAAGAGAAGGGGTAAAAGTTGAGCTAAACTGACAGTTGGATAAGAAGACCTTGTTAGTCCTTGGCAGGGAATGTGACTTTATTCTAAGTGTGATGGGAAAACACTGTGGTTCTGAGCAGGGAATTTACATGAATAATTTACATTTATAAGGATCATGTGACCATGTAGAGTGTAGACTGGGATTTGTGGCAACAGTGGCAATAAAGAAACTAGTTGGGAAGCTGGAGAGATTATGGTAGGTTAGCACAGGATGATAGCAGTGGGGATAAAGGGCCCATTTTTGGTTGTTATTGTTGTTGTTAGGTGCCATCCAGTCAGTTCTGACTCATAGCAACACTATGCACAATAGAATATTGTGTGGTCCTGTGCTATCTTCACAATTGTTACATTTGAGTCCATTGCTGTAGCCACTGTGTCCACTGTGTCAATCCATCTCTTTGAGGGTCTTCTTCTTTTTCATTGACCCTCTACTTTACCAAGCTTGATGTCTTTCACTGACTCTCCACTTTACCAAACACGATGTCCTTCTACTGGGACTCGTCCCTCCTGATATTATGTCCAAAGTATGAGAGACTAAGTCTTGTGATCCTGACTTCGAAGGAGCATTCTGGCTGTACTTCTGCCAACACAGATTTGTTTGTTCTGGCAGACCATGGTACTTCAATTTTCTTCTTCAACATCATAACTCAAATGCATCAATTCTATAATTTTCCCTATTCATTGTCCAATTTTAACATGCATATGAGGCAATTGAAAATACCATGACTTGGGTTAGGTGCACCTTAGTTGTCAAACTGGTATTTGCTCTTGAACACACTAATGAGGTCTTGTGCAGCAGATTTGCCTAATGCAATATGTCATTTGGTTTCTTGACTGCTGCTTTCATAAGTGTTGATCGTGGATCTAAGCAAATGAATCTTTTCCCCATTTATAATGATGTCATGTATTGGTCCATTTGCAAGGGTTTTTGTTTTCTTTACATTGAGGTGCAATCAATACTGAAAGCTTTAGTCTTTGATCTTCATCAGTATTTCAAGTCCTCTTTGCTTTCAGCCAGCAAGGTTGTATCATTTGCACATCACAGATTGCTAATGTGTCTTCCTTCATTCCTGATGCCATGCTTTTCTTCATATGATCCAAGATTACTTGCTGGGCATACAGATTGAATACATATGATGAAAGAATACTGCCCTGGCACACACCTTTCCTGATTTTAAACCATTCACTATCCCTTTGATCTGTTCGAAAGACTGCCACTTGGTCTATATGCGGGTTCCTCATGAGTACAATCTAGTGTTCTGGAATACCCATTCTTTGCAATGTTGTCCATAACTTGTCATGATTAACAGTCAAAAGCCTTTGATAGCCATTAAAGTACAGGTAAACATCTTTCTGGAATTCTCTGCTTTCAACCAAGATCTATCTGACATCAGCAATTATATCCCTAGTTCCAAGTCCTTGTCTGAATCTGGCTAGAATTTCTGACAGTTCTCTGTTGATGTACTGTTGCCATCGTTACTGAATAATCTTCAGCAAAATTTTACTTGCATGTGATATTAATGATATTGTCAGATGACTTCCACATTCCTTTGGGTCACCTCTCTTTAGAATGGGCACAAATATAGATCTCTTCCAATTGCTTGGCCAGGTGGCAGTCTTCCAAATTTCTTGTCATAGATGAATGAGTGCCTACAGTGCTTCATCAGTTCGTTGAAATATTTAAATTTATATTCCATCAATTCCTGCTGCAGCTGGAATTTTTTTTTAAACTGGACAATTTTAACAGTTTAAAAACAACATCATAAATAGTTCTTGATGACTGCAGAGGGTAAGACTATTTGTTAATACTCAGAAACACAGGTGATGGTGATTTTCCTGTGTGAAGATATTAGTCTTCACCAATAAGGAATGACTTAAAGGAAACTGCTGTCAAACTAGTAAGACTGCATTTATGTGTCCATCATTTTCAGGATTGGTGGTAACTTGAGCATATTTCCCCCACATAACCTTGCCCCCTTGTGTCACCAGGCCTAACTCACTCACATTCACTTCAATGACAGTCCCTTTGGTGATCACACCCAGAGTTGTACAGAGTGGGGATGAGAGATTCTTCTTCACACCATGCATAGGTAAGCAAAAGGTGGCTTTAAGTTCAGGATGTGTTACATAAGCCTTCTTGAAACGTTAGCCCATTGGTGTGATAAATCTCTTATATTTAGGTGGTTTTCGTGTCTGCTTCTCCAATGACGCAGACTTTGGTAGACATCCTTTTCCATGCTTTCTTTTTTCTCTTTCCTGTCTGAAAAATCTTTAATACTTCTGTTTCTCACTAAGCACAGACTTTGGGCAGAGGGACTTCCCATTTTCCCGCTTTCTCCTTTCATTTTTGTTTAATCCTGTTGGAAAGTACTTTAGCTCAGGACTGCCCCTCTCTGTCCAGCAGAGAGGCAGGTACTGCACCTTGTGGAGTCTTCTCATCATTCTTTTGTCTGGGGTTTCTCTTTTCATGCATCGTGATAGTCTTTTTCATTGGTATTTTCTCAACATGGTGCTGTTTATGGTAGAGCTTAGCCTTCAGTCTAATCATCTTTTTGGCCTTTTTTGAACATTCATGAGCCTCTTGACTGACTTTCCTTCTTTCTCTTTTTCTCATGATAATCCAAACAATACCCATAATGCTTATGGTGTAACTCAATGTATTCATTTTGTGGCATGGTGACAGCAGCAAGGCCACAGGGCGCAGCCTCTAGGGTGTAAAGACCTACTCAGTTTTTGGGTCCCTGAAACCCACGAGCCAAATGGACTCAGCCTGCACAGGAATCACCACAGCCTGGATTTTTGCCAATACCTACAGTGCTGCTTGGACTTCTTCCTTCAGTACCGTTGGTTCTT
>NW_006408544.1:9652707-9654614 GCF_000296735.1 Chrysochloris asiatica
TGGGCTGCCAAAATAACCAATAGATTCGTTTTGGAAGAAGTGCAGCCAGAGTGTTCCTTAGAGGTCAAGATGGCCAAACTTCGTCTCTCATGCTTTGGACATATTGTCAAGAGGGACCAGTTGCTGGAGAAGGCTATCATGTTTTGTAAGGTGGAGGGTCAGAGGAAAAGAGGAAGACCCCCAACGAGATGGACTGGCCAAGTGGCAGCATCAATGGACTCAAGCGTGGCAACAGTAGTGAGGTTGGCCTAGGATTGGGCAGTGTTTCGTTCTGTTGTGCACAAAAGTCGCTATGGGTTGGTACCAACTCAATGGCATTTAACAACAACAATAGGGTTTCTGAGGAGTGGCTGGTTAGTTTGAACCACCTACCTTGCAGTTCAGACCAATCTTGCATTAACCCACAGTGCCACACTAGGACTCCATTTTGCCCATAGAATCCTTCAATAGTACAAATGAAGGCTTGAATTTTTTTCTTTAGTTCTTTCAGCTGAGAAATGCTGAACATGTTCTTCCCTTTTGGTTTTCTAACTCATGGTCCTTGCATATTTCATCATAATACTTCAATTTGCCTTCACAAGCTCTCCTTTGAAATTTTTAGATCAGCTTTTTTATTTCATCAATTTTTTTCCACTTCCTTTAGCTTCTTTATGCTAAAGAACATATTTCAGAGTCTCTTATTACATCTGTTTTGGTCTTTTAGTTCTTTCCTGCATTTTTAATAACCTTTTGTTTTCTTCATGTATGATGTTTTTTATGTATTCCCATAACTCTTCTGGTCTTCCATCATTAGTGTCTAATGCATCAAATCTGTTCTTGAGATGGTCTGTGAATTCAGGTCAATTCAGATATATCCAAGGTCATGTTTTAGCTTTCATGAACTTGTTTTAATTTTCTTCAGCTTCAGCCTGAACTTGCATATGAGCAATCAGTAATGTGTTTCACAGTCTGTCCTGGCCTTGTTTTGACTGATGATATGGAGCTTTTCCACCATCTATTCCCACAGATGTAGTCAATTTGATTCTTGTATATTCCATCTGGTGATGTCCACTTGTATAATTTCCTTTTATGTTGTTTTAAAAAGTATTTGCAATAAGTCACTGATCTTGCAAAATTTTATCATGAGATCTCTGGCATTGTTTCTATAACCAAGACCATATTTTCCAACCACTGATCTAAAACTCTTTGTTTCTACCCTTTGCATTCCAATCACCAGTAATTATGAATATATCCTGATTGCATGTTTGATCATTTCAGACTGAAGAAGTTAGCAGAATTCTTCAATTTCATCATCATTTGCTTTAGTGGTTGGTGCGTAAATTTGAATAACAGTGGTATGAACTGGTCTTCCTTGTAGGTGTATGGATATTATCCTATCACAGCATTGTACTTCAAGATAGATCTTGAAAGGTTCTTTTTGATTATGAATGGTACTCCATTCCTATTAAATTTGTTGTCCCGTCATAGTAAACAATGTGATTGTCAGATTCAAAATGGCCATTTTGAATTTCTGCTTCCTGATGGCTTAGTGGCTTATGAGTTCATCTGCTAACTGCAAGGTTAACTGTTAAAACCTACCAGCTCCTCCCTGGGAGAAAGATGAGGCTTTCTGCTCCTGGAAAGATTTATAGCCTTGGAAACAGTATACAGCATCACTGTGAGTTGGAACCAACTAGATTTGGCACACAAACACCACTACCAACAATGCCTAGGATATCAGTGTTTATGCGTTCCATTTTGTTTTTTGACAACTTCCAATTTTCCTAGATTCATACTTTGTATATTCCATGTTCCAACTATTAATGGATGTTAGCAACTATTTCTTCTCATTTTGTTACCTCCCATCAGCAACTAATATTTTTAGTCACTTAGAACCTACCTGCTTTGTGTACACAGCAAATGAAGGT
>NW_006408544.1:9654864-9671196 GCF_000296735.1 Chrysochloris asiatica
TAGTTGGTCTCTCCTTCTTCCTTGTTTGTCTTAGTCTTTCTGGGTGCAGGTGATGAGAAAGAGTAGTCAAGATTGAATACACCTTATCTGGTCCAAGGGACTATTTAATGAGGTGAGTATGTTGTGGGGGAAAGGTTTGTTGGCAGAAATGTTCAGTTGGAGATACTGTCCAATGCCTGAATGCATAGCCTTGGGATGTCAGGGGCGGGATTGAGTGAGGGCTTATCAGCACTTTATTTAGAGACATAGACTGAACAAGGTCACTAATGGAGTGAGTGAGTATGGATTGAGAAGACTCCCAGGACCAAGGGTGTTACTTTAAATACCTGACTACCTGTAAGAGATAGAGGAGGGTGATGGGGTCCCATGAGGGGGAGAAGTCAGTTTGAGGAGGATCCTTTGAAAGTTTGAGTTGGGTTGAGTGCTAGAGTGAGTAAGATCTGGATAGGGAGGAGTTTTAGGGTTCAGATGGCAGGAGCTGAGGCTGGACACTGGCTGAGAGCAGATGAAAAAGCACAGACTAAGATTTTAAATTCATATCCTTGCAGCTATTTTCTAGCCATGAGGTGTGGGGAAATATCCTTCACCTCTCAAAACTTCAGTGTACTTGGATACAAAACAGGACCGGTAGATTAAAAAAACAAAAACAAAAACAAAAACAGTTATGGTTGAGTTGATTTCAACTCATGGTTACCCTATGTATGTTAGAGTAGACCTGTTCTCTGTCAGACTTCCAATGGCTGACTTTTCAAATGAAGAGGCAGACCTTTCTTCAAGGTTTCTCTGGGTGGACTTGAATCTCCAAACTTGCAGCTTTGTTGTGTTGTTGAGTGCTTTCAAGTCGGTTCTAACTCACAGCAACCCTGTTTAGGGTAAGGCTCTATCTACATCTTTGCAGGAGCAGAAAGCCTCATGTTTCTCCTTTGGAATGGCTGGTAGACTTGACTGTGGACTCTATGATTCATAGTTCAGTGTTTATCTTATGGAGCCATCGAGTTGTTGTTGTTGTTGTTAAGTGCTGTTGACTCTGTTCCAACCCATAGTGACCCTGTATAGGGTTTCCAAGGAGCAGCTGGTGAGCTGTTTAACGACTTTTCATTCTGGCACATTAACCCACAGTGCCACACTAGTGTTTGAATTACCTAGGGACTCCAGGGCTCTAGGACTGTGGGTGTTAATGGATGTTTGATATTGCTTGTGGTGCCTTGAATTTACTTGATATGTCTTTACTATACAAAGGCTTCTTAATTCCCACCAAGTGATTGGGTGGGACCATGCAAATAAGGTAGACAGGACTCTAAAGCTTAGATTGGCTTGTTTAACCCTCCAGCTAGGCTTCAAAGGAGCCATCTCAGAGGCAGAGACAAAGGATCCCAGGACCATCAAGAAGGAAGTGACATGTGAGATCTCTACCTAGAGAAACAGTGACTGCAAAGGTGGTGGCATTGAAAGACAGAGCAGCTTCAGGCTCGAGGCCTATGGACTGAGTAAGCTGAGTGCCTATAGGTAGGAAACTGGCTTGAAGAATAAGTCCTTTGGGCATTCATAGATTGGCTAAAAGAACTTTGTAACTCGTGCTCCAGCAGGGCAGAGGTCAAAGGACCAAATGGTTGAGAGGCTGAAAATAAGAGTGAGGCATGCCTGCAGTATGGGAGACAAGAAAAGTTCCTGACTGGAGAACTGCTGTGTCCTGAGTTGGTTTTGATCTTGAATTGTACCCTGTTCACGTCTCTAATAAACCCCATAATCGTGAGCATTGTGATGCGTTCTGTGTGGCCATTGCAACGGATCATCAAACCCAGATGTGAAGCAGAGTGCTGTGGGAGAAATGGTTGGTGTCAGAACAGGGTAAAGAAGGTTGTAGGGTGGAAGCGTGTCTGGCCTCCACTTTATAGGAATCGGCCTTGGGCTGATTTTGAGTTTGATTCTCTTTCTCCCTGGTAAAGACAGGGGAAGAACAACATGGCTCCTGCATGGTTTTTATACTATCCTTTTAAATGTGAGATATGAGCTTGAACTATTGTTTGCAAGATAATTTTATGAATCAAGATCTTACTTCAATTTGAAGAGTAGTCATCTTTAAAGGTTGAGAGTCTTGTATGAGCAATCTTTTGATACAGTGTAGCATTGTATGGTGGTGGCTGCCAAATGTAAACTTGGTCCTCTCTGGCTTCCAAAATCTGGACACTAGTGGCCTATCCCCAGTTCAGACATATCCACATAACAAAATACGCAGGATTTTAAAAAGTTGATCTTTCATTTTGGGAGTGTTTGAGCCATACCCTGGAATAAAAATTATGTGCCGCTTACTGTGTAGTTAAAACAATCCTATTTAGTGGTCTCTTGTGCCCCATTACAAATGAACTGGTAAGAACAATTATCCAGTGTGGCTCAAGGGCAGAATCCCAGAGATACTCTGGTTTAGATTCCTACTTCTCCTGCCCTGTCTGTTGCTGCTTGTGTGGTCTACTCCATTGGCCTGTTGTCCACATGTATCCTGCTGTTGATCCAGTTGGACTCAGTGAAGTAAAAGAGGAAAGAGGAATCTTTTTTATTCTCCCCAATTGGCTGTCTGGCAGATCCCTTCCCAACTCCGGAGGACATCTTATCCAATGGCTTTCCCAATCACTGTCACGTAGAAGTAGAATTTCATTTCCAAGTGCTAAAAACTCTTATCTGGTCAAAATTGATCCAAATTTCTTATCAGATTAGAAATGATGACTTTTCACTTTAATATATCAAAGAGCCAAAGATGGCCTCTGTGCCTTGTTCTCAGGTTATTCCTTCATAGTAAGCGGGCACCTGTCAGACTCAAAAGCCTGCTGATGTCAAACTCAAATTTTTACATAGCGAATTGTTTTTAAAGTTGTCCAAAATAAGCATATATTTAGCTATTTAGAACCTTGCCTGCTTGGCATATCCTGCAAAACTGCACCCAGTATCTTCTGTTGGTTTTGTTATTACGTGTCATAGAATAGGTTCGGACACCTTATATAGGGTTTCCTAGGAGCAACTGGCGGGTTTGACCAGCCGGACTCATGGAGAGCAGTCTAGTGCTTATTCCACAGTGCCACACCAGGTCTCCATCACTATCTTCTAGTCAGAGATAAAATAAACCCTGTAGTTAGAAAGAAGTCCACAGTCTACTGACAGTATTGGCAAAGAAGTCTCCAGGAATTGTTGGAATACAAATTGAAATCTTTCAACAAACTGATGCAGCACTGGAGGCACTTACTCATCTATGCCAAGAAATTTGGAGGACAACTACCTGATTGAAAGAAATCCATATTTGTGACCTTCCAAAGAGAGGTGATCCAGCAGAATGAGAAAATCGTTGGACAATATCATTAATATCACATGCAAGTAAAATTTTGCTAAAGAAAATTAAAAAATACTGCAGCAGTACATTGACAGGGAGCTGCCAGAGGTTCAAGCCAGATTTAGAGGAGGATGTGGAATGAGGGTTCATGATTATCCTTGAGCCCATTGCTGCTGCCACTTTGCCAATCCATCCCTTTGGAGGTCTCCCCCCCTTTTCACTGACCCTTGACTCTAACAATCATGATGTCCTTCTTCAGGGACTGGTCCCTCCTGATAACATGTATGAAGTATGAGAAACAAAGTCTCCCCATTTTGGCTTCTAAGGAGCATTCCGATGGTACTTCTTCCAACACAGATTTGTTTAGTCTTCTGGCAGGCAGTCCATGGTGCTTTCAACATTTTTCTCCAACGTCATATTTCAAAGGAACCATTTCTTCTGTGGACTTCCTTATTCATTGTCCAACTTTCACATGCATATGAGGGTTATTGAAAATACCATGGCTAGGGTGAAGCACACCTTACTCAAACTGACATCTTTGCTCTTGAACACTTTAAAGAGGTCCATCGTTTGAGTTCTAGACTGCTGCTTTCAAGAGTGTTGATAATGGATCTAAATAAAATGAAGTCTTCGACAATTTCAATCTTTTCTCTATTTGTTGTTGTTGTTATGTGCTGTGGAGTCAGTTCCAACTTATAGCGACCCTGTACAGGGTTTCTGAGGCTGTAAATCTTTATGGGAGCAGAAAGCCTCATCTTTCTCCCATGGAACCACTGGTAGTTTCGAACTGCTGATCGTGAGATTAGCAGCCCGATTCATAACCACTACACAACCAGAGCTCCTTTTCTCCATTTATATGCATGTTATTTATCTGTCCAGTGGTGAGGATTTTTGTTTTCTTTACATTGAGGTGCAACCTATACTGAAGGCTATGGTCTTTGATGTTCATCAGTAAGTATTTTAAGTCCTCTTCATTTTCAGCAAGGAAAGTTGTGTCATCTGCATATTGTAGGTTTTTGATGAATCTTCCTCTAATCCTGATGCCACATTCTTCTTGATCTAATCCAGTCCTCAGATTATTTACTCTGTATACAGACTGAATAAATCTGGTGAAAGACTACAACTCTGGCACACACCTTTCCTGATTTTAAACCATTCAGTGTTCCCTTATTCTGTTTGAACTAGTGCCTCTTGGTCTATGGACAGCTTCCATATGAGCAGAATTGAGTGTTCTAGAATACCATTCTCTGCTGCTGTCTATAGCTTTCCATGATCTACACAGTCAAAAGACTTTGCATAGTCACTAAAGCACAGATGAACATCTTTCTGGTACTCTGGGCTTTCAACTAAGATTCATCTGATGTCAGCAGTGATATCCCTCGATTTTGCTCAAGAAAATTAAAAAATGCTGCAGCAGTACATTAGTAGGGAACTGCCAGAGTTCAAGCCGGTTTCATACTAGAATGTGGAAAAGGAGGGCTATCACTGCTGACGTCAGATGGATCTGAAGCCTGCCATCTATTTTGAGAGGTGCTGTGGTTGTTAAGTGCCGTCGAGTTCATTTCAACCCATAGCAACCCTGTATAGGGTTTCTGAGGAGTGGCTGCTGAGCTTGAACCACTGACCTTGTGGTTCAAACTGACCTTGCAGTCTAGCACATTAACCCATGTTAAAAACCAATCTGCCTAGCAAGTGCTGGTGTGGTACTGTGGGTTAATGCCCTGGATTGCAAGGTTGGTTTTTGCAGCTCTTCGGAAACCCTATAGGTTGGTACCGTCTCAAT
Source organism: Chrysochloris asiatica (assembly GCF_000296735.1). Classification (NCBI taxonomy): domain Eukaryota; kingdom Metazoa; phylum Chordata; class Mammalia; order Afrosoricida; family Chrysochloridae; genus Chrysochloris; species Chrysochloris asiatica. The sequence continues at coordinate 9,659,967 of NW_006408544.1, forward strand.
GGCACTTAACAACCATCACCACCACAACAAGGTATAGATGGTAAATACCAGTGAAGTGATACAGGGAGTTAGTGACACAAGGACTCAAAGAAGAGAGTAGTATGGAGACTTGGAGGGTGGGGAGAGATGAACAAGGAGAGAGAAATTCACAGAAGGCTTTAATGGAAAATCTGAAACTGTTACCTTTAAATTTAGATCAAAACTTTTATTATTTTCAAATGACGATTTTTTATTTTATTGTGTTGAAAAGATACGTAACAGCATATAAACCATCTCAACAATTTCTACATGTACAATTTAGTGCTACTAATGTCATTTTCCAAGCGGTACAACCATTCTCACGATCCTTTTTCAAATCATTCTAGCACCAGGAACAGAAACTCACTGCCCTCTAAGCAGAACCTCTCCCTTTTCCTTTCTGTCCCACATCTGGGAAAACTAATAAGCTTTGGTTTCTATTTATTTGCTTAGTTCATAAAAGTGAAATTATATAGCATTTGTCCTTTTGTGACTGATTTATTTCACTCTCAGCATGATGTTTTCAAGGTGCATCCATGTTGTGGCATACATCAGGACTTTGGGAACAAAAAGAAATCCAAAGGAGCATGATCAGCTGTAGGATGGATAGGATACGACTTCCCAAAGAAGTTCCCATAGGACACTCTGCTACCTTCTAAGAATGAGCAGGTGCCGTGTCAAGATGGAAAAAAAATCCTAGGCACAACTTTCCTAGTTTTATTATTACCAATGAGGTTTTCAATTTTCTTAAAAGTCCTCTTATAAGTTCCCATGATTAGACCTTTGAGATCCTAAAAATAGTTGTCATTACCAAGCTGACTTCTTTGCTTTGGATTTAACTGGCTTAGCAGATCCCCTCAGAAGCTATTGTTTTTTTGAACCTTTTCTTTTTCTTCTTTTTTTTTGGAAGGTACCTAACAACACTAAGATAAGTGTAGTACTGACAGAACTTGTCTATAGCCATCTGTCTATATCTCGGATGCTTGTTTAAACATGTCTTGTATAGAATAAACCCGTGCTGGTATGAACTTGACTCCTAGGAGCACATTTTTAACCTAATCCCATATGAGTCAGAATTGAATTGATGGCAATGGTTTGGTTTTATTGGTCTGAGATGGCTAATGAAGTTGAGCATCTTTTCATGTACTCGTTAGCTATTTGGAAAATTCTCTTTGATGAACTGTCTGTTCAAGTCTTTTGCCCATTTTTTGATTGGGTTGGGTCTTTTTGCTGTTAGGTTTATAGAAGTTTTTTAAAAATATATATTTTGGGTATTAGATCCTTATTGAATACATGACTCCCCAAAGTTTTCTCCTAATCTGCAAATTGTCTTTTCATCAGGTAGAATTTTGATAGGTGAAGGTGAAAAAGACATGTTTGTTGTGTTTGCAGCAAAGAGGGAGCAGGTGCCCAGAAAGGCAGAAACCCAGCATTGGTGTAGAAATGCATTCTTCCAAAGGAGTCTGATTTTTACAGCCATAAGCCTTTTTAGGCTCCCTACTTGGGGATTTTTATTACCCTATCCATCTGTTTGCAGTCAGGCTCAGGTTTGCTTTGAAATGCAAAAACTGAAAGGGAAGTGTTATATTGGAGCCAGAGCAGTGGGCTGGGCAGCCTTGTCTGAGAAGGAAGGAGTGGCCCCATGAAGCATAAACCACCGCCAGCAAAACATCTCTCCTCCTTGGCCCAAGTGCCTGTGAAGTATGGGTCCAGGAGGGATAGAAAATAGGTGGTGGATGGTAAGCCATGGGAGAATCGGAGCTGGCCACCTTTATGCCCCTAGCAGGCAGCTGGCAAGGGTGCCATGGCCAAACGTGAGACTCTGAGGTGCTGTAGTGGGTGCTTCATGCCTGGTCCAGATCTTCCAGGCCTTGTGTTTGTTACTCATTCCTGCTCTGGCAGACGGGCCTGGGCCCGCTGTGAGAGTTGGCTCAGCCCTCGATGCCTCCAGAATTCCCTGGCCCAGCTACCAACCCCTGCATTCCTTAGGAGCCTCAGTACCCCAGAGAGACAAGATTTGTTTCCATCTTTGCAAGTGAAATAGGCTTTCAGTGGTAGTCATAGATCAAATCCCAGATCCACAGTCTGGACTTTCAAATCCTGCTCCAGACTCCCTATGCTCCCATAGCCCCATGTTCCCAAAGACCTGCTCATGGACCCCAGGTGCCTCTTCTCCCACGTGTCTCCCTGCCCTCCTTCCCTGCCATTTATATAGACCCCGATAGGTCCATAACCTGCTTCTTTAGGAAGTCCTCCTAATTGCCTTCCTCTTACCCATCTAGCCACACCCCACACTCCCATGGCTGTTTTTTCTGTCTCCCATTCCAAACACACCCTGAGCTCGCTCTCCACACAGAAGAAACCACTTACCTTTGGGCATCTTTTCGAATGTGTTCCGGAAGTTTCTAACAGGGATATGGAGCTTCTAACCATGTCCTGGGAATATCAAATGACCCCTTTGAAAGTATTCTCTCTGTTCAGATTAGGCTGGGAACTGATAAGGAAGTAACTAGTTGGTGAGCTTTACCATCTGATGGAAAATAATTTTAATTCTTTTTAAAGGGATGGCTTCAAAGCCTAGGAGCTGAGTTCAAAGGTTGGAAGCTGGAGAAAGATCTTGAAATTCCAGCTTGTCAAAGCTAGAAGGCACTTAGAGATCATCAGCTCTAATTGCATTCTTTTTTTTTTTTAATGGGGAAACTAAATCTCAGTAAGGAAATGTCATTGGCCTAGTGCTATTTATGAAGTAAGCTTAGCAATGAATAAAGTAGAACAGAGAAAAACTGATGCATTTGAATTATGGCGTTGGCGAAGAACATTGAGAGTGCCATGGACTGCCAGAAGAACAAACCAATCTATTTTGGAAAAGGTACAGCTGGAAAGTTCCATAGAAGCCAGGATGGCAAGACTTTGTCTCACATGTGTTGAACATGTTGTCAGGAGGGACCAGTCCCTGAAGAAAGATATCCTGGTAAGTAAAGTGAAGGGTCAGCAAAAAAGAGGAAGGCCCTCAATTAGATGAATTAACACAGTAGCTACAACAATGGGCTCAAATCTAATAATTGTGGAGCTGGCACAGGACTGGGGAGTGTTCTGTTGTACAAAGTGTAGCTAAGAGTCAAAACTGATTTGATGGCACCTAACAACAGCAATGTGTTGCCCCAACAGAATGTGGAAATCATAGGACAATCTCTTTGATATCTCATGTGAGTACAGTCTTACTAAAGGTAATACAGAAACAGCTGCAAGAATACATTGACAGGGAACTTCCAGAGGTTCAAGCTGAATTCAGAAGAGGCCGTAGAATGAGGGATATCATTGCTGATGTCTGATGGATCTTGGGTGAAAGCAGAGAATATCAGAAAGATGTTTATGTGTGCTTTATTGACTACGCAAAGGCTTTTGATTGTGTGGATCATGACAAGCTACGGACAACATTGCGAATTATGAATATTCCTGAACACTTAATTATGCTCAGGAGGAATCTGTACATGGACCAAGAGGCAGTTGTTTGAACAGAACATGGGAACACTGAATGGTTTAAAATTAAGAAAGGTGTGCGACAAAGTTGTATTCTTTCACCATACTTATTCAACCTGTATGCTGAGCAAATAATCCAAGAAACTGGGTTATATGAAAAAAACGTGGCATCAGAATTGGAGGAAGACTCATTAACAACCTTGATTGCTGAAAGTGAAGAGGACTTAAAACATTTACTGATGAAGATCAAAGAGCACAGCCTTCTGTATGGACTGTATCTCAATGTAAAGAAAACAAGAATCCTCACCACTGGACCAATAAACAACATTTTATCAATGGAGAAAAGATTGAAGTTGTCAAGGACTTACTTCATTCTTCTTGGATCAACTATCAACACTCATAGAAGCAGCAGTCAAGAAATCAAAGGACGTATTGCATTAGGCAAATCTGCTGCACAAGACCTTTTTAAAGTGTTGAAGAGCAAAGCTTGAAGACTAAGGTGCGCCTGACCCAAGCCATGGTATTTTCAATAACCTCATATGCATGCAAAAGCTGGACAATGAATAATGAAAACCATAGAAGGATTGATGCTTTTGAGTTAAGGTGTTGGAGCAGAATATTGAAAGTGCCATGGGCTGCCAAAAGAACCAATAGATCCATTTTGGAAGAAGTGCCACCAGAGTGCTCCTTGGAGCCAAGATGGCCAAACTTCATCTCTCATACTTTAGACATATTGTCAGGAGGGACCAGTTGCTGGAGAAGGATATCATGTTTGTTAAGGTGGAGGGTCAGAGAAAAAGAAGAAGACCCCCAATGAGATGGATTGGCCAAGTGGCAGCATTGATGGACTCAAGCATGGCAACAGTAGTGAGGTTAGCACAACATAGGGCAGTATTTCGTTCTGCTGTGCATAAGGTCGCTATGAGTTGGTGCCAACTCTATGGCACCTAACAACAACAATATTTATAAAGTTAGGGGCAAAGTTATGACTGAAATTTAGTTTGGACCTTGAATTAGCCATGACTTTATCCATTATACAACTTGAAGGTTTTGAATGACAGTTTAGGGATTTTGGAAATGGAAGGAACACACTTCTTTCTTCTTACAACAATGATAATAATGTTCATTCATTTTGACTTTACAGTTATGAAGCACTTCAGATCCATTGAGTTAGCCACTACAACAACTCTATAAAGTAAATTATCATTATCCCCATTTCCCAAACGAAGCAACTAAGACTGAGGTTAAATGGCATACTCAGGAAATATCATCAGTAAGTGGCCAAAGAGGGGCTTGGGCTTAGGTATGACTCAAATTCCTTGTTCTTTTTGATATATCACACTACCTCCCTATAGGTGCTACTCTTTTGTGGAAAGTCACACAATAAAATACATGGATTTCAGCCCTAAGTCCTAGGAACTAATGAACAGAGCCAATCAAAAAAGAAATTATACTTGAAAGAAGTATAATAAAGGGACTCTCAACCCTTTAAGATCCAATACCCCAATATTTAAAATAAATGAAAAAAATTTTTAAGTAAGTAAAACGTATGTAAATACTTGATAAATAAACAATGCCGTAAACAATAATTTAAATAAAGTGGTAAGTATAAATATAAGTGATAGGTGCAGTCGAGATGGTTCTGACTCATAGTGTCACTGTGTATAACAGAACAAGATATTGCTTGGTCCGGCGCCACCTTCAAAATCATTGCTGTGTTGAATCTGTTGTTGCAGTTACTGTGTTAATCCATCTCAGTGAAGGTCTTCCTCTTTTTCTCTGAGTTGCACTTTACTGAACTTGATGTTCCTTTCCAACACTTGCTCCCTCCTGATGGCACATCCAAAGTGAGACAGAGTCTAGCTACTCTTGATTTTTAGGAGCATTTTGACTGTACTTATCTCCAACATAGACTTGCTTGTTCTTTTGGAAGTCCATAGTATAATTACATTTATATTCAAATTTAGGTTCACCATAATTACACAGATATAATGACAAATGCAAGTTATTTGAGCTGCTGACCTTGTGGTTCAAACATACCTTGTGGCCCTGCGCTTATGCTATAGCATCACACCAGTACTCCAATGAAATAATAGCTACAAATGTTTATAATGCCCCTTTTTAATACCAAAATAAAATTTATGCATAATATAGCACATACTTTAAAAAATATTAACTAAATATTCTCACTGTAAAGAAAAAGAGAGAAGAGTTTGTAATAAACTAGCATGTTAAGGATTAGGCTCAGCAATGCTAGAAGACAGGACGCTGTTGACAGATGCTTGCAGCTATCTGTTGAATCACTATGAGTGTAACAGCCCAAACCCAGAGTGATGCAGGCGCAAATACAAAAGAAGCATAGTCAACAAGGTGGCTTCTGAAATGGCCAACAGCTCTTGGTAAAGTTTGAACCAAAGCCAAGTGTGTTCTCTTCTTGATATACATGACAATCACATTGCTGTTTAGAGTCAGTAAGTGTGTATTAAAACTTTGCAGATACACAAGAATGCTTCAAAAAGTTTGTGGAAAAATGGAATTAAAAGATAATGGAATGTTTTTCATGAACTTTTTGAATCTCCTTCATACTTCATATTTACATAAGATGAATTTAAGTTCTTGATTCAGATAATTATGCATGCATTTTCCTCTAATGAATGCTTATTGAGAGATGCAAATACTAAGCAGAATGCAAGATAACACTGTACATGACACCATGCATCCTTGATCCATGACCACAAATCATCCTAACTACTGTATAAAATATAAAATTCCCCCCATAAATTTCCCAAACACCCCATGCATGCTGAGAATCGCTGATGTGGAGAAGTCATTCATTAAAGGGGGAAGGCTTGGACATGTATTGTGTCTATGTTTTTATCCTCAGGACAACTCCAAGAGGGAAGTGTTCACACTGTCATTTTTAAAATAGGAAAACATGGAACAGAAAAGTTAACTAACTAGGTCACAAAGCTAGTAAATGGCAGCCCCTTCAGTGGCTCCCCATTGCCCTCTGGATATAGTACCAACTTTTAAACATGGTGCAGCACACCAGTCCGAGTCTGAGCCCCACACTGACATGTCCCACTTGATTCTGTCTCCATCTCTGCACCCACCATGCTAAAACACTGAGAGGCCCCAGCTGCATAGAGTATTTCAGGGCCCCCTACCTGCCCTGCTGTTGTCTCTGCTGCCTGTAGGAGTGGCTGTAATAATGAGCATGTGTTGTGCCTTGGTCTTCAAAGCATTTTCACCTCTTCCATCTCATTAAAACCTCACTGCAGTCCTGCACCAGCAGTATTTTTATTATCCCCATTATAGTGATGTGGAAAATGAGGCTGAGAGAGGGGAAGGGCCTCGTTAAGCTCCAGACCCCTTGACGGCTAGCCAAGAACCTAGGCTGAACCTGGAGAACTGTGTAGGGGATGAAGTGTAAGGGGCTGCCCTTGTGAATTTGAGGAGCCAGGTGGTCCCTGAAACAATTGTATTCTAGTTTCCCTGGGAGGAGACTGTGTTGTTTTAGAGGAACTGTCTCTAGCACCTCATCCATCTCGGCCCCTCATTTCAGACACTGACCTGTGCTATGAATCCAAACTAGGCCTCCTTGCTCCTGCTGTGTTCCGCCTCACCTCCACAGTCCCCTCTCTGCCTCTATCTTCCTATCATCTCACGAAGGGCTCTGCCAACTCCCAATCGCTCTCTTTCATTCTCCCCATTCTCATTCTGGCATTGTCTGTTTTTGTGCCCTTCTGTCTGTCGATTTCCACCCCCACCCGCGTCCTCACTCCCTTTCTATGTATTTTTCTTTCTTTTCCTCTTCTCTTCTCCCCTCACTCTTTTCCCTACATCGCTCTCTCACCATTTGTTCATCTCTCCTAACGCCTTCTAGAGTCTCAGAGAAGATGAAGTGGATGAGAAATACAAAGGGATATCCTGGGAAGCTTGCAAGTCTCCAACCACTGCTTGGGAAAGGTATCTTCAGGTTGGAAAATTTATCACTCTGCTTTTGTGACTGACAGGGGAAGAAGAAACAGAAAATGAGAAAAAAGAAAACACAGGAATGGTTTTGTAAGCCCTGAATTGACATAAAATAGGATTTTATGAATATTGTCTAAAAATCATTTCATTTTATGGTGCCATAACAGGGGCAGGCCCTGCTGGCCTGGCTTTCTGGGTGCATTGAGCAGCAACTGGAGATCTCCAGCCCTCACCCCACCTTGCTCAGCCTAGTCCAAATCCTGCCGCACTGGGGGAGGAGGCCCGGGAATGCAGGGCTGAGGTGAGATGACTGTCCAGTTCAGTGAGCCCTGGGGCCCTCATCCTCCTTAGCTCATGGAACCCCAAGACTGGCAGGTATAAGCATATTATCTTCATTAGCCTAACTCAACTATGTCCAGGACATTCCTGTTCCAAGGGACCTAGTTAACACTGTCTTGGTTACCCAGCTCAGTGGCTTGGGTTCAAAGCTCCCCCAGAGCTCACAAATTCCATGGGTTTACACTATTGTGAATTTTAAGGTCATCTAAATTTAGAATTTAGAGATCTTCAATTTTTGTGACTTCAGAGGTCATCTGAAGAACAGATTTGAGGCATTAAGATACTAAAAAACAAAGACCAGAAAAGTTGTGGGATGACATCAAGACCATCATATGGGAAGAAAGCAAAAGTTCATTGAGAAGACTAGAGAGAAGGAAAAGAGCAAAATGGATGTCAGAAGAGACTCTGAAACTTGCTCTGCAGTGTGCAGATGCTAAAGCAAATGGAAGAAGTAAGAGCTGAAGAGAAATTTTCAAAGGTCAGCTCGAGAAGACAAAATCAAATATTATAACAAAATGTGCAAAGACCTGGAGTTATAATACCAAAATGGAAGAACACACTCAGCATTTCTCAAGCTGAGGGAATTGAAGAAAAAATTCAAGCCTTGACTTGCGGTATTGAAAGATTCTATGGGCAAAATACTGAATGATGAAGAAAGCATCAAAAGAAGATGGAAGGAATACACAGAGTCATTGTACCAAAAATAAATGATCGATGTTCAACCATTTCAACAGGTAGCATATGATCTAGAGCCGGTGATACTGAAGGGACAAGTCCAAGATGTACTGAAGGCATTGGCAAAGAACAACACACCAGGAATTGATGGAATACAAATTGAAATCTTTCAACAAACTGATGCAGCACTCAAGACACTCACTTATCTATGCCAAGAAATTTGGAAGACAGTTACCCAGCCAACTGACTGGAAGAGCTCTGTATTTGTGCTCATTCCAAAGAGAGGTGACTCAAAGGAAGGTGGACCTCATCAGATAATATCACTGATATCCCATGTGAGTAAAGTTTTACTAAAGATAATGCAAAAATGGCTGCAACCATACATTGACAAAGAACTTTCATAGGTTCAAACCATTTTCAGAAGAGGACATCGAGCGAGGGATATCATTGCTGATATCAGATGGATCTTGGCTGAAAGCAGAGAATACCAGAAAGAAGTTTACCTATGCTTTATTGACTGTGCAAGGACTTTTGATTGTGTGGATCATGAAAAGCTATGGACAACATTGTGAGATAACGAATATTCTGGAACACTCAATTGTGCTCATGAGGAACCTGTACATAGACCAAGAGGCAGTTGTGCAAACACAGCAAGGGAACACCAAATTGTTTAAAATTAGGAAAGGTGTGTGCCTGGGTTGTATTCTTCTACCATACTTATTCAATGTGTATACTGAGCAAATAATTCAAGAAGCTGGGTTATATGAAGAAAAACATGGCATCTGAATTGGAGGAAGACTCATTAACAACCTGCACTACGCAGATGATACAACCTTGCTTGCTGAACGTGAAGAGGACTTAAAATACTTACTGATGAAGATCAAAGACCATAGCCTTCAGTATGGATTGCATCTCAATGTAAAGAAAACAAATATCCTCACCACTGGACCAATAAACAACAGTCATATAAATGGAGAAAAGATTGAAGTTGTCAAAGACTTCATTTTTCTTGGATCAACCATCAACACTCATGGAAGCAGCAGTCAAGAAAGCAAACAACGTATTGCATTGGGCAAATCTGCTGCACAGGACCTCTTTACAGTGTTGAAGAGCAAAGATGTCAGTTTGAGAAGTAAGGTGTGCCTGACTCAACCCATGGTATTTTCAATAACCTCATATGCATGTGAAAGTTGGTCAATGAATAAGGAAGACGGTGGAGAATTGACGCATTTGAGAGATCATGCTGGAAGAGAATACTGAAAGTGCCATGGACTGCTAAAAGAACAAGTATTGGAAGAAGTACAGCCAGAGTGCTCCTTGGAAGCCAGGATGGCCAAACTTCATCTCTCATACTTTGAACATATTGTCAGGAGGGACCAGTCACTGGAGAAGGATATGATGTTTGGTTAGGTGGAGGGTCAGAGAAAAAGAGAAAGACCCCCAGCGAGATGGATTGGCGCATTGGCAGCATCAGTGGGCTCAAACGTAGCAACAACTGTGAGGTGGGCCTAGGACTGGGCAGTGTTTTTTTCTATCGTGTCACTGTGAGTCGGTACCAACTTGATGACACCTAACAAAAACAACTAATACACTCTTGTGGGGAGTCCTGGTGTGGTGTTGTAGGATAAGCACTGGATTGCTAACAGCAAGGCTGGCAGTTCAAACCCACCAGCCATACCTTGGAAACCCTGTATAGGGTCGCTATGGGTCAGAACCATCTTGATAATACTTAACAACAACAAACACCTCATGGTCTTCTTGGCCTCTGGCTGCCACTCATTGAACTTTCTGTTTCTGCTTTATCCAAGTCAATGTGGACCATGAAAACCAACCCTTTCTCTGGTTCCTTCTCCCCCAAGGCTTCATGGGCAATGGAGAATTTTCTGGAGATTTGCAGAGCAGATGGGAAAGGGTCCTCATAGCAGCCCGCAAATGGCTACCTTCATAGGCGTCCCCATCAAGGAAGTGTTGTCCCTTCACCCTCAGTTTGCTCTCCAGTTTCTTAGCTTCTCACTCCTCTTCTTCCCTTTTTACTCTTAACCTCTTTTCAGGAGCAAAATAGGAAACAAAATTCTCCCTTCAGTCATAAAGAGCATCTTTCCTCTCCTACCTTTAAAGTGAAGGAGAGTGGTTTTATTCACCACCTCAAGCCTTGATGGAGGCAGTCTTCCAACTAAAATTCCTCTTTCTAAGAAGAATTTTAGTGAATATAATTTTCTCGATCTCCTTTCATAAGCATGAGGGGACGGGGATCTAGGGAGAGGCAGAGCTTGCCTGAGGCGACACTACAAAGCATGGTAGAGCTAGTACTAGAATTCAGGATCTGTAGCTCTCTCCCCCCCACTTGTCTTTCAGTTTGTCTTATTGTGGTGGCTTGTGTGTTACTGTGATGCTGGAAACTATGACGCTGGTATTTTAAGTGCCTGCAGGGTCACCTATGGTGGACAGGTTTCAGCAGAGCTTCCAGCCTAAGACAGATGAGTAAGAAGGAGAAGCAGAGCACTTATGAGCAGTTAGCCACTGTAAGTAAACCTTAGGAATACCAGAAGAACATTATTAGATGTAGTGCTGGCAGATGAAAACCTTATGAGTACTAGAAGAACATTGTCAGATGCAGTGCCAGAAGACAAGCTTCTCAAGTTGGAAAGCAGTCAAAATTTGATGGGGGAAGAGCAGCTTCCTCAAAGTAGAGTTGACCATAATGATGTGAATGGAGCAAAGCTTTGGGACCTCCCTTTGCTGA
>NW_006408544.1:9678836-9688771 GCF_000296735.1 Chrysochloris asiatica
TGTGCTTTGCCTGGTATTCTGTGGTATTGGTGATGGCAAACTTCACTGCACCTCCACCCTAGCTGCCATCAAGCTCCACCTCCGGTAGTGACTATTTTGAATCTAGCAATCATATGGTTTTCTATGCTGGGAATGTCAGATTGAAGAGGAATGGCATCATATTCATCATCAAAAAGAACACTTCAAGTTTTATCTTGAAGTACAATGCTGTATGTTATAGGATACTATCCATATGCCTACCAGTAAGACCAGACTCCTGTTTATTCAAATTTATGCACCAACCACTAAAACCAGTGATGATAAAACTGAAGAATTCTACCAACTTCTTTGGTCTGAAATTGACCAAACATGCAATCAAAATGCATCGATAACTACTGGTGCTTGGAGTGGAAAAGAAGAAAACAAAGAAAAATGATCAATAGGTGGAAAATAGGGACTTGGTGATAGAAATCATGCTAGGGATCACATGAGAGAACTTTGTAAAACCAATGACTTATTCATTGCAATAACTATTTTTCAACAACATAAAAAGGGACTATTTCCACAGACTTCACCAGATGAAACACACAGGAATCAAACTATCTACATCTGTAGAAACAGACAATGGAGAAGCTCCATATCATCAGCCAAAACCAGGCCATGGGCAGACTGTGGAACACACCATCAACTGCTCATATGCAAGTTCATGCTGAAGCTGAAGAAAATGAAAACAAGTCCACAAGAGCCAAAATATGACCTTGAATATATCCCACCTGAATTTAGAGACCATCTCAAGAACAGATTCGTTGCATTAGACACTAATGACAGAAGACCTGAAGAGTTGTGGAATGACATCAAGAATATCATACAGGAAGAAAGAAAAAAGTCATTAAAAAGACAAGAAAGAAGGAAAACACCAAAATGGATGTCATAAGAGACTCTGAAACTAGCTTTTGAGCATAGAGAGGTTAAAGCAAGTGGAAGAAATGAAGAAGTAAAAGAGCTGAACAAAAATTTTCAAAGGACAGCATGAGAAGACAGATTATAAAGAAATGTGCAAAGATCTGGAGCTAGAAAACCATAAGGGAAGAACATGCTCAGCATTTCTTACAGTGAAAGAAATGAAGGGGAAAAAAAAAATCAAGTCTCAAGTTGAAATATTGAAGGATTATATGGACAAAATGAACGTTGTGGCTCTGCAGGATATGCACTAGACTGCAAACCTCAAGCCTTTCTGTTCAGCAAAGATTTACAGCCTCTGAAACCGTACACAGGATCATTATGAATTGGAATCAACTTGATGGCAATTAACAACAATGAACAAAGTATGATGCAGAAAGCATCCAGAGAAGATGGACAGAATACAGAGTCACTCTACCCAAAAGAAATGGTCAACGTTCAACAAATTCAAGATGCAGCATATGACCAAGAACCAATGGTACTGAAGGAAGAGTTCCAAACTGCATTGAAGACCGAAAACAAGGCTCCCAGGAATTCATGGAATACAAATTGAAATCTTTCAACAAATTAATGAAACACTGGTATCACTCACTCATCTATGACAAAAAATTTTGAAGACAGCTACCTGGCCAACTGATTGGAAGAGAGCCATATTTGTGTCTAGTCCAAAGAGAAGTGAGACATCAGGATGCAGAAATAATCAAAGAATGTCATTAATATCACATATAAGTAAGTTTTGCTGATGATAATTTAAAAATGGTTGCAATAGTACATCAACAGGGAACTGTCAAAAATTCAAGCCGGATTCAAAGAGGACATGGAATATCATCATTGCTGGCTCAGATGGATGTTGCCTAAATGCAGATAATACTAGAAAGATGTTTACTTGTGCTTTATTGACTATGCAAAGACTTTTGACTGCATGAATCATAACAAACTATAGATAATATTGTATAGAATGGGTATTCCAGAACATTTATTTGTGCTCATGAGGAATCTGTACATAGACAATTGTTCGAACAAAACAAGGGAACACTGAATGGTTTAAAATCAGGAAAGGTGTGTGCCAGGGTTATCCATTCACTTTTTCAATGATTCAATCTGTATGTTGAGTAAATAGCCTGAGAAGCTGGCATCATTAAGACCTGAAATATGCAGATAATACTACCTTGTTTTCTGGAAGTGATACTTAACTGATGAAGATGAAAGACTATAGTCTTCAGTAAGGACTGCACCTCAATATGAAGAAAACAGAAATCTTCACCAGGGACCAATAAATAACATCATGATAAATGGGGAAAATATTGAAGTTGTCAAAGACTTCATTTTGCTTGGATCCACAATCACCACTCATGGAAGCAGCAGTCAAAAAACAAAGGACGTATTGTATTAGGCAAAGTGTTAAAGAGCAAAGATATCAGTTTGAGTATTAAGGAGCAACTGACTCAAGCCATGGTGTTTTCAACCGCCTCATTTGCTTTTGAAAGTTGGAAAATGAATAATAAGAATCAAAGTATAGAAGAATCAATGCCTTTTAATTATAATGTTGTAGAAGAATACTAAAAGTACCATGGACTTCCAAAGAACACACATATCTGTCTTGCAAGATGTACAACCTGATGCTCCTTCGAAGCAAGGATGTCAAGACTTTCTCTCTCTCTCTCTCATACTTCGGACATGCTATCAGGAGGGATCAATCCTTGGAGAAGGACATCGTGTTTGTACAGTGGAGGTTCAGTGAAAATGAGGAAGACCTCCACTGAGATAGATTGACACAGTGGTTCCAACAATGGACTTAAAGGTAACAACAATTGTGAGGATGGCACTGGACCAGGCAATGTTTTGTTCTGTTGTGAATAGGGTCTCTATGAGTCAAAACTGATGACAACTAACAACAAAAGTCTTCATCCCAGGAGTTCACCTGCTGCATGGCACTGTCTGTGGCACAGTGGTTAGGCTGTAGAATCCTGGACCTAGGACATGGAATGCTGGGGAGGGACAAAGGGTACAGAGGAGAGTGAGAGATCAGCACACACACACACACAAAGGGAGATAGAGACAGACAAGATAGATTCGACTCTGAGTTGGGAATCTCTTCTCCATCAAGAGTTCTCCCAAACCTTGATCACACACCTCTCAGGTTGGAGAACTCACCACCTCCAGATTCTGGGAAGCTCTCTTAGCGTTTTGTTGTTAATTTAGTCCTGTTATTAATGCCTTTATCTGGAAATAGTACCAGTATGAGTGATGCACATTGCACTTAGTAGAAGCCATGGCCAATGAATTGCCTCTGGTGAAGGTTCTGAGGTTTTATAAATGAAAAGAAAGACATCTCCCACTCTAAACTTCTCAGTGACCTGTTCCATCCACAATTTCCAGTGCCCAGTGAAGTCTCTTCCTTGGTGGAGCTTGCAGCATGGACACCTTGTGTAGATTCCTACCAGATAATATTTGGAGGTATGATAGGATGTGATATATCAAATAGGTTGCTGTTGCTGTGTGCTGTAGAGCTGGTTCAGACTTATAGCAGCTCTTCATAAGGTTTCCAAGAGCAGCTAGTGGGTTAGCAGTCCAGAGTTTATCCTACAGTTCTGTACTTTTTAAAAACCGAAGTCTCCTTTCCCTTCCTTTCTTCCTTCTTATTTTCATTTACTCCACCATTCTTTCATGAGTACCAACTATATGTCAAATCCTATGCATGGGGCTGATGATGTAGAGATGAACAATCAGGGTTGTGACCCTTAGGAAGCCAAGGGGATACATTGAAGGTCATTTCAGCACATGCTCAGTGCTGCAATGAACAAGATGCTGTGGGGCAGAGAAGAAGTGGGGCTCACTTGGCTTGAGGAGTCAGGGTAGAGGACCTCAATGGAGCAAAGAGGAAGAAGTAGAGGAGAGGAGGAGTAGTCAGGCTAGGGAAGTGAAGAGGTCTTAAAATACTTAAAGGAACAGCATGTGCAACAGCTGATAAATTTAGGAAAGACTGAGGCAGAGTAATTATGGAATTGGGAGAGGATTTATTAAGAGGTACATTCTATGCTGGAGACATGGGCAGGGGCCAGATCTTGGAGGGCCTTGTCCAGGGCACAGTGGAGACTCACTGGAGAGTGTTAAAAACACGTAAAGATAAGGCCATTTTTGGTGGTTTGTGGAGCTCACTCTGGCTACAGAGGGGACAGTGGACTGGAGGGGCATAGCTGTGGGGGTTCCCGTTCAGGTGAGGATGGCTTGGACTAGTGTGGGGCAATGGAGATAGAGAAACCTGGACAGAACTGCTAAGGGTCTGGTGAATGAGTGAAAAGGAGATCCTAAAACTAACTCCCAGGTTCTTGCTTCTCCACCTCTGTTGGCAGCTTATTCTGGTATGGGAGGACTAGCTGGACCACTCAAGCCACTGGATTCTACCCAAACCTGTCAACCCCGAACCCCTCCCAGGATCTGCCTTATTCTTTGCCTGGCAAATGTGTGGGTCGCCGTTCCACTGCCTTAGGTCTTGGCCCTCCCATCAAATACAATTTTCCATAAATGTCCCCTGATTGGAGGAAGGGGTCCTTTAGCATACAAGACACCAACCCATTGAATTTATAATGTCTTTTATTAATATATTATGCTACAAAAATATTTTTGGCAAAATAACATTAATAGTATCTTTTTTCTTCTTCTATTAGAATCTTAAAGAACTTTTCATGATAATTCACAGAAGTGAGGTGGTTACAATAACATCATCCAAACGAATATCTTCCAAATACAGTAAGATCTGAAGCGTGTGTTGCAAAGTGAGAGTCAGCCATGGGTACCATCTCTATGAGGGACCGGGGAGTAAGCAGTGGGCACTGTTTCCCCCTTCACTGAACTAGAATCTTCCTTGGCCAAGAGTCAGCCTCTGCTTGCTCCAGTGGCTGTGGGTCCAAGATGTTCTGGGAGCTGTATGGAAACATCTTAATCATGGGTCCTGTTTAAAGCCCGTGTTCTCTGCAGCAGGGCTAGAACAAAGGATGTGGGATGGAGTGGGACCTTCATGGAGAGCTAGTCAACCATCTTTCCTGTCTGCCACATATTCCTAGTCTCCTGCCAGTCTGTGACCCTGGAGGAAAGCCAAACACTGAACCCAAGAAGGAGTCACCCCTTAATGTTAGGGAGCCCCCAAATTTGCACATACCCCCAAGACCCATCAGAACATATCTGATTGGAACAAGACCTCCATTTGACAGATGAGGAAATGGAGGCACAGAAAAGGGATGAGACTTGCCCAAGGTCATTAAGCAAAGCAGAGGAGTATCAAGGGTGTCCCTGGAAAGGAAGAGCCTGTGTTTGGAGAAAGGGTGGGGGAAACTGAGGGTGAGCTAATTGTCCTGGGAAAAGGCCAGACAGGGCCTAGCTCCCTTGAGCCCTCTTTTGTCTCACTGGGGTCAGTGGGGCAAAGAGGGAAGGAGCTCTGGGGTCAGAGAGCCTGGGTTTCAGTTCAGCCCTCCCCCCACCATATCCACTTCACAGAGGCCCCTCGGCTTGAGGGCATCAAGCAAGCCTGCCAATTCTCATCAGACCCAGCTGAGTTGTTGAAGAACAGGAGGTGTGAAGCTGGACTCATTCCTGAACCTTACTGGTTTAGATAGCCAGCCAGAGTGATTTCTTTGGCTGCTTAAATGAAAATTTGGGTAAATAGCGATGTTCAAAGAACCTGAGTATTATAGAGCCAGGAGGAACTCTCAAGGTCATCTACACCAATCCCTTGCCAAAATTTCACTTCCTCTAATTCTACCCAATGGGCTGACTGCCCCTGCTCACATACCTCTAGTAACAGATAAGTCACTACTTTTAAGAGTAACCCAATTGGTCACCTCTGAAGTTTTGGAAATTGTTCCACTGCCAGAGCTAATGCCTGCCTCTCTCATTTCATCCCTTTCTTCACTGCTTTTTAACTCCTCCTTCTCTCCTTTTCTCCCTCCATGTACATCTGCGGACACTGCCTTTTGCCTGGTGAGGACACAGTCATGTCCACATAATCCTACCATCGAGGAGCTCACAGTCTGGTAGGAGCATACACATACAGACAGTCACAACCCTGAGCAGCAGGCGTTGTGTGAGAGATGCTAAGAAATCCCAAAGGAGTCAAAGAGGGCTTCCTGGAGAAAGAAATCCTTAAGTGGGACTCTTGAAGGATGAGTGTTTAGAAGAGAGTAGAGGGGACTGCCAGGGAAGGAAGAGATATCCTGTCTATTCTAGAAAACATGGTTCCGTCTAGAGAGGCACAGTCCTTCTGTCTTCCTATGTCGGTCTCAAGGTCAACTGTGAAAGCCCTAAGAAATGTACACAGTGTTCTCACAACAACAGGAACCTTTATAAGAAAGATAGGTCCATGGAATATGCTGGAAAAAAAGTGTCATTAGTGGTAGATAGATCATTCCAAAGGTGCATGTGTGAGTGATAGAAAGTGCAACCCTGGCCCAGGATGAGAGACTGCAATTGCCGTAGCCAAGCAGATGCCGGATTCTGTGCCTCAGACCTTTAGGACGGATGGCAGGAAGTTCAGTTAAGTTTCCAACCCTGGCCAGCAGATAGTCCTGGGGGATTAGCAAACTGCCTGCAGATGTCTGACCCACCTTGGATCTGGCCCTCCTGTTGGCACATATCTTTCTATCAGTTCGCCTATCCATATTGTTGCCCATCCAGCTTTCTGTAAACGCTTGACTGTTTAACTGAGGGAGAGTCTGGGATCCCCAAGCTTCACAGAGCCTTGGGGTTTAATCTGCCTGAAGTCAGGGGCCTGGACAGGGTGATCTCTAAAGTTCCTTCTAACAAAGCCATCTAGGATGCGGCTGCTTGTTCTACCTTGATAATGAGGTCCTCTAAGCCAGGAAAGATGGTTAAATTTGGCTCCAACACAGAGCCTGGCACTTAGTGTGCTCGCTTGGTAATTACATACTGCAATTGTGTACGTCTTTGGCCCTGTGCCTGGCACAGATCTGGGCACACTGTCAGGTGCCTGGACTGTTTATCCAAATGCTTCATCTTTAATTAACCTCAAGCTCCATCTCGCCACATCTAACCACACACTCTGCCCAAAACAGAGGGGAATCTGGCCTGTATGTTTCTAATTCCTTTACACTTATCTCATCCAAATATTGCTCTGCACGATATGTTTGATGTCCAACAGCCCTTCTGAGCCTGCTATGTAAGTCAGCTAAGCTCCTTCCCGCTCACACAGAGGAAGTCTCATCTTTGCCAAAGATAAATGGACTCCAGTTCTGGCTAGGTTCATGTTCAGTTTACAGCGTGGTGCCCATAAAGTTGGCTGGACCCTCAAAAGCAGAGTTTAGGACTCCCTTCGGGTCTCAAAGGCAAACACATCCACCTGGGACCAAACTGATAAAGAATTTGGTTGCTTGCCAAGGTGCCCATGAGATGTCTGACCATCTAATGAGCTGCCCATCTCAGAGTTAAGACAGTTGCTGAGCTGGACACTGGGATCAATCAGCTGTTTGAAGCCTGCCAGGGAAAACCTATGGTTCAGTGAAGCTGGGAGTCAGCAGACCCGATTAGCTGCACAGCCTTCGAGAACTGTCTGTCTTCCCTGGGCCTTATAATTACTTTCACTGCTATTCTTGTCTGTCAAAAGAGAGGTCCTTTCTGTTCAGGGTTCACAACTGAGAGCTGGGTATTCTTCATTCTCAGTCACCCCACCTTTTGGGCAGAGGAGCCCCATCACCCTTTCTAAGTCTCAGTTATCTGCTTCCTCAAGCCCTTCACAGCTGTCCCCAACTCTTAGCCTCAGGTTTGGCAAAAAAACCTCTCATTGGCTCCAAGGTATGGCAAGTTGGGGCATGGAGCACAGGGTGCACGTTGATGCTAGAGCAAGCCCCTTGTCTGGCGGGGCCAATGTGAGTAGCTGTGGTCAGTCTCTTTGGCTAGAGTGAAAAGCTGTTCAGGCCCACCTGGATGAGGTCTGCTCCCTTGGAGCTTCCTTGTGCAGGGAGAATAGATAGAACATGGTCCAAGAGACAAGCATCCCTTTTGAATAATGCTACTCTGGGGTCAGAACCTGGCTCCTTACTAACTGGGTGGCCTTGAGAAAGACCCTTAACCTGTTTAGGTGGCTCAGTTTCCTCATCTGCAAAGTTGTTGTTGTTGTTGTTAAGTGACGTCGAGTCGGTTCCGACCCATAGCGACCCTGTACAAGGTTTCCGAGGGTGTAAATCCTTACAGGAGTAGAAAGCCTCATCTTTCTCCCGCGGAGCGGCTGGTAGTTTCGAACTGCTGACCTTAAGGTTCGCAGCCCGATTCGTAACCACTACAAAGTAGGGACACTCATATCTCAGAGAAGCAGGTAGAGGATCAGTGATAGTGTGCAAAGTATTGACCACACCACCAGCTTTGGACAGATGGCAGTTCTCACTAGAGCGACTATCATGTGACCTCTAGGACCCTTCTCCACAAAAGCATCTTTCCGTTGCCCAGCCAAGCTCACCCCACTTGACTATGACTTTAACAGCCTCTTCTCTAACCCAAGCTGAAAGGTCTAGGTTCAGGTCCTCGCTCTGCCACTTGCTGTGTGACCAGGGGCGACCCCCTTCCTCTCTTTGGATCTTCGTGTAACCCTTGGTCAAATGGGGCTGGGGAGCCACCTCCCTCAACACCAATGTCCCCTCCCTGCCTGCCCACCCCAGTGCTTTGGTAAAAACACTTACCAAAAGCTCTGGAGAAGAGTTCACAGACACTCAGGGTTTTAAAAATTAGCAGCAATCTTTTTCCTAAAGTCTCTTCCCAGGCCCCAGGATGCACCCAGGAGAGGGAAGGACAGGAATGTCATGTTCACACCTCTGGCTTTCAAATCCAGCTTCACAAAAGCTAAGTCTGTCTGCCTCCCCCTCCCGCTGGGGGCCCGAGCGTGGGAAAAACCAAACCGAGAGATGGGAGGCTTCCACTGATTTTGGGACAAGCCAGTTCAAAATCACAGTCTATCACACCAGGTCACAGATGTCCTGGAGACCTGGTCTACCTCTTGGGTTGGTGTTGGGGCCAATTACAGGGTTATTAACATAGGCCACATAAAAATAGTTTTATGGTAGAATAAATACATTTTTTCTTTTTTTTAATATGGACACATATCTTACAAAATAGTCCCATAGCACTATGGGAAATTAAGATCCTTCTACAAAAAAGAAGATGTAACTCGGGTATAACAAAGCACTAGTAGTGTTCTAACTGGTCCCGCCTGGATTGCCCATGAGGGGTCAGACACCCCTGGAGGTGGTGACGGTGGTTGTGGGGGTGGCTGCAGACCCTCTATTGTTTCTCTGGCTTCTCCATATGGAGGGCCGAGGTCAGGAGGGCCCAAGTGTGTGCAGCATGAAGGTGGCGGCAGCAGCGATGGCAGTGAAGACACTCATGGTGGGTTGTGAACGGCTGAGTGCTGAGCTGCTGGGAAGACGTGGCTGGTCCTGGGGCTGAAGCTGGTCAGAGAGCTGAAGGGGGGGCTTGGCAGTCCTGGAGCTGTGCGTGGGCTGGAGGGGCAGTGGGGGTGGCGAAGCGGTGGTGCTGGAAGGGAGGAAACACAAGGCACAATGTCTGGTCAGTATCCTTGTCCTGGGTGAGATCCAACTTGACCAGCACTTACGCCTCACCCACCCTCCTATGGCAGGCTGGGTTACATAACTCCAGGGGATGGGTTAGCCCTGTAGGCCACAGATCTCAAATGGCACCGCTGTAGAGAACTGGGTCCTAGGCCGAAGAATCAAAGTGTTACATGGAGGCAATATGGGGGCAATCCAGTCCCCTCGCCTTTGTACTCAGGGGCCCCCACCACTCCAGTTGCTCTCCTTTCCCTAGTCTGAAGCAGCCAGAAGAAAAAGAAAACCAAACAAGCACCAACAAACAAAACCCCACCATCTTCATTGCTGTCATTGTTGTTGTTGTTGTTAAGTGCCATCGAGTCGGTTCCGACCCATAGCGACCCTGTACAGGGTTTCCGAGGGTGTAAATCTTTACGGGAGTAGAAA
>NW_006408544.1:9688871-9700338 GCF_000296735.1 Chrysochloris asiatica
CCTCATCTTTCTCCCGCGGAGCGGCTGGTAGTTTCGAACCGCTGACCTTAAGGTTCGCAGCCCGATTCGTAACCACTATTATGACTAGTGTTTTCTGAATGTCCACTATGAGTCCAGAACTTTGCAAACAGAGTCTATGGTCCTCACTTCAAGCCTTCAGAGTGGGTCTCATTCCCCTTTGACATATGAGAAAAGTGAAATTCAGAGAGGCTACCTGGTGGCTAGGTCACAGGAAGGTGGGAGTGGCATCTCCAGGGGTCAGGTACACTGAGGTTGGTCTCACTTGCATAACTGTAGTGGGTGTTTAGTGAAAGGTGCAGTTCTCATGAACTTATAAAAAAAGGAATTCAGCTTTAGAGGTAACAGGTGAGATTCTTGGCTCTAGAAATCCTATGTGAAAAAGACTGAGGGAGGGTGAAAGAGGAAGACAGAGAACGAGACAGAGAAATCAAAAGAGATTAACAGCAGGAAGGAATTGGCAGACGGAGCCTGCACTTGATGGGGTTGGAAAGTTGGAGGCAGAGAGTGGGGACTAGGCAGAGCTCAGGAGCAAGCTACTTGCTTGGATCCAGGAAAGAGACAGATAGGAAATGGATGAAAAGAGAGGGCCCAAGAGCAACACAGGGATGGTGGCAGAGACCATGGCAGAGACATAACAAAGACAGGCCACCTGGGGAGAAGTTGGACAGGAGACCTGTGGCAAGAGGAAAAGGCTTGGGCTGTGAGGACCCCATAAAGAGTAGAGTGGCCAGGTGACAGACAGGTGGACATGGAGACACAGAACCCACCAGTCCCAGCATATACAAAGGGGTAGTATGCCGAGGGACACACTGGGCCAGGGGCCCTCAGAGGGACCCCCATCCAGTATCCAGAGCAGGGCCAGAAACTGAGCCTGTGTCAAGGGGAAGGGTCTGAGTCCAAGACACAGAAGGGGTTCCTAGCAGTTTATGACTGGGTTGGGGATGATTTAAGCTCTGACAGCTGAGTTGGTAAGACCCTCTCATGCTCAGCAACTGGTCCTTCCCTAATCAGCCTAAGGAATATGCTGGGAGAAATTGGGTAGGGTTGTCTTCATGGGTGTTTGCAGTGGCAGTGTCTCCCAGCACAAACTGTCTAACCTCTGGGTTCACCTGGGAGTCCCTCTCCCACTCCATCTAGGGACCCATGTTTCCTTATGTTGGACCACAAGGGCCTAATGACTGGCCACAATCACCATGGTGGTTGTTGTTGTTAATAGGTACCATTGAGTTGGTACCAACTCATATCGACCCTATGCACAACAGAAAGAAACACTGTCTGGTCCTGGGCCAACCTCACAATTATTGCTACGTTTGAGCCCATTGATGCTGCCAATTTGCCAATCCATCCCATTGGGGTCTTCCTCTTTCTCTCTGACCCACCACCTTACCAAACATGATATCTTTCTCAAGCGAATGGTCCTTCCTGACAATATGTCCAAAGCATGAGAGACGAAGGTTGGCCGTCCTGGCCTCCAAGGAGCACTCTGGCTTCACTTCTTCCAAAATGGATCTATTCGTTCTTTTGGCAGCCCATGGCACTTTCAATATTCTCCTCCAACACCATAACTCAAAATAATTAATTCTTCTACAGCCTTCCTTATTCACTGTCCAGCTTTCACATGCATATGAGGTTATTGAAAATACCATGGCTTGGGTCAGGCGCACCTTAGTCCTCAAGTTGACACATCTTTGCTCTTTGACATTTTAAAAAGGTTTGGTGCAGCAGATTTGCCTTAATACGTTGTTTGATTTCTTGATTGCTGCTTCCATGAGTGTTGATAGTTGAGCCAAAAAGAATGAAGTCCTTAACAACTTCAATCTTTTCTCTGTTGATAAGAATGTTGTTTATTCGTCCAGTGGTGAGGATTTTTGTTTTCTTGACACTGAGATGCAATCCATACTGAAGGCTGTGCTCTTTGATCTTCATCAGTAAATACTTCAAGTTCTCTTCACTTTCAGCAAGCAAGGTTGTATCATTTGCATATCGCAGGTTGTTAATGAGTCTTCCTTCAATTCTGATGCCACATTTTTCTTCATCTAACCCAGATTCTCAGGTTATTTGCTCAGTATACAGGTTGAATAAGTATGGTAAAAGAATACAACTCTGTTGCACACCTTTCTTAATTTTAAATCATTCAGTGTTCCTATGTTCTGTTCGAACAACTGCCTCTTGGTCCATGTACAGATTCCTCATGAGCACATTAAGTGTTCAGGAGTACTCATACTTCACAATGTTGTCCATAGCTTGTCATGATCCACACAATCAAAAGCCTTTGCACAGTCAATAAAGCACAGGTAAACATCTTTCTGGTATTCTCTGCTTTTAGCTAAGATCCGTCAGACGTCAGCAATGATATCCCTCATTCCATGGCCTTTTCTGAATCTGGCTTGAACCTCTGGAAGTTCTCTGTCAATGTATGCTTGCAGCTGTTTCTCTATTACCTTTATTAAAACTTTACTCACATGGGGTATCAAAGAGATTGTCCATGGTGAGTTCCTGTATTTATCACCACCACAGCCCAGCCCACGTGGCCACATGCTGGCCTCTCCTACAGCCCAGTTCCATCTGGTACCTCTCCCACAGCCTGGCTCAGCTACAGCCTGGGTGGGAGGGAAGTCCAGGGTCACCAATCCCACCCCTGCTGCCATGTGGGCTCAGCTGGGACCTGTGTTCTGGGAACGGGCACTCCAAATGTCCTTTGCCTGCCCTGTGCTGGACTGATGCACCTCAGAAAAGGAAGAGGCCCCACTCTACCCTGCATTCCTGGAGATACACTGACCACAAGATCATGCTACATTCCTACGTGAAGGTCCTTTCCAACTTGGAGACCACAGTTGTGAGGTACTGTGATCCTCGGTCCTGCAAACCACCAGAGACTTGCCATGCTCTGGCACTGACTGACCTCAGGTTTCATGGCTCTCCCTAGCACACACTACCCTTTCCAGCCATACCTGATATCTTGCTGCCATTTTCCCAGACACCTCTGAAGATCTGACTCAATGTGACCGTCCATGGAGGCCCTGATGATTTGTCCTCCAGTGCTACTGGGGAGAGTTAAGGCTCCACACACCCCTGTACAATACTCATCAATTACACTGTGTCATAAACTACTGTCATCGAGTCCATTCCAACCCATGGCGATCCTGTTGGGCAAAGAAGAACTGTTTCTTAGTGTTTCCAAGAATATAAATTTTTATGGAAGCAGATAGTCTCATCCTTTTCCTATGGAGTGTCTGTCAGGTTTGAACCTCTGACCTTATGGCTAACAGTCCAACACCTAGCCCACTAAACCATCAGGGCTCCACAATGAGCCATAGTTATCTATGTGCTAGGGATGCTGAGGTTTTCATGCTTCTATGTGCAACATGCTTAGAGCAGTGTTTGGCACACAGGAAGTACTACAACACCAAACTATGGCGTTGGCTATTTTTCATCATCATGATCAATAATTCCATATTTGTCTTTAATAAAAACCAATAAAATCTAATGCTGTTAATATAATAATGTTCTCCATTAACGGAGCATTGGTCAGGAACATAGGACACCTAGACCTTATGCCTCCCACCAAGAACTCTCCCCCACTTGACGGGTCCTGTTGGCTCAGAGCAGACTTGACACTTTGGTGCCAATCATCTGGAGAGCCTGGGAATACTCAGACCCCTGTACACTAGGAACAGCCACTGAGGGATCAGCAGACACTGAACTCCAGGGCTATATCCATAGCATCTCATTCATCCTCCCAACAGTGCTGGAATGTAGAAACCACTACTATTCCTGTCTCCAAGATGAGGAATCTGAGTTTGAAGCAGATTAAAATCTTTTTCACCGAACTGCAGCGGGAACCAGGATAGGCTCCCAGGCAGAGTTGCTCTTCCTAACTAAGCGATGAAGAACTCACCAGGGAAGCTGGGTGCTTCTTGCTGAGACATGGCAAACCTGTGGGCAGACGCTTGCCAAGGTCTGAGGAGGAGCCTCCTGTGGCCTCATCCCCTGCAGGGAATCAATGCCTATGCCCAGCAGGAGCCTTTACCTCACCTCTTCCCTTCCTTTCTTTTCTAATTAAAACGAAACCCACACACACAACAGAAAAAGTCCATAAAGATTCCTCCAGAGCCCTTGCCTCATCCTTTCAGCCTTGGAGGCTTGGAGGCTTGTAGAGCCAGCTGGGACAGGAGGTCTGTACACCCCTCAAAGTGCCCAGAACTGGGCCCCAGACCGGCTCCGCCAGTGCTCACCCTCTGAAGGAAAGACCTGGCTAGGAATTATGAAAACTATGTTATGCAAGGCGCCCGAAGGCATTTTCTTTCACACTTTGAAAACCAAAGATGAAAACTCTCCCTTGGAGCTTGAGCCCAAGCAGGGTTTTTATTGCTTGGAAGGAGTCCCAGGGAAATGAGCAGAGCTGGGAGCAAAGAAAAGCCCCTCAAATGCCCCCCAACTGCCTCCCTGGCCCACTCTTCTCACAAGCCTCCTCCCCCTAGTCTAGATCCCCCCACCTCCTCCCAGGCTCACGCTGGGGAAAATTGTCTCATGGCAAAGTAGCCTCGAAGCCAAACCAAACACTTCGCATTCCCAGGCTCCACAGATGGCTGGCACCAAGGAGCCGAGTCTACTCTGAGTCACCAGGACCCTCGAGTCGGGAAGGGGCCTGATGGAAGGTAGAAACCCCAGGTCTGGCTTGCACTGTGTTCCTGGTTTGCTGGATGGCTATGGGCATGTCCTGTCCTTTAGACCTCAAAGGCGTCACGTGAACAGTGAAGAACAGATACAGACCTCTGGACTTGAAAACGTCTTCTCGCAGCAGGAGCCCAAGGCAGAAGGCACAGCAAAGCAGAGCTGAAGCCTGAGACCTTATCAAGCTATCAGTCAGTCCCCTGAGACCCCCGCTGGAGGGCTCCCAGGCGCGGGGGCAGTTCTCAGCACTAGATTTGGCAAGTCTGGGGCTCTTGGCTTTCTTGATGATATGAGGGTACTTCAAAAAGTTCATGGAAAAATTCTGTTATTTTTTCAATTCAATTTTTCCACTAACTTTTGGATGCTCTTTTGTACAAAGGGTTGGTGGGCTCTGCCCTGGGCAACCTCCTCAGAGGGTTCTAGGAGACATAGAGGAGAGCGGGCTTGGGGCTTGGGTGAATGAGTCTTCTGCTCAGGGTAGAACTCTCAGTGTGAACAGACTGTGATTGAAATCTGAGCCCCAGCCTCTCTGGACCAAGCAGGATCCGATCTAGGCAGCGATCTAGGTGATGGATTTGCCTGTAGCTCAACTTCCTAGTTCTGAGGGCCCATACAGTCTTCTCTGGGGGGGAAACTCCCTCTCCAATCGGCCTTGTTGGTTCCAGTCTGCACGGACTGCATGCTTTCGTAGGCAGACAGCAGATGGTCTCGAGATATTTTCCAGTTGCTCCATAACAGACCAGAGCTGGAAAGCATGGCTTGGCAGCCTCCATGACACCCATTGAGGCTCAGAAGGGCAACACACCCTCTGGTACAAGGCTCCTGCCTCCCTGGTCCCTATGTGGCAGCCCCACCAAAGCTCTGTGTTGATCACAGCTGAGTGATGCCTGCATCTTGCTTCAGGCCATGCCACAGTTGAAAGTACTCTCTCCTCTACACCTATCCCATCATGCCTGTCATTCCAGTTCTGGTGGCCCAGCTACTCTGCTGCATGCTTGTCCTGGTATCCCCTCCACCAACTGTGGATGCTGAGAACAGAGCTGGTGGGACCTTCAGGGCCACGCAAGCCCCTAAATTGCACACACTGAGAGACTGCTGGATTGTCACAGGTCACAAACCATATCAGGCAATGCCAGCACACAGCAGATATGGGGATGGCCCCTCTCAGGCTCTCAGATGTGGGGGCTCCCAAGGAGTGCCCTGCCACTACTGCTGCTCGGCCATCTGTGGACACTGCTCAGCCCTCTCCTTGGGTCCCCATAAATCATCTTGCCATGGGCTGCTGCTTCTCCAAACTTCCTCTGGTGTGTTTACATCTCGGGTAATGAGGGGCGAGGGGAGGCCAACCTGCTCCAGGTGGTGTCCTGGCCAAGCAGCTTGCAGCCTCCACCCTCGGGTTCCCTCCCTTGTTCACGTAGTCACATGTGCAGTCAACACCCCCTCAGCCAGGCCTCAGGTGACTCAGAGAAGTTCCACCCACCTAGGGTCCCCAGGGCTCCCAGCCTAGGAACTCCAGGAGGAATTACTACCCCGGTGACCATATCAGGATGGGGGCACCCTCAGGGGCTGTGGTATTGTGAGAAGGGGCATTGACAACCTGGGAGAGAGGAAAGGTGGAGGGCAACAGCAGACAACTCTGGTTAGAGGGAGGGAGACCTCAACAGATATTCCAGGGGAGATGCTGGCCAGGTGAGGACAGAAGGGACTTTCACGTGGTGATGCATGAGTGTGCCCCTTGGCATTAGAACTGGATTTGGGTTTTACCTCCACACCTTACTCTCTTTGTGGTCTTAGACCAGTTACTTAACCACACTGAGCCTTATTTTCATCACTGGTGAAAGAGGCCTACTGCTCAGGATTCTCGATGAGACAGGGAACAATGAATGGAGGGCCTGACACCGATGTTCATTCCCACCCTGGCCCTGGAAGAAAGAGTAGCATGGTGAAAGGTGTGGGGGCCAGAGGGCATGGCCTGCCAAGGGAGCAGCCTGTAGCCAGGATGGCTCTGAATTCCAACTGGTGGTGTGGGGAGCACTGAGGAGGGGCAGTGTGAGAGGACTAGTGTGGAGGCCTTTAGGATCACAGGTGGAAGATGGATGAGGGGCGGAGGTGCTAAGAGGGGAGGATGATCCACTGGGACTTAGGCAGGGGGATCCAGGGGTTGGAAATGGAATGCACCAGGTGGAATGAAAGCTCTAATGGAAATTATCTAAGGAAGATGATTTTGTTAGAAGGGCCACAACAGGGCCTCCATCTCCTTCTGAGAACTCTCCTATGCTCTCTCTCAATGGATTTGGTGCTTAGGGGTCTTAGTGGGGTGGGACTCCCCTAGGAGCTACATAAGCTGTGCCCTGCACCTGGGCCTCTGAGGGACAGACTCAGGGCTTGCTTCTCAAGAAACAGCAAGAATCTTTAAACAAATAGGTTACCTGTTGGTGGAAAGTTTCTTCTCCATCCCAACCAGATGGAAGAAAATGATCCAACCACAATTTACCTGTTGGGACCGAGAAGGGGCTCCCACTTGCCAAAGAAAAACAATTTTCTTCTGCTAAAACCAGACTGTGTGCCTCAGAGCTGTGCATTGTGAAAAGGAAATTGTTTGGAGCCATTTGCTGAGAATTTGCCTTTCAGACATGGTTAGTTAGGACTGTGGGCCAGTTGCTGGAACTGACAACGTAAATTCCTGTCACCCCATAGGCTGGCTCTACCACTTGCCGGGTCTCCTGGTCACCTCAGAGGGTTGATCAGGGTCAGGAATGAATGGCCTAATTAGAACTCTTTATGGGCTGCCAGTGCCTTCATCTGCCTGAGCCTCCCTAGCAGCCTGCAAGTCCACTGTAATGCTATGCATGCCCTCACTCTGGGCTTGAAGGGGGCAGCCGATGCTGGGTGTGGGAATCTAACTGCGGGAGTGCCTCTGCCTTAAGCACGCAGGGTCAGCAAGCTCTTGCTCTGCTGAACTACGTTTCCCGATAACCCAAGCCAGGCGCTTTGAAACAAATGCCCAAAGGAAAAATGGGCCTAGCTCTTATTGGGCTGAGAATCTTTCAGATGTTTTCCACCTTCCTCCACTTTAAGATAGTGGACTGGACTCAATTTACTCTTTGGTTGATGGCTCAGAGACCTAGCTAAGTGAGAATCATAAAGTGGTAAGAGCAGGATTCAGCTCGATTCCCTCCATGACTGTGGACCAGCCCCTCACCCTCTCTGAGCCTTGGCTCACCATCTCTAAGTACAGAGTTGGGCCAGGAGCCCATTCAACATTGGACTTCCCAGACCCCTCCTCTGTAGATTCAGATTCCTGAGGTTTGAGAAGAGGTCTGGGAATTTTATTTAACAAGCATCCAAGATGATTCTTTTTAGGGATGATGAGGAAAGCCTGGGAGATAATTTTTAATGTCCAGATGGAATACTTTGGGACTCCCAAGGCACCTCTGGGAGCAAGATATCCAGGCTAAGTAGATTGCAGGGGAGAGGAATCTCTGCCACTTTGCTGATGGTCCTCTCCTGGATTTTTAAGAAATACTGTATACCATACATAGAGATTCTTGCTGGAAAGTGAAGTTTAGGGAGACTGTCTGGACCTGAGACTACAGGCTGAGGTTGGAAGATGAGCTTGTGGTTAAAGTCCAAGCTTTGGTGAAGACAGACTGAGGGGTGGTGGCGCAGGGTGAAGAGAATGGAGATATATTCTGTGTCTGCTCATTTCCAACAAGGTTTACCAGATAACCCCATGTACTCCAGAGATATTGCCAATGCAGACATCAACTATCAGCTGTCCTGCTTCTCTCCAAAGTGGCATCTCCTCTGCAGCCTCCCTGCCAGAATGTCTGCCACCCAGACCTTCCAGGATCCAGGAGCTTATTTCTTTTTGATCTGGCCACTGGCTCCATTTTCTACTTGTTTCATGGGACAAATGGACCTCCAGTGTGCACATGCAGTGCATCCTAGAAAGCTAACTGCAAAGCAGACATCTGCCCACATCACCTGATCAGGTCTCTATACCCTCACCTGGAGAAAATGATACTGGATCTTGATTTGAGAATACAAATGGAAAAGCCAGGTCATGCTCTATAAACCTTGATGGTAAATCTGGCAGTCCTTTGTGAATGAGGAAAAACCAGACCTGAAACGTCTGCTCAGATACGAATGGAACTTAGAGCACTTCTGCAGTATGCTCCGCATGGGTGGGCCTAGGGTAGGCTGACGCAGAGTCAGAGACCCAGCTCTCTGGGCAGAAGCTGGGCACACCTGCCCCTCCCAGCTCACCTGTTCTCGATTCGAACCCAGAGGTCATTGAACTGCCGGGGTCGCTGTTTGTTCTGTCTCTTGTGCCATTTCTTCTGCCGCCCAAACTCCTCCAGCTGACTGAGGCTGTCAGGGAGCAGGAGGTGTGGGGACAGGGCCGGATCCTCCTCCTCAGGCTGCGCAGTGGGGGTTGCTGAGGGCACCTCGGGGATGGCGGCAGCTGGGGTCGCTGGGACTGGGCTTTCTGAGGTCCCCTCGGGAGGGGGCGCTGGGCTCCGGGCAGCAGGGCTGGAAAGGGGCAACAGCATGGGGTTGTGTATGTCGTTCATGTGTGGCAGGGAATGCAATTCATCAGGAAGGTTACCCTGGGAGGGACACATATGCCAGGGTACCCACTGGGCCCAGCGGGACGAACGTGGGCAAACACACTATTTTCTATATTGAGAGGTGGAGCTTTGGCTCATTCATTCATTTCATCAATTGGATCAATCAATTGACTAATCAATGAATATTTATGGAACAATTATCCGGCACTGGACCGACTCCTGGTGTGGTGCTGTAGGATAAGCACCGAACTGCTAACCACAGGTTGGTGGTTCAAACCCACCAGTCACTCTTTGGAAATTCTATACAAGGTTGCTATGAATTGGAGCTGACTCAACGGCACTTCACAACAACAATCTGGTACTAGACGTTTTTCCAGAATTGGGACTCAGTAGTGATCAACACAGACAGACAAAGCCTATGCAGTGACCACAGCAGACAAGAGTTTAGTTCCAACCTGGGAGACAGACTCAAACATGGAGAGTCCTAGACAACGGTAACTGTGGAAGAGAGAGACAAGAGTTGGGGTGAAGGGTGCTGGTCAGGAGCTGGTAGGTGACTCATAGGAGAAGGTGAGGGGGCGTGCCATGGGCAGGTCTCAGGGCAAGGTCTAATTTTGGTCAGAGGCTCATTCATTCTGTAAATTCAGTTGAGGGACTCTAGCAAATTACCTACCTTCTCTATGCCTCAGTCTCCAGCTCTGTCAAATGGGGATGTTACAGCATCTACTTCATAGAAGTGTTGTAAGGGTAACACATGTAAAGCAACTACTGCCTGGCAAATAGTTGGCAGCTAAAATGTTTTTTGTAATGATAGTTATTAATGTTTTTGCTTGTGTGATTCGTCCAACCACCTGTTAATGTTCAGCACATATCTACTAGCATATTTTCAGTGCATTGGGGGCACTCTGGGCTAAGCTGTCTGCTCTTATAAAGATTTAAAGTCTTGGAAATCCTAAAGAGCCACTCTGACATGTCCTATAGGCATGCTATGAGGTGAAAAAGACTCGATGGCACTGAGTTTTTTGTTTTAATTTTCAGGGAGGTAGGCAGGGTTAAGCAGATTTGAGACTAAACTATTAGGCAGAGCTGGAGCTGTAATGTGGGCTCATATTCCCACTCTGAAAGTTCAGCCTGTGTGGCTAAGGGCAAGTGACTTCATCATCTCAGGCAGCAGTTTGCTGCGTAATGAAGTCTTCACTTCAGAGGGTTGTCATGAGAATGCATGACACAAAATCTTAACATGGTGCCTGGCACTCTTTCATGAATGTCCCTGACTCTAAGTTAGGCACTGAAGTGGTGATGATGTGTTTCTGGAAGACACATTGCATACCAGAGCACCTAAACCTAGGGACTTCTGTCTGCTCTTCTCCCTTTGATTCGTTTATCTCTGTGGCTCAAACGGCTCTCCTTCTGGGGACATCTGGCTCTGGAATGAGGTTGGGAATGGTTTCAGGAATTGTGTCTGGGCAGGTGGTTGGCAAGGTAAGACTGGCACCCAAGACAGCACACAGCTGGCCTTTCCATTGGACACCCACGCTGGGCCACGGGTGGGGCGCTTTTCTCCTTGAAGGAAAAAAGGCCATCAGTGCAGCCCATGTTCACCCCAGCCCCCACAGCAACCCCCATTCCCGGGGTCCTGGCTGCCGGGAGACGCCACAGCTGCTGGGGAGATAATTCAAAACAGACAAAAAGATCGATCCAGGAAGCACCTGTGGCCAAGGATGGCTTTTATGGTTGAAGCCTCCTTGGCCTCCCCAGCCCCCCTCACCCGCCTGCTCTCAGGCAGGGTTTCAGCATGCACTTGGAGACTTAGGCTGAGAGCCTTCCTAGCAGGCCCAAGGGGAGAGAGTAGGGGACCCTTCTTCCAATGCCTAGGCTCTCAGATGAATAGGAGCTGAGTAAGCAAGGCTAGCCAGCCAACATCCCTACCCTGGACAGACACAATGAGCTTCAAGGTGAAGGTCCTCAGGGCTGTAAGAAGGGGAGGGAGGGGAGAGGGAGCTCTGAGAAATGTTTTGTCACCAAGGATACTTTGGATCCTCACCCCTCAAACACACACCTGCCCCTGGGCTAACACAAACTGTGCTGGGCTCACTGGAGCAGTTCTGTCAGGTTAACTCAAGAGACAGAGAAGGAGTCCACAGGCCAGGGAGTGTCCAAGTGGGGAGGGAACTAGCCTGGGGCAAGACGACCAGCCC
>NW_006408544.1:9700438-9734734 GCF_000296735.1 Chrysochloris asiatica
CGCTGAGTGACATTTCTCTGGGCCCAGGCCTCCCCTCCGCCTGCTCCAGAAGAGAGCCATCTGCCTGGGTTTGAAGCCTCATTCTCCTACCTACATGTGCTTTGTGTCCTTTTGCAAGTTACTTCACCTCTCTGGGCCTCAGTTTCCTCAACAATAAGATGGGGATAATCAGGGTGGTCGTGGGGATGAAATGAGTTAAGTGTTTCAAGCCCAGTAGAGTGAGAGGTCAATAAATATTCACAATGGTTATTTGTCCTCTGTTTGGGGCTCTGGGTCTTGTAACATCAGAAGCAGGGGCTGAAATCACACTGATCCTGGACTGCAGAAACTCCACCAGGCCAGGCCACACATGGGTCAGAGCTGGTTCCTGCCCTCGGCCAACTCTCAGTCTGGTAGAGGAGACAGGAAACCCCAACAGAAAGAGGGTGTAACCACTCTTTGGCTGCTTGAGAGGAATGGTGTGTCTGGCAAGATGGCTAAGGGTAGGGGACATGAGTAAGAGGCAGCAATGGAGAAAGCAGGGTCAGAGCAAGGTGAGGCCCTGGGTGTGAGTGGGGTTGTAAGGCTGTAGTGGGAGTGGGCTGGGGCACAGGAAGAGTCCAGGCCACTTGCTCTTCCTTCCCTGGTACCATCCTGAATCCCAGCCCGGACATTTACTTGGTCTTCCAGGAGACCTATGAAGTCTTTCCACCCCCACCCAATAACCAGTCTCTAATGCTAACTGTGTCTGAAATCCTAATGACCCTCCCATGTCCACTGCCACTACCCTGGCCAAGTCTTCCTGCCAAGATTCACAAAAGCTGTCTTCCCAGTATCCCAAAAGCCCAGCCCTGTCCACTTTAGGTCCAGATAACAGCTGGCTTCCCAGGTCCCTACAAGGCCCTACCTCACCAGAGGCCTCTTTACAGCTCTCCCTGTGTATTTGAGCTGCACACATGCCCTGTGGCCAGGCAGGATGGTGTGCTAGCAGCAGCAGCCCAGCCTGTCCAAACAGGCTCCAGATGCCCGGCTGCTTACCTGTGGATGGCCTGCCCTGCGGGTGTGTGCTCCACCTCCAGCCCTGCCTGCCGCAGGACGTCGATGACAGTGTTGTTCCCCAGAAAGTGACCTGGAACACAAGAGACAGCGTGGTTTCAGACACATGCCAGGCTACCAGTAACAGGGCATGGTCTTGGGTCATCCCTGGGTTTGTGCCTGAGCCAGTAACCTATATCAAAGTAGAGGCCTCGGCCTTCTCAGAGGCATCATGACATACTGGGCAAGAAGTGGCCCAAGTCCTGCTGTTGCTCTCCAGTTGAACCTCAGTTTCCCCATCTGTTAAGTGGAAATAATGGTAGTAGCAAACTCCATGGTTGCTGTGAGAATATCGGGGAACAGTGTTTAGCATGTAGTAAGGACTTACAAGGAGCTCTGGTAGCGTAGTGGTTACGAATTGGGCTATGAACCGCAAGGCCAGCAGTTTGAAACTACCAGCTGTTCCGCGGGAGAAAGATGAGGCGTTCTGCTCCCGTAAAGATTTACAGCCTCGGAAACCCTATTACAGGGTCGCTATGAGTCGGAACCGACTCCACAGCACTTAACAACAACAACAAGGACTTACAAGCATTACCTACTGTATCACTGAGCTGACCCCAGACCTGGACATGGACAGTCCAGGCTGGGACAGATCCCTGTAGTCACACAAGGCCTAACTCAGAACGCCCCATGAGAAACTTGCTTTGAACCCCCCAACCATCTGTGCTCATCCTTCTAAGCTCCAGCTGCAATTCTTGCATCCTTCCCTTAGTGCAGGAGTGAGGTTCTTGGTGTCTGTTTCCTGGATCATGGTTCCATTGCCCTGCACATGTTCTGTGCATGTAACGGGGTCCAAGCATTCCTAGAGTCATTTATTCACCATTCATCCAATACTTATGGCGACCAGGATCTGGATAGTCACAGGGGACTCAGAGAGGTAAAATCTCATCAGGGAAGATTGACAAACCTCACTGACAAAGACAGCAGCATAAAGGAGGTGCAAACATAGAACTGAACCCTCCAGAGGAAACCTAGCTGTGTGTGGGGGAAAGGAGGTGGTCTCCACTAGCTTCCTTGCCCATTATTAATTCATTCACTTAGGATGCACTTGCTCTGTGCTGGGCGCTAAGGGTAAAGAAGTGAATGGTTTGGTGCAGAATTCCCTTCTCATCAGATACAGGCTTAAGTCTGAGAAGACAAAACGAAGCTCTCCCAGACTCTGGTTCAGAAGAGTCCTCAGACCCAATGAACTGCAGACATAGCAGTGGCTGGGAGTCAGCACACTGCCAAACCCTCTTCCTCTCTGGGGTTCAGTCTTCCTCCTGTTCAATGTGGAGAAGAGTAGGGGTGGCTGGCTGGCTCTGCAGCCCCACTCATGGGCAGACTAGACTCTCTCCTCCTGCTCACCATTCATCCCAGAGCCTGGGCTGGGGGGAAAAACTCGGCTCTCTGACTCTAATTGCCTGTGACGGGTGGTGACAGGTGGGAAGCTGGAAGGTCAGCATGTTGACAGCCCTAGGGAGGTCTGAGGAGAACAGAAAGTGGACGAGCTGCAGGGGATGGAGAGATTCCATGGAAAGGGGGCGAGGCTGGGACTGCATTGTGGTTGGACACA
This sequence comes from Chrysochloris asiatica, assembly GCF_000296735.1. Lineage (NCBI taxonomy): Eukaryota > Metazoa > Chordata > Mammalia > Afrosoricida > Chrysochloridae > Chrysochloris > Chrysochloris asiatica. The sequence continues at coordinate 9,703,068 of NW_006408544.1, forward strand.
GCGTATACACCTCCAGCTTTCCAGCACCACTGGGCTATCTCTGTGACTCCCTAGGGTCTCACAGCCCAGTAAGTTTGCTCTAACTGGCCTGCCACTGTTCTTGCACCTCAGAGTCACTGCAAAAATGCACGGGACTCAGCAAGCGGCACTTGGGTTCTAGACCAGGATCTGCCATACACACTCTGAGATCTTGGGCAGAGTCTTCCCCTCTGATGCCCTCAGTTTCTCTCGCTGCAAAATGGAGGGGCTGGGCTGTCGGATACCTATGGTCTTCTCAAGCTCTGAGGAAGGCTTTTGTTTGACTCCAGCTACCCTTATAGAAATATATTTTTCCTTACTCCGTCCTTCCCTCCCTTCATTTACGTCATTCATTTTAACAAGCAATGACTGAGTGCATATCTTGTTCTGGGCAGTGGTCCTGGCCCAACACTCAGTCTAGAGAATCAGGTGGTTTCAACCCAGGACTAAGCAGAGGGAAACACAGGAGGCGAGGGGACACATAGGGGCATCTAGTCCAACCTGGGACTCAGGGCAGATTTTCTGAAGGAGATATTGCTAGCTATCGGATGGGAGGAGAATTTACTAGTGAGGATGGGAATGGAAGGGCACCCAGGGGTAGGAACAGCATGTGCAGAGGCTTGGAGGCCAGCTATAGTAAGGCATGTTTGGGAAGCTGACAGCAGCAGCGATAAAGACAATGCAGGCATACAGCTCTGACCCTGCCCAGCACTTTGTAGACAGAACAGACCAAGTCTCCCACTCTGTGTGATCCTGAGCAAGTGAATTCCCTGTCCTAGCCTCAGTTTTCCCTTTGACAGAGATTTAGGGATGGCTGTAACACTCTAAGGAGGAAGAAAAATTGGGTGTCCTTTGGAAAAACTCGGAGTGCTGTCTTGAAAGATGAACAGTTCCCCCCTACAGTGGGGCCAGGGCCACCGAGGCACGTCACTCTTGTTTGCCCCCAGAACACAGTCAGGGGAGCTGAAAGGAGGCTCGGAGTGACAGCCACCAGGGTACCGGCTGCAGGACCTTCCTGCCAGCAGCTCTAGGAATCCACTGCTGGCCACAGAGGCAATTCCTTCTGTGCCTCCATGGAAACCTGTTTAAAGACAAGGGCCTCACACCCACCCCAAAACTAGTCCCTGTGTCTGCCCAGCGGACTTCAAGAGCTGCCAGGGAAAACTGCCCTGTTTCCGGCTGTACCAGAGCAGCAGTTCCAAATATTTACGGAGGGCTGTGTGGCTCTCCAAAAAAAGCATTCACCCACAGGGGTCCTTGCCCCAGGCTTCACAGCATGCCTGCTGGGCCCTAAGTAGCAACTAATCAAACATCTGTCTGGGGCCTTCATCCACTCCTCAACAGTTTCAGACCTTTATTGCTTGTCTTATGACCTTCAATAGAAGACTTCACCTGCTTGGGAAAATGCAAGCAATCAAAACAGATTCTTTCAAATTCCCATCCCCTAAGCACTAGACTGCAAAGTCAATTTGAACAGCAAGGTCGATGGTTCAAATTCACCAGCTGCTCCTCGGCAACACTATATAGGGTCACTATGAGTCAGAACCAGCTCGATGGCACTTAATGAATACAGCATTTTTCTAAGAAAGTGGTTCTAGTGGAGCTATGGGATATGCAGTGGATTACTAACCGTATGGCTGATGGTTCAAACTCACCAGCCACTCCTTGGGAGAAAGATGCTAAAGATTTACCAACTCAGAAACCTTAATACAGGGTCTCAATGATTTGGAATCAACTCCATGGTAATGAGTTTGGTTTCATTTATTTATCCAAGAAGGAACCCTATTGGTGCGGTAGTTAAAGTGCTCAGGCTGTTAATCTGAGTCCCTGGGTGGTATAAATGGTTAATGCTAATTGAAAGGGCAGAGGTTCAAGTCCACCCAGGGGCACCTTGGAAGAAAGGTCTGAAGATTTACTACTGAAAACCCTGTGGAGCACCGTTCTACTCTGAGTCACATGAGTCCGAGTCTACATCAACTGGTGGTGCTTGCCTCAGCCATGGCCACAGTCAGTTCCTCAGATCAGCATCTCTTGCCTGAATCCCTGCAGGACCCACTCTACTGGTTCTCCTTAGTTGGCCCTCCACTCTGCTGCCAGAGTGATCTTCCTACAGTGTCATTGCAAGTGACCTGAAGGAAGACCTCTTGGAAGGCAGGGACCATGCCTGACTCATCTTTGTCCCTAGGGCTAGAGAGAAGTCTGGCATAAGGTGGTGGTTTAGTGAAGGTTTGTTGAATGAATGAGTGACAAAACCCGTTATTCCATATCCTTTCCATGATCTCATCCTATCCTCAGGAGACCTGAGCTCACAGATCCCCTCCTCTTGCAGCCTCAGTCCCAACCCTTGGTGATGCTCCTCCGGATTCCACCAATCCCAGGAGGTTGGTTGGCCCGTGGACCCGCCCTGGGTCAGGGCTCAGCACATGCTGTCCCCAGGGGTAAGCAGACATGACTGGGGCTTGCCTCCAAGGTCAGAAATCCTGTAAAAGGCTCCACACCCATCCTGGAACCTGTAGGGAAGGTTGTGGCATGTTTCCAAAGGGGCCCCACAGTACTGGGGCTTAGTCTGTGTGGCTTGCCCAGGCTCCCTGGGTCTCCTGGCCACTGCTCAGCAGTGCCTTCCAGCACTGACAGCTGTTCTCTGGCCAGCTCTCGGCAGGAAGACATGTTCCATTTCATCTGTTGAAGCAGTGTGGACGTGGAGAGGAGGACTGAGAGGGAGGGCAGTGGGGGGTAGGGACATACAGAGACAGGAAGAGAGAAAATATCCAGAGAGAGGCAGAGAGACAAGCAGAGACACTCAGAGAGAAACAAGGAGGAGGAAGAGAGATGCAGGGAGTACAAAGACAAGAAGAGAGACACAAGGGGCACAGGGACACACAGAGCTCCAGAGACAGTGGTCGGGAGAGTGTGGAAAGAAGAGACTCTGGGACAAAGAGAGAAAGGCAGAAAGAGAAACAAGACATCAGGAAGAGACAAGGACAGGAGAAAAAGATACAAAGAGGCAGACCTAGAGAGGGAGGAGGGAAAAGGAGGAAGAGGAGAAAGAAGACAGTGAACCCTGCAATGAAAGCAAGAAGCAAGGTGGAGGAGAGGGTAATTCCACTGGGGGCATCATGGAAGACTTCCTGGAGGAGGGGTGGGATTCAGATGGAGATGGAGGAGAAGGCAGTCAGGGAAGAGAAGTTACTAGAAAAATGTCTGAAGGAGGGATAACAGTTCTGAAAAATGGTAGGGCTGGTTTGGGACCATCTCCTTTGACACCTAAGCCAGGACCTTGCTTAAAGGAGAGTGAAGTGTCCAGGCAGTGTCTGTGCTGTTTCAATGCAGAGGAAAAGGTTTCCTTCTTCTGGATGCAGACAGCCTGTGCCAAGGCATGAGGCTCGGGGAGTAGAATACAGGAGGGATCCAGTTGCTCCACATCTCTTGAACATAGATGGACAACTCCAATGGACCAGGTAGGATGGAACAAAAAATCCTATTCTGGGGTGAGGATAGAAAACTTGAGGTCCAGTCCTGACTCACCAACTAACTGGCTATAGGACCTTCCCCTCTTTGTGCCTCAGTGTCCCTATGGGGGGTTGGACCACATTGGTCTCAAGACCCAGCTTACTGAAGGAGGTGAACAAAAACTCATACTTAGTGAGTTTCATGAGCACAAGATGTTTTTCAAACATGACTTTATTTCATCCTCCCTTTGAGGTATTTCCGGTTTACAGATAAGGAAACTGAGGCTGAGCGAGGAGCCAGGACTTGCCTAAGGCCACACAGATGGTAAAAGGCAAAGCTTGGGCTCTCATCCAAAGTTGTTCTAGTTCACTGCACATTCCCAAACACCCTCTCTGAAGTATTTGTAGTGGCGAGGGATCCCCATGTTCATGTTTTAGGGCAGGAAATTGTCAGGAACATGTGTACCTTCCAAAGTTCACCAGATTGGAGAGAAAACTGTGTGAGTGTTCAGCAAGAACAATGCACCAATTAACAGTGTAATTTGAAGACAGTTTTGAGGGGCTGGGTGGAGGGAGGAGGGGGGAACCAGATGTTCCCACAAAGGCTCCAAAGTAGCTCTGGCTTCGTGTGGCCAGCAGACATGTTCTCTCTCCTGTGAGTGTACCGGTTTTCCAGTTTTCTCCTGCTTGCAAGAGGGATCCCAAGCCCATATTTATGTTCCGTCTGAAATTAATGCAAGGGAAACTTTCAAATGCTAATCTAGCTGCCAGGATCGGTAGGCCGGATATCAAGATACAGCGGCGTTTATTTTCCTGAGGAAGTGTGATGGAAAGGTTGCATGAATGGACCAACGGATGGATGGACTCTTGGGTAGAACCACAGCACTTTTCACCTACAAAAAAGTGTCTGGGTGGGAGACTAGCAGAGTGGCATTTCCTGTCTCCTGCATTTCAGTCCAATCCAGGGCAGGGCTGGGGCCTTTTCTGCCCAGCCAGCAGTGAGATGATACCTCATTTGTACCCAGGCTTGTGCCAGAAGCTGAGACATGCGGTCCCCACCCCTGAGAATATGACAATCTGCAGGAGAGATGGCCATACAAATAACAACAGGGCAGTGTGAGACTTGCAGTGATGGAGGTAGGGGGTTGAAGAGGAAGGAGTTTGGCTTGGACTGGGTGGGCGGGGGGTCAGCAAAGGCTTCCCAGTGGAGGAGATCCCAGAAACATGCTTGCAGAATTAGCAAGAAAGAATTAGCAAGAAAGGGGGAGAGAAGGGAAGACTTTCCCAACAGAGGTTCTGGGATGTTGGAATGTAAAGCGAAGGGCAGGTGGACAATAGTGAGGGTTGGGATAGAGGAACCAGTCCTGGAGCTCTGAATGGAAGTGGGACAGGCAAAGGGGCCCAAGTACATTCTCCCAGTCCACATTCATGGAGGTGTTTAAGAAGAGGATCAATGAGTGCTTGTTTGGGCATCCCTGGACTGGTCATGTTGACCCAGAATCTGACATCCTGCCCTCTAGATCAGCTTTCATTACCTGCTCTTTTTAGAAGCTGCTTGAATTCAGGTGTCAGAAAGAGCCCTGAGACTTCAGCTGGTGAGGCTCTGTTGTCAACTATGCAAAGACGAGAACAATTACCGACAGCAGCAACTGCCCCTACCATCTCTCCAGTGCTTAGACTGTAATGAGTCACTGGCTCATTTAACCTCAGAACAGTAGGCGTTGAATACCTTGTCCAGTGTCACCAGGCAGAAGGAGGCAGCACAGGGTTCTACCCAAGGCCACGCTGTGGCATGGGGCCATGACAGTTTAAGGGACACTCTGTAGAAGCAGCTGCTGAGGCCAGGCCTCTCTGGGCACAGGGCAGGCTTCTCTGGGCTAGGATTTGGGGCTGTTGACCCTGAAAACCAATCCTTTGGTGCTACTAAAATCCCCAGTTTTGGCGTCTTTCATTTCCTGGGACCAGATCATCTTTTAATTAAGATTTGCTTTCGGGACAAGGAAACCTCCCTCATGTACTCTTCCCTTCATCTAAGTCCCTCCTGGATGAGAGCATAAATCAGGGGTTTGACCAGCCTGTACCCTGAAGCCTGAAGCCAACAGCTCTCACTGTACAACCTATACGGGTCCCTGTGTGCCAAGCTTGGGAGCGCTAAGATGGGTCTGAATTGGTCTGTTTTCCCCCAAGGGAGACCTCTCCAAGCCCAGTAATGTCTGTGCAGGATGGTTTGAGGCCAACACAAGGGTACCATGGGGTGAGCCCAAGAAAGATCCTACAATGGGCTCTGTGAACTGCAGGGAGCGGTGCCCAGCATAGGAACCACCATAGTCATGACCCTCATCCTTCACAACAAAAGCAAGAAGCACCTTTCTGAGAATCACAGCAGCCCCGTGAGCCAACCAGACATGGGTAGGGATGGAGCCCACTGCTCTGAGCATCACTATCACTTCAAGCTGAAACCTGACCCTTGGGATTTCCCCAGAGTGCCCTAACTTGGTCCTCAGAGCCCAGTTTTGTTTCCTCTGCCCTGAAAGCCCAGCTCTCTTTGGTGTTGGAATCTTGTCCTTGGGCTTTGAGAATCCCTGGTATGGCGCTATAGGATAAGCACTGGACTGCTAACCACAAAGTTCACAGTTCAAACGCACCAGCCACTCCTCGAAACCCCTGTACAGAGTTGCTACGAGTCATAATCTACTTGACGGACTTTAACAACAACAAGAACAACAAGGTTCAGGGACCCTGAAATAATGATAGCACAAGAGTGGGTATTGGTGGAATGATTGCGTCTACCACTGAATCCCGTGTTCATTTTATAGAGGAGAAATCTGAGGGTGAGACATCCTAAGTAACTGATTTCCCCAATGCTACATGGATCCCAGGAGACCCTAGATGTGGAAACAGTTAATGTGCTCGGCAGCTGTTTGAGTTCAGCCAGAAGCACCTTGGAAGAAAGTTCTGGTAATCTACTTCTGAGAAATCTGCCCTTGAAAACCTATGGAGTGCAGTTCTACTCCAACGTACATGGAGTTGGAGTCGTCTTGATGCCAACTGGGTGCATGTCTCCTATGGAGAAGGGCTGGGTTTTTGACTCAAGTGATCTGGATCTGAATCTTTTCTCTTCATTTACAGTGCCCCACTGCCTTCTCCTTCCCTTCCCCACAGAAATCCTCATTTATGGATAGATCTGCCTAGGCAGCTTCTGGGCAGTGGGCACAATCCCCTCGATTAGAAAATTCAGAGGCATCTCTGTTCCAAAGGGTCAAGGTTGGCTCCAGTGGGAAAAAAGCCAGCAGATGGGAGTTTCCTCTGGCTGGACAGCTGTTCTGGGTTGAAACAAGAACCCTAGCCAAGGATTGCAGCCGCCCAGAGAAGGCGTGCCAACTGCCAGATGTGGACGTGGTGGGGTGGCAGGGCACTTTGAAGCACTGTTGGAAATTCTGATAGCATTTCGGGTGCTGTGGCCTCATGCTCCAGTCTGGGGAGTCTGTAAGGCCCCGGGTGATGGCCCAAGAGAGAAGAAAGTATCTGGGAAAGGGGCTGGTCCTCTCACTCCTGGAGATAGAAAGGCCCCACATGGGGCATCACTGTTTCTCTGGACCCAGCCCTGAGCGCTTAGGGGCAGAAAACCAAGGTGGGAAGAAGGTGGGAGTGGGTTTTGTCCCTAGGAAAGTGGGGACAATTGGCTCTCACCTCCTCCAGTGTTCTGACTTAACAATGCCAATCATGCCAACCTTAGGGGTGGGTGGAAAGACTCCGAGAAGCCACATGAAAGAAGTTTTCATAACCTCGTGCTATTTCCCTTTTCCATTCTAAGGAACCCTGGTGGTTCCATGGGTTAGACATTGGGCTGCTAACCACAAAGTCACCAGTTCAAACCCACCAGTCACTCCCTGGGAGAAAGATGAAGCTGTCTGCTCTTGCAAAGATTTAGTCTCAGAAAAGCAATATAGTAAGAATTGACTAATGACCATGGATTTATTTTATTTTATTTTGAGGGGTGGGGGGCTTGACATAAAGTCCCTGGGTGGGGCAAATGGTTAAGTGTTCAGCTAGTAATCAAAGGTTGAGGGTTCCAACCTACCCAGAGACAGAAGAAAGGCCTAGCAGTGTGCTTCCCGAAAGATCTCAGCCTCGAACGCCCTGTGCAGCGTAGCAGTTCTACTCTGTAACGCTCGAGGTAGCCGTGAGTTAGAATCAACTGGGCGGAAACTGGTTTGGTGTATTTTTTCCCTTGACTTACCTATTTTCTTTCCCTTCTTGCTGCCTCCCCTCCTGCTTAGCATGAGGCCCCTTCTCTCCCACCTTTGACTATATGGTTGTACCCAAAGAACCTGAAGTACCCCATTTCTAGACAGTGCTAAGGTCCCCAAGGTGTGGATGGCTGAGGACAGCAGTTCTATCCAGGAGTTATGTGGGGTCTGAGCACTCCTCTTGCTCACAGATTTCTGATCATGGTGAGTGCATTCATTCATTGAACAAGCAGGAATTGAGCACTTCTTGGTGAGTGCTCATGAAGTATGTGGCCTAGTGTGGAAGATGTCTAGTGGGAAAATCCTGGGGTCTATGGGAGTCTGGAGAGGAGGTCACAAAGCTCAGGAAGGACATTCTTAGCAGAACAGAGAGGCCAGCAGCAGCTGGACGGTTTCTGTTAGAGAAGCTGGCCATCAGGAAGGATGAAGAACCATTGTTTCCCTCCAGTTCTAAGCTTCTCTACTTTCCTGTGGAGCTCTGCTATGGATGTATCAGCTTTTACAGCCGTCAGTCACACTGGGCCTAGAGGAGGAAACCCATTTGACTTCTCTGTCCCAGTTCTTGTGGCCAGTCTCTCTTGCATTTATGTCAAAAGTCTGTCCTCTTTGGATTAAGAACCCTCCCACCTTCATTGTCTTCCCACAGGTGACTTCACCTTTCACTTTATAGACAAATCAGCAGCCATCAGTTGAGAGCTCTGTTTTCTACCACCAAGACTTTCTGTGGGCTTCCTTCTTCCTGCCCTTTGGTCAGTAGTGAAGAGGGACCTTCTTCCACAAACCCTCTGACTCCTATTCTTCCTGCCTTCTCTGAATTCTGGACCTCCTCCCTTCCATATATCATTGACCTTTTTAGTCTATTATATTCTTCCCATCATGCTTTAAGTTACTCACTTCTCTCTCATCTTAAAAAACAGGGGCAGGGACCATTACAGTTACCAACTTTTAATTTTGCCAGGTAAGAACTTTGAGAACCCTATTTACCTTCTACGATCACCATGATTATTGAAAAAACCCAAAGGATGTTTTCGCTCCAAAAACAGTAGAAAGGAATCAATTCCAGAACATAGGATAGGCCTATAAATTGAATACGTTTAGCTTATAAAAAATTCACAACCTTCTACTTACTTTTCTGTTATGTGTAAACCAGAGGAAATCTGAGGACCCACATCTGGAAACGACTGGGCTAGGCAATCTTTGGGGGCCTTTATGCTCAGCCTCCACTCTTCTTGCTCACCTTCTGGGCCTGCATACTGCCTCTAGGGTAGGAATCTAACTCCTTTACTGGCCACAACCACATCTTCGGAGGCAGGACTTCCATTTGGGTCCTCAGATGTGACTTCTGTTTAAAGTTATTGCACTAATCTGTGCCCAGCTACCTGTGCATCTGCTAGCTGATCCTGCTTCCCTCCAGAAGCAGTCAAACTGCACCAAGCTGCAGAAATACCACGGATATTAAAAATAATACCTCTCGTGAGATGTGCCAGCTTAATGGACACCCCTACCTTCAGGGTCATCACCAATTCTGCAGTATCCTGGACTGGAGCCCAAGAGGCTGGGGTTCAAATCCACACTCTGCCTGTATGGTCTGGAGGGAACCATTCATCCTCTCTGGGCCTCAGTCCTCAACCACAAAATGTGTTTAGCAAGACTTAATGCATGCTGTTAATCAAAGAGTCTAGAATGGTGGCTGGCACATAGAAAAGGTTTTCATTAGAAGAGCCCACACACCATGCAATAGAGCTTTAAAGGGTTTCAAATAAGCCTACCTGGCACACTCCTAGAAGACAGGTAAACCCACTGCCATCCAGTCTATGCCAACTCTTACTGACCATGTATAGGGTTTCTGAGATTGTAAATCGTTACGGGAGCAGATAGTCTTAACTTTCTCCTGTGGAACTGTTCGTGGGTTTGAACACCAACCTGGTGGTTAGCAGTCTAGTGCATATCTAAGAGACTGAGGCTCTTAGAGGTGAAATGGCTTTCCCAGGGCCTCTTGGCTGACAATGGTTGTTGGTATTGTTGTTAAGGGCCATCAACCTGATTCCAACCCATAGCAACCCTCTATAGGGTTTCCGAGGAGCGCTTGGAGAGCTTGAACCACCAATCCTGAGGTTCAAACCGACTTTGCAGTCTAGCACATTAACCCACAGTGCCACACCAGGACTCCCAGAGACACGATTTAATCCCAGCCTCCTGACTCTCAAACACTCACCCTTCCCTCTGAACCACCCAGGCTGTCCTCTAAGACTCTGAGGGCTAGACTCTGGAGCAGGGTAGGATGGGGGCAGGCTCACTAGCCCTGCAGAATACCAGGTCACAGAGCCTTTTGGGCTCTTGGCTGGACTCTGAGGCTGGGCTTGGCCTAGAATGGCAGAGTCTCAGCAGGGGCTTGACTTGGACACCAGGCAAATGTGTTTGGCCAATGATTACACTATGGAATATGTCCTCCCAGAGCTCAAGTCCGGGGTGGGAGATCCAGTGTCTTAGAATCATGCTTCTGTTTCCCAGAGACAGTCCTTGACATTGGTACTGAGCATCCTTGGCATGAGCAGTCACATACCTGGGGATGACTAGGCGGACTTCCAATGCCCTAGACCTGGGTGGGGAACATCTAGCCCGCAGGCCATATGTTGTTATTGTTTAGTGCCATCGAGTCATTTCCGACTCTTAGCAACCCTGTATAGAGTTTCCAAGGAGCAGTTGTTGAGATTGAACTGTCGACCTTGTGGTTCAAACCCACTTTGTGGTCCAGTGCTTACCATACAGTGCCATAAGACCCGCAAAATCGTTTGGTCTGGCCCTGCCAAGTCAACCTCAGTTTCAGCCATCACATTATGGGTGAGTTAATGAAATGTTTGGCCAAATACTACTGTTGTTATTAAGTGCTGTTGAGTCAGTTCTGACGCATAGCAACCCTGTATAGGGTTTCTGAGGAGCATCTAGTGAGCTTGTAGCACCAACCTTGCTGGTCAAACCGACTTTGTGGTCCAGTGCATTAAATCACAGTGCCACAGACAGCAGGCTCATTTTTAAGTTGGTAATTTTGTATAGCCAGCAAATGATGTTATAAATTTTGGCAGAAAAAGGTTCCCCACATCTTGTCTAGATCCTCGCCCTTTGCCACGGCCCTGGGGGGTCCTATGCCTTCTTTGGGGACCTGGTAGGGGATGGATCTGGCTGAGCCCTGCTGTCCTACAGTGGGTGTGGCCCTGAGACAGACACACAGACACATCCCACAGGAGTGAGGATGGAGCAGGGTGGCAGGAGGTGACCCTCCCGCCAAAAGCACTAGGCTGGCCTGCACATAAATCCTTCAGGCTGTCATCGGATGTGGGACTTGGGAGTTACATGACCATAAGAATGTAATGAGGTAGGAGTGGCCTTTTCCCACCACAGATTGAGTGTGTACACACTCCATGCCCATATGCTGAATTTCACAGGTCTACTCAGCTGGCTGCCTGCCTCATAATGAACACAAAGCCCTGGACCACGGCTCATAGGCCAGTGGGCCAGTCCTGGCACTGTCTCTGACTTGCTGTGGGACTTTGCTCATGTCCTGCCCTCTGGGAACCTCAGTTTCTCCACAGCTCTGATGAGGTGGGAGTGCTTAAGCCAGCTTTGAAATCTCTGGGTCAACAGTAGATTAACAGTCCTGAGTGGGTTATCTGTGTCCACTGTAGCTGAGCAGGAGGTGCCAGCAACATCTGGACATGGCAACGCCATATCTGTTGTTTTCGGAGGATGGGTGTGTGAGAGCTGAGGTGGTTCAGTGTGCCTTGACTTTACTGCTGGTCTGCACTTGACTGCTAACTGGTGGTGCTTTCAACTGACCCAGCGGTACCACCAAAGAAAAGACCTGGTGATGTGCTTTGGTTAGGATTACAGCCATGGAGCAGTTCTACTGAGCACACCTAAGGTCACCATGAGTCTGAATGTACTCAACAACCAATAACACCAACTGTCCTAATTTGCTCACCATACCTAGAGGATACCTGGAGCTTGAGGCCTGCTCAGCATTCATTTGTTCATTCGCTCTTTCATTCATTCACTCACCAATGATTACACTATGGAATATGTCCTCCCAGAGCTCAAGTCCGGGGTGGGAGATCCAGTACCATTCACGAATCACACCGTGGGGAGCAGACAGGAGGCCAGGAGAAGGTGGGGAAGCTAGAGCTGATGGTGCTTGGACTGAAACAGTGACAGTGGGAATGGAGAGGGTGGAGACGTAGGAGGTCTTTTCGGTCAACAGGACATGGATGGATTTGGAGCTGGGGATGAAACAAGAGTTGAGCATGATGCCTGATGTTTAAGAGACAACTGTGTCCCCATGAATTAGAGCTTTCATTGTCCATGCCCATCTCTAGGCTCTTCCATTTCCTCTCCCACAGAAACTAGCTTGAGTCAACTGCCTCCAGACCTTGGGTGGGCCTGTCCTGGCCCTGGCACAGGGGGGTAATGAGGCACTGCCCAAGGCAGGTGGGCTTGTGGCATACTGATTGCCTCTCTGGCTTCCCTCAATGACTAGACTCATGGGGTGGCTTCTCCTGGGCCTGAGAAGAGAGAGCCTGGGGGCAGATGAGCTCAGAGTACCTTCCCTTTGGAAATCTGCGTGGCGCTGCTCCCACACAGGGTATACTGTCCAGAAGCCCACAGAAAGAAGGGCTGGGAAGGCCACTGAGTGGTGAGGGAGAGGGTATGTTGGTAAGCACATCTCTGCCTGGGTCCCCAAAGCTGCCTTGACTCAATAGGTCTCCAGGATAGCTGGCAAGTAAGTGGCCTAGTGCTCTCCATACGCCCATCCAAGGTTCTGCTCATGCCGGCTGGGGCAGGACATCTTCATGGACCTCCCACAGGAATGCCTCCATGCTCTGAAACCTGAGCCTGAACACAGATGGTCCAAGCAAGTCCTAAGGCCTTTGGTTCAGATGGATAAATTTAGGCTGCGAGAGGCAAGGACTTGCCAAAGGCTACAACAGGTGGTGACTGAGCATCAATGTGAGTTTCTGGCTGAGCTCCAGAAACCCCTTCTGTCCAGCTGCAGGGGTGCCCTTAAAGGGCTGCCCCAGGGGGGCTTCATCCATTTTTGAGTCCCTCCCAGGGGCCTCTACTATGTTGAGGGTTGCGGAGCAGGGAAGAACGTCATGGACAGATGTATCACTGGTTCTTGCCCTGGAAGTATTGGAGGTTGAATTAGGGGGACTGACCTAAAACAGTGAACCCCATTACAACATCAAGATGCCCCAAGGGACTCCTCTGGGTTGGACCTCAACTTGATTCAATGTGGCTTGGACAGTGTGAGAGAAATGGGCCAGGCGCAAGAAGGGCCAGAGGATGACAGTAATGTATGAAGCATAGGCGTGGGCTTTGGTATGTCCACAAACCATCTCAGTCTATTTTCACAAAGGAGAAGGTGAAGTCAGCCCAAATTACAGGTAACATGAGCAAGAGCTTAATGCTTATCACGTGCTAGCTACTACAATCTGACTGATGAACTTGCTGTTGGTGTTTTGCCGAGTTGATTCTGATTCATCTTTCTCCTGTAGAGAGGCTGATGAATGAAAACTGCTGACTTTGCCGTTAGTAGCACAACACATAATCTACTATAGTACCAGAGTTCCTTGACTGATAAAGCAGGAAAATGCTATATTCTGATCCCAGTATGGATATACAAGTTCTAGGCAGAGATAGCCACAGAGAAAAGAAGAAAGACTGTGGGGAGAAAAAGGAAGAAAAGAGAGAAGAGAGCAAGAAAACGTCTGGAGGGGAGATGCTGATGAAGCGCTGGATCTGAACATCTGGACTATGCATGAAGAGGCTGGATGCCCACAGAGAAAACCATCAAGTTCATGTTTCTACATGGCTATGATGCTACATGGCGGCCCACTGATTGTCATAATAATGACAATGGTGGCTGCCATCCTGAGCTCCTACAACATGGCAGGTTATTTGCATGTTATCACTAATCTTTGCAATAATTCTATAAGGTTGTTGTTGTGGTTGTTATGTGCCGTGGAGTCGGTTCTGACTCATAGCGACTCTGTACAGGGTTTCTGAGGCTGAAAATCTTTAAGGGAGCAGAAAGCCTCATCTTTCTCCCACAGAACAGCTGGTAGTTTCGAAATGCTGACCTTGCAGTTCGCAGCCCGATTCATAACCACTACGGTACCAGAGCTCCTTATTCTATAAGGTAGATTTTTTCAATTCATCAAATAGCCACTGCTTTCATTGCCCATTTATAGAAGATGCCAGTGGACTCCAGAAAGGGTACTATGCCAACACTACGCAGCCTGGAGGTGGCTGGGTTGAGATCTGGAGTCAGTATGCTGGGATCCCAGAGTTGACCTTTTCTCCATTGGATCATTTTGGTGGGATGAGGCTGCGCTGGATAGTAGAAGCTGGTTCCATTTCTAGGTTCTCAACATGGGCTCCTGGGACAGGAGAGAGCTACAGAGATTGTCCTGGATTCAGCAGGAATCACTTTCCAAAACTCCCTTGCCCACAGGACCCGTTATGGAAGAATGCTTGACCAGCAGCAGGAGAACTCAATTTGGGTTCCAGCTCTACTACTGAATGTTGGTTGGCTTCCCTTCACCATCCTGGATCTCAACAGATTCCTTCATGATATAAAGGTAAAGTAGGATCTAACAAATCTCTGAGTCCTAAGGATTCTGCAAACAATCCATCCCTTCCCCACTCTGGCTCAAACCTGCTCCAAAGGCAAAGAAGCAAATCTTGTCTTCGTTCTCCTGCAGAAGGGCCATGACCCTCTTCCCCATCCGCTCATTCCTCTTGTAGATCAGCTCCTGGCGGAAGTAGCTGTCAATTTCCTGGGCTGTCACCTGCTCATGCGGTGGAAGGGTTGTGTTGATAAAGTTGGGCAGCTGAAAAGGCAAGACAAAGGCTGCCTTTAATTCTTTATGGAGCAAGGTGGACTTGAAAGAAACATACACAACTCAAGTAAGGCTAGGTAACTTACCTTAATTCAACTTCTACTGGGGGCTAAATGATTTATATAAGTTTCACATTCATTTCTGAGAAGGCTGTGAGGTAAGTATTACTGTTCCAGTTTACAGATGAAGGAAACAAGATTGGTGAGGATCTAGAGATACGTGCAAAGCCTAACAGCTAATACAATGGTGAAGCTAGTGAGCACCAGGCTGCTGGGTACCATTCTGTCCTGTGTCTCTGTCTTCCGTGTAACCTCAGCTTCCAGACCCTGTGGACCTAGAAGACTGGGGCAATGCTCATCTTGTTAACTGTTCTTGTTCCAGAATTGAGATCAGTGCAGGTGCCTAGAAGGAATTCAGTCAGCAGAAAGGTCATGTGGTAGAGGATAAGGCTGATCTGGGTTTTAGTTCCTGTTCTGATACTGTGTGACTTAGGGAAGATTCCTAAACTTTTCTAAGCCTGTTTTCTCATTTATAAGATGGGGCTGATAATTTTGTAAAGATTTAATGAATTGATGTTTGCTGTCTGTCATGGTCTGCATTAAACCTACCTCTTGATGAGAGGAGGTGCCGGCGCCCTTGATTTTCCCCATGTCTGAGTCTGGGTAGCCACCACCGTCTTCCTATCTCCCAATTTCCACCACCACCTCTCAGGACATAACCCAAACCACTCCATTCCTTCTTGAAAACTTCACCTCCATAATGCTGGCCTGCTCTACAACCTAGCTTGGCATTGCCTGGATTTTCCTCCTCTTGGTCTTTCATCTCTGCCCCACTCTCCACACCCAGCCACCTGGCTGGAACAGCATCACCAACATGTACCTGAACCAGACAGAGAACTCCTTGAGCTGAAGGATGGAGCCTTTTCCTAGTCCTGGCTCCTCAATGTTTGGTACAAGTAAAGGTTTATTGACACTTGAACAGAGTTGGGCTGCCCATTCTTGACCACAAGTGCCTCCTCCTGGGTTCTTTCACTTCCAGCAACCTTATAAACTTAGATGGCAGGTCTCGGTGTTCCAGCACCTTCCCTTCCAAAATGAGGATAAAGCCTGAGAGGAAGCCACAGGGCCACTGAGTGAGAAGAGCAATGCCATTCCAACTTCTAAGGTCTTGTTCACAGAATTTCTTCCACCTAGTATTGTCACTTCTGTTTCTCTGTCTTCATTAACCCAAAGCGCAAGATCTAAGGCCCAGTTGACTGATGGCTCATTAAATAGCTAGTCTAACATGAGAAGACTCATTTCTTTGAGATTTGAGTCCTCAGAAGAGTCATGTGATCCAACCACATGAATTCTAGAGCTACCGTCAAACTGCTAATAGTCTTTCTAAGGAAAACGTAGGAGTCAACAAAGACTGACCCTTGAGAGACTCTGAGAAGGCTGTGACATCTGCCTCTGTTATCATTGGTGAAGGATCAAGTTTCCTAGAGTGAGAGACGAGGTGGACATTCCTGTACAATAGGACTATTGTGCCAGAAAGACCTGATTTACTTTTCTGGGATGAACAAGCCAATGACACAACTGGTGTACCTTAGGTTTGTGCAGTGCACAACCTGCAAAGCTATATGTAGCAGCAATATCAGATCCAAGTCAGGCCTATAAGAGAGTTGATGCCTGGGAACCGTTGGGAAAATGAATAAATGAAGGGATGGAGTTCATTGGAAGGGATGACTGGCTGCCCTGACAAAACAGGTCATAGTTGGACTTGACACCGCTCTAGGAAACACTACAGGCTTCTGAGTCGGGGAGAAGCACAACAGAGGTTAGGATTCTGAAGGGTTATTTATGGAAATACGCCCCTCACAGAATTTCTCTTCATTCCTTGGGTATGGGAAAAAATGTGAGACGATGTTGTGCCAAAAGACAAATATTTGTTCAATGAGTGAATGAATGAAGGAGCTGAGAGGCATTAAAGTTACAGTGGCTATAAATGTGGGCCCTGAAGTCAGACTTCCAGGATAACTGGAATCAGAATCCCTCTTTTGCCACTTACTAGCTGGGTGGCCTCTCTCTAATGAGCAAGTTGCTAGGCTTTTCAGACTCAGTTTCCAAATCTGAAATATGGGGGTAATAAATATTGTTATAAGGATTAAATGAGATCAGTTTTGGAAAGTACTTAGCATAAGGAAGTCTTTAATAAATGTCAACTATTGTACTTTGTTGGAAACAAGAAGGATTAGTGGTTGGAAAACATGGCCTTGGTGATAGAAATGACACTGGAGATTGCATGATAGAATTTTGCAAGACCAATGAATTATTTATTGCAAATGCCTTTTATTTTTCCCACACAATAAACAGCAACTATACATGTGGACCTCACATGATGGAATACACAGGCACAAAATCAACTGCATCTGTTTAAAGAGATGATGGAGAAGCTAAATATCATCAATCAAAAGAGGAAGCGCCTCAGTGAGATGGACTGATGCGGGGGGTGCAACAATGAACTCAAACAGAGTACTGATTTTGAGGATGGTGCAAGACTGGCAGTGTTTGATTCTGTAGTACATAGGGCAGCTATGAGTTGCAATTGATATACAGAACCTAACAACAACATTGTACAACTGAAGTCCCTAAAATTGGTGCACATGATTAATATGCTCAGCTGCTAACCAAAAGGTTAGAAGTTTGAGTTCACTAAGAGGACCCTTGGAAGAAAAGCAAGGAAGGCAACCTACTTTTGGAGAAAAATCAGTTACTGAAAACTATGAAACAAATCCATGAGTAGGCAAAATTGAAAATTGAGGCCTGATAAAAGTTAGATACAATTATTCATCAGAGGATGTTATCGAAAGAGTAAAAAGACAACTTATAAACTAGGAGAAAATGTTTGTGATCCAATTTCCAATCAAGATCTAATCTTTAAGATTGACAGAAAACTGCTACAACTTAACAACAAAAAGGCAAATAATGCAATAAAAGCAGATGACTGACATGACCAGATACCTCCGCCTCACGGATATTCAAGTTGCCAAAAAACACATGAAAAGCGATCATTAGCCATTATAGAGATGCAAGTCAAAACTATAATGACATACCACTTTATTCCTACTAGGATGGCAATGATTAAAACAAAGTAAAACAAATGTTGGTGAGGATGTGGGAATATTGGGACCCTTATTCATTGCTGGTTGGAATTACAATGATACAACCATCTGCAAAAAATTGTGACAATTCCTCAAAAATTTAAAAATAGAACTACCATATAAACTAGCAGTTCCACTCCTCGAGATATAACCTAGAAACCTAAAAATAATGGCACAAATGATATTCATAATAGAAAAAAGGTGGAAATAACCTAAGTTTCCATCAGTAGATGAAGGATAACAAAATGTGGTACACAGTAGAATTCTACGCAGTCACAAAGAGAAATGAAGTTCTAATACTGGTTACAGTATGATGAACCTTGAAGATCTAATGCTAAGTGAAATAAGTCAGTCGCAAAAAGAAAACTACTTCATGACCCCACTTATATAACATGACAAGAATAGGTGACTATAGAGAGGCCAATGGTTTAAGTGGTCTATTTGTGGCAGGAGGGCAGAAGGAGAATGAGACTCATTAGGAAGTAATCAGTTTGCCAATGGTCATGAGAAAATTAGCATTGTTTAAGGGTGATGGTTATACAAATTGATAAATGTCACTGATATTACTAAATTGCACACTTGAAATGGCAAATGTTGTGTAACATATAATTTAAAAAACCCCCAAAATAACCCTATAGAGCACAGTTCTACTCTGACACACGTGTCATCACCATGAGACATTAGAGTCAACTTAACAGCAACTGGTTTGGTTTTTTACCATCAGCCTGGGGACAGAACTGACTTTATGTCTTGTTTTCCTAATAATTTAAAAGGCTACCAATGAAGGGTGACATCAGGCAGGGCCTTTTATTCCGTTTCCAAGAATTCAGGGGAGAGGTCTTCTCCTTGGGTCCCATGGAAGTTTGCCAGACCTTTCTCTTATGCTTCCTGATGACAATATACATTTGGGTAAACAGGTATCTTCATTTGCTCCTTAGAGAATGGAGAGAAAAAAAATTGACAAGGACAAGAACCCAAAAGTAAAAATTCAAGCTGTGAAGGAGTTGGGCCAGACACTGGTTCTTGGGCTGCCAAGAGGCTAACTGGCATTCTCCACATGCTTCATGCTGATGGATCTGGCTCCAAGCCAAGGAAGAGGCCTAGGTTTGGGCCCTGCTAGGATGGAAACAAATTAATGATGTCATTACACTTGCCGGGACCTTTAAATCTCTAGTGACAAGCTTAAGTACAGAATGCATGATAACATTTTAAAGAGGATACGTCAAGTCTCCAGGGTCCTTGAGTGACAGATAGGGTGATGAGGCAGCTGGTCCAGGCAGGGCTGGATTGGGGCATACAGGTCCCCATGACCTGTGTCCAGGGCTGGGTCAGATTTGATGTTCAAGTGCTCAGGTCCTGCTGACATCACTGACTTCAGTGGACTTACCACATCCATCCAACAGATAGACTCTGAGAACTAGCAGGGATTTAGCTCTGCGTCAGGCTAGGGGGCCACAGGGTGCCCTTTGCCCGGGTCATGAGAAAATGTCTGACAGTGACCATATGTGTTGGCTTGCCCAGGACAGGCCATGTTTATGACTAAAGTAGGTCACTCATTGTCTGCTAATTATTTGAACTCCCACTTCAATTTCGAAAGTGTCTGGGTTTGGATAATAACGACACCGTCACTTTATACTTGTGTCTCCACCACTTTGTCAGTTTGTTGTAATATGGTGGCTTGTATGTTGCTGTAATGCTGGAAGCTATGACATGGGTATTTTAAATATTAGCAGGGTCACCCATGGTGGACAGGTTTCAGCTGAGCTTCCAGATGAAGACAGACTAGGAAGAGGAGAGATGAACTACTACCAAATATTTAGTCATTGAAAACTTTATGAATAGTAGTGGAACACTGTTAGCATCAGAATAGTGAATACTGAAACATGATGTAAAGCACCAGAATACTGTCAGATATAGTGCTGGAAAATGAGGCCCTCAGATCGGAAGGCACTCAAAATACGACTGGGGAAGAGCTGCCTCCTCAAAGTTGAGTTGACCATGATGGCACGAATGTAGTAAAGCCCTCAGGACCTTAATTTCTGATGGGGTACAACTCAAAATGAAGAGAAATAGCTGTAAACATCCATTAATAATCAGAACATGAAGTGTACAAAGTATGAATCTAGAAAAATGGAAAATTGTCAAAAATGAAATGGAATGCATAAGCATCAATATCTTGGTCATTAATGAGCAAAAATGGACTGGTATTGGCCAGTTTGAATCTGAAAATCACATGATTTACTATGCTAGGTATGACAAGTTGAAGAAGAAGAATGGTGTCGCATTCATCATCAAAAAGAACACACCCAGATCTATCTTGAAGTACTGTGCTGTCTGTGATAGTATAATATCCATATGTCTATAGGGAAGACCAGTTAATAATACAACTATTCAAATTTATGCACCAACCATTAAAGCCAGTGATGATGAAATTGAAGAATCCTACTAACTTCTTCAGTCTGAAATTGATCAAATATGCAATCAGTATGTATTGATACTTACTGGCAATTGGAATGCAAAGGCTGGAAACACAAAGGATGGATCAGTAGTTGGAAAATATAGCTTTGATTTCCGACAGCTACCAGCTGTGGGAGAAAAGCCCACGAGACCTTCATTTGCTGATGAGGCACATCTCAAATGAAGAGAAACAGCTGTAAACATCCATTGAAAATCAGAACATGGAATGTACTAAGTATGAAGCTGGGAAAATTGGAAGTTGTCAAAAGTGAATGTAACGCATACCAGTTGCTGGAGAAGGAGATCATGTTTGGTAAGGTGGAAGATCAGAGAAAAAGAGGAAGACCCCCAAGTGAGATGGATTGGCCAAGTGGCAGCATAGATGGACTCAAGCATGGCAACAGTAGTGAGGTTGGCCCAGGATTGGGCAGTGTTTTGTTCTGCTGTGCATAAAGTCGCTATGAGTTGGTACCGACTCGATGGCACCTAACAACAACAACCAGCAAATGTCCACTGGCATAGTCTACATTAATTCTACCCATATTGCTACACCCATTTTCTTTCTAGATTCTGGAGAAATATCTAGACATCACATGATAGAATTTTGCAAGACCAATGACTTCTTCATTGCAAATACCTTTTGTAGGCAACATAGAAGATGACTGTACACGTGGACCTCGCCATAAGGAATACATAGAAATCAAATTTACTACATCTGTGGAAATAGTGATGGAAAAGCTCCATGTCATCAGCCAGAACAAGGCCAGGGGCAGATTGTGGAACAGACCATCAGTTGCTCATATGAAAGTTCAAGCTGAAGCCGAAGAAAAGTAAAACACATCCATGAAAGCCAAAATATGACCTTGAACACATGCCACCTGAATTTAGAGATCATCTGAAGAACAGATTTGATACATTAAACACTAAAGACCAAAGAAGAGTTGTGGGATGACATCAGGAACATCATACAGGAAGAAAGCAAAAAGTCATTAAGAAGACAGGAAAGAAGGAAAAGACCAAAATGGATGTCAGAAGAGACTCTAAAACTTGCTCTCAAGCACAGAGATGCTAAGAAAATGGAAGAAATGAGGAGGTAAAAGAGCTGAACAGAAAATTTCAAAGGTCAGCTCCAGAAGACAAAGTCAAATATTATATTGAAATGTGAAAAGACCTGGAGTCACACAGCCAAAAGGGAAGGGCATGCTTGCCATTTCTCAAGCTGAGGGAACTGAAGAAAAAATTCAAGCCTTGACTTGAAATATTGAGGGATTCTGTGGGCAAATTATTGAATGATGCTGAAAGCATCAAAAGAATATGGCAGGAATACACAGAGACACTGTATCAAAAAGAAATAGTTGATGTTCAACCATTTCAAGAGGAAGCATATAATTAAGAGCCAATGATACTGAAGAAAGAAGTCCAACGTGCATTGAAGACAATGACAAAGAACAAGGCTCTGGGAATTTGATGCAGCACTGGAGGTACTCACTCATCTATACTAAGACATTTGGAAGATAACTACCTGGCCAACTGACTGAAAGAGATCTATATCTGTGCCCATTCCAAAGAGAGGTGATTCAATGGAATGCGGAAATCATCAGATAATATCACTGATATCCCATGTGAGTAAAGTTTTACTAAAGATAATGCAAAAATGGCTGCAACCATAAATTGTCAGAAAACTTCCAGAGGTTCAAGCCAGATTCAGAAGAGGACATGGAATGAGGGATATCACTGCTGACATCAGATGAATCTTGGCTGAAAGCAGAGAATACTGGAGAGATGTTTACCTCTGCTTTATTGACTATGCAAAGGCTTTCGATTGTGTGGATCATGACAAACTATGGACAACATTACGAAGAATGAGTATTCTGGAACACTTAATTGTGCTCATGAGGAATCTGTACCTGGACCAAGAGGCAGTTGTTCGAAAAGAACAAAGGAGCACTGAATGGTTTATAATAAGGAAAGGTGTGCTCTAGGGTTGTATTTTTTCCACCATACTTATTCAATGTGTATTCTGAGCAAATAATCTGAGAAGCTGGATTATATGAAGAAGAATGTGGCATCAGGATTGGAGGAAGACGCACTAACAACTTACAATATGCAGATGATACAATCTTGCTTGCTGAAAGCAAAGAGGACTTAAAATATTTATTGCTGAAAATCAAAGATTACAGCACCTCAATATAAAGAAAACAAAACCCCTCACCATTGAATCAGTAAACAACATCCATATAAACGGAGAAAAGTTTGAAGTTGTCAAAGATTTCATTTTGCTTGAATCCACCAAAACTACTCATGAAAGCTGCAGTCAAGAAGTCAAATGATGTATTGCATTAGGCAAATATACTGCACAAGAGCTCTTTAGCATGTTCAAGAGCAAAAACGTCAGTTCGAGGACTAAGGTGTGCCTTACCTAAGCCATGGTATTTTCAATAGCCAGAGATGCATGTGAAAGTTGGACAGTGAATAAGGAAAACTGTAGAAAAACTGATACATTTGAGTTATGGTGTTGGAGAAGAATATTAATTTTGACTGCCAAAGAACAAACCTATCTGTGTTGGAAGAAGTACAGCCAGAATACTCCTTGAAACCCAGGATGGCCAGACTTTGCTTCTCATACTTCAGACATATTTTCCAGAGGGATCAGTTCCTGGAGAACAATATTGTTTGTTAAAGTGGAGGAAAGAGGAAGACCCCCAATGGTATGTCATTGCGCCAGCAGCAATGGACATAGCAATGATTGTGAGGTTGGCACAGGACCAGGCAGTGTTTCGTTTTGTTGTTCATAGGGTTACTATGAGTCAGTGCCAACTCAATGGCACGTAACAACAACAACAACAACAACACACTTGTGTTTGTCTTCCCGGTGTGGTCCTGTAGGATAAGCACTGTACTCCTGTAGGATAATCAATGGTCCAAACCCATCGGCTGCTTCTCAGAAATCCTATGCAGAGCAGCTATGAGTTGGACTGGCCATGAGGGTGCTTAACAACAAAAACATACTTGTATCTATCCTGGGGATCTGATGGCTCAGTGGCAAGACTTCTACCTTCCATGTGGGAGACCCAGGTTCAATTCCTGGCCAAGGCACCTCATGCACAGCCAGCACCCATCTGTCAGTGGAAGCTTGTGTGCTGCTATGATGCTGAATAGGTTTCAGCAGAGCTTCCAGACTAAGATGGGCTAGGAAGAAAGGCCTGGCTCTGAAATCTATCAGTGCAAATCTTACGGATCACATGGTCTGATCCCATTGTGCACACAACACACCAATCCCAGACTAGGGGGGTCAAGGGAGGTTTCTCAGGAGAGGGTCCTTTTAATTACCCTGGGATTTTAGGACATCAGTTGTGTGAGTAATTGGGGCCTATGGGAGGCCTGGACCACAGCCATTTTCGGAGAGGAACAGGGGAGTGGGGAGGCAAGCATGGACAGAAGGTGAAGGGCACTCCAGAGGCATGTCGTCATCCTCAGCACTGAAGCCAGACTCAAATCCTGATCACATCCCTCTCCTGTTTGGATGGACTAGGGCTTCCACCCGCCTCCAGCACTCTCCCCCTACACGATCTCCCAGGACTCTTCGAATTGCTCCTCAGCATCCTATCTCTCTTACTCCTCACTAATGGTATCTGCCCTGCCTACCCTGCCCTCCTTTCATCTCACCTGGTAGGTTCCACCTCGAGCCTCTGTCTAATATCACCTCCTCCCTGCAGCCTTCCCTGACTGCAGGCAGAGGGACTGTCTGTGCCCCACAGCCCTTGCCTCCTCAGCCCCCACCTCGAAGGCTTTAAGGTCTCCCTATGCAGACACAGCTCTGTCTTCATCAGCTCCTGGCCTTGCTACTGACATTACCACCACTTGTCTGTCAGTTTGTCACACTGTGGTGGTTTGCGAGTTGCTGTGATTCTGAAAGCTATGCCACCAGTATTTTAAACACCAGCAGGGTCATTCATGGTGGACAGTTTTCAGATGAGCTTCCAGACAAAGACAGACTAGGAAGAAGGAGTGACAAACTACTTCTGAACAATTTAGTCACTGAAAACCTTATGAATAGCAGAGAAACACTGTCAGATATAGTGCTGGAAAATGAGCCCCTCAGGTTGGAAGGCACTCAAAATGTGACTGGGAAAGGGCTGTCTCCTCAAAGTAGAGTTGACCGTGATGACGCGAATGGAGTAAAGCCTTCATTTGCTGATGGGGCACAACTCAAAATGAAGAGAAACAGCTGTAAACATCCATTGAAAATTGGAACATGGAATGTACAAAGTATGAATCTGGGAAAATTAGAAGTTGTCAAAAATGAAATGGAACTCATAAACACCGATATCTTAGGCATTGGTGGTGGTGGTGGTGGTTATGTGCTGTGGAGTCAGTTCTGACTCAGCAACCCTGTACAGTTTCCAAGGCTGTAAATCTTTACGGGAGCAGAAAGCCTCATCTTTCTCCCACACAATGGCTGGTAGTTTTGAACTGCCGACCTTGAGGTTAGTAGCCTGATTCGTAACCACTATGCTACCAGAGCTCCTTTCACACCAGGACTATGAGATAGTAAATGCTGTGGGTAACATTGTGGAGCACACACATGCAGCCATCTAAGGTGCAACTATTGGTCTGTCCCTGTGAGGAGGAAAGAAGAAAAATAAAAATAGAAGCCTCTTGGAAACAGTTAGTCTAATAAACTAATGGAATACATGAATTTCAGTCTCCATGACACTGAGACCAGAAGAACTAGATGGTGCCCGGCTACTACCACCAATTGCTTTGAAATGGATGACATTAGAAGGTTCTGGGTAGTACAAGAGAAAATGTGGGACATAACTCCAAAAAAAAAAGAGACCAAGTTCATTGGTTATAAAGAGAAAGACTGGAAGAATCCTGAGAATGTGGCCCTTGGTCACTCTTCAGGTCTGGAACTGATTTTCCCCTTGTGGCTCAATTTTTAGGCAAGCAGTATACAGTAATAAGGGACAACAATACTAGTGCGGCATACACACCATAGAATGGCCAACCATTAGAGATCAAAAGGGCAGCGTTTAGCTAAAGATAAAATCCATAAGGGTTGGGAAAGAAGGAGGACTGGAAAGAAGAATCCCAGGGAGGAAATGGGCTCAGCTCAGGGATGTTACACTGAGAGGACTGCAATCATTGAGATGAAGTATATGGTTTGTTGAATGTAAAACTGATGCTCTTCTCTGTAAACCTTCATAATACAAAGCTGAAAACAGTAAAATAAAAAACCAACCAAACAAAAATGTAGAGCATGATTAAAGCAATGCAGAGTGTGGACATGGGGGTAGTTGGGTCCAACATCACTGAGACGATGATATTTGAGATGAGTCTCCAAGGATGTAAGGGAAGGAGTCATGGTGGGGAGATAGCATTCCCAACACGGGAAGCAGCCAGTGCAAAGGCAGAAGCATGTCAGGCAGGCTCATGGAGCAGCAAGGTGGCTGGAGCGACATGTATGAGGGGACAAGCAGAAGTAGATGAAGTTGGGGGACTGTAGTGGATCATAGGGGCCATACAGGCCATCCTAGGAGCTCTGGCTTTTACTGAACGAAATGGGGAGCCAACACAGTGATCAAAGCTGAGAACTGGTGTATTCTGGAAAATTCAACAACTTCATGAATGAACATAATGACAGCGAGAAACAGGGGGTCCAGAGGAGCCAGGAGGATACAGGGGATAAGGGAAGACTATCCCAGAGGAGGTTTTTGACTCTGACATTTGACCACAGCCAAGCAAGAGGAATCCATGGGGTGGGAGGAACCTGAACACGTTATGAAGTCTGCAAGAACAAACTGCATTAGAGGAGGAACTAAAAGTTTCACAGGTCAGCAGAACTGGATCTGTGGGTAGGGGACCTGTATGACAAGGTCAGCAAAAGGAAGACCATATTCCTACAGAAGCATCTTAGAATTTACCCTGAGGTAATGGTGGGGATGGGGGTGGCAAGACATACAGCTCCTCAGAGTCCAACTCACTGTCTCACTAGTCTAGTGCTAATCTTGCCTTGAGGACCTGACGAATCAGGGTAGAATGCCCTGGACTGGACTCATGCCCAAGTTCCAAGCACTGTGGACTTTTCCTTTGCTGGGCTTCAGTTTGCTCAAATGTTGAGCTGAACCTCTCAGGGACTACCTTATTTTGACAGGCTAAGCCTCCAGGATCCTAGGCCGCAGAGTCACACCAACCCAGCTCAACTTGCTGCTCCAACAAGGATAAAGTATGTGGCCTTGGATAAAATCTCTTCCCCTCTCTGCTGTTGTTGTTGTTAAGTGCTGTCGAGTCGGTTCGGACCCATAGCGACCCTGTACAGGGTTTCGGAGGGTGTAAATCTTTACGGGAGTAGAGAGCCTCATCTTTTTCCCGCGGAGCAGCTAGTAGTTTCGAACCGCTGACCTTAAGGTTCGCAGCCCAATTCATAACCACTACACTACCAGAGCTCCTTTCCCCTCTCTGCAGTATCTAATATATGCCAGGCGGGTTCGTATGGGCCTGGTTTGAGGCTTTTGGAGCTGGTGACCTAGATGCTGCATGAGCCAGAAGAGGGAAGTCTCACCTGGGATGTGTCGTGGTTGAAGATGACGGCATTGAGGTCCCCACAGTTGTAGTGCTTGATGAGGTCCTCAGTGGTGTAGGGTGCCTGCAGGCTCCCAGCTCGAACACTCTCATGCTGCAACAGTGTCTGGTTCAGGGCAAACAGTACCTGGGCAGAGGAAGGAGAGAGGGGTAAGGACTGTGTTTGGGGCCCTGAATAGACTTCAGGCAACAGGCCCTGAAACAGAGAAGGTGTGTGGGTCTGACCCAAGCTGGCTCAGCCTGAGCAGGTTTACACTTCCCGCTCCTCACTCATTGCTCTCTGAGCACGTTAGCCCCTTTCTCATCTCCAGCCCTTTGTCCACACTGACCTGCTCCTGTTCTGAGACTCACCTCTTATCTGTGTGGCAAAATCAGAGACCTGGTTGTGCTTGGGTTTTGAAATGATAGGTGAGAATTTCTTTGAACTACCCCAACACCACCATGCTTAAGATAGATTCTGGAATGAGCATAGATGCGTTTCGCCAGGAAGAGCAACCCCAAACAAAGCCAAGGAAACGGACAGACGAGAAAAAAACAAAATTTCATTTAGATGTTCTAAGCCCAAATGAAATGCCACTTTGTCCAGAATCCTTCCTCAAGCTAGGACAAAGCATGTAAAGTCTGAGTCACCATGTGCTTTCCCAAGTTCCTCTGTGCTCTGGGACACAGTGCAGGACTCTGGAGACATAGCGGGGCCCCAGCCAAACCTGTCAGGCACTAGAATCACCTGGAGAGGTGTGAAAACACTGGATACCCAGATCCCACCTTCCAGAGTTGGAATCTCTCAGATGGGGCTTGAAATTTTAAGCTCCTTCAGAAAGTCTTAATATTTGTTTAAAATGATTTATTGATTTTGTTGTTGTTGAAAATATACACAGCAAAATGTATACAAAATTCAACAATTTATAACAGCCCAACCACCTCCGGCATTTGAGGACTACAGCCTAATGGAATCTGGCCTGCTCAAGGTCTGAGGACCTGAGAGATCATTTAGTCCAGGGGTCCTCATTTCAGATGGGTAAACTGACACCCAGTGAGGGAGGCGGACCTTGAACAGCACCTTGAAGCTGGGGTTGGTGTTTAGCCATGTGTGACTGAATTTCCCAGACACCTTTGGCCAAGAGAAGGGAGGAGGCTGACTCTTACTTGAGTCTTTAGTACAGACACAGAGGAAGATGACTTGCAATCTCTCTGCAAAATGCCAGGAGGCAGTCTCAGGCCACCTTCTGTCAGCTCTCCGGCAGGCCCTGCTCATTCTATCTGCACAGTGCTTTGGGTGACTGTCCCCACCCTCTTGGTCCACATCAATTCGGGTCCTCGCATCTTTTGCTGAGTCCACTTTACCGTAGTCTCCCACCCACCTCCCTTCAGGCCCCCAGCCCTTGCATCTATCCCATTTTCTTCTGCAGAAGCACCAATCTGATAATTTCTCTTTTTTTTCTTAAAACTTTCACAGGGTCCTCCTGCATTCTGGATAGAGTCCTAGCTCTTCAATAAAGCCTCCAAGTCAGTGACCTGGACCCTGCTTTGGTCTCTAACCTTGTTTCTTACACTTCCTCCACACCTCCAAATACAAAACTATTCAGTGGTCTTCAATCTTCTGTTTCTGAGCCTCTGTGCATTTTGTTCTCTATGCATGGAAAAACCTACCCCTCCATTCTAAAATGCAAATTCAGTCTTGGCCACCCCTGCTCTGCACAAATGACATCTTGGCCATGAAACTTCTCTGACCACCTTAGGGTGGGCTAGGCCCCTTCCTATGGTCTCTGTGTGTGGTCGAATGATTACACTGATGGCCTCAGGCCTTAACCCCTCTTTGTCTTCATGCTCTCCACCATAGAACTTTGCAGCCTTCTCCCAACTTTGACTCTAGGCCTTCAGCCATGTGACTGACTTTGGCCAGTGTGATATTACTAAGCATCACAGAGGTTATGAAAAGTACAGGTGTTCTACTTCTGCCTCTGGCTTCTCTAACATTATTTTAGGTCCAGACTGATGAAGGAGGAGAGACCTATAGAGCAGAGCCAAATGGTTCCAGCTGTCCCAGCCAAGGTCATCCTAGATCAGCCAACCACCAGCCAATTCCAAAATATCTGAGTGAATCCAATTGAGATCAGCAGACACAGCAGTCTACACACAACTAATCCCAGATTCATGAGAAATAAACATGCATCTGGGGTTAATTGTGTTGTTGTTACACAGCCTAACTGTGCAATGTTGTTGTTAAGTGCTATCGAGTCAGTTTCGACTCATAGTGGACCTGTATAGGGTTTCAAAGGAGTGCCTGGTGAGTTTGAACCACTGACTTTGCAGTTCAAACTGACCTGATGGTTACGTGCTAATCCTACAGCACCACACCAGGACTCCAACTGTGCAGTAGACTGATGGGTGATAGACCATGCTTCCCTCCATTATATTGAACTTGTGTGTCCATTGCACAAATTCTTGAAGGCAGAAATTGCATCATACTCATTTTTGTATCTTCAGCACTCAGCACCATGGTTGGTACAGACAGTTAATGTTACGCTGCCCTTTCTTTAGCACTTTGACATTTGCTGTAGTCACTTCATACTAGTCAAGCCCTTAAGGCGAGTTACTAGAACTTTGGCACTCTGTCTGCATTTGGGGCATGCTACCAGCACTTGGCAGAAATGAACACCAATGAGAAGCAGCTGCTTGGTTCAGGAATACGTACTTTGAACAGAAAAGTTCACAGAACAAGTACATACAATGTTGTTGCTCATTGCCATTGACTCAGCTCTTCCAGAGACTTATGCATAATGGAATAAAAGGATGCCTGCTCCTGTCCCATTTCCATGATCACTAGCATGTTTGAGTTCATTGTTGTTGCAATTGTGCTAATCCGTCTCTGTAAGGGTTTCCTTCATTTCTGCTGGCTCTCTAACACAATGTCTTTTTCTAATAATTGGTCTTTTCTGATGACATGGCCAAAGTAAGTGAGTTGAAGTCTCACCATCTGGTTGTTCTTCTAATATGGATTTGTTTGTTCTTCTGGCAGTCTAAGGTATATTCAATACTCAATTGTGAAATACAGTCCAGTGCATATAGTCTGGCCAAAACACGGACAAGGGCAATGGGGACAAGCCTGAAGCCCAGAGATCAGTTACACCCACATCCTCCTGTTTTAGTTTCTGGCTGGGTAGTAGAACTGGAGTACGTTAGGACACAGCCCTTGTTTGAGCAACTCCCTCAAATGAGCTGGCTGGGATAAGGTCAGATACCAGGGTCCCACTTTTGGGCCTTTGCCAGGCCTCTTAGCTCTGCAGAACCCATCTGCAGCCACCTGGTGCAGGGTATCAATGGTGGCTGGGAAGGTTCACAGGAGGCATGAGTGGCCCCGTTGTGTAGACATTGCTAAGGCAACAAGCACATCCTTACGCACGGCACATGCCTTAGATTAAAACAACCATGTCAAGCTGGACTGCACTCCTCCTCTGCGGGGCTGGGACACTCTAATGTCCTGTGACACACCTTGGCCCTGCACACACCTGCTTGCTGCTTCCGGAGTCAGCTTGGCCAAGGCACCACCTGACCTGTGGTGACATCATTGGCCCAGGCACCCAGAAGAGCTGGCTGAAAGAGAAATGGCTCCCCTGACATTGGTTGATTTCTGGAGTCACTTCCGCCGACACGTGGTGCTCATGGAGCTGCGAGGTGGTCTGACGATCTGAATATATTTGTATCTGCAGGGTGCTAACAGTCCCTGGACTGTATTAAGTATTGGATAAGTGTTTGTTAAATAAAACTAGAGGACAAGAATTAGATTCAGACTTTCCCAGATGGGAGCTGGAAGGGTCCCCAGAGGTCATCTGGTCCAGTGGCTTTTCAAACCTTTTTTATCCATGGATTCCTTTTTGTCATTGTTGTGTTCTGAAGGAACCTTACTTGGAATTAAAATGTGGAGTAGACAAAAATGGAAACTCGTCTGACTGATGTGAAGGAGGCAGGCTGGGTCCTGAAGCCCAGCTGGCTCAATGTCCTCTGGAAGCAAAGTCTCCCAAGGTTTCCTTGGGGAACCAAAGGGTGTCCTGAAGGCCAGTTTGGGAACCAGTGATCTTATTCTATGTTCTCATCACACAGAGGAAGAGAGGAGACCAAGGCCCATAAGGGGCAGATGGGGCTCTCAAGGTTGTACAGTGACCTATGGGCAGAGCAGGCTCAAACCCAAGTTTCCTGACACCCAGCTTAGCACCCTCTACACTGCCCTGCAGTCCACATCTGGGCTTGATTTCTGACAGCTTCCAGCAGATGTCCACTGGCATAGTCCACATTAATCCTGCACACATTGCCACATCATTTTCTTTCTGGATCCTTGAGAAATAATAGCTGGAGAGCAATCGCAGGGAACAATTATTAGCATGTTAGACAACTGAGGCCCTGATCATTTAAACCTTGATGATCATTACACTGTGGTGGGGCTAGACAGAAACCCAGGCCTGTCACTGGGGATCCCCAGATAGAAGCTGGATTTGGTGTCACTTACAGACTCTAGGCTTTCCTAGATTTCAGAACTTGCCCCCTGTCACGGTTCAAATTGTGCTCGCTCCCCCACAACGAATGTGTCATCTTGGCTAAGCCATGAGTCCCAGTATTGTGATTATCCTCCATATTGCGAGGTGCTGTAAACCTTAACTTTCCATTAACTGTTGTTAATGAGACAGGATTAGAGGCAGGATACAATCTACAGGATTAGGTTTTATCTTAAGTCAATATATATATATTTAAAACTTTTATGGTGTGTTGCGGACCGTGTAAGACTGGTCAGAGGTTCAAGGCCCTATAGGCCCGAGTGTAACAAATGAAGCCACTTGGCAGTTAATAGCAAATTGTTTTTCATCAAATTGTTTAG
>NW_006408544.1:9735529-9766840 GCF_000296735.1 Chrysochloris asiatica
CCGCTGGATCTCCCCTCCTCGTGAACCAAACACTCGTGACAACTATGTCGAGGGCAAACCCCGGCAATGGTGAATTGAGCAAAGGTTTAGTGAGTTGATCATCAGTTGAACGTTCAACACATCATACAATTCATTTCATTTCAATGATTGCAATCCCCTTCAAGTAATACCAGTCATCCCACTTCCTCCCTGTGATTCTTCGTTCCATCCCCTCCTTCCTGATCCTTCTGAACACTGCCCTGAGGTAAATGCTGCCCTTTGGATCTTGAATGGTTGACGATGCCTAAGTAAGCATACCTTACTAGTGCTGTTGTCCCTCCTATATACCTATCTACTGCTTGACTGAAAGTTGAGCCAGCAGGGTGAGTTCAGTTCCAGACCCAGAGGGTGGCCGAGATCCATATTCTTGGGTTCCTCCATTCTCTTTCTGACCAGTAAACTCAGTCTTTTTTTTTTTTTTATAATTTTGAATTTTGTTCTATTTTCTCCCACTCTATTCAGAACCTTCTAATGTAATCCACTGTAAAAACCATGTGGGAGCCATGTTTGACATTCCCTGGCTTCACAAGAGGGAAAGAGAATCAAACTCAGAATCTGTCCGAGGCCGATTCCTATGAAGCAGAGGTCAGACATACTTCTACCCTACATCCTTCTTTACCCTATTCTGACATCAACCATGCCTCCACAGCACTCTCTGCTTCACATCTGGGTTTGATAATCCATTGCAATGGCCACACAGAACTCACAGTACTCATGATCCTGGGGTTTATTAGGGAAGTGAGCAGGTACAATGCAGGGTCAAAATCAACTCAGGATGCAGCTGTTCTCCAGTAAAAAAAACACCTCTTGTCTGCCATACTACAGGCATGCCTCACTCAAATCATGTGGCCCCTTGGCCTTTGCCTTGCTCGGGCAAGTGTTACAAAGCTTTTTTAGCCAGTCTGTGAATATCCAAAGAGTACATTCTGCAAGCCAGTCTCTTCCCCATGGGCACTCAGCTTTACTCAGTCCGTGGGCCTAGAGCCCGCAGCGGTCTGTCTCTCCATGCTACCGCCTCTGATGCTGCTGCTTTTCTAGGTAGGCATCTCAAGCTCCACTCATGCTCTTCCTTCTTGGTAGTCCTGGGATCGTCCATTCCTGCTTCTGAGATGGCTCTTTTTAAACCTAGCTGGATGGTAAAACTAACCATTCTCAACCTCAGAGTCCCTGTGTACCTTCTTGCATGATCCCACTCAATCACTTGGTGGGAATTAGCAGAAAATGGATAGAAAAGCCATATCCAATATCCAGTAAATTAAGGAGCTCTGGTAGCATAGTGGTTATGAATCAGGTTGCTATCCTCAGGGTCAGCAGTTCGAAACTACCAGCTGTTCCACAGGAGAAGGATGAGGCTTTCTGCTCCTGTAAAGATTTATAGCCTCGGAAATCCTGTATAGGGTCCCTATGAGTCGGAACTGACTCCATGGCACATAACAACAACAACAACAACAGATCCCTTTCAGAATAGTTGGTAGAGGAAGCCTGACAGCATCTAATTCTTCTGGTCTCAGGGTCATGGAGACTGATGTACATGTTTTCCATTAATCCATCAGACTAATTTATTTCTAGTGTCTTCAATTTTTATCATTCTCCTTTCCTATGCACAGGGAGAGACCATTAGTTGCATCTTAGATGACTACTCATGAGCTATTAAGACCTCAGTCATTACTCATCAAAGTAGAATGTAGAAGAATGTCTTTGTGGGCTATGTTATACCAACTGACCATGGTGTCCCCTAAGACTATAGTCCTGAGCTCCCAGGACCAGTAAACTTATTCCCTCAAGGTGTTTTGTAATGTCTTACGAAGTTTGCATAATTTTGCCCCCTGTTTGCTCTACCACATTCTTAGATATGTTGGTAGCAAACGTAAATACTCATGTACAAATATCTGACATAAGAGATATATGAAATAAACAAACAGAGCTCAGAGGGACATACTTCCACCAAAAACGAAGAGCCAGGACTGGAGTGTGTTCTTTGGACTCAGCGTTGCCCCTGTGCTGAGAACCTCCTAGACTCAGGGGAAGACTGATGGCAAGACCATGTAGTTCCCCAAGGAACACCAAGCTCACAGGTGTTGAAAAGAGATAAGAACCCAGAGTTGACAATGGGAGAACCTTCCCCTAGAGCTGGCACCCTGAATTTGGACTGCTAGGCTCCAAAACTGTGAGAATAAATTGTTGTTGTTATGTGCCGTGGAGTCGGTTCCGACTCATTGTGACCTTGTACAGGATTTCCAAGGCTGTAAAATCTTTACGGGAGCAGAAAGCCTCATCTTTCTCCCGCGGAACAGCTAGTAGTTTGGAGCTGCTGACTGTGAGATTAGCAGCCTGATTCGTAATTACTATTTGTTAAATCCAGTCACTTGTGGTATTTCTGTTAAAGCATCACTCGGTAACTAAGACACCCTTTGAATTATCCTTTTTGGGTAATTCCTTCTCTGTTCCCTGTTGAATCTCCAAGACATAGCAGCTGCTCAGGGGATATTTTGGAAGGATGGGAAAGAAGAAGGATGATAACCCTGAGTCACGTGCCCTTTCCCCTATCCTTTCCTTCTTGTGTACATCCTTCACAATTTATAAAGCAATCCTCATTCCCTCATTACTAGATCACTATGTTTACTGAGCACTTACTATGTGCCAGGGACTTTCTTGTTGTTAAGTGCTGTTGAGTAGATTCCGACCCATAGCGACCCTGTATAGGGTTTCCAAGGAGCAGCTGGTGAGCTTGAAGTTCAAGTGACTTTGCAGTCTGATGCATTAGCCCACAAAGCCACACCAGGAACTTTCTAAGTTCATATTAATTCATTCAATCCTCACCACAACTCTGAGATATGTATATTATTAGCTCCAGTGAATAGATTAAAAAACAAAACAAAAAAAACCCTGCTACAAAGGGACACTTAAGTAACTTATCCAAGGTGACAAAGCCAGAGAAGGCCAGAATACCCATTGGTGCCCCCCTCTGTTCTCTCTAAAGAGAGTCGGCAGGATTGGGTCCCCACTCATGAATGTGAAACCAAAGACGCAAAGGGGAGTGACAGGCCCAGGACCACATGGTTAGTAAAGGATAGAGCTTGGATTTGAAATGATGCCTGCCTGGCTCCAAACCAGGTTCCCACAACCAGAATTTCAATGCAACAGGTGCTCCTCTGGGAGCACTCTTGGTGTTTCCAATAAGCATGGGAAGCTACAGTTACTCATCATTCACTAAGCACTTACTTTCTGCTAATTCTCTGCAAGAACCTGGGATTCACCGGACTTGACTCATGCCAATAATGAACTCATTTTCAAAGCAGGTATATCAACCACCTGGTCATTGAAGTATGGGGGTGTCTTATTATCTTGCATTGCTTTAACAGAAACACAGCATTACTAGATAACTCGTTACAGCTGGTAGGTATCTCTAATGAACATAAATGAATCTCCTCACAGTTTAGGATGCTAGCCTTAGGGGAAGGCACTCTCTGTGCACTGTGAGGAAAATCCTTGTCTCATCTCTGTAACCCCAGTGCTCCTCAGTTCCTTGGCCATCTTCATGCAGAATCTGTCTTGCCCCCTTCCTGCTCACTTGGTTCTGTGCCTAATTTGAATGTTTTTTTAATCTCAAAAGGTTAGGATTAAGACACACCCTACAATGATACATAAGGTGTGTTTTAAACATAACATAGCAAAGAAATCTATTCACAAATGAGATTACAACCACAGGTACAATAGACAAGGGTTAGGATTCCAACACAGATTTGCGTGAGGCCACAATTCAATCCATAGCAAGGGTACTATTATAAGGAATAAGGTGTCCAGCCCTGACTTCTGCCTTTTTCATTCATCCTGATTTCCAAATCTGGAGGCGGCTCACGGACTCTCAAACCTGGACTCTCTCTGCTCCTGGCCACTTTAGAATAATAAACCTCCCTCACACATAGCCTTGGTGGCCCACTCTGGGATAATGTTTATGATAAGGCTTTGACATGGAATAACAAACACTGGGAGAAGGCATGAGCCTGCCTCTCTCTTCCTGATGGCTGTGTGTGGAGGCCCGGCCACCAGGAGCCACTGATTATGCCCGCGGCCCTACTTGCGAGGCCTGACCGAGCAAGAGTTGGCCTGTGGTATCTGTTGAGTGTAGGCCCAGAATTTAAACACGTCTTCAAACACAGGTCTAAGATGGAGTGAGGCTGGCGCCAGTTGGGTGGGAACAGGTTTATTGTTCCAGATTCATCTAGTAAACAGTCCTGGATGGGTTGGGCTGGTGAACACCAAGGCCTGCCTTCACTGGATGGATTGGCAATGTTCTTGTGAAGAGAAGGAAACAGGAACCCCTTTGTAAGGATAGAGGTTTGGACTCACCCTCTTGGGACAGGCATGGCATTCAGGTTGGGGTTCTCAGGTGGGCCAATGAATACTTCTCATCCACTGTGAAGCACAAGGAAATGGCACCAAAGGTCCCAACCCGTTCAGTACTGCTTATTCAGTACCTGTGTGCCACTGTGGGCTAATGTGCAGACTGCAAAGTCATTTAAACTGCAAGGTTGGAGGTTCAAGCTCACCAGCTGCTCCTTGGAAACCCTATATAGGGTCACTATGGGTTGGAACCGACTCGATGGCACTTCACAACAACAAATGTGCCAAAATTAGGAAAGTTGTGTGCCAGGATTGTATTCTTTCACCATCTTTATTCAATCTGTATGCTGAGCAAATAATCTGAGAAACTGGATTGTATGAAGGAAAACTTGGCATCAGAATAGGAGGAAAACTCATTAGCAACCTGCAATATGCAGAAGATAAAACCTTGCTTGCTAAAAGTGAAGAGGACTAAAAATACTTAATGATGAAGATCGAAGACCACACAGTCTTTGGTATGGGTTGCACCTCAACGTAAAGAAAGCAAAAATCCTCACTGCTGGACCAATAAATAACATCACGATAAATGGAGAAAAGATTGAAGTTGTTAAAAACTTCATTTTGCTTGGATCAACCATTAACACTCACGAAAGTAGCAGTCAAGAAACCAAACAGTGTATAGCATCAGATGAAAACCAAAGACCACCGCCTTCAGTATGGGTTGCAGCTCAATGTAAAGAAAACAAAAATCCTCACCACTGGACCAATAAACAATGTCCATATACATGGAGAAAAGATTGAGGTTGGCAAAGACTTCATTTTGATTGGATCCAGTGCTAATGGAGGCAGCAGTCGGGAGATCGAACGATGTATTGCATGAGGCAAATCTGCTGTACAAGACCTCTTTAAAGTGTTGAAGAGCAAGGATGTCAGTTTGAGGACTAAGGGTCGCTATGACTTGGTATGGACTCAATGGCACCTAACAATAACAACAATGTGCCAAACACTATTACAGGTATGGGGGTTCAGTTAAGGACAAAACAGACAAACATATCTACTCCCACACAGTTTCATTGAAAGTGTGGGAAACGGACAAAACAAAATTAATTAGCAAAATACTAATATGCTGGGGGCTTCAAAAAGTTCATGGAAAAATGTAATTAAAATATAACGGGATTTTTCCATGAGCATTTTGAAGCTTCCTTGTACAGCATGCTAGCTTATGGTATGTGCTACACAGAGCGAATAAAGCAAGAATGGGAGAACAGCAGTGCAGGAGTCTAATCAGAATGTGTGAGGACTGACAGAGTAAGCAGGCGAGTGGTAGAAGATGAGGTCAGAGCTGAGATGCACACCAGGGTACGTGGACTACTGTAAAGACCTGGGAAACCAAGCCTCACCATAATCTGTCAGATGGGATTGCTCTTCCCATATTACAGATGAGGAAACTGAGGCCTTGAGGATGGTGAAATCAGTAACACAGAGGTCTACATTGAAGATTTGCAGTTGGAATTTAGACTCAGGTCTGTCTGGCAAGCTCTGGTTTCTTTTTGCTTTCCTGACCCACTAAACCACCTCCTCTTAACCAGTGCTAGGGAGGAAGGACATCAACAGACAAGTAGGTGCCAATCTGTGAGGTCCAGATTCTGAGTGGTCAGTTGGGACAGAGGAGGAGCTCAGCTAGGGTCTCAGTCATGAAGTCTGGTCAGAGCTGACATATGAAGACAGTAAATGGTCCCACCAGGACCATCACTCTGGACCATTCTGTCATGACACTGAGCACCAGCCATACAGCCTATGTGTCTGTCTGTCAATTTATCGAATGCCTCTGTCTCCCTGAGCGAGAAAGACAATGCCACGGAGCAGAGACCTCATCTCTCTTTTTACTGCTGGACCTAGCAGGGTCTGGGGCATCACCGGGCCTTAATAATTGAGTGAAAGGACTCAGTTATTATAAACTCCTAAGTCGTTACTGGCCTCTTTACCATGACCCCCTACACACACACACACACACACACACACACACACACACACACACACACACTTCATTCTGTGCCCTGGCTTGATGGAACCGAGTGCAGATCCCCATTTTCCAACTTCATGTTCTTCATCTCTGCTCCTCCTCTGCCTGGACCCTCCTTCCAACTCTCTGTAAGTGCCCGTTTCCCAGGAGGGCAACCCTGAACTGAAGTACCCTCCAAGTACCCTCTAAGATTCCAACAATTCTCAGACCAGACATTTGCACTGTCTTTCTGTTTAATACCTATCCCTCCTGTTAAAAGGCAGGCACATGAACATAGTGTGGACACTTGAGAAAATCTTGCTAAATGAATGAATGAGTGGATGAATGAATGAATGAGTGAATGAATGAATGAATGAAAGGCTGAGTATGTCACCCATCCCAGGACCCTCATCCTGAGCAGCCCCCTTCCAGGACCAGTGGCTCTCAGGACACAGAGAGCTCAGAGGAGGTGAGTCCTTCGGGCCCCAAGCCACATCAATCTGTCAGGCCCCTGGGTGAGTGCAGGCATCTCTGCCTTATATGAAGCCTTCTCGGGACACTTCCTCAAAGGTTAGAGCCTGCCAGCTTCTAGCTGAAGGTTTATTTATTTCTTCTCCGTGCCCCATCGACAGCAACAAAGCAGTGCTGGCTACTTCCCTGCTTCCTGCTCAGGATTCTGAGTCCCCACGGCCTCCGGCATAGACTCCTGTCTCCGGACACTGGGCTACTGAGCAGCAGGCATCCAAATAAACACAAGGCTTCCTGGAGCCAGGGACTGGCTGTGAGCTAGGAGGGGGACTTGAGATCCAGTTACCACCTGGCTCTCCCTCTGAGTTCCTGGGTGAGTCAATTCCCTATCTCTAGACCTTGCCTTATCAACCTGTGAAATGGACCAATTCACTGAACAAATATTTATTGAGTTCATGTTATGTGTCTGATGCTGTTTGAGGCCCTGGGAGTATATAGTACCACACCAAAGATCCCTGCCTTAATAAAGATTCCACTCCAGTAGGAAGCTGACAATCAACAAAAACAAGTAAAATCTCTACACCTACTTCTCACTCAGAGTCCCGGTGTGGTGCTGTAGGATAAGCACTGGACTGCTATCCACAAGGTTCAAACCCACCAGCCACTCCTTGGAAACCCTATACAGGGTGAGTGGAAGGCAATTGGAAGACAGCACCTATCTCACTCAGAGACCCAGCATAAAACAGACATCATGTGTTCCAATGAAGCAAGGTTAATTGAAAGGGTTATTGAAGAGTGTTTATTTAATGACAGGGATAGTCACAAATGTGTGGACAGGGTTAGAGTACCACAAGGGGTGGGGGAGCATCAAGGAACAGCAACAGTGGGGAAGCTGGAACTGCCCCTAAGCCTCTATGGGAAGGGGAAGGAGCAAGTACACAGCTGCACCATGGTCAGCAGGGACAGGGTGGGAGAGAACTAGCTCAAATTCCTTCACCTCTTGCCCACTGATCTCCTGCCAGTACCTCCCACTGAAATAGGGACAAGGGCACCCAGGGGAAGTGGAGGGTGGATCTAAGCGGCATGAGGACAGAGAGTTGTACAGGGCCAGGTGGTGGAATGCAGACAGTGTAGGGCCCTGTGGGTCTCTGGAAGATGCTGACTTCACCAGAGTGAGGCGGAGGCCCCTGGATGGAGAGTCTGAGGAGAGGTACACTGTACTAGCTGTGGTAATAATGGAGACCAAGGAGGCCAGGCTGGACCAGGGAAGTCTGATTGAAGGAAGATGATGTCATCCCTGCCTTCCTCCTGGGTTCCTGAGTGGCACAAATGGTTAAACACTCAGCTACTACTAACTGAAATGTTGGCAGTTCAAATCTACACAGAGGCACTGCAGTGCAGTTAATGACTTAACATGGCCTTTCCAGCCATCTTCCTCCATCCTGTGATATACTTGAAACCACAGCCTCTGTGTCTGTGATAGAGAGCCTGGGTAGTACTCTAGGAGAAGCCCTGGACTATTAACCACAAGGTAGGCAGTTCAAACCCACCAGCTTGGAAACCCTATACAGGGTGGCTACGAGTTGGAACCAACAGCAACAACAAGGATTAAGGCTACCACCACCTTACTAGAAGGTGTGACTCAGTGGTTTTCCTTGGGGGTGTGATCTGTATCTAATAGATGACAGTGTTTACGTTCAGTTGCTCTCTTGCTCTGGATCCTGTCTCTGGCTCATCTCCATTGGATCTCCAATTCATGGGACTTGTGGTCAACCAGCTGCCTGATTCACCAGTTCCTGAAGCCATGTGCAATAACAGTATGTCATCTGATCTGCCGATTTGAGTTCCTCAGCCCCTGAAACTACATGGGTAAGGAGAATCCTCCAGACTAATGTATGATTTGGGATTTGCCAGCCTCCACAATTTTTGTAAGCCATTTATTTGACAGTTCATGAGTTCTGTGAGATACTGCAGAGTACCTCTGCAGCATCTTGGGGCATGAGGGAGGGAAGGAGGAGTGGTGGTTGATATCAGAGATTATGGAATGGTGAATCCGGGTGTGGTACTGTAGGATAAACACTGGACTGCTAATCGCAAGGTCTATGGTTCAAACCACCAATTGGTCCTTGGAATCGCTACGGATCAGAATCAACTTGATGGCACTTAACAACTTAACATATTGGAAAAGTCAGGCATTTGGGCTATTTTTAATCTCCACCTCATAGGGACTAGCCTCATGCTGATGCTTCTAAAAGAAATTATTCTTGCAGGCATCTTGGTAGATAGGCATGGTAATCTACTTCCACAAGGTCACAACCTTGAAAAGACTTTGTCTTCACCTCATCAACTGCCCTACCCTACATCTCTGTCCCCTACTCTGCAGTACATAGGGTCAACATGAGTCAGAATCAATAACAACTGTCGGTGCTTTTTTGTGTCATCTTCCTAAAAGGATGCATTGCACTGGGCAGATCTGTTAAACAGCAAAGATGACACATTGAGAACTAAAATGTGCCTGACCCAAGTATAGTATTTTCAATGTCCTCATGTGCATGTGAAAGCTGGACAATGAATAAGGAAGACTGGATAAGAACTGATGCAAGTGAATAATGGTGTTGGCAGCAAAGAATATTGAAAATATCATGGACTACCAGAAGAACAAATACATCTTTCTTGGAGGAAGTCCAATCAGAAGTGAGACTGGGTAAGACTTTGTGTCACGAACTTTGGATATGTTATCAGGAGGGACCAGTCTTTATAAAAGGAAATCATACTTGGTAAAGTAGTGGGTCAGCAAAAAAGAGTAAGACTCTCAATAATGTGGATTATCACAACGTAACAATAGTCTGAAATATAGTAACAATTGTGAGAATGGTGCAGGATCCGGCAGTGTCTTGTTCTGGTGTGCATAGGGTCCCCATGAGTTGAAGCTGATTCCACAGCACCTAACAACCACCACCACCCTAAAGGGGCAAGAAATGTCTCCCTTACCTTCACTGTCTCTCTACCCTAAACTCCCAGCCACAGCCTAAAAGACCAAGGACAGATGTTTTAGCACAGCTGTTCTCTGACTTGGGCCACATCCTCTTCCTGTCCTGCAATGTGGGCTTCCTGGATGGGCACCGGGAGACCTGGCTCACCCTAGCTCTCTTTCCTTCTTTTCTCTGAAAGCTTCATTTCTCCACTCAAAGACCACCCTTAAGCTCCCACCATAAGCTCCCAGAAGTCCTCTTCTGTCCTTCAAGTCATGCCAGGAAATGTTCATAAATCCCAAGCCACCCACATGATTAGATTAGCATTCCGCTGGGTGGGAGGGGCAGGTCTTGAGGTTTGGGGTCTTCAGGAAAGGAATTTGTTGGGAGTGGGGGATCTGTTGGCAGAAAAAGTGGTTTCTGTGGCTTTTGGTTCAAGGCATGGATAAGCCTGAGGGAGGCTGAAGACCTGAAGACCAGGTGGGCTGAACCATGAAGGTGTGGGTATAGTGCTGAGCTGCCGAGGGACTGTTGCATGAGTCCAGCATTTAGGGCAGTGACACTGCACAGTCAACATGGGGGATTATTTCTACTTCAGAACAGTCCTCAGATGGAGGCATGATTGAGCCCATTTTATAGACAGGGAAACTAAGGCCCAGAGAATAAGTGACATCCCAAGTTTCCCTAGTGCTGGGACTCCATGGTCTAGTGTCTTACACAGCAAGTCTCCTTGTCTTGGAGTCAACTGTTAAGTGATGGTAGACCAGTTTAGACTTTTCAAGGAGTAGCTGGTGAGTCTGAATCTCCCGACCTCGTGGTTACTGGTCCAGTGTTTATCTTACAGCTCTACCAGGACTCCTTGGAGTTAACTATCTGCCATAATTTTATTTTTATTTTAATCTCTAGTAATCACCTCTAGGGAGCACTATGGTTCTGTAGGGTAAGCACTGGACTGTGAGCCACAAGGTGAGCAGTTTGAGTCTATCAGCAGCTCCATGAGACAAAGATGGGACTTTCTGCTCCTGCAAAGATTTACAGCTTTGGAAACCCTTTACAGGCTCGCTATGACTAGGAACTGACTTGATGGCACTCAAAAATAACAATCAGTACATCTAATCTCCTCAACTGAATACACACTGGACATGAAATGAACAAAATACATTGGAAAGTCCCATAGAAACATCTAGACCAACCTGTTCTCTCTATTAAAAAATAAAAACAGTCTGCTTATGGCACTTTAAGGTAGTGGGAAAGATGGAAGAGAAACAGGTAATGATTATTTCGACTTAGTTTCTTCGTGCTGCTATACCAAAAATACCACAAGTTGGTGACTTTAACAAACAGAAATTTATTTCCCAGAGTTCAGCAGGTCTAGTCCTGGTGTGGCACTGCAGGATAAGTACTGGACTGCAACACAAGCTTGGCAGTTCAAACCCACTAGTCGCTCCTCAGAAACCCAATACAAGATTGCTAAGAGTTGGGACCGACTCAACGGCACTTAATAAACAACAAAGAAAAGTAGGTTTAGAAGTCCGAATTCAGTGTCAGCTTTGGGGAAGGCTTTCTCTCTAGGTTGGTTCTGGAGGAAGGACCATGTCTCTTCAGTTTCTGCTTCCTGGTGTCTTGGAGATCTCCATGTCTGTCACCACCCGTCTCACCCCATTTCGACTTGTTTGTTAAATGTTTTTATATCTCGAAGGAGATCGACTCAATTCTGCCTATATAATTCTGCCTCATTAACATAACTAGGGCAACCCATTCCCAAATGGGATTTGGATTGGAGCATCAGGCATCAGGATTGGAGGAAGACTCATTAACAACCTGCTGATGGCATAACCTTGCTTTGTGGAAGTGAAGAGGACTTGAAATACTTACTGGTGAAAATCAAAGACTATAGCCTTCAGTATGTATTGCATCTCAATGTAAAAAGAAAAAAATCCTCACAACGGAACCAATAAATATCATCATTATAAATACAGAAAAAATTGAAGTTGTCAAAGACTTCATGTTGCTTGGATCCAAAATCAATGCTTATGGAAGCAGCAAAGAAATCGAAAGACGTCTTGCATTAGGCAAATCTGCTGCAAAAGACCTCTTTAAAGTGTTCAAGAGCAAAGCTGTCAGTTTGAGGCCTCAGATGCTCCTGACCCAAGCCATGATAATTTCAATCGCCTCATATGCATATGAAAGTTGAAGAATGAACAGAAAGAGTGCAGAACAATTGATGAATTTTAATTATGGTGTTGGAGAAGAATACTATAAGCACCATGGATAACCAGAAGAACAAACATATATGTTGGAAGAAGTACAGCCAGAATGCTCCTTAGAAGCCAGGATGGTGAGACTTGTACTTTTGACGTGTTGTCAGGATAGACCAGTCCCTCCCTGGGACGGACAACATGTTTGGTAAAGTGGAGGATAAAGAAGGAGATCCTCAGCTAGATGGATTGATACAGAGGCAGCAACAAT
This sequence comes from Chrysochloris asiatica, assembly GCF_000296735.1. NCBI lineage: Eukaryota > Metazoa > Chordata > Mammalia > Afrosoricida > Chrysochloridae > Chrysochloris > Chrysochloris asiatica. The sequence goes on from NW_006408544.1 coordinate 9,747,824, forward strand.
GGGCTCAAATATAGCAATAATTGTGAGGATAGCAAAGGATGGGACTGTCTTTTGTTCTGCTGTTGCTTAGGGTCACTATGAGTCAGAGCCGACTTGACATGCCTAACAACAACATGATAACAAACACTGCAGTGGGTCAGGCAAGGCTCCACTTCAGGAAGGATTGTGAGGATGGGCAGGAGATCAGAGATCAGGTGTGGACTGGATTCCCAGTCATTCCTCAGTGTTTACAATGATTAGTGTTGGGTCGTGTGTTGGGTGCTGGGGCCATGGATCCTAATCCACACTGTTCTCACCTGAAGAAGCTTAAGGTCAAGGGTGGGTGGAGTAGAGCCAGGAGGAGGCATTACAGGAAGATTAGCAAAAAGATGCTAACAACGCTCAGCAAACTCTAATGGAAGGATGAGGTTAGGGGAAGACCACAAAAAGAGGGTCCACAAAGGAGGTGACTGGTCATGCAGGAAAAAGACAAAAGGAATTCCAGGTAGTATTGTAAAGTCAGTTCTGACTCATAATGATCCCATGTGACAGAGTAGAACTAGAACTACCCCATAGGGTTTTCCAGTCCTGGTGTGGTGCTGTTGGATAAAGCACTGGACCACAAGGTCTGCGATTCAAACCCAGCAGTCACCCCTCGGAAACCCTATACAGGGTCGCTATGAGTTGGAAGTGACTGCACGGCACTTAACAACAACAACAACATTCTGTGTAGTCACAGATCATCAGGTCTTTCTCCTGAGGATGAGTTACAACTGCCAACTTTTCAGTTAGTCCCCACCAGAGGTCCTTATGCAAAGGAATGTTGTTAAGTACCATCAAGGTGGTTCTGATGCATAGCGGCCCTGTATAGCGTGTCCGAGGAGGGACTGGTGAGTTTGAACCGCCGACTTTGCAGTTCAAACAGACCTTGTGGTTGAGTGCTTATCCTACAGTGCCACACCAGGACTTCCTGTAAAGGAATAAGGTTGGCTAAAGCCAGCAAGCTCAGGAGAGGTAACCGGTCCCTACTGGCTGTGTGGTAGAAGGGAGGGAGACTGATCTGAATGTGGGCAGAGCTTACCCTTTACCCTGGGGCCAATGAGAAGCCATTGAAGTTGGGGAGCTGTGAACAGCCAGACTTTCGATTTAGAGGTTACCCTGTGGCTGCTGTGTAGAGAAAGGATTCCAGGGTTCCTGCCTATATGTGAGGGCAGCAGATAGGGAAGGAGGTGCATGCTGGGTCCAGGGCCTTTGGTTAGACTTTCAGGCGCTTCCTGGCTTGGCTGTTCTATCACCAGTACCAGTTACTGTTGAGTGCATTCGGACTCATGGTGACTTCGTGTGTGTCAGTGTAGAACCACAGTGCTCCACAGGGTTTTCAAAAGCTATTTTTTGGGAAGTATATGGCCAGACTTGTCTTCTGAGGTGGCCCTGGGTGGATTCAAACTTTCGGTTTTTCCATTAGTAACCCAGCATTTTAATGGTTTGAACTGCCCAGGGACTCCTTGGATGTTCTAGAACCACCCAGTTCAGGGCTCTGACTCTTTTCTAGTTGGCTGGGCCCTTGCCCTCTCCTCATCCATCTGGGGAGCCTTGAGCCCTACTTGGGGAGCAGCTGGATGCAGCAGCAGGTCCACAGTGGCTGGGCAGGGAAGAAGGCTCCATATCCCCAACAGTTGAGAAAATGCATTAAAGGAGATGACTGTGTATAGTGTGGCCTCACAGACAAAACCTACAGCCCCGACTTCTCTCTTGCTTTTTTGCCCGTTTGAAACCACAGAAGACCTTGCCTCTGGCAAGGTCCCTTACTATGCAGGGGACACTGAGGCCCAGAGAGGGTAGGAAGGTGCCCATGGGTACACAGCAAGCCAGAGGATGAAAAGGAAGGCAGACACGACTGTCTGCTTTACTTGGACAGTTTGGGTCTCTGGTGGCCCCCATGCCTTCCTTCCCCCATCCCTACAGAATGGGGAAATGTGTTTTACACAGGCAGCAAAAGAATGTGAAACTGAAATCTGAGCCTTGGGACTTGGGAAAAGAATACAGAGAAGTCAGACACACTCTGGGAGAGCAGAGATCTGCTTACACCGCAGATTGGACTAGCCTATACTCTCCAGGGCTGACCCATAGTGCCAGTTCTGACCTATGAGGGTGGGCAGAGAAGGGATCCATGTGCTTCCAGAACCCACCATGAGTGAAGGGAGAATTGGCCAGAACCTTCTCATGGGGTCTTGGGCCCAGGCTGGCATCCCATTGCCTTGGACCTACCAGACTGGGGCAAGAGATTGTTTGCTGGCCCCGACCTGTCCACAAGGCACTCCCCCTTGAGGCAGCCTCTTCTAGGAGGTCCTTCCTTTCAGTCCAGTTCATATTGGCCTTCTCTTTTGTGAGCTGCTCCAACATGGAAGCATAGGTCAGGAATTTTTTTTTTTTTTTTTTTAATGCCCTGGTATCTTAGACTCCTGGTATGGCGCTGCTGGATAATGCACTGGACTGCAAAGTCGGTTTGGACTGCAAGGTCGGTGGTTCACACTCACCAGCCATTCCTCAGAAATTCTATATAGGGTCACTATGGGTCAGAACCAACTCAACGGTACTTAACAACAACAACATAGACTTCAAGTGACCGCGTGTTTTGTAATAAATGCACACTCATAAAAGACAGATACCCAAAAACCAAACCAGTTAGCACAGAATCAATTCTGACTCATGGCAACTACATGTGAGTTAGAGTAGAAATTTGTCTGTGGATACATTTTTCTCATTAATAGAGCATCAGGCCTTTCTTCTCAGGTGCTTCTAGGAGAACTCAAACCTCCAACCTCTCAGTAGGAGCAGAGCACACGTATGAACCGTTGGTACAACCCAGGAACTCCTAAATCAAACCAGCTGCTGTTGAGTTGGTTTTGAGTCACAGTGACCTTACGTGAGTCATAGTAGAACCATGTTCCATAGGCTTGCCATGGACTGTGACTTTTTCGAAGTATATCGCCAGGTCTTTCTTCTGGGTTGCCTCTGGGTGAACTCAAACCACCAACCTTTCAGTAAGTAGCTAAACTCTTAACTATTTGCACCACCCACTCAGCCAGAGAGAGACAAACAGACTGCTTCAGGGCACGAGGGTGACCTGCCTTGTATGCTATCCACACATGTGACAAACATCACCTGTAGGTCAAGCGCTGGATAGGGGTTCAGGAGAGACTGAGCTGAATGGTCCTCAGACTCCATGCAGGGTTCTGAGGACTCCTTGATTAGCTCCCATGGTCGGGTCTTGTTAACCTGGCCATCTAGGCCCTTCATGGTCAGTGAATAAAGTGTAAGCTCTGCTCACATTCAGGTCAGTCTCCCTCCCTTCTGTGTCTCCAACCTCAGCCCCTCTTCATCTCTCTGTCTGTTACTTTTATTCTGATTCACTACTGTTGTTGTTGTTAAGTCAGTTCGGATTCATAGCGACCCTGTATAAGGCTTTTGATGAGCAACTGGGGAGTGGGCCCACTGATCTAGGGGTTCAAATGATCCTTGTGATTCAGCGCTTATTCTATAGGGCCACATCAGGACAGCTTGTTTTGGAGGGCACTGTATACGGTTGCCTGAGCATCCTTCACCTGGTGCAAGGCCCACTGGTTCTAGGCCTTGTTGTTGTTGTTAAGTGCCGTTGAGTTGGTTCTGACCCATACTGACCCTGTATAGGGTTTCCGAGAAGCGGCTGGTGAGTTTGAACTGCTGACCTCGTGGCTCAAGCCAACTTCGCAGCCCAGAGCATTAACCCACAGTGCCACACCAGGATTCCTTAGGGAGCATAAGTAAGACCTTGGTACTCCCAGGATTAAGCCCACCATGGTTCCTCTCTGTCCCTGGAATAACAATTGTCTTCTTCAACATGGCTTCTCAGCTTCACTGACTAGACTCAGCCTGCCTCTCCAGATTCACTATACATCCCACCCTGCATGCTCTGTATGTTCAACACGCTACCTTTACAGTACTTTTAATGTGCAGAGAAGGACCCCCAAAGGTGCTGGTCCTTCTGCTAATAATATCGTTCCCAATTTCCCTCCCTTTTGTCTCATTAGCACCTATTCTTATTTCAGATAATGGCTCAAATTTTACCTCCTTAAAAATTCATCCCTGATTCCCCAGATCAATTCAGGGGCTCCCACTCAAAGCTCTCATATACTCTTGACTTTCTTATTCGGAATGCTCATAATAATTTGTCTTTATATATCAGTGGACTTCAAAAAGTTTGTGGAAAAATGGAATTGAGAAATAATGGGATTTTTCCATGAACTATTTTGGAAAAAGTATTTATCTGTGTAATACATGTGTAATGTCTGCATATCCTAATAACAAGGAAGCCTGGTGGCATTGTGGGTTAAGCACTGGGTTACTAACACAAGATCAGCAGTTAAAAACCACCAGCTGCTCCGCAGAAGAAAGAAGAGGCTGTCTGCGCTTGTAAAGATTTGTTGTTGTTGTTAAGTGCCATTGAGTCGGTTCTGACTCATAGTGACCCTGTATAGGGGTTCTGAGGAGGCACTGCTGGGTTTGAATCGCCAACATTGTGGGTCAGACTGACCTTGTGGTCCAGCACATTATCCTGCATTGTCACATTCATAAATCCTATACAGGGATGTGTGGTACTATAGGATAAGCACTGGGCTGCTAACCACAAGTGCAGTAGTTCAAATCCATCAGCCACACCTCAGAAACCCTATACAGGGTCGCTATGAGTTGAAACTGATTCAACGACACTTAACAACACCAATAACATGAGTCAGAATAGACTTGACAGCAGTTGCTGTGGTTTTATCCTAATAAAAATAGTTACACTATTGATTGACCAACTACTTTGTGCCAGGCACTACACTAAGCCCTTTACAATGATTATTTCAGTGAAGTGCCATAACAACCCTGTGAGCCTTTATCCATTTTATCCCCATTTTATAGATGAGGCAATAAGTGGCTATGTGACTTGCCTGAGTTCAGACAGCAAGTAAGTGGAGGATGAGTCCTGGTAGCCTGACAATTTAGACCATGTGCCAAACACTCAACTAACTACTCTACAAACATGATGAGGGCGGAGGCCCTGTCTGCTTCACTCATTCTTATGTCCCCAGGACCTTCCACTCACAGCCACCCACGAAATAATTACTGAATGGAGGAGGGAATGAAGGAGAAGGGAGGAGGAAAGGAGTGTCTGGGGTGCTAGCTACTAGAAAGACACTTTTGGCCAGCTGCTCTCGTACACCCTCCACACAAGTTGTCTCTGGAGAAGGTGTTCCTTTGCCCTGGGGAGGAGGTCAACACCAGCAATGTACTTTTTCAAATGAGGATGGAAGGAACACGCTAAGACATTGAACCAGAGCTGGGCAAAAGCCTCAACTTGAAATCAGAACTTAGGGATCACAAGAGCTTTCGAAATCTGTAGTCCTACGGCTCTCACTGTGAGCTTGGTTTCAGCGTCTACACCCCTTCTCCCGCTACTGTGGGTGCCACACTTGTCTTTGGGAGACATACTTCAGCTGCAGAGAGAGAGGTTGTTGGAGTAGTGACAGGGAGCCCATGACAAGTGCAGTGGTGGTTCAGTAGTAGATTTCTCCCATTCTATGTGGGAGTCCTGGTGTGGTGCTGTAGGAAAATACTGGAATGCTAACCATAAAGTCAGGGTTCACACCCACCAGCCGATGGTCAGAAACCTTATACAAGACCAAGGTTAAGTCAGAACTGACTCCATGGCACTTAACAACAACAACACCATGTGGGAGACTCAAGTTAAATTGCTGGCTGATGTGCCTCAAATGCAGCCATCACCAGTTTGATGGTGGAGAGTTGCATGTTGCTATGATGCTGGGTAAATTTCAGTGGATCTTCCAGACTAAGATGGATCTACTTCTGAAGATCAGACAGTGAAAGTCTTGTGGACCACAGCAGTCTGTTTGGGGCAGCACTTTGTTCTATTGTACATGAGTTGAGGATTATGGACACCTTTCTTATTCTCTCCCGAGCTCTGCCTCCTGGCCGGTTTGTCTCTTGCAGGAGGAGCTCATGTGGAGTTGGTTGCGCTGATACTAGCATCTGCTCCTCTGGAGATGAGGACCCCAACCCTTCAGGCTCTCTTCCCAGGACATAGGAAGGAGACCCAAAACATATATTAGTGATTCTGTACTTGCTGCCCTCCTTCTTGCCTTGGCCCTGGCCATTCTGTGTGCGCCCAGGTCCAAGCAAACCATGGACACCCTTGAGGGCAGGGCAGGGCAGTGGGCCTGAGAGGTCAGCAAGCCCTGGAGGCTTCCATCCAGTTTTCAGCCCCCCTTTGAAGGGGATCATGTTCCCCCACAAACATAATTGAACGAAAATATGAGAGAGAAAAGGTCTTTGTTCTCCCATTTACAGCGTCAGAAAATATGTAACAAATTAGCCGTTTATGAGGTAAGAGAACGGAGTTGTGCGCTGCGGCTGGGAGGCAGGGCCTTCTGCACAAGGGGGCCTTTCAACGCGCTGAGTGTGGGGGGTAGCTGAGCAGGCGGCACCCGGCTGACAAGGAAGGCTCTGCTAAGGGCCTGCCCGCCTGCAGGCCAGCCCACTGGCACTGAGAGGGCGGAGGAGGGGAGGCCCTATCTGATCTGGTGTGGACTAGGTTGAAGCATGGGGAATGGAAACATGGCACCTATTGGTCAGTCAATGGATGAATAGATCGCTTGGAAGAATCAGGGAGCCACAAGTTGAGACTGAGGCCTGGGTTTCAAACTGACCTATGACAGGCTTGCTGAGTAACCCTGAGAAATGTCCTTTCCTTCTCTGGATCTGCTTTTCTATCTCCAGTTCAAATGAACTCCAAGGGCTCCCCCAGCACTTGGCACAAACGTCTAGCTGTAGAAATGGCCTACTTCTGTTTCTTAGTGTGGCTGTAACAGAAATACCACCCATGACTGGTTTTAAAGAACAGAAATGTATTTTCTCACAGTTTAGGAAGCTAGACGTCTGAATTCATGATACCAGCTCTAGGGGAAGGCACTCAGTCTATCAACTCTGGGAGAAAATCTCTTTCGGTTTCTACAGACCTGGATCCCTTGTCAATCTCCATGTGGATCTATCTTTCTTCCATCTGTGCCTGCTTGTTTCCAGGTCTTAGTTTGATCTTTTTATATCTCAAAAGTGATCGGTTTAAGACAATCTTGCCACTCTGATATGGGCTCATTAACATAAGAAAGAAAATCCTGTTACTAAATGGGGTTACATTCTCAAATATTGGGGGTAAGAGTCCAATACATATTTAATCCATAATGGCATCATTGGCTTCCCTGGTCATTTTCCCAAACCTTAGGCACAACAGTGGGGGTCTTAACTTTGCTTCTAGGGTTTGATCAAGAATTCCAGCTGATGCAGAGGATGTGGTGGGCAGGGGCTTTGGAATGTATGTGGAACCGGCAAATAGTGGTTGGATGATCAGGACTCACCCTCATCAACAGGGAGAGAGGGACAAGGACCTCTCACCTGGGCTTTGCCTTGACCTTTATTTGCTTCATGAGTATGCCCAGAATCAAAAGGAGGTTGGAAAGGAACATTTCCAAAGAGACCTTTTGAGCTATCCAGTTGAGGGATACTAATATCCTTGACTTGAACCTCCTGTGAGTCTAATGTCCTATGATTCTAACAGTCTACATGCTCATCTCTCTCATTCTATGGTGTGGACAAGCTCACCATTTGGAGTTTTGATTCCATGTTTGAGTCTGGTCAGACCATTTTTCTTGTTGCTAGCTCCAATCAAGCTGGTCTCTGGCTCATGGTGCCCCTTGTCCTGTCCTGTATCATCCCCATGATAATCAGTTGTGGAACGAATCACTGGGATCCATAGGATGTTCATGGCTGATTTTTCAAAGTAGACAACCAGGTCTTTCTTCCCACTCCATTTTAGCCCAGAAGCTCCCCTGAAACCTGTTCAGCATCTTGTTGTTGTTGTTGTTGTTGTCAATTCCAACCCATAGAGATCCTGTATAGGGTTTCCGAAGAGCAGCTGGTGAGCTTGAACTGCCACCCTTGCAGTTCAAATAGCTTTGCAATCTGGCTCATTAACCCACAGCGCCACACCAGGACTCCATTCAGCATATTGTTGTTATGTGCTGTGGAGTCAGTTCCGACTCATAGCGACCCTGTACAGGGTTTCCGAGGCTGTAAATCTTTACGGGAGCAGAAAGCCTCATCTTTCTCCCGTGGAACAGCTGGTAGGTTCAAACTGCTCTCCTTGCAGTTCGCAGCCTGATTCGTAGCCACAACATGCAAAGCACCATTGATAGTGACCTCACATGAGATGCAGTGGCTAGTAATGAAACCGGGATCTCCCACGTGGAAGGGAGATCTACCACTGATCCTCCAGTATCCCATTACAATTCTAGTCTGGAGGGTTCCTTGTCTTTATATGACCACAAGGCTAAATATATGGTGGGGCAGGCTTGCAAGGAAGGGATTCTCTCCTGCTGCCAGCAATGGAAATGGGATTCTCTCAGGTCTGATTGTCTTCCATCATGGCTCCTTTGAGCTTAACTTTCTGGTCGCTCCAGGGACCCAAGGCTCATGAGAGGCCCAGACCTTGGAGAGGGGATGCTGGTGAGCTCCTGGGCCCATGCCAGTCTGGTGTAAGAAATCCCCAGGAAAAACGGGATGCTGGGCTTCTGCATGAATATACCGAGTGTTTCGTCTGCAGTCACAAACACATCGCTTTCCTGGATCTGATTTTATTTATTTTGATTGGATCTTAACAGTTCTTTACAAGCCTGAAACTGAAGCCGCCTGGGGTCCCCAGGAGACTTGCTAAAGCTTCAACTGCAGTTGAAGTTCAACTGCAGTCCAGCCCACTGGCCCCCAGGTTAGCAGAGAAACTTGAAAGTTAATCAGCGGTAAGGGACAATTTGCCTCATTATTTCCAGCCCTGGAATTTGGAGGCAGATGGAATTTTGGGCCTTCATGGACATGGGGTTCGTTGATGAATACAGTAGGCAGGTTCCCCTTTGGTAGTCCATACAGGGCCTGGGGCTGGACAGGCCAAGAGGAGATTGGGTGGTGCCTAGAAAGATTTCCTGTTCAGGGGAGCCAAGGCAACATGCCCCTCCAACACAGGTTTAAGGCCATCTGTGTGGGCCTATCCTTTAGATACAGCACTCTGAGTATCTACGTGGCCAAGTCCTCACTGCATATGGGGAACGGAGGTGGATTCAACATAGTCACTGCCCTCTAGCATGCAGCCCAGGGTCCCTGGACTCCTTACAAGAGGGAGCCGAGGACCCTGGGAGCACATAGGAGGAACAGCAGGGCTGACACTCACTCCATTAAGTTGCTAAAGACAAACATGGCCACTTGGTCCTTCCTTTCCCAGTGAGGACACCCTGACCATCGGACTGAAAATTGTAACTCCTCCCTCGGGACCCCCATGCCTATCTACTCTGTTATCTTTTTCCTTTATTGTACATACCATCTTTCAATAGACCATGTCATTCATTCAATTGCCATGTTTATTGCTCATCATATCTGCTCCTATTAGAAGGTAAGACACTATGTGAGCAGGGATGTTTGTTTTGTTCACTAAACTGTAGTCCTAACACCCGAAACCTGTTCAATAAATACTTGTTGAATGAATGTGTGAATGGACCGTGTAGCATGTTATTACAAATTATCATTTGTCTTCACATACAAGTTCAGTTTCCCCCAGACCTCCTGTCCTTTTGGCAGCTGGGGTACCAATGTCTAAGGAGACAAACAACCAAATGTATAAATGGAGCTCAGAGAGGACTACTGGTCTGTCCAAGATCACAAAGTACAGAAGGCTATATTCTAATAGCATTTAGGATGTGTCCAGGAAACTTCCTGCATCCCTGGCTGCCAGGCCCACTCCGAGTTCTCACAGGCAGGGGAAGGGCAGGGAGCTCCCAATAAGGTCAGCAATAGCAGTGGACAGGGATGGGCTGAGGGTTTGCCTTTTTCCAACCTGCTCTTTCCCATCAGCCAGCCCAGATCCTTCACAGTTCCCCTTGACTTAGATATTCATCCTACTTTACTTCCTGGCGTTTCAACCTTCAGGAATATCAATATATTCAGCCAACAGTTACCATTTATTCAATACTGAGAACTTTACACACACACACAATCTCAATCGATCCCCCTCCAAATCCTATAATTATTAAAACTTTAGTTTAAAAAATAGCAAAACTAAGCCTCAGAGAGATTGAACAGCTTGCTAAGATCACACAGGCAGTGGTGGTCAATTTTGACTTTCTCCCGGAGGTCTGCACACCTCTGACCTTGTTTTCTGCAGACATGCATGTTGGGATGGCAGACCTGTCTGGGGTTCGTTCCATCCCCTCTCCTGAAGAACAGGCAAGCAGAAGCTCTCATCTTCCCAGCTGAGTGGTACTCTTGCATCCCCCAGCAGAATCCCAATGCACTAGGGCATCACTTTCACACATCAGTGCTAACCACAGACTGTAAGCTGGGGCAGTGGCCACCCACCAAGCAGTTGTTCTGTGTCAGGCTCCCTGTCATGATGTTTAGAGTGGTGGGCAGAAATCACATTAGCAACAGTAGGCTCTGGGTTCAAGTTTATTCACACACTTTTGGCAAATCAATTCATCTCTCTGGTTCTTCCATGTCTCCTTGTAAATAAAACAGGGCTAAGACACCCCTAGTCTGTTTGAAGAGCCTGCAGAAGCCTCTCGGGAGCTTGACACAGCTCTACAACTTAAGCGTGGAAGCAAGAATCACAGCCCCGATAAGGAAACTGTTTCCCCAGGGTGGGCAATGATCATCTTGGCAATGACCTTGCTAGGTAAGCATTTGGGCTAGGCCACATCTCAGTGGGTATAACTCAGCCTTAAGCAACTTCAACTACAAAAAAGGGCTTTTCATGTTGAACTAGACCTTGCCTGTTCATTCAAGTCCAGTCTACTGGCTCCAGGAAAGGCCGGCAGAAACGTGGAGTGGTCACCATCCCTATATCACTCAGCCCTTCTCCAGGCAGAGCATCCCAGCTCAAGAATCAAGGATTCAAGACACTACAGACACCCTTCGGGCTTTCATCATCCCACTTCAAAAGTGGATGCAAACTTCAATGGCTGGATGATCAAAACTCGACTAGAGGAAGAAAGAATAGGACAAAAAGAATAATCTGCTACGATTTGATGAACTTGACCTATACTTATGATATAGTCACTTTAAAGAAGGAACCAACCTTTGCAGCACAGATCATTCCCAACATCTTGGTATACAGGGTTGACAGGGATTGACAACTGAGACACTGGCTACCCAAAATGGGGGGGGGGGGCTACAAAGGCACAAAGTGACTGGATTACAAGTTTTCAAGAGGGAGCTTAGTTTCAGAGGGTGCAGGGGAAGGCAGACTCTCCACTGCGTGGTTTCCAAACTGTCTAGACGGGACTGGTGAAAGGAGATGGGGATAAGACTCTTGTGGTTCAATAGTGAATAATTGCTATCAGGACTGATTGTGAATGTTGCAAAAGTAAAGGTAGACATTTTGTAACAAAAGGAAGGGAGTGGTTGATCTTGTAGTCTAGGAGCAGAGGACTCTGGGACCATCAAGGGAGAAGAGTGGAGAGTGGGACACTGTCCAGAGAACCAGTGACGCCAGAGATGAAGGCAGAGATGATGACGTGGAGAGACGGAGTGTCTGGGGACTCTAGACTCAAGGAGGGAGAGGGGCTGTGTGTTGGCGGCCAAGGGGCTGGCTTGCAGGGTATACTCTTTGATTGGTTTGAATGGTTATATGTTCCTGAGTGCTTCGGTGTACATTAAAAAAAATAATAAAATAAAATAAACAACAACAGAGTGATTGGAAGCAAATGCTGTTGAATGATGATGCATGGAGGGGATTATAATCATTGCAATAAAACAAAATACGATAGGATGAATGTAAAGCTTATGTTCTCCCATATAAACTATCACCCAATTCACAATAAAAACTTAAAAAAAAAAAAAGTGGAGTCAGATATTTGAAGGGAAAACAAACCAACATTCTACAGCAGCTAGAACAGTAAGCACCACTGATGAACTGTCAACCATCCTTGCTGCTCAAACCTGCAATCCTGGGCACTATGTTCTCTCTCTCAAACATTTGCACAGAGAAGATAGTCTTATACACACTCCTGCATGCACACACATGCACACTCTCTCACAAACTCATCCACACACTCACTCACTCCCACATACTGCTTGTCCAGTGGAACCTGCTTATGCTTTGTTGTTGTTAAGTACTGTGGAGTAGGTTCCGACTCATAGTGACCCTGCACAGGGTTTCCATAGGCCTGACCAATCTATGAGGTATTGCTCTGGGGTCTCGCCCCACATACCTGTAGCTTCCTCTGGGGACACAGCTTTCTACTCTGTATACCTAGGCCCCCAAGAGCCAGTCCCCTGCTTGGCTTTTAGGGTCTGGTGTGAAGTGCTAATTTCATCTCACCTATGTGTGGCTCAAACAGACCTCCAGGACCCCCCCCACTCAGCTTCCTCAGGGCAGTGGTGAGCTGAGGGAGGTCAGGAACTGAACAGAGTCAGCCTGTGGAATCTGGTTAGATCCTAGCTTTGCCACTGAATTGCTCTTTGGCCTTGGGCTCGTCACTTGACCTCTCTGAAAAGATTTCCTCATCTGTAAAATGGGACTTCTTTCTTGTAAGGTTGCTATGAAAGTTTGAGATAAGTGCATAGCATGCTTCTTGTTTTTGAACACTTTTACTTCCCTGAACACAGAGCATGGATGCTCCATAGGACAAGCACTGGACTGTGAACCACAAGGTCAGCGGTTTGAACCCACTAGCTGCTCTGTGGGAAAAAGATGAGGCTTTCTGCTCCCACAAAGACTTAAAAAGCCTCAGAAACCCATTACAGGGTCACTATGACAACACTCCCCTGAACATCTCTATGACCTAGGTATTATCATTACTGCTCCCATTTCACAGATGAGGAAAGGAAGGCATAGTTTAATAGCAATACAGATATCCCTTGCTTTTCAAAAGTTCACTTTATATCACTTCCTTTTAATGAAAGACCTACATTAGTAACGGCTTTTGCTAACACAAAGAAATCTGAAGAGAGGTTTGCTTTTTTTCCAGAAAAAGGCAAAAAGTGAAAGCAGCATTCAGCATTTTGCAGCAAGCCATTAGAGGCAGCATGCACTCCAAGTACTGGGATTGTGTCTCCAAACCCCTTCCTAGACAACTACACTATACATGTTGTTAAGTGCGGTCGACTCTATTCCAACTCATAGAGACCCTGTGTAGGATTTCCGAGGAGCGGCTGGTGGATTTGAAACGTTGACCTTGTGGTTAGCAGTCCAGTGCTTATCCTACGGTGCCACACACATGATTTCTACTTTATATATGCTGTATTTATCGTATCATTCTTGCATTGGCTAGATGAAATTGCATTGGTCTTACATGAAATTTTATGTGTTCTTTAGTACGATTTGTTAGGTTATCTTTTAGGGTCTACCAGCACTCAAAGCTTTTCCCCATATACATGAGTGGTAATTGCTTCTTGGCTTCAGGTCATTTCGGCTCTCCTTTTGGATAGCAGAAGAAACCCGTGCTTAGTTTCTAGCACCCTAGGGCTGGAGACCAGTGATGAGGCACACTGGGTCTGTATTTACCCTCTGACTCCCGGACATTTGTAGGAGAAGGTGTCGGCCCATCTCACAGGTCACACCAAGAGAGTGCCACCAAGGATATCAGACCCTTTGATCCTGGGGTCAATGCTACCCAGGAACCTTGCCTTCCTGGCTTGGGTTCTGGCCAGGTGCAGGGCTATGTGAGGGACCAAGTGTGAGTCTGCTGGTAGACAAGCACCCCTAATTATATCACCAAGACCTTCATGTCACACCTGGGGCAGGGGCTTAGGGCTTGGAGACCACTGACTTCAGAGCCTGGAGCTGGAGTCCAGGACCTGAACTGGACTTGGTCCTCCCTGATTATCTGTATGGTGTCATCTGTCCTAAAGGTCCCTTTTCCCAGGGTAGGATAGTGACTAGGACCTGATGCTGGCCAGGTCTGCAGGGAGCTGGAGTGAGAAAATAGATGAATTCTCGGTGTATAAAAGTCCTGCCATGGCTCATGACTCCTCGGTGTGGACTCTAGATACCTGCAGTCCCCATCCCTGGGGACTGTCCTCTGTAGGCTGGGAAGGCAGAGGGGCAGTGAGCACGATGCTCCACAGTGGAGGCAGAGTGCAGCGGGCCTGCCAAGTTGATGCAGTGTCAGCACATTCTTAGAGCAAATGCACTGAAAATCCCACTCTCAGACTTCTCTTCCAAGTGAGAACAAGGGGCTTGCTGCCCCGGCAGGGTCGTTCCCGGGTCACTGACTCAGGCTGGAGGCTTGGGGAGAGGGGAGAGGCCTGTGAGCTCTGCCAGCAGACATTCTGGCTAAGGCAGGCCCTTAACCACCCCTCCTAGGCCTCGCTGACCCCAAGTGCTGGCCTCTACTTGCATCTTTTGGTGACAGGGAGCTTACTGATTAGTGGGGCCTTGTGAAAGCTGCTCTGTGATGGGCATGCCTGATGCCTGAGAAGGGATGTGCGTGTTTGCTAGGCCCAGAAGGAGGTGGTGGAGGACAGCTGTCTGGGAGCAGACTGAGAATACGGGAGTGGGAACGAGGTCTTCAGTCCAGTAGGATAGGAGGGAAGAGACTTGCCTCTAGAAGAACAGTGCCAAGGCTTGAAAAGCCTATAAAGGTCTCCCTTCGGCTCAACCCTCTAGGTTTTTATGCGGGACCAAGATCCCAAACTGAAGCCTGTGGATTTTCAGTACAACAGTGCAATGGCTACTGCTGGGTAACCATGTAAGGGATAAGATTTGAGTGGTTCGGGGCATCACCCTCAACCTCAAGAAGGTTACCCTTGGGTCATACTGAAATGGTGCATAGCTCTGTCTCCCTACACGAAAGGGATGGGTGTGCCTGGGTCTGGAGGCCTGGCCACTGTCACTGGGCCTCTGAGAGATGTTGGCAAATCTCCATCTTCTCAAAGGATTGAATTTCCTCATCTGTACAGCTGCTCTTCGGAAACCCTATATAGGGTCACTATGGATCAGAACGGACTCAATGGCACTTAACAACAACAACCACAGTAGAGGCCAGTGCTGAGCTGAGAGGGTTGCTGTGAGGGTTAGTGACACTAATGGAGCTTGTCCAGCACAGGGGGCTTAGGTAAGGACCACCCAGGCTTGGTGTGGAGACCAGGACTGCCGGTGACGGGAAGCTACCCCACTAAGTTTGCTGTCACTGGGGAGAAGGGATTCCAGACCCAGTCAGCCCACGGTCACATATCATTTCCTGTCCTCCCTCTTCCTCTTCTACCCTCCTGGGAAGGTCCATCTCCTTAAGGCAACAACGTTGGAGGGGGACCTTTCAGTAATGAGGATTGTCAATTTCCTCTGAACATTGTGTAATATATCCCTGAAGATGCCTAACTACCTTACTGCCCACCTGCCTCGTCTACTACATGCTCTTCAGCCTTGTTCTCCCTCCTTATCATACAGCCCTGTGGGTAAATGGGGTCACCAATGCCATCTTACACATGAAGAAAGGGAGGCCCAGAGAAGGGCAGCAACATGCCGGCACACAACTCACATAACATGTGGAAGAAGTGGAACGCAAACCCATGACTCCAAAGTCCACGCCCTTTCACGCCATCCTCAAACGTGCCGCAAGCTGAGGGTACAGGACAAGGATGTGGGGAGAGGCCTTAGCAACTAAGAGGCAGTGCACAGGTGCAGGTGACAGGATGAATTATTGAGGTGACATTCGAGGTTCGTAGCCCTTTAACGGTTTCTTTCCTTCTGCTTTGTTCCATTGTTCCCAGGCTTGGAGTTGCCTGTGGAGCGGCTAATCATGGGCAGTTACCGCTGTGGCACATCATAAACAGTCTGTAAAAGGCTCCAGAAACTCAGCTCACACGCGTAACCCCCCAACACACACACACACACACACACACACACACACACACACACACGGCTGCCCACAAGGAGGAGGACCAGCCTCGCCAGCACAGGCCGAGACTTTTGTTGTGTCTTCATCCTGGTCACAAGCCCCTGTGAGGGAGATGAATACATGGGGAATCAACTTTTCCAAGGGGTTACAGGGCAAGGATGAGATGGCTTTGTATCACAGAAGAGCAATGTGAGCAAGAATAAGAGTTCCCAAAGCATTTTCAAATCTGGGGTCTTATTCAGTCTTACAGCAGTCACCTTATAAAGGCAGGAAGTAAGGTTGAGAGACAGAAAGCCATAAGCCATCACTAGCTCTGCCACTGGAAACATCTTCCAACAGCACTATTCTGAGTGTATCACCTTGCTCTCAAGCCTACTGTGGCTCCCCACTGATATTGTCCGGACTCAGCTCTTACTCACCTACATTACAGTCCTGAAAAATGACCTACTCCATTGTCTTTCACTCCTCCAAAGCTTACCTTAACCTGGGCCCTCTGCCTTGAATATTCTTTGGCCTCTTTTCCACCTGGCTGATACTCACGTGGCTTGAGCATTCATTCTTTCTAGGTTTACTATGATTATTTCTTGCATGTCTGGGATCAGATGCTGAGCTCTGGTCACAGCTTTTAACATGTGGCCTAGTACACAGAAATACGCAGCAAAGACTCTCATTAAAAGGACCACTATCTACACTCCCCTTTAACCCCACAAGAATTCCTATGGGGTCAGAGAATCTTCAGGGTGGTCATGCTGGGAAAAGTGTGAGCTCTGAGCATGTAACACTATACCTTTAAGGGAAACAGACTCTTGTGGGCTGGAACAGTGGGAAGTGCTAGGGACTGGGAGTCACAGGTCCAGGTTCCTGCTCTGTCTCCTTCACAATGTGCTCTGTGTTACTGCGCATGCCTCTATCCCTTGTTAAGTCTTGGTTTCCTTGTCTGTTCCATGGGGAGGGTTTGGAGGCAACAAAAGAATACAAACCAGGCCTATTTATTTACCAACAGCATATGTTCTATTTCTGGCAGATGGAAGATGCTGGATACATGTCTACTACCTAAGCAGCAGTGGTTCTCTGCAGGGTGGAAGAGCGATCTGACTCTTTACTGGGGACTGCTTGGGAGGTTATGTGAAGTTTGAAAGTCAAGCACCTGCTCCACAGTTGAGACCTTCAGATGGCTGGGATATGAAATAGTCAAGTGGAGACAGGGCTAAGGGAGTTTCCAGAGGATGTGTGGCCTGAAACAAGGTCTTCCCTCTCCCTCAGATCCCTGAGGCACTTGACTCTTCTGCTCTGGGGTCAAGGGCAAAGTAAGAAGGGGTCTACAGGAAAACATAATCAGAACAGCCCAAGAGAAGGGGATCTGAGGCCCCAGCAGGGGCCAACTACCACCACTTAACCTACAAGGAGCCCGTCCCCACCAACACCACTTGTAAAAATTGTTGTTGTTATTGTTAAGTGCCGTCGAGTCAGTTCCGACCCAGAGCAACCCTGTAGAGGTTTTCCAAGGAGCAACTGGTGAGCTTGAACCACCAATCTTGCAGTTCAAACTGACTCTGCAGTCTAGAGCATAAACCCACAGCACCACACCAGGACTATTGGGGCCATTACCACCTGGGGACAGTCACTTCAAAGGCACAGCTTCAAGGCTCAGCCAAGCAAGCTCAATGGTGGGAGCTTACTGAGGTTCGGGAGCCCAAGAAGGATCAGGCTGACCCAGCCACTCCCCAGCTCAGTGAACCCAGCCTGTGATGTCAGGGTACACTGTGAGCCTCAGTTCCTTCATCTTTCTGACAGGCTGCTTGGAGGCATAAATGACCTACTGAGTGTTTCAGGGCTTCACATACTAGTGCTCCCCATATGATAGTTCCCGGCTCTCTAGGGCTTCAGCCATTACCCATCTGTCAATTTGT
Organism: Chrysochloris asiatica; assembly: GCF_000296735.1. NCBI lineage: Eukaryota > Metazoa > Chordata > Mammalia > Afrosoricida > Chrysochloridae > Chrysochloris > Chrysochloris asiatica. The sequence continues at coordinate 9,765,693 of NW_006408544.1, forward strand.
CATACTTTAGTGGGGTGTGTTGCTGTGATGCTGGAAGCTATGTCACTGGTATTTCAAATACCAGCAGGGTCACTATTGTGGCCAGTTTCCAGTGGAGATTCCAGATTAAAACAAAGGAAGAAAGGTCTAGCGATTTAATTTGAAAAAAGTCGCCAAGGAAAACCTTATAGATCCACAACAGAGCACTGTCTGGCTCCCTTACTTTGGGCAAACCATCAGGAGTTATCAACTGTTGGAGGAGACCATCAAGATGGTGAACAAGAGGGCCAGCGAGGGCATGGAAATGCTTGAGATGAATGAGTCCAACAGCCACACTGACGGCCCCAAACACAATGGTGATTATGAGGATGCTGCAGGAGAAGGCAGTGTCTCATCCTCCTGTACAGAGAAGGTCCCCAGGAGTTAGAACAGACTCGATGATAGTTAACAACAAACTGCAATGAGAGGGCTTCAGAGTCCAGCTTCCGCCCGCAGCTCCCCATCTCAGTTACTGGTTGGCCCATAGGATTCAAAAGTCTTCCAACCTGCAGTCCTTCCTCACAATCAGGTTCCTGGGGTAACAGTTTGTCTACCTGGAGACCCAGTTGGATTTCTTAATCTGTAATTGGACTCCCATGGCCTGGGGGCAGGATCAGAGCGGGTGAGAGGATGGAAGCAACCAAGTCCCTCCTGTCCTTTACCTCTCCTTGTTCCTGAGCTAAAGCGTCATTGTACATGGAGGGTGCATGGTGGCCATGGGGCAGCAACTGCTGTGACTTTCAGGGACTTTATGGCCTGCACTTCACAGAATGAAACAAACCCCCCAAAACAGTGAATACCTGTCTTTTGTGGGGGAACTGGCAGAGGTTAGAGGTGTGAGCCCTCTTGTCAGGGCCTCTAAGTGACCACTCATCAGGATTTGGGTTCCCAGAGGATCTTTCTTTTTAGACCTCTCCAAGAAGCAGCCCCTTGGTGTTTCCTGTTCAAGATGGACTGAATTTAGCTCAATAACAAGGTGAGTGTGGACATCAAGAACCAGTGTCCTAGAGCAGAGGTGCCTAGGACCACCAAGGGAGAAGAGCCGAGAGCTGGAACCTACCCAGAGAAGCAGTGATGCCCGAGATGGAGGCAGAGACAATGACGTGAAGCGATGGAGCAGCTGGGGACTT
>NW_006408544.1:9766990-9776126 GCF_000296735.1 Chrysochloris asiatica
CGATAGAATGAATGTAAAACTAATGTTCTCCCATGTAAACTATCAATAAAACACTTAAAAAACAGTTGATAAAATAAATTTTTGTATTATCAAAAAAAAAAAAAAAAAGAACCAGTGCCCTAGAAAGCCCCCAATGAGCACTGTTAAAGATTAAGGAGTTCCAGACCCTCACGTGAGTAGCAGGGGCACCCTGGGATTATCTCCCAGCAAACAGGAACATGGGTAGGGCCAGAACCCAGGCCTCCTTCCTACTCGTCCCTCCACGTCACGATAACAGATAGTCGCTGTCCAGTGTATACCTACATGATGGCAGTGATGGTGGTCAGCATAGCCAGGAAGGGGATGCTCTCATTCACTGCTTGTCGTGAGCCTGTGATGCAGGAAGGAGCGGGCTCACCCTTACAGCTGAGGAAACTGAGGCATGGAGAGGCAAAGGAATCAACCAGGGTAGCCCAGAGAGGCCCTGTGCCTCCTTGTCACTCTTTGTGCTTGGACATCAGGAATGGCCTGGCCTGGCCTTGGCTTTTCAAACACTTGTCATTGTTGTTAAGTGCCATCGAGTCAGTTCCAATTCATAGTGACTCTGTATAGGATTTCTAGGTGTGGTTTCCTAGGAAGCGCTGGTGAATTTGAACCACCAACCTTGTGGTTCAAACTGACCCTGTGCTCCAGTGCATTATCCTATAGCTCCACACACCAGAACTTCCAAATATGTACAAGAGGCTAATTTTCAATCACCCAGGAGGCAAGAAGCAAGGAATGTGCTGGCTTCTCAGGCCTTGAGGCTGTCCACAGAGTCCTCTTTTGGCCTCAAGGAGAAGCCTCCAGCCATTTCTTGGAGTAGCTCTCTGCTTTATTTGCTCTTCTTCCCCCAAAAGAAGCAGTCAGCCTTATAGCAGGCTAGGAAGAGTTGAAGGGACTGAGGAGCTGTAGCCTGAGGGGCCTGGGATGGAAGCTCACCTCCTGAGCTGACTGCAGGGAAGCTGCTAGAAGATCTCCTCTCTGTGCCTCAATCTCCTCTGCTGTCAAGTGGGACTCAGAGTCCACATCCACCTGTAGGAATGCTGGCCTGAGAATCATCTGGGTCTATAGCCTCTTGGTCACCACTCTTCCCTGATTCCAAGTCTACCTCCCAAGGACTCAATTCTTCATTCTTCTCACTTTTGGATGACCTACCACCTCTCTGGTCCTCCTTGCCTCAGCCCCTGATCCCTTCCCAAAAGGAACCAGAAGTACCTCTAACACATGGAATAAGTATTCCATGAACCAATGCATGCCTGCCATTTAAGACATACTTAGAACACAATAGCAACAGTAAAAAACTTCTTTGCTCTATCCCATGGTTCTTAAGATAGCCAACGCTGTCACTCAGCTTCAGGGCCACTGGCCCTGTGGCTTCTCCCTCACCCTATTTTAGAACCTGGCTGTAGCAGGCTTCATCGAACTTCTTCACAAACACCAGACCCTCCAACCTTTATGCCTTGAACTCGTTTCTGGCTTCCATGCCCAGCCTCTCCCACTCCTCTCAGCCTGACTAGCTTCAATCCATCCTTAGAAAGCTTCCTGAGGTCCCTCCTGAGAACCTTTCCTGCCATGCAGGTTTTGTGCTGTAGATGCTGGAGCTGCCTATGCTGAGGTCTTACTACTCTGTCCCAGATGGTCTCCCTCACTAGAAAAGACTTTGTTGAGGACAGGCAAACGTCACACCCCCATTCACCTCTGACCTTATTCTCAGCCCTCAGAATGGGCCTGATCCCAAAGACGCCCTCAATATATCTTTGAAGAATACATGAAAGGCACGTTGCCCTATAGTGACGCTCAGTGATGATCCTTTGGCAAGAAATTTTGACAGCAAGGCAGTCAGAGCAGTAGCATTTACTACCAAGAAATAAAGCAACTTAATGCATTCACTTGTATGAGAAAACTCTGCACACTGGGAATCAGGAGGGACTAGGTTCTAGACCCAGTTCTGCCTCAAAGCCAAATCTCCTCTCTTCTCCAGGTTTAGTTTCTCCTCCTAACAAAGAGGATGCTGACCCTTCTTTGCACGTCTTTGAGGATCAGACAAGATAATGGCAGTGAAAGGGGCTTTGACAAGTACAAAGCACTAGCTAGACATATAGGATGACTGATATTATTCAGGCACAGAGAGAGGTTTCTCCAAGGCCTGTTATCTCTTCTTTATTTTCTTTCAAGGAAATTGTACAAACCAGCCTGCCTGCATTATTGTTGGCACTGTGAGTTAGGGGGAGAGGGAGGCAGAGAGGGAGAAGGAATCTTTAAGAGAGATTCTCTGGGGGACACTAGTATTTTTAATAGTTTGTGGGTTATGAAGCAAATCTCTGTTCTCCGTATTATATATCTCAGCTGAGCCCGAAGAATGTTTCCAGCGTCTTTAATGAAACTGAAGCTGTAACCCAGCAGAGAGAGAGAAAGAAAGAAAGAGGAGATTTATTCACAGAGATGTTTACTCAGAGAGAGGAGAAAGCGGCGGGAGGCAGGGGGCTCAACTCAGCTACACTCGCCCTCAACCATGGAGTGTCCAGATCTCATCCTCGGCCAGTCGTCTTCGGACCACCTGTCCTCACCTTTGAAGAGTGCAGGCAGCGGCCTCATGCATGGCCTGTATTCCCCATGGCTGGGGGTGGTAGGGAAGAGCCTTCTTTTCTCTCTAATTGTCTGGAGACTGGGGCAAACTCACCAATAGTTGGGAGGGGGGAAGGGAGGTTGGCTTTTACAGCACATAAGAGAGCAAACTGCAGCACAGAGGCTCGGTGGGAGAGCGCAATTATTAATAGGTCCTACCAAGGCCTCAGGAAAAATGCAGGACTGCTTGGAGTTTAAAAGGTCAGGGTGAATAACAAAAACAGACTTTCTGGGGAGTCAGAATGGATTTAAAATACACTCAGAGGAGCACAGGGCTCCTTGACGGCAGCAAGCGCAGCATGAATGTCTTTGTTCCTGGGCGTGTGTGCACCTCTGGTTTCTGGAGACATCTGTCAGCTCCCAGGAGCTTGCTGAAGACTTCAGTCTCACAGGTCGTGGGCTGTGGGCAGCATTTAAGTGCCAAAAATGGCAGGCAGTTCAGTGGCTGTGCTACGATGTACTGGGTGGTCACTAACCTTCTCTTCTTTCTCTAAGGCGAGGAGGGGAGGATCTGCTGGACACAAGAATGTGGAGGCTGGAAAGAGCCTGGCCTCTGGCACCACCCAGATCCAGATTCACACCAACCAGCTGTCCTGTAACTCTCCAGGTGACTTATGTGAGCTGTTTCATTCCATTCAGCCTTGGTGTGTAGTTCCCACCCACTGGGCTATGGGCACCAAGTGAGTGGAGTCTGGGGAATAATGTCTGACATACTGAGGTGTTTGAGACACGTGGTTCTTTCTTTCAAAGTCAGGATTCTTCGTCCAGAGTCTGTCATCAATTTCCTTCTACCTTCACTTTTTAAAGATTCATTGAGTCAATGTGACCAAAGTTGATTAAACATCTACTATATGGAATCCTAAGGAGCTCTGGTAGTGTAGTGGTTACAAATCGGGCTGCGAACCTCAGAGTCGGCAGTTCGAAACTACCAGCTGCTTCGCGGAAGAACGATGAGGCTTTCTGCTCCCGTAAAGATTTACAGCCTTGGAAACCCTGTACAGGGTCACTATGAGTCGGAACCGACTCCACAGCACGTAACAACAACAACAACTTATGTAGTCCTGGTGTGGCCCTGTAGGATAAGCACTCGACCTCAAGGCTGGTTTGAATCACCAGGTCAGTGGTTCAAACTCACCAGCAGCTCCCTGGAGACTCTATATAGGGTTACTATGAGTCGGAACCAACTCAACAGCACTTAAACAAACACAGATAATCACTGGACTGCTAATTGCAAGGTTGGTAGCTCATACCCACCAGCTGCTCCTTGAAAACCCTATACATGGTTGTTAAGAGTCGGCGCAGACTCCATGACATTAATCAACAACACAATGGATAAATAATACTGGGCTGCTAACCACAAGATTGGTGGTTCAGCACACCAGCCGCTCCTTAGAAACCCTATTCAGGGTCACTGTGAGTCAGAATCAACTCGAGGGCACTTAGCAACAACAATATGCAAACAGAGCTCTGGTGTACCTGCAGCATAAGTACTGGACAACTACCCACAGAGTTCGCAGTCGGAACCCAGCAGTCACTCTGTGGGACAAAGATGATGCTTTTTGCTCCCATTAAGATTTAACAACCTTGAAAATCCTATACAGGGTTGCGAATGAATCAGAATAGACTCGATACCAGTAGGTTTGGTTTGGAAATTTTCTATGTCAAGCACTGTGTGCTAGGCACTGAGATACAATGAGAAAACCTGACCTCTTGAGCTAACATTTTATGATCATCAATCACAGATAAGGGGAAAATGGTGCTAGATTTTAAGGTAAAATTGCAAGGTTCTATCTGGCTAAGCAAGTATCTGAAAGTTTACCTAGATAAGAGGCTAAAACTTGAAAACTAAAAAACAATGCCCCCAAATGAAGCAAGCAATAGCCTTTGGTTGAACAGAGATAACCAAGACTATGGTCAAAGGTCTGGCCATGGAGAGACCACTGGCAGCAGAGTTTGTCAGGAGAAGATAAGGTAAGTGACAGATGGGGGTAAGACAGATGCAGGGACATCCGGTTCTTCCTCCTTGGCAGCCATAACAATCCAGGGTTTTACCTTCTCTTAGTAAAGTATCTTCTAGTGATGCTGACCTATACTTCAAACTACCTTCTGAGGACTCCTATAACTCTTATTATCATAAACATGCTTTTTGGTACATAGAAGACCTTCAGGGCATACTTGGATAATCTCTAAAGAGTCCTATAAACTCATTCTTACTGTCTTCTCCATCTTGCTTCCTGCCTTCTCCTACACCCAAATTTCCCTTTCCTATCCAAGTAACCTTTCATGTGAAAGCAAAAGGAATTGAAAGTCAGGTAAAAATGGCAGAATAAGGATCTCCAAAAAATTCTTTCCTCCATAAAAGCAGAAGACTGGCAAAAATTGTCAGAATAAACGTATTCATATTTCTGGAAATTCAACAAAGGCTTGCAACAATCTGGGAAGCGTTTATTTAAGAAAAAAAAAAAAAAAGGCCATATCTCAGCATGAGAAGTGAGTTTTGTGGCGTTTTAACTTGCCCTTCATGATGGCCTCCTTTCCAGCTTTGTAGTAACCTGGAAAACGAACACTCAAATCTAGGGGAAAATAAGGAGAATGGCAGTCACTGAAGAGGACAGAATGGGACGGGAGCGCCTTCAAAGCCTCATTCCCAGAGAATTGTCATTATTTGACCTGTCTGCTACTTCCTTGGAAAATGTAACTTGCAAGGCTGTCTGCATTTGATGTGACTTGGAGTTTTCCCAGTGCAAACAGTCTTTTCCCTGAAGGTGTTTGTTAAAAACAGAGGCAATTTTTAATATTATGGCTGCCTAAGGCAGTGGGTAACAGTTGAGGAAAACAATAGTCTAGCCAAATGCTTAAAATAAAATCTAGAGTAACAAGATGCCATAAGAGACTGTGAAAAGTTCCAATGTTTTTCTGAGAATCTAGAAGACTATGTGCATGCATATAAATATGTGATCCCTAAGGCTGTGCATATATTTAGGAAAAGACATGAGAAGCTCCAAGCTGTAGCTTCTGGCTATCCTTTAGCCTCTGCTACCCTGTGGGTTGATGCTCAGACTGCAAAGCCGTTTGAACTGCAAGGTCGGTGGTTCAAGGTCAGTAGCTGCTCCTCGGGTCAGAATCGACTCAACGACACTTAACAATAACAACAACAACAAAGCAACAAGTGAAGGCTAAGCCAGGACTCTAAATTGCATTTCTGAGTGAAGAATATATGTCTCCACACAGACTAGGAGACTTATTGGTTCCAGACATTTAAAGAAATCACTGTTCCATTATTAGATAATCACTAAGTTAAATTAAGAGCTATTTCAGTGACCACACATGACAAATTAAACAAGCTTTATAAAATTAGGAAAATCACTATACAACAAGCACAAACAACAACACCAGCAAACCCTGAGGGTTTGGAGAGAGAACCTGACTTCCAAAGTTAACAAATTCCATTATTTAAAATGTCCAATTTTCAACAAAAATACACGTGGCACACAAAGAAATAAAAAATTCTGACCCATATGTTTTTGTTAGGTGCCATCAAGTCAGTACCAACTCATAGCGACCCTATGCACAACAGAACGAAACACTGCCCAGTCCTGGGTCAACCTCACAATTATTGCCATGCTTGAGCACATTGATGCTACCACTTTGCCAATCCATCTCACTGGGGGTCTTCCTCTTTGTCTCTGATCCTTCACCTTAACAAACATGATATCCTTCTCCAGAAACTTGTCCCTCCTGACAATATGTCTGAAGTATAAGAGATGACGTTTGGCCATCCTGGCCTCCAAGGAGCACTCTGGCTGCACTTCTCCCAACACAGATCTGTTGGTTCTTTTGGTAGCCCATGACACTTTCAATATTCTCCTCCAACACCATAACTCAGAGGCATCAATTCTTCTATGGTCTTCCTTATTCACTGTCCAGCTTTCACATCCATATGAGGCTATTGAAAATACCATGGCTTGGGTCAGGCGCACCTTAGTCCTCAAACTGACATCTTTGCTCTTCAACACTTTAAAAAGTTCCGGTGCAGCAGATTTGCCTAAGTCAATACACAGTCTGATTTCTTGACTGCTGCTTCCATGAGTGTTTACAGTTGATCCAAGAAGAATGAAGTCCTTGACAACTTCAGTCTTTTCTCCGTTGATAACAATGTCGTTTATAGGTCCAGTGGTGAGGATTTTTGTTTTCTTTACATTGAGATGCAATCCATACCAAAGGCTGTGCCTTTTGATCTTCATCAGTAAACATTTTAAGTCCTCTTCACTTCCATCAAGCAAGGCTGTATCATCTGCATAGTGCAGGTTGTTAAAGAGTCTTCCTCCAATACTGATGTTACATTTTTCTTCATATAACCCAGACTCTGAGATTATTTGCTCAGCATATAGGTTGAATAAGTATGGTGAAAGAATACAACCCTGTCGCACACCTTTCTTAATTTTAAACCATTCAATGTTCCCAAGTTCTGTTTGAACAAGTGCATCTTGGTCCATGTACAGATTCTTCATGAACATGGGGGCGGGAAAGAGAAAGAAAAACAGAGGCAGAAATAGAGATTCAATGAGGGAGACTAGAATTTGGACTTGCTAGACAAAGAATTTAAACCAGCTATTTTAATTAGCATTGAAATGCTAAAGGAAACCATGTCTGAAAACAAACAAGGAAAAGTATGAGAATGATGTCCCACCAAATATCAATGAAAAGATAGAAACTATATGTAAAAATAAATAGTATAATCACTGAAATAAAAACATCACTAGAAGGGCTTGATATTAGATGTGAGTAGGCAGATAAGAAAGAATCAGAGAACTTGAAGATAGATCAATTGAGTTTATTCAGACTGAGGAACAGGGGACAAAACAACTATAACAACAATAAAAACAAACAAACAAAGAAAAGTGAGCAGAGCCCCAGAAGCCACCGGGACATTATCAAGCACATCAGCATATGTATAATGGGAGTCCCAAAAGGTGAGGAGAGAGAAAAAGTGCTGAAAGAAAGCTGAAGACATAATACATAAAAACTCCTAAAATTTGATATAAAAGATAATCTATATATTGAGGAAGCATAATGAAGTCCAGTTAGAATAAACTCAAAGAGATCCACAACTATACATAGCATTAGCTAACTGTTGAAAACTGAAGACAAAGAGAGAACCTTGAAAGCAGCAAGAGAAAAGCAATTCATCAGTATTATAAGACTGACAGCTGATCTCTCAACAGAAATCATGGAGGAAAAAGGCAGTTGGATCATGACATATTCCAAATGTTAAAAGAAAAAGAACGCTAGTGAAACATTCAGTATTCAGTAAAATAAGCCTTTAAAAAGGAGGAAGTTAAGACATCACCAAAAAATTGCATCATTCGTCTCTAGTAGAATAATCCTACAAGAAATACTACAGGTAGTTCTCCAGAATGAAATGAAGACACTAGATAGTAACTTGACTCCAAATAAATAAAGAGCACTGCTAATGGTAACTAAGAATATAAATATAAAAGTTGTTGTTGTTGTTATGTGCCGTGGAGTCGGTTCTGACTCACAGTGACCCTGTATAGAGTTTCCGAGGCTGTAAATCTTTACAGGAATAGAATGCCTCCTCTTTCTCCCGCGGAACAGCTGGTAGTTTTGAACTGCTGACCTTAAGGTTCACAGCCCGATTCGTAACCACTACGCTACCAGAGCTCCTGAAATATAAAAGATAGTATAAATGAATTCTTTGTAGCTCTTCTTTTTACTAGCTGATTTAAAGGACAGATGAATACAAATTATAAATCTGAGTTGATAAGTTTTATAATGCATAAAGATATAATTTGTATGGCAATGAGAGGAAGACTCAAAATGAGAAGAAATAGCTGTTACTGATCGGAACTTGGACTGTACGCAGTATGAATCTAGGAAAATTGGAATGATACAGTAATATCCATCTGCCTACAAGGAAGACCAGTTAATATTATTATTGAATATTATTATTCAAATTTATGTACAAATCTTAAATGCCAAAGATGAAGAATCTGCAGATTTGTAAAGGTTCTACAGTCTGAAATTGATCAAACTTACAATCAAGATGCATTGATAATTACTAGTGACTGGCATGTGAAAGGTGAAAGCAAAGAGAAAGGATTGGTAGCTGGAAACTGTGGCGTTGACGATAGAAACCATTCTGGAGATTGCATGGTAGAAGTTTGAAAGACCAATGACTTTTTCATCATAAATACATTTTCTTCATCAACATAAATGGTGAGTATACATGTGGACTTCACCAGATGGAGTATATACACAAGAATCAAATCAACTCCATCTGTGGAGAATTGCCATAAGTCATCAGTCAGAACCAGGGGCTGACTGCCGAACAGACCATCAATTATTCACATGCAAATTCAAGTTGAAGGTTTAGAAAATTAAAATAGGCTCATGATGCTGAGTATATCTCACCTGATTTTAGAAACTGTCTCATGAACTGATTTGACACATTGAATGCTAATGACAA